>NC_090438.1:90479576-91124391 GCF_031143425.1 Pleurodeles waltl
GAGGGCCATAATGTCTAACAAATTTAATAGGGACTTCCATTTAAACATGAAAGTCTTTCATATAATCACATAGGGTAAGTATGTCTTTTGCATTTGTGTCTATTTTTGCAGTCTAAATAATCACAATAAAATAACTAATATTGACTACCATAACAAGGGGAAAGTAACTAGGAAGTAGAGGAGCAACTTAGTCAGTCACTGTGAGATATCCAAGCAATGTAATTGGTTTGGCACTATACTACTTTGCCATCACATTCTTTTTATATCTGTATTGTGCCCGAGTCATTGGGAGGATATTGATGGACAGATAGTACCATTTTCAGCTGTTGACGGTTCTCTGTTTTATGACTATATTAAAAGAATCCGGACTATTGTTTGGCGTAGTTTCAAGAGTAACTGGAAAGATTTTCAATCACAATGAGAGAGTGAAAGAAAAGGAATTCTAGTTGTGTTCTCCCAACTATAATCACAAACACAGATGGGCAGCTAGGAGAGAGTTGCCAAAAGGGACAGTCATGGAGGAAATCCAAAGGTTTTGCAATAGACACCTCAACCACTTAATAGTGGCATGCTTCATCATCGGCGCCTATCCTCACCCTGGTGTGATAATACAACCAGGGTGGACTCAACCAAGAACAAGCATTTGCAATGCAATAGGTCCCGCGTTTGCTCAAGTTAGAGCTATTAGGGTTGTAAACTGCTAACCGGACTTTTCTTGCCACATAAGCTGAAATTGAAAAGTAAAACAGTTTCACATAAGTGAGCCGACGGCTGCCGTGAGCGTGAAGCAGACACACAAAAGGAAACAGAAGTTTGCTCTCAGTCAAACGTATCGGCAAAAGGGTAATTATCTATGTAACCGGCAAAAATGCAAGTATCCATGTAACTGGCAAAAGTGCAATTATCCATGTAACAGGATCACTGTCATGCAAAGCGCACACTACTGCCTAGCGAGATTGCGCTGCCTACGAAATAAAAAGAAAAAGTAGTCCAGAAACCATACGAAAAACATGGAGCTTCGTATGTTTTCAGTAGATGGCTGGTGCGCTCGAAGAGGGCTAAACACTGGAAAAGGCATGATGTATGCATGCCTTTCACTAATGAGATCAAGCGAATTTTAAAAGGCAAGCCCACGAACCAACCAAACATATGGACGTGACATGGGCGTGGTTAAAAGCCCACAGAGAGATTACAACAGGGACAGAGCGCTTTGCGCGCTCAACCCTAAAAAGGATGGGAGTTCTTCTATAAATCATAGCTGGATATGTGGCAGGGATCCAGAAGGTAAAAGGTAAAAATGTCTCAGTGTCAACCCAGGGACATTTCCTTAAATAAGAGGGCACCTTAGACATAACTAAAAACAGAGTTTAGGTCTTGTAGTTGAGTTGCAATGCCTCAAAAAGGCCCAAATTAGGCAAACATGTTTGAGCCCACCTTAAAAGCCCACATAGGTCTAGGGCCTTTGTCAGGGCTATGGCTGTACCTGCCAATCAAAGCAGTCATGCCATGCACAAATGAGGCCTAAAGCTCTCACCTTAACTCAAGGAGACTTTCTGTAGGAAAGTTCCCTCTTTCTTGGCATGGTTAGCCCCATTTGTCTGCCTCTTGTCTGTGTGTTTGACTGTGTTCACTGGGATCCTGCTAACCAGGAGCACAGTGATTATGCTCTCTCCCTTCCAACTTGGTTAGTTGTACCATTTTCACCCTAAATTTGGCATACTGGTGCCCCCATGTACGTCCTAGTACATGGTACCCACGTACCCATGGCATTGGAGTACCAGGGGTTCTCCATGGGCTGCAGCATCTATTATGCCACCCATGGGGAGCCCATGCAAAGTGTATCTGCAGCCCGATAACAGCCTAAACAAATACTCTGGAACAACGAGATGTGTTGTTCACGAAAGCGGAACAACGCTTTCATGAACAATGACTCTGTTGTTCTCTGCCTTAACCATGCATGTCCTGAACAACGAACATGCGTGGTTAAGGCAGAGGAAAACAGACTTAGGATCGGAGAGGACGTGGTCAGGTAAGTGGGCTGGGGTAGGGTTGGTGGTAGTTTTAGGGATGGGGTAGTTTTAATTTTTAAGGGCGGGGTTAGGGTAGTTTTCATTTTTTAGGGGAGGGGGTTCGAGTAATTTTAGGTTTTAATGGGGGAGAGGGGGTCAGGTAGTTTTAGGGGTGGGGTGGGGAGTTATGGTAGTTTACTTTTTAGGGGCGGGGTGGGGGGTTTCGGTGTAGTTTTAGGTTATAGGAGCAGGGGGTTGCGGTAGTTTTAGGGGTGGGGGTTGGGGTACTTTTAGTTTTTAGGGGCAGGGCAGGGGCGGGTTGGGGGTTGGGGCACTTTTAGGTTTTAGGGGCGAGGTGGGGGGTCGCTGTAGTTTTAGGGGTGGGGTGGGGTGGGTAGTTGGGTAATTTTAGTTTTCAGGGGTGGGGGTCGGGTAGTTTTAGGTTTTAGGGGCGGGTGGGGGGTTGGGGTAGTTTTAGGGGCAGGTGGGGGTTGGGGTAATTTAGGTTTTAGGGGCAGGGTAGGGGGGTCAGGGTAGTTTTAGGGTTTAGGGGTGGGGGATCACTGTAGTTTTAGGGGCGGGGTTGGGAGTCAGGGTAATTTTATTTTTTAGGGGCGGGGTGGGGGGTTGTGTAGTTTTAAGTTTTAGGGGTTGGGTGGGGGCGGGTAGTTTTAGGGGTAGGGGTGCGGGGTTTGGGTAGTTTAGGTTTTAGGGGCTGGGTGGGGGGCAGGGTAGTTGTAGGTTTTAGGGGCGGGGTGGGAGTGGGGTAATTTTAGTTTTTAGGTGCAGGGGTGTGGGGTTGCGGTAGTTTTAGGGGTGGGGGTAGGGGGTTTGGGTAATTGTAATTTTTAGGGGTGGGGTGGTGGGTCGGGGTAGTTTTAGGATTTAGGGGTGGGGTCGCAGTAGTTTTAGGGGCGGAGTGGGGGGTTGGGGTAGTTTTAGTTTTTAGGTGAGGGGTGAGGGGTCGGGTAGTTTTATGGGCAGAGTGGGGGTTGGGGTTGTTTTAGGTCTTAGGTGCGGGGATGGGGGGTTGGGGTAGTTTTTGGGGCAGGTGGGGGGTTGGGGTAATTTAGGTTTTAGGGGCAGGGTAGGGGGGTTGGGGTAGTTTTAGGGTTTAGGGGTGGGGGATATCTGTAGTTTTAGGGGCGGGGGTGGGGAGTCGGGGTAATTTTATTTTTTAGGGGCGGTGTGGGAGGTTGTGTAGTTTTAGGTTTTAGGGGTGGGGTGGGGGGTCGGGTAGTTTTAGGGGTAGGGGTGCGGGGTTTGGGTAGTTTAGGTTTTAGGGGCTGCGTGGGGGGCAGGGTAGTTGCAGGTTTTAGGGGCAGGGTGGGAGTGGGGGTACTTTTAGTTTTTAGGTGCGGGGGTGTGGGGTTGCGGTAGTTTTAGGGGTGGGGGTAGGGGGTTGGGGTAATTTTAATTTTTAGGGGTGGGGTGGTGGGTCGGGGTAGTTTTAGGATTTAGGGGTGGGGTGTGGGGTCGCAGTAGTGTTAGGGGCAGAGTGGGGGTTGGGGTAGTTTTAGTTTTTATGAGCAGGGTGAGGGGTGAGGGGTCGGGGTAGTTTTAGGGGCAGAGTGGGGGTTGGGGTAGTTTTAGGTTTTAGGTGCGGGGATGGGGGGTTGCTGTAGTTTTAGGGGCGGGAGTTGGGGCTCAGGGGTGTTGCATGCTGGAACTATGTATGCTGTTCCACGCATGCCTTTACCAGGCATGCCTTTACAATGAAAAATCGTTAAGGCATTTGTGATAAAGGCATTAGTGGTAACAATGTGGTTGTTGTTCCGACCGCGTTGTTCAGGCATGCATGGTTCCAGCATGCGTTGTTCCGACGTATATTCATTGCAGCCTGTTGGGAGGAGTGCATGCACCCTTTTCACTACAGGTCACTGCACCAGGGCACTGTAATTTACCCCTATGGTAGGCCCTCCTAGCCCAGAGGGCAGAGTGCAAGTACCTGTGTGTGAGGGCACCCCTGCACTAGCAGAGGTGTCCCCACAAACTCCAGTTCCATTTCCCTGGACGTGAGTGCGGGCGCCATTTTATGCGTGTACTGGACTTAAGTCACTACCTATGTCCAGCTACATAATGGTAACTCCGAACTTAGGCATGTTTGGTATCAAACATGTCAAAACCATACCCCAATACTGTTGCCAGTGTTGGAAGTATGATTTCATGCACTATGGGGGCTTCTTAGAGGACCCCCAGCATTGCTCCTACCAGCCTTCTGTGGTTTTCTGGGCAGCCCAAGCTGTTGCCACCCCTCAGATAGGTTTCTGCCCTCCTGCTGCTTGAACAGCTCAAGCCCAGGAAGGCAGAACAAAGTAATTTCTTTTGGGAGAGGGGAATAACACTCTCTCCCTTTGGAAATAGGTGTTACATGGCTTGGGAGGGGTAGCTAGCTTGTGGCCTATGTATGCATTCTGATGTAGCGTTCTTAAAAGAGGCGTGTCTAAACCTCTTTTCTGATTGAAGCCCCTGCTGTGAGATAGGGGAAATGAACGAAAACCCACAGATAAAGCCAGGACCTCTCCTGCAACTGGAATGAGAGAATAGATCGGCAGAAGAATATATCTCATGGACTTGTGAGTTTGCTATCCGAGTGACTGCAAAGGCTAAAAGCCTTTGAAATGAGTTGCATAGAGGATCAGTAATCCGCACCTACGTCTAATCACTGCATGCACCCACAGTATGTTGGGGACTGTAGTCATGAGGTATGATCAATAGCGAGGATCAGTGCATCAGATAGAGTAGCCACAGTAACGTTAAAAAAAGTATTTCTCAATTTGGAATGCCTTTATATGGGTCACAGGTAACAGCCATAGCTGCATCACCAAGGAAATACATCTTGCCAATTCCACATGATTCATTCAAATATCAGCTTTAAATATATTTTGGAAATTCAACCATTTTTCTTCAAACATAAGTTCTCCAAGTATCCCCATTTTCATTTGGTATGTACACTTTTCAAGTTTGATATACATATATTAATTCAGTGAAGCACAATCTTTTGATTTAGTAGGCTAGAGTTCACTCAGGAAAGCTCCTTACAGGCACCTGGAGATCTAGCAGTAGCTCACGAGCTGCTCATTGGAGAAGCCTGCACAAAACTCCAATCTCTCTCTCTAGCAGTGGCGGCCCGTCCTTTAGGGCGGAAGGGTCACAACCCCACCTTTTGCCCCTCATGAAGGGTGTCTGTCAGGCTGAACAAAGGTCAGCCTGACAGACACTCTCCATGTTCAGCTCAGGCAGCCAGGAGCAGACATGCGCGATTTGCGCACACTCCTGGCTGCCTGAGCTGAACTTTGCTGGGCTGAGGAGGTCACAGCTCCTATGGGCGTGACATCCTCAGCTCAGCAAAGGTGCCTCGAGGCCCTCCCCTGGGTGACGAGGAAAGTGTCACCAATTGACACTCTCCCTGGGCGCTTCAGGTTTAAGCCCTGAAGTGCCCAGGGCGAGTGTCAATCAGTGACACTTTGTCACAGAGTGGGATGGGGTCAGCAGTCTCACTGACCCCATCCCACTCTGTGATGAGGCTGGGACTGCTGCCTTCCCTCACTGGCTGACCTAAGGTCCAGGTCCAGTTCCTAAGGTCAGCCAGTGAGGGAAGGCAGCAGTCCCAACCCTCCTGTGACCTGGAGGCTGAAGGTAAGTGTGTGTGTGTGTGTGTATGTGTTTGATGTTTTAAATTGAATGTTTGGTGCGCACATGCATGTTTGAGTATTATGAGTCTTGTTAATGGATGTGCGTGCGTGCGTGTCTGTGTGTGAAAGAATAATTGTGTGTGTGTGTGTATGTGTGTGTGTGTTTATCCTGCCCGCCCCCTCCCTCCTAAAGCTGCCAGCCGCCACTGCTCTCTAGCAGGAATAGCAGTCACATGAGTTATCTTCACATTTTCCTTCCTGTCTGAAAGCTGGAGGCACAAGGAACTCTGCAGCAGGTGCTTTTAAATTGCATGTTATTGATAAACGCAGGACCCCCCCTGATGTCAGTGCCCACCCTCCAGATCAGCGCCCAGACCAGCCACACTGGTTGCACCGCCTTAAAGCCGGCCCTGGCGATGACTATGACTGGAATTGTCAGTTCCGCCAGAGGGGAATAACTATGTAGAACTAGCTTTACCAGGTGGAATTCAGCACAGTATTCCCTGTTCTGGGGGATTAATACTCACATGAACCACCTGCTGTAAGTAAGTACTAACTGTGAGCTGGGGACAGGTGGTGGGTGGGGCTGGAGAGAGGTGTCTTGGCAGAGGATGGGACGGAAGAGGAAAAAGGTATCCTGGAAGTGGGAATCATTGCTCCCATCTTGCATAAAAAACATGTCTGGCCAGGAATGTGACAGAAGCTTTACTGCTGTTGCAATAAACCCTATTGCGATTTAACATCTGGAATCACCAGCCAGTAAAATCAGGCCTTGTGCCCACATCTGGGATAACCAGGTGCATCCGGGCATACTGCTCTGCCTGACTTGTAATGAGGGCCTTTGTGGGATTAGTGTAACCTTTAAAGGTGAGAGGAGACTTTGATGCATTAATCTAATAATGTTCAACAACCCGCTATCTACTGCACCTTAACGTTAAATGTCGCTTACCTGATGCATGCGCTGACATTTTGTTTTCAAAGTATAATTGTGTCTGACAAATTGCAGTTATGATCACCCACATTCCATTAATCTGTAAATGTAACAAAAGATTTCCTGTTCAGACTCACCTGTGCTAAATTAAACCTTTTCACCATGTCATACTTTCTGAACAAAGGCCGCAACTGACAAAATAATTGCTCCTGTTCACTTTCACTGTGAATTCAACCAAGCATTGTGGTATTTTTTCTGCACATCATAATAATTTGATCGCCTCTCTGATTTGCTAATGGAGCTCAGTGTCAGAATTACTAGGAAGATTTGCAAACATCTCTGCAGAATTCCCCACCCCTCCATTTAATTTAAAAGGACTGTTTGGTCACCAAACTAAGGGGGTTATTATGACCCTGGCAGCGAGTGTTAATGTGGCGGTAGTACCGCCAACAGGCTGGCGGTACATACCGCCATATTATGAGAATGGCGGGTTGGCTGCAGCCAACGTGCCACTTCTCCACTCATACCACCATGGCGGTATCAGCCGCCGGGCCGGAGATGTCCATCTCCAGCCCGGCAGCCGGCACAGTAGCCCCGGCTGCATTATGAGCCTGCCTACCACCATGGTGTACCATGGCGGTAGGCCCTACCGATGACAGTGAATTCCTTCTGTGTCACCGGTAGGCGGCTCCACCACTCCCTCAACACACATCAGACGCCCTCCACACCCCCTCCATCCAAAGCTCCTCTACCCCCATGCACACACACTAACCCCCACAGCCCGACATTCAAATATACCCCCACCCCCGATCCAAACACCCCTCACACTCCCTGATCCAAACACACACACACCCACCTCCTCCGATCCTCTCACTCACCCCCGCTCCCCATACACGCACACACCCGCAGACACACACCATGCATACACCAATCACTCACACTGGCATACACACATACTTCCAGACATGCTCACATACATTCTTACACAGAATCACACTGACATGCTGACACTCACTCACTCATACACACATTCACTCACATGCATACAACCACGCAAACAACACAAAACACAGAGACACGTTCACACACACACACACACTCAGACACACTTGCACAACCCCATCCACCCTCCCACCCCCTCTCCTGTCTGAAGCCAAACTTCCCTTGGTCGAGGAGGTCTTCCGGCAGGGGACGGGAAAGGGTGCTGCTACCGCCAGCAGCGCCCCACCAGCAGAACACCGCCATGCCGTATGAATTGTCATGGCTTGTGGCGTTATACTGGCGTGGCGGTGCTGCTGATAGAAGCGCCACCTTACCACCATCCACCACCATGAACCCTGCCGGATTTCCGCCCTTCTTGTGGCAGAAGTCCGGCAGTGCTCATAATATGGCGGATGGCTGGTAGCCTTGGTGGCGGTATTTTGGCGGCCGTCACTGCGGCGGTAGGCGTTTTTTACCACCAATTAGGAAATAAAAACGAGAAAGAGAAGGTAAACAATTCCCAGAGTTGTCCCAGGGTGATGCCTACTGTGAACATACACTTCTGAAGAACAAATATAGATAACTTAGGAAAAGAAGATCAGGATGTTCATGGCCTACATCACTCAGGAATATTATATTGAATGCTGTATTCAGAGGGACCACAAATAGAAACACATAGTGGATACATATATCAACAACTGGTTTAGTCCCTAAATGATTACTCAAACCTGTAATGCATTGAATTCTAAGAAAACCCAGCAAAGTCCCAAAAACCTGTATGACAGTAATGTGCAGAACTGATTGGAGTGAATAAAGAGAAAAATGTATAAAATGGATAGACATATGTATGGACCATATATATGACCAAGACCCTGGTCAAAACACATTGGATTCAAGCTGATGCAGTCCAAGCCCTGCGGCCAACACCCGCCATGTGTGGCAGGGGTTGGACTAACGTAATATAATTAAATATTAGTTAACGTTAAGAAAACTATTGAAATTCACTGAAAATAAAGGTTGCATTGACGTTATAGTAGGTTCAGATTTTAAATGCACAAACCTATAGACATTCAACAGTTATAGTTATAATTATCTCAGGAAACTATAACTCCTGCGCTAGGGTAACTACAGCTTGCACCCTCACCATGCACTGCTACTTGCCACACATATTACGTCAGTAATGACATCTTGTATGACATTATTCATAATATAACTGCAACATTTCCAATAAAATCAGTGATAGCAAAAATGTGCATGGTGGTGGCGCGAGTTATAGTTACCTTAGGGCACAAGTTATAGTTTCCTGAGATAAGTAAACTGTTGAAGTTATATGGTTTTGTGCATTTAAAATTTGAATCTAAATATAACGTCCTTGTAACCTTTATTTTTTCAGTGGAAAAAAAAAATACATAGATAGACAGATAGACAGATATTTAGATATGTATAGTTACACAATTAGATTTATAGATAGATATATATGAAGAATCTCTTGGCTGAGAATACAAAACAGCACCAGGGATTCTTCCCATGCTGAAAATGGCAAAATGGCAAAATGAAAAGCCTGAAGCAACAGCTTAGAAAATAAGGTCTTTATGGACCCCTTTGAGAAATAACTTGCACTTATCAATACACTTATTAATATATTAAATCACTTGTAAAACAGATTACACTGTATATGTGGTAGAATGCATTTGTAAGAAGAAATATATAGGCAGCATCATTGCCCCAGTAAAACATTGATTGTGCAACACACGTGTACGATAAACAATTGCCCAATTCGCATACCTCATTGTGCAAGAAATTTCTTTAAGAACCCAGCAGCAATGCAGAATTGTTTGTATTCTATGACACAGACACAGTTAGAGCAACAATAAAAGAGGAAACACAACTTTGAAACTATACTGCTTAGAGTCTTAAGATATTCTGTCATTGGAAATGAAACATCCCCTGGTCCTTAACCATGATGAAGAGAAAGGTGTATATTGGCATTACAATTGACCATAATCTCTTGAACTTTAATGATCAACAAGTTCTGAAGAACTGCAAAATCAATTCTATGGTTGTGTATAACTTGAAATGAGGACAGCCCATGAGCCCACATAGTTATGTAGTTGATTTCTGGTTATTGACATGGCAAATAATTAAGATTTTTGATTACATTAGGATGCTAATAGCCTGTCGACACAGCTAGGTATCAGTAAATTGTGTGTATAATTTTAAATGAGCTTTCCACTTATTCTTTATATTTCTTTATATGCCACTTAGTACCGATTCATGGGTATACACATCTTTTCTAATTTACCACTTGATCATAACCAGACTTTTGCTCCTCCAGTACTGATCTGTCAGTTAGAGTGCATGATATTATAATTCCCACTGGGATTAATACCTTGATGTTTTAATAAATCATCACCAGAGATTACCAACTAATAGTACCAGACTGGCACCTTTGACAAGGGTGTGACGTGTGACATAGGCATTACATGTTTAATCATAGTCCCTAATCACCACATAGAAAGTAGGACTGAATAGGTTACTTAATTTATTTGGATGCAATCAGGATATAATACAGCAGAGGAAAAAATAAAGACACATACGTGGTCATTATGACATTGGTGGTGAGTGTTAAAGTGGTGGAAATAGATACCTCCCATAGATAGACAATGTACCACACCAATCGCCAGGGCGTTAACACCACTGACCACGGCGGTAGCCATCAACAGCCAGGCGGAAGCCAAGGTACCGCCCACCATATTATGACATAGCAAACCGCCAGGCTTTTCGGGGTGGTACCAATGCCATCAAAAGCCTGGTGGAAACACTGCACAGAAGATGAAAGACTCACCCCCAGGGACACAGAGGAGACCGCCTCCACCATGGAACTACAACTTCAAGTCTTCCCGATGCTCTTCTACGCCATGGCCCTCCTGGAACACCAACGCCGATGAAGACGACAATGGTGAGTACAGTCACCTAGCACACAAGGGAGGGAGCAGGCAAAATGAGAGTGACACACACACAACACACACCATTCACACACACACCATACACAGAACCAGCTGTAGAGTAAAACCAATGTCACAGGACCCACGTTAAAATAAATCAAGGACCACATTGAGAATTAATGAAAACTGTAATTTGATGCCAACAGCCACCATATTGTCTATTTGAAAGCAAATGGAGGTGTCTAGAATAGGCCCATGGCCAGTCGAAAGTACAAAAGGGCCACAAGGCCACAGGGCACAGTCCAAGGCCAAACTTGACTCCTGACACAATCCAGAATCCACTGTGCAGAGGCATCATGTTGGAAATGGGCAGGGGTTGGGGTGCACCTCAGCTGAAGTGGGGAACATGCCCAATCGTTCTGGAGGGGGCTCCTTGCCCAATTGTCTCTGGTGGGGAGTGTAAGGCCACATTCTCTGAAGTGAGGAACATGCCCACTGGTTCTGGAGGGGGCTCCTTACCCAATTGTCTCTGGTGGGGAGTGTAAGGACACCGTCTCTGAAGTGTGGAACATGCCCACTGGTTCTGGAGGGGGCTCCTTGCCCAATTGCCTCTGGTGGGGAGTGTAAGGCCTCAGTCTCTGAAGTGGGGAGCATGCACTTTGGTTCTGGAGGGGGCTCCTTGCTCAGTTGTCTCTGGTGGGGAGTGTAAGACCACAGTCTCTGAAGTGGGGAACATGCCCACTGGTTGTGGAGGGGGCCCTTGCACAATAGTCCCAGTAGGGTGGCCTACATTCCTTCTGCTGGGGGTAAGGGCTGCTGTGCCTCTGCTGGAGTTGAGGGCTGCTGTGCTTCTGCTGGAGGTGAGGGCTGCTGTGCCTCTGCTGGAGGTGAGGGCTGTTGTGCCTCTGCTCGAGGTGAGGGTTGCTGTACCTCTGCTGGTTGCTGTACCTCTGCTGGAGGTGAGGGCTGCTGTGCTTCTGCTGGAGGTGAGGGCTGCTGTGCATCTGCTGGAGGTGAGGGCTGTTGTGCCTCTGCTTGAAGTGAGGGCTGCTGCGCCTCTGCTGGAGGTGAGGGCTGATGTGCCTCTGCTGGAGGGTTGGGCTCCTTGCCCTCTGCTGGTGGAGGGGGGCCCTTCCCTTTTCTGGTGGTGGAGTGGGAACCTTCCCTTTCTTTGGTGGTGGGGTGGGATCCTTGGCAATCCTTTGTGGTGGAGGGGGATCCATGTGTCCCCTCTTGTGACGGTCCCCTTGGCCTTTGACATGTCACTTGTTTCCTTGCCTCCAGGACTAGGAGGTGCCTCCACTGTCCCCATCTCGTGTCCCTTAGTTTTCACCAACCTAGTCCTCTCTTTCTGAGGCAGAGGTGTGCTAACAGTAGGAGTGGCAGCCGTCACACTCTGGGGCCCCTTTGTGCCAGCCGCTGATGATTTGATGGGAGCAGTGGCAGACTGTTTAGCTGAGGTGTTTTGCTAGGTCTTTGGGACCCTGCTCTTACGGACAGGACAGGGGATGGATGTGAAGGGAAGAGGTCAAGATGTGCAAGGAAAAGCTTCTCCGGGACTTTGGGGCGGGATGTGGGAGGAGGGATGGGAGTGGAGGTTGAGGGAGTGGAGGTTGAGGGAGTGGTTGTCGGAGGTGTACGTCTGCTGGAATTGGTTGCAGGTTCATGGGCAGTGTGCGTGTGTGAGGTGGATGGCTGTTGGGAGTCTGAGTGCATGCGTTTGTGTCTCTTAGGAGGGGAGGCAGACAGGGTGGGAGAGGACACAGGGTATGCGTGAATGGATGTTGTGGAGGTGTCTGCAAGTGAGGTGTGTGTACCGTTTGATGTGGGGATGGTGGCTGTTGATGCAGTGCATGCAGGTGTGAGTGAGGATCTGACTGTGAGGGAGGAGGTGGAGGGGGAGACAGTGGAGGCAGTCGATGTTGCTTTGTGTGCAACTATCTGTTGTTTGTGTGAGTGCTTGTGGCCTGAAGTGTGCTGCCTCTGTTTGACTGCGCTACTCTTGTGTGATGGTTTGTGTGCATGCTTGTCTGTATGTATGCATGGGATGGGATGGGCTGGGGTTGAGGAGACTGGGACTGGGAAGTGGTAGTTGGAGGGGGGACGGTAGGAACAGGGACACTGGCTGCCATCAGAGAGGAGGCCAGAGACTGAAACGATCTCTGTAGGGCCACCAACCCATCGTGGATGCCCTCCAGGTAGGCATTGCATTGCTGCATCTGGGATGCAGCCCCTGGATGGCATTCACCATGGTTGACTGCCCTATAGAGATGGATCTCAGGAGGTCAATAGCCTCCTCACTGAGGGCAGCAGGGCTCACTGGGGCAGGGCCTGAGGTGCCTGGGGCGAAAGAGATGTCCACCCTTCTGGGTGAGCGGGCATGGACAACTCAGTGGGGGACTACTGGGAGGGCGGTGCTGGTACGGGGGGTGGCGGCTGTACCTGTAGCTGGGTTGGTTCCAGAGGTGTCCGCGATTGGAGGAGGAATCAGATTTAGTGTTGTCACCTCCTGTCTCTGCAGTGGTGCTCCCCTCGCCCTCTGTCCCACTGGTCCCCTCGACGTCCGTGGACTCTGCCTCCTGTGTCCTGTGGGATGCAGCTCCCTCAGTCGCCGGTGCCCCTGCTCCTCCACCAAATGATGCTAATGCACACATGGACAGAATGACAGAAGAAAATAGGTAGGGGAGAGAGAAAGGGGGCACTGGGTCAATTACAGCACCAACACCACAGATGGCATACACATTACCATCACACACAGGGATCAGGATTGAGCACTATGCATCGCAGTTGCATTCCACTGGCTAGGTACCACAGCAAGATGAAAGCTAACCATCGCCAACTGCACCCTTCCTGGGACCCACTAAGCCCTGTCTGACATGGAATGCAACCTAGCTATGTTACAAGATTTTGCTATACACCCATTTACCTTGAGCTGGACCACGCAACAATGTCTGAGCTGGCATTAAGGTGCACCCACTAACTGAAACCCACCACCAGGATCCCATGTCAGCCAACAAAAATGGTTGTCACACTCACTGTAGTCACCCCCTTGTGGCTGCTGTGCTGCCCTCAAGCACCAATCCAGCTCTAGGTAGGCCACCACCAGTATGCGGGCCATCAGGGGGTCAGGTTCCGACGGGCACCCAGCCCTCATTGGGAGGCCATCCCCAGGTGGACCTCCGGGGTCTTCCGGGCCCAGCGTCTCAGGTCCTCACACCTTTTCCTGCAGTGGGTGCTCCGCCTGCTATAGACCCCCATGGTCCGCACCTCCTTTGCGACGGCACGTCACAATCCCTTCTTCTGATGGGCGCTGACCTGCCGAGATAATACAGACAGGAGGAGACCATTAACCATACTATCCGCCCCATCACACATATGTCCCACAAATTACATTTCCATCTCCATTGGCTGACACATCACCCGGAGCCCTGCATGTACACTACCACCAGACATACCCCCCACCCCAATGACAAACTGCCAGGACACACATCTCCATGCAACCTTGTCGCATGCATCATCCCCATGGTGTACTCACCTGTTGGTCTGGAGGCCCATACAGCTGTCCATACAGAGGTAGGACCCCATCCACCAGGCGCTCTTACTCCTCTGAAGTGAAGGCAAGGGCCCTTTCCCCTGTCACACGGGCCATGGCAGGATCCAGACACAGGTCACAGCAGCACACGCAGTGTAGGTGTTGTTCTGTGGAAAGTCAGGAATCAAGTGAGGTTATAGACAGGAAATGGTGGTCACGTCCGCGGAGGTGTACACCGTCACCTCCGCCGGTGATCCCCATTGGACACTGTACTCCATAGAGCCCCATTTTAGCCAATGAGGAATAGCATGGCGGTGCAAGACCGCCTTCCGCCATGACGCCCAACGCCGGCGGAGGCACATCACTTCCACCTGTCCATACTCACAGGACAGGCGGTCACCATTTTATGGTGGTGGACAACAATCAGAAATTGGAAACTGTGTCATTGCTGTAAATTGTTTATACATTGCCATTCACATTGTCTGTTTACATACATGCTTAGTTACACTGAGGTGGTGGTTCCATTGTTCAGTTTGTGACACCCTTCTCACTCTTGTGTCCCTTAGATACCTACCACTGCGGAGGAATAGGAGGAGAAGACAAGACCCCATGCACAGACCCCTTGTGGACTTGGCTACACAGGAGGACAGGCACATATTACTGACCAATAGACTGGACAGGGCCGCAATCACAGAGCTGTGTACTCAATTGGAGCCTGATCTGATATCAGCTATCTGTCATCCCACTGGGATTCCCCCTCTTGTGCAAGTTCTATCAGTTCTCCATTTCCTAGCAACTGGTTCTTTCCAAGTGACAGTGGGCTTGGCAGCAGGAATGTCACAGCCAATGTACACAATAGTGCTGGCAAGGGTTTTGTCTGCCTTGCTTAAACACATGTGCAGTTACATAGATTTCCCCAAAGTGGAAGATTTGACCACTGTGAAGGCTGGATTCTATGCAATGGGACATATTCCTAATATTATTGGGGTGATTAATGGAACACATATTGCATTTGGTCCCCCCCCCTCCCGACACAATGTATAGGTGTTCAGGAATCGGTAGAGTTTCCACTCACTCAATGTGCAAATGGTGTGCCTGGCAGACCAGTACATCTCCCAAGTCACTGGCAAGTATCCTGGGTCGGTGCATGACACCTTCATCCTGAGGAATAGCATCATCCCAAATGTGATAGCACAATTACAGAGGCAAAGGGTGAGGCTAATAGGTGAGCCTGAGTCCCCACCCAATATACGTCAGTGTATGCCTTCAGGAGTCATCCCCCATACCACTGTGTAAGGCTAATGTTTGTTCCTAAATTCTTGCAGGTGACTCTGGCTACCCAAACCTGTTGTGGCTCCTGATCCCTGTGAGGAATGCCAGGACAGGGACTGAGAATCGCTATAATGATGCACATGAGTTAACCAGGCAAATAATAGAACGTACCTTCGGCCACCAGAAGCCCAGGTTCAGATGCCTCCATCTGACAGGTGGATCCCTGTGCTACTCCCTTGAGAAGGTCTGCCAGATAGTTGTAGTATGCTGCATGTTGCACAACCTGGCCCGCAGATGACACAGGCCTAATCTACAGGAGGAGGAGATTGGAAATGCCCCTTTGGCAGCAGTGGACACTGTGGACAGTGAGAATGAGGAGGTAGAGGATGAGGATGTGGACAACAGAACATCAGTAATACGGCGGTACTTCCAATGATACAGAGGTAAGACAGTGGAACTGACCTTTCCTCTTATTATTTATGTTTTCAGTGTGGCTGTAGCAGGATGGCAGTCACTTCCTTTGCATCTCAACTGAGTGTCACCTATACCTTCTCAATTTTATTACAACTGTGTACTGATGTGATGACTACAGTCAGCTACAGGTATTTATTTGTATGCTATCACAAAGTTCAGGTCAATTGCACAATGTTGGAAAATGGGTTATTGGTAAGGGCAGGTAGGTACCTACACTTAGCAATAGGCCACCAACCTCCACTAAGGTCCATTTAGGTCTCAGTAAATTAAACCCAGCTCAACCCTTGGTAGCTTGGCAACGAGCGTCAAGGCTTAACTTAGGAGACAGAGGCGGTCATTACAACATTGGCGGTAAAAGCCGCTTACTGCCGTGCAGAAGACCGCCAACACACCGCCGCGGCCGCGGAATTCCGCCACAGCTATTATGACCCACATCTCGAAATCCGACAAAAATCAGACACCCACACAAGTCCGCCACACCAAACGTCAGTGATAAACTGGCGAAAACAAAACCTCCACCGTCACGCCAACAGAAATACGCCCACACTATCACGACACACGAATCCACGCGGCGGTCTTTCAACCACGGTATTCCATTGGCGGTACACACCGCCGCGCTCAAAATACACACACTTCTACAAAACACCGCCACATTGGACAATTCGAAATACACACACCTGATACACATACACACACCACTCCCACACACCCAATACATTATAAAACACACACCCACATCACCCACAAACCCCTACGATCACTATTACAGAGAGAAGGCCAGAGAGAGACACCACCATCCACAAACCAGCAGCCACAGGCACACAACACCTTCCACGCACAAAACACCACACACCACTACATATCACCACACTTATCACCACACACACCACCCCACACATCACCTACACCACCCCATGGCACGGCAAAGACACCCCAGATTCTCGGAGGAGGAGCTCAGGGTCATGGTGGGGGAAATCGTCCGGGTAGAGCCACAGCTATTTGGAGCACAGGTGCAGCACACCTCAATTGCAAGGAAGATGGCAAAGAATAGTCGACAGGGTCAACGCAGTGGGACAGCACCCAAGAAATTGGGACGACATCAGGAAGAGGTGGAATGACCTACGGGGGAAGGTGCGTTCCGTGGTCTCAAGACACCACCAGGCGGTTCAGCGGACCCCTCCCCACACAACTAACAACATGGGAGGAACAGGTCTTGGCTATACTGCATCCTGAGGGCCTCGCAGGAGTCAGTGGAGGAATGGACTCTGGTAAGTCAAACCTTTACTATTACATCCCCCACCCTACCTGCATGCTATCACATACCCCCACCCTCGCCCCCACCCCTATCACTCCAACTCCTCACAAATGTACCAATATCACAAACGACCCATCCCAACACCAAGCCCTGCATGCAACACCAAAGCATGGACACCCATCACTAAAGCATGCCCACTGCACATACACATACACCCCCCCTAAACCTTTATCACACAAGCCCCCACACAGGAATGCCAGCACTGGGGTACACAGTCACCCACCCATTGCACACCATGACACACACAGATGCAATAATCATGCTTTTCCACCCCTGCAGGACCACTACCCAACGTCACCAGACAGGAGGGTCCAGACATCTCCACCCCACCCACAGAAGAGGCCCACAGTGATGACAGCAGCTCTGTCCAACTGGATCTAGATGACTATCCCGGACCATCATGGGCCTCGGGACAGTCGGTTCCCCTCACACAGGCACAGGCCACCACAGAGCTTCCCCCCTCTGGTAACACCAGCACAGCACCCACCCAGCGGGCCCATACCTCCGTCCCCAGGACACGTCAATCAGCTGTGTGTCCACCACTACAGGGAACCCAGGATAACCCACCACCCCAACAACAACAGGGACCTGGGGGCAGTGGTAGTGGGCACACGGTACAGGGGACGGAGGCCCGGGAACACAGGGGAACTGGGAGGGCTGCTGTGGACAGGGGGTGGACAGGCCAAGGGAACCCACTCTCCACGAGGCCCTCTCCTCCATCATGGGAGCATACCACCACTCCCAGGAGATGATAGCAACGGTCCTGGCCAAGTTTCAGGAGACCCAGCGCATGCAGGAGGAACAGTATTTGGGCTTCAGGGAGGAACTCAGAACCATCAGCTCTGCCCTGGGCACCATCGTAGGGGTGCTGAAGGAACTACTCAACACCAGGAGGGACACTGTGGCACTACAAGGGGCCCCTGACACTAGCATGGACGATGAACTGCCCACCACCTCCGCCGGTGCTAGTGGACAAGAGGCACCGCCACAGGACCACCACACCAGCACCCCACCCCCTGCAGATGGAGAACCACCCCGCAAACAGTCCCTGAGATCCAGGAACAAGACAGAGCACGATGCCAAGATCCCCGCCAAGAAATTAGACCACCCTGATTGTCAACCCACTGTCCCACTTTGTCACCCTGTCCATATTGAAACTGCCCCAGCTCCACTTCCTATGCCCATATGGGCAATGCATCTATGAGACAAATAGACTGGACTCTGCCATGGACACTCCTCCGCCATCACCCCTCACCATTTAACTTCCCCCTCCAATATTGTTTATGTAAATAAACACACCTAAAGCACCAAAAGATCTGGAGTCTGTCTGTGATTTTGAAATAGTGTATTTGCAATTACAGTGACAACATTTTCAGGAAATAGTAATGTCAACATACCTATGTCACACAGCTCTAGTCCCTGAGGAATCTAAGCAGATGACACACGTTGGGACCCACACCTGTGAAACCGTAAGGGAAAGTGACAACTCAGTGACCATACACTGGGTGAAATAGACAGACAGGATAGAGGTAGAAGTGTAAAAGTACTTGTAGTAGGCAGGAATGTATTCTCACCTGTGTTTCACTGGAAATATTGCAGGATGACTGAGTCCCTGTTGTCAATGTCTTCTTCCTCTGCTTCCACCTCATCACTGTCCACAGGCTCCCCAGCTGCCACAACACCGCCATCTGGACCATCCTGCTGCATAAAAGGCACCTGTCGTCGCAAAGCCAAGTTGTGAAGCATACAGCAGGCCACGATGATCAGGCACACCTTCTTTGGTGAGTAGAAAAGGGATCCACCTGTCATATGGAGGCACCGGAACCTGGCCTTCAGGAGGCCGAAGGTCCGCTCGATCACCCTCCTAGTACGCCCATGGGCCTCATTGTAGCGTTCCTCTGCCCTCGTCCTGGGATTCCTGACTGGGGTCAGTAGCCATGACAGGTTGGGGTAACCAGAGTCACCTAATAGCCACACACGGTGCCTCTGGAGTTGTCCCATCACATAAGGGATGCTGCTATTCCGCAGGATGTAGGCGTCATGCACTGAGCCAGGGAACATGGCATTCACATGGGAGATGTACTGGTCGGCCAAACATACCATCTGTACATTCATGGAATGATAACTCTTCCGGTTCCTGTACACCTGTTCACTCCTGTGGGGGGGGACCAAAGCCACATGGGTCCCATCAATGGCACCTATGATGTTGGGGATATGTCCAAGGGCATAGAAGTCACCTTTCACTGTAGGCAAGTCCTCCACCTGAGGGAAAACGATGTAGCTCCGCATGTGTTTCAGCAGGGCAGACAACACTCTGGACAATACGTTGGAAAACATAGGCTGGGACATCCCTGATGCCATGGCCACAGTTGTTTGAAAAGACCCACTTGCAAGGAAATGGAGCACTGATAGCACCTGCACTTGAGGGAGTATTCCTGTGGGAATGGCGGATTGCTGACATCAGGTCTGGATCCAACTGGGTACACAGTTCCTGGATTGTGGCACGGTCAAACCTGTAGGTGATTATCAGATTTCTTTCCTCCATTGTCGACAGGTCCACCAGCGATTGGTACACCGGAGGATTCCGCCATCTCCTCACATGTCCCAGCGGACGGTGCCTATGAAGGACACCAGCGACCAGAGAGTCAAACAAGTCAGAGGTATGTACCCACTGTCTACACAGAACACGTTTCATACACAAAATCTGGCCTGTATGTGTTTTGAGAGTAGGCCTAGGTATGTGTGATGCAGTTGGTAATTAGGCCATGTCGGCCCCTGAAATAGCGGCTGCCTGACCTCTAAAGTGGGACAGTGGGATGTGAGGTAACTGCGCTGACGATGTACACCGTCGCGGTAGGCGGTCGAAGACCGCAGCGCAATGCTGCATTGGTTAACATTGGACCCTATGGGTCCCAGGAGCCAATGACGATGTACGCCGGCGGTGATGGTATGCACCGCCGCGGACGTGACCGCCGCGGACGTGACCGCCATTTTCTAGCTGTTGAATCACTCGATACCTGATCTTCGACAGGAGAGGACCTACACTGCAAGTGCTGCTGTGACCTCGGTCTGGAAGAGACAATGGCTCTTGCGTCTGGGGAAAGGGCCCCTGCCTTCACATCGGAGGAGTTGGAGTAGCTCGTCGACGGGGTCCTCCCCAGTACACGCTACTCTACGGTCCTCCAGACCAACAGGTAAGTACACAGGGGACATGTTGTATGGGCTATGCGTGTGTGGAGAGGGCTGGTTGTAAGAAGGAAGGGGCCAGAGTGCTGAGTGCATGAAAGACGGTGGGTGCATGTGCCACATGGCAAGGGTAGGGATGGGGGCCACTCACTTTGACGGCGCAGTTGGTAATGACTTCTCTTCTTCCCCTGTACATTTCATGTAGGTCAGCGCCCACCAGAAAAAGGATATTTGGCGTGCCATCGCCAAGGACGTCCGGACCCTGGGGGTCCACTACAGACGGAGCACCCACTGCCGGAAGAGATGGGAGGACATTTGCCGCTGGACCAAGAAGACGGCGGAGGCTCAGCTGGGGATGGCCTCCCAATGTGGGAGGGGTGCCCGTCGAACCATGACCACCCTGATGTTCCGGATCCTGGCGGTGGCCTACCCGGAGTTGGATGGGCGCTTGAAGGCATCATAGCAGACACAAGGGGGTGAGTACACTCTCATTCTGCTGACTTTGAGCGCAGTGGAGGGGTCTGGGTGGGGAAGAAGGGCTGTGGGTTTCCCTAGGCCAGGGCGAGTTCCGTAGGCTAGACCCCTTCGTAAGGCATGGCCCTGTGGCCCCCCACCCCACCTCTGTAGAGTGCCAAGTGCAGGTATTCATGCACCTGTGTCATCTATGTGTGCAGATGTCGTCCATAGCCTTGTAGGCCATTTCCCAGGAATTGCACTGTAGAGCCCAACAGCGCGACGTAGTGCAGGGGGCTGCTGGCTGTCTTGTCCGCCAACGGTAGCGGTAATCCATGCACTCAACCTGTCTTTCTTCTGTTTCCCCCCCCTTTTTTTCGGTCTCCCTGTTCTTGTGTGCATTAGCATCATCAGGCGGAGGAGCAGTGGCACCGGAGCACGAGGGAGCTGCGTCCCACACGGCCATGGAGGGCCACACTACGGACTCTGAATACACCAGTGGGACGGAGGGTGAGGGGAGCACCATGGCGGTGACAGGAGCTGAAACCAGCGAGATGGAGTCGTCCTCCGATGGGAGCTCCCTTGTGGTGGCAACATCTGTGCCCCCCACTACTAAAGGTACAGCCGCCACCCCCCCTACCAGCACCGCCCTCCCAGCAGCCCCTCAGCGTGTGCCCCGTGCCCGCTCACCCAGGAGGGTGGGCATCACCTTCGCCCCAGGCACCTCAGCCCCTGCCCCTGTCTCCTCTGCTGCCCTCAGTGAGGAGGCCATTGACCTCCTCAGGTCCCTCACTGTTGGGCAGTCTACCATTTTGAATGCCATCCAGGGTGTAGAAAGAGAGTTGCAACAAACCAATGCATACCTGGAGGGCATTCATTCTGGTCAGGCTGCCCTTCATCGAACCTTTCAAACTCTGGCATCAGCACTGATGGCAGCCATTGTCCCTGTGTCTAGCCTCCCCCTCCAACTTCCTCCACCCAGACCCAATCCCCTGTACCTCTGCCTATCCCAAGCACACCATCAGACCAGCCTGCACACACCTCACCACACAAGGGAAGCTCAGGCAAACATAAGCACCACACAACCCACAGGCACTCACGCAAGCATCACACACATACAGACACCCCAACATCCACTGCCTCCACTGTGTGTGCCCCTCCTCCTCGTCTCCCTCCTCCCTCCCAGTCTCGTCTACACTCACACCTGCATGCACTACCACTACAGCCACTACGTCCCGCACCAGCACACCCACCAGCACACCCACCAGCACACCCCGCTCACGTGCAGTCACCACCCCCACTACCATTCACACGTCCCCTGTGTCCACTCCCAGTGTGTCTGTGACGCCCCCTCCCAAGGTACACAAACGCAGGCACACACCCACCCAACATACATCCACCTCACAACAGCCTCCAGCGCATGCACCTGCACCCAAAGCCACAAAGGTTACACCTCCTACAACCACCACCTCTTCCTCCACTCCCAAACCCCCTCCAGCTACCCATCCCAGTGTCTCCAAACAACTTTTCCTGTCCACCCTTAACCTATTTCCCACCCCCCCGTCCAACTCATAAGTCCCGTACTGGCACCTCAGCCACAAAATCTCCGGGACCAGTGGTGCCTGTTGTCACAGGTATGTGGAGTGCACCGTCCACCAGGCCAGCCAGTGTATCACGGAGCCAGAGCACAGGAGTCCCCCCCCCCCCTGTGAAGCACCAGAAGTTGGCCAGTGCCCGGCGGTAGAGGGGGTAACTCCAGCAACCCAAGCCGCCCACAGGGGTCCCGGGGGGAGTGTGGACTCAGCTGTGACTCCTCCCAAGATGGGGAACGGGCAGAAGAAACCCGCAAAGTCTGGGAGGAGCAGCACGGCGGAGAAGACCGCCATCATCCCCGCTGGCCAAGAGGCCTCCGCCAGCCCCATCATCGCTGCCCAGGAGGGCCCCGCCAGCCCCATCGTCGCTGCCCAGGAGGACCCCTCCAGCCCCATCGTCGCTGCCCAGGAGGACCCCGCCAGCCACAGCCCAGCTGCCCAGGAGGGCCCCGCCAGCCACATCCCAGCTGCCCAGGAGGGCCCCACCAGCCACAGCCCAGCTGCCCAGGAGGGCCCCGCCTGCCACAGCCCAGCTGCCCAGGAGGGCCCCGCCAGCCACAGCCCAGCTGCCTAGGAGGCCCCCGCTAGCCACAGCCCATCTGACCAATGAAGGACCGCCAGCCCTAGCCCAGCTGGGCAATGAAGGACTGCCAAGTCAAGCACCGCTGAACAGGGCAAGCACCGCTGAACAGGGCAAGGACCGCTGAACAGGGCAAGGACCGCCAAATCAAGCACTGCTGAACAGGGCAAGGACCGCTGAACAGGGCAAGCACCGCTGAACAGGGCAAGGACCGCTGAACAGGGCAAGGACCACCAGTTCAAGCACCGGTGAACAGGGCAAGGACCGCCAACTCAAGCACTGCTGAACAGGGCAAGGACCGCCAACTCAAGCACCGCTGAACAGGGCAAGGACCGCTGAACAGGGCAAGCACCGCTGAACAGGTCAAGGACTGCCAAGTCAAGTACTGCTGAACAGGGCAGGGACCGCCAACTCAAGCACCGCTGAACAGGGCAAGCACCGCCAAGTCAAGCACCGCTGAACAGGGCAAGCACCGCTGAACAGGGCAAGGACCGCCAAATCAAGCACTGCTGAACAGGGCAAGCACCGCTGAACAGGGCAAGGACTGCCAAGTCAAGCACCGCTGAACAGGGCAAGCACCGCTGAACAGGGCAAGGACCGCCAAGTCAAGCACCGCTGAACAGGGCAAGCACCGCCAAGTCAAGCACCGCTGAACAGGGCAAGCACCGCTGAACAGGGCAAGGACCGCCAAATCAAGCACTGCTGAACAGGGCAAGCACCGCTGAACAGGGCAAGCACCGCCAAGTCAAGCACCGCTGAACAGGGCAAGCACCGCTGAACAGGGCAAGGACCGCCAAATCAAGCACTGCTGAACAGGGCAAGCACCGCTGAACAGGGCAAGGACTGCCAAGTCAAGCACCGCTGAACAGGGCAAGCACCGCTGAACAGGGCAAGGACCGCCAAGTCAAGCACCGCTGAACAGGGCAGGGACCGCCAAGTCAAGCACCGGTGAACAGGGCAAGGACTGCCAACTCAAGCACTGCTGAACAGGGCAAGGACCGCCAAGTCAAGCACCGCTGAACAGGGCAAGCACCGCCAAGTCAAGCACCGCTGAACAGGGCAAGCACCGCTGAACAGGGCAAGGACCGCTGAACAGGGCAAGGACCGCCAAGTCAAGCACCGCTGAACAGGGCAAGGACCGCCAACTCAAGTACCGATGAACAGGGCAAGGACCGCCAACTCAAGCACCGCTGAACAGGGCAAGCACCGCCAAGTCAAGCACCGCTGAACAGGACAAGCACCGCTGAACAGGGCAAGGACCACTGAACAGGGCAAGGACCGCCAAGTCAAGCACCGCTGAACAGGGCAAGGACCGCCAACTCAAGCACCGCTAAACAGGGCAAGGACCGCCAACTCAAGTACCGCTAGCCCATGAGCGGCAGGGGCAGTGAAGCAACTGGGACCGTCACGGGGTGAGTGATGCACTCTGGGCACCAGTCCCCCTCCAGAACCAGTGGAGACATGCATCCACTCCGTCTGTCCTGCACAGGATGAAGCACTCTGGGCACCAGTCCCCCTCCAGAACCAGTGGAGACATGCATCCACTCCGTCTGTCCTGCACAGGATGAAGCACTCTGGGCACCAGTCCCCCTCCAGAACCAGTGGAGACTGTTATCCACTTGAGAGACTGTGGCTTTGCACTCCCTAGGATAAAGCAGTGGGCAAACCACTCACTGGAGAGACTTGAGAGACTGTGCCTTTGCACTCCCCAGGATGGTACAGTGGGCAAACCACCCACTGGAGAGACTTGAGAGACTGTGGCTTTGCACTCCCCAGGATGGTACAGTGGGCAAACCACCCACTGGAGAGACTTGAGAGACTGTGGCTTTGCACTCCCCAGGATGTACAGTGGGCAAACCACCCACTTGAGAGATTTGAGAGACTGTGGCTTTGCACTCCCCAGGATGGTACAGTGGGCAAACCACCCACTGGAGAGACTTGAGAGACTGTGGCTTTGCACTCCCCAGGATGTACAGTGGGCAAACCACCCACTTGAGAGATTTGAGAGACTGTGGCTTTGCACTCCCCAGGATGGTACAGTGGGCAAACCACCCACCGGAGAGACTTGAGAGACTGTGGCTTTGCACTCCCCAGGATGTACAGTGGGCAAACCACCCACTTGAGAGATTTGAGAGACTGTGGCTTTGCACTCCCCAGGATGGTACAGTGGGCAAACCACCCACCGGAGAGACTTGAGAGACTGTGGCTTTGCACTCCCCAGGATGGTACAGTGGGCAAACCACCCAGTGGAGAGACTTGAGAGACTGTGGCTTTGCACTCCCCAGGATAAAGCAGTGGGCAAACTACCCACTGTAGAGACTTGAGAGACAGTGGCTTTGCACTCCCCAGGATACATCAATGGGCATGGAGCCCCCTCGTGGATCTGTCGTCGTGCACTCATCCGGCTGAGGTGCCCACCCTTCCCTTCCCCCTGAGGTGCCTGTTGTATTTCTATCTGATGCCCCAGCATCCGTCATCTTCGGGTATCTTGTGTGGGCCTTGCCCATGCATTTTGGGCCCAGTGGTCCACGGACTATGAATGGTGCAATACCTGGACTACTAATCGTGGTGTATATTTTGTTAATAGTGTATATATGTATATATTTGCTAACTGAATTTTGATATATTACAATGGTTACACTCATTTCCTTTTGTCTTTGCATTCTTCCAGGGGGGTTGGGAGGTGTTACTGTAATGTTTGGATATGCATTGGTGTGTGTGTTGTAGTGGGTGAGGGTGGGGGTTGGGGTGTTGCATGTGTGTGTCCCTGTTTTTCGCCTCCCCCCTCCCTTATGTCGTAGGTGAAGTACTCACCGTGGTCTTCGCCGCCGGCGTTGGTGCTCCTGGTACAGGAGCAGGAAGACTAGCACAGGAAGAATATGGAGTTCCGGCTCCATGGTGTCGTCGTTCCTCGTGGAGTGTGTGGAGGTGAGCGTTTTCCCTTCAAAATGCCTGTTTCCGCCGTGTTTTTATCTGCGGTGAATCCGCCCCGGAAAAGGTGGCGGATTGGCCTGTCATAATAGTGTGGGCGGTACATTGTCCTCCGCCTGTCTGTTGGTGGTGACCGCCGAGCTGCTTGTTTGTACCGCCGTGGCGGTCTGAGTGTTAAAGTGGCTGTCTTTGTTGGCGGTTTCCGCCACAGTCGTAATTGCAAAATTTTTACCGCCGGCCTGTTGGCGGTCTTACCGCCGCTTTAACACCGTCCGCCAGGGTTGTAATGACCACCAGAGTGTAAAGCATCCAAATATCACAAAACAGTAATTAAATAAAACACAGAAAACTGTTTAAAAGTCCAAAACCAATTTATAAAAATAGATTATATTTTTATCTTTAAAATGACACAAAAACGAATAAAATCGGATAAGGGGAACCAGAGATATGAATTTTTAAAGAATTATTGTTTTTTAGCGCCTAGAAACAAAAAGCGCCAATCGGGTCATCTGGTTGCACCTCGACCGGGGCAAAGTCAAAGTTTAAGGCCGACCGCGATGGAGCCCTGCCCGGCTACAGGCCGTGGGAGGCCTTGGTTAAAAGTTTACCTTCACACTTAGCCTCTATTTCGAAGATTTTTCTTCAGCTGGACGAACCTGCCAGTCCAATCCGACCTCCTGGAGCCCTTCTCCGGATACGCGATGCGGGAATCCTCGGTGGAGATTTTTACCTTCGGACTTAGTTGTTTTTTTGAGGTGAAAATCCTTCGACTGGGGTAAACCTGGATCTTGATCCGACGTCACTGGAGCCCTCCTCGGATACCCTGGCTGGGAGGTCCCGGTCAACTTTTTACCTTCGGACTTAGTCTCTTTTTCAGAGATTTTCTTTACCGGGATGAACCAGCAAATCAGGCCAGGCCGCGGTTGAGGCAAGCCGGCTAGAGTTGCCGCGGCGGGTCGGTCCCTCTATGGAACTTTTTTTCAAAAGTTCTCCAAACTTCTCCAAACTTCTGGGGCTTCTCCCAGATGTCCTTTTAAGGTTCTTTCGAGGTCCACAGCTCACCCCAAGGGTCCACAAGTTCTGAGATAGTCGTATGTGGGGTGCGGACTACAACTCCCAGAATGCACCTGGCGCAAACTTCTTTTTGGCTCTGGCCAGTGGCCAGTTGGTTGATTTCTTCAGGAGTTGGTGCAGGGTACTCTGGTTAGCAATTTTTCACCTGTAGCAAACAGGGAGTCCCTCCTTGAACCAGCTGAAGCCAGGCAAAGTCCTTCTTGTGGTGAAGCCCAAGTGGGCAGCTGGTGCAGTCCTTCTGAGTGCAGGTTCCAGGTGCAGGCCAGGGGTCCAGCAGGGCAGTCCTTCTTCTCCTTTGGTTCTTCCTTGTTGGAATCTGATGGTGATCTGAGGTGTGGGTGCAGGTCTGCCAGTTTTACCCTTGCTCCTGGGTGAAAAGCAGGGGGTCCTGGTCCTCCAATCAGGTGCAGGGTCCTTCCCCCTGTGATGACCACTTCCTGGGAAGTGAGGCAAAAATCAATCCCAGGAGGCAACATTCTCCAAAAATCCATCATGGATGAATCTGATTTTTGGAGGTTACATCTGGCTGAGCACACCCACTGGTGTGGCTAAAAATCATAAACACACCCCTCTCCTGCCCTCTCTTAATCTAATGAAGGGGGCACCTAGTTGTCTGGGGTTGCAGGATGTGGGTGTGTTGCTGGTTGCTCCAAATGTCCTTCTCTGCCTTTGAAGACCAGTTTGGCAGCCCTCCCCCTTCCTGCCTCACCATCTGCTGAGGGGAAATTCCCTCCCACAGGCACATTCCTTTGTGTGAAGTCAGGCCACTTCACATCTCATCAAGGCAGCCTGGCCAGGCTGCTAGAGGTTGGCCAATCAGAGTACAGCAGCAAAAACAATGCAGGGCTGAAATTGGCAACTTTTCAGGTAAAGTTTAAAACTCTTTACCTGAACAAGTTATATTAAATCTAACAACTGGAAGTTGTGGGATTTATTATAACAATTAATTTGATACCAAACTCTTGGTATCCATCATTTAAGGGGACTTTAATAATTAAAATAAAGTCTCCCTATTCTAGCCTATGGAGGCCATTTACTACAATGAGGGAAAAACGAATTTGGCTGTTTTACCTCACCAGGGCTTATAAAACTATTTTAATAAGGTCCCTGCTTATAGTTACATGGCACCCAGCCCTAGGGGCACATAGGGCACACCTTAGGGGTGACTTATATGTAAAAATAAGGTAGTTTAAGACTTTGAACTACTTTTAATTCCAAAGTCGAATTTGCATATAACTTTAATGTAAAATAACTAGCAAGGCAGGCCTGCCTTTAAAATGACACTGGGCACCTCAGCAGTGCGCTACCTATGCTGTGGTCTCTAAACCTACATGCCCTACCATATACTAGGGACTTATAGGTAGGTTAACTTAGCCAATTAGCCAATTATAATTAGCCTAATTTGCATATTGATTTTACACAGAGCACAGGCCCTGGGACTGGTTAGCAATACCCAGGGCACCCTCAGAGTCAGGAAAACACCAGCAAAAAGTGGAAAATGGGGGCAAAAAGTTAGGGGGCCTCAGCAATCAGCCCTGTTTTCTCACACACAAGATGTAACTGTTTACATAATTGCACATTTTCATCACATAAAGCACTATCACTCAAGTTGTGTTCAAGAGTGTTTATTGTAGGGAAATTTATAGAAAGAACAGTGCGATGGAATGGGGTGATGGTAGAGGTAAATTCAGGGTATTGGTCCAGTCTGTTTGTAGCACAGGTCCAGAGTCCAAGGGGCCATAGGAAGGGGAGCAATGGCAGTTCAAAGTGGACAAGGTGAGACAGTGGAACACAAGGGGGACATTCAGGAGGGGCTCATTTCTTGGCAGTGGTCTTGGTCTTGGCAAGTGTCTCTGGCATCTGTCTGGGTCGCAGGGAACATTTCAGGGTAGTTCACCTTCTGCAGTGTAAGGGGTGCTGGTGGACTGTGGGTCCTGTGGCAGGGTCTCCTGTCCACTAGCTGCAGCAGATGTGGCGGGCTGTTCAGTTGACTGGCTAGTGGAAGGGGCCCACTGATGTGTTATGTGTTCCCTCATGATGTTGGCCATATCAGACAGCACTCCTGCTATGGAGACCATGGTGGTGTTGAGGGCCTACAAATCTTTCCTGATCTCCTGATGGTTTACCTCCTGTAGCCGCTGGTTCTCCTGCATGTTGTTAAGAGCCTGGCCCATCTTGTCCTGGGATTGTTGTTAAGCCCCCAGGACATTAGTGAGTGCCTCCTGGACAGTCAGTTCCCTGGGTCTGTCCTCCCCTGGTACACAGCTGTCCTCCACGTGTTCCTGTCCCCCTGTGCCTGTGTCCCCTGAACAGTGTGCCCACTGCCACTGACCCCAGAACCCTGATTGTCTAGGCTGTTACGTGTGGACTGGGGTCCCTATACAGGTGGGCACACTGCTGATTGACGTGTCCTGGGGACAGAGGTGTGGGGACGTTGATTGGGTGCTGTGGGGTTGGATACTGAGGGGGGAGGCTCTATGGTGGACTGGGAGTGGGCTGGGGTGACCGACTGACCAGTTGTCCCTGAAGGGCGAGGTAGTTCATCCAAATCCCTGATGGGCGAGGTAGTTCATCCAGATCCAGAAGTCCAGGGTTACTGTCATCACTGGGGGCATCTTCTGTTGGAGGACTGGATAGTCATGGCACCTCCTCGCTGCTGGGATTGGCTGGGGCACCTGTGGGGATGTAAGTGATGTATTATGCTTCATGTCTGTGACATATTCTACATCTCTAGCTTCCCATATATCGTTGCTGTTGCCCTGCCATCTTTGTTTGTGTATGGTGATGTATTGTGGGATTGTTAGTTCTCCATGCTGTGCATGCATTGGTGGTGGGTGTACATGCAGGGCTCGGCGGGCTGTACATGCATTGGTATGGCAGGCATGGCTTGGCATTTGGGTTAGTCAAATGTGTAGGTGCACTGTGTGGGATGGAGTGGAGTGATGGGAGCCAGGGTGAGGAGGTGAGATGGCATGCAGGTATGGGGGTGATGGGTAGAAAATATTGACTCACCAGTGTCCAGTCCTCCGGCAAGTCCTGTGAGTCCCTCAGGATGCAGTATTGCCAAGACTTGCTCCTCCCATGCTGTCAGCTATGGGGGATGAGGTGGGGGTCCACCGCCAGTCCTCTGGATAGCGAACTGGTGCCTTGCTGCCATGGAAGGTACCTTCCCCCGTAGGTCGTTCCACCTCTTCCTGACATCGTCCCTTGTTCTTGGATGCTGTCCCACGGCATTCACCTTGTCCACAATTCTCCGTCATAGCTCCATCTTCCTTGCAATGGATATTTGCTGTACCTGTGCTCCTAACAGCTGTGGCTCTACCCTGACTATATCTTTCACCATAACCCGCAACTCCTCATCTGTGAAACAGGGGTACCTTTGTGGGGACATGGGTGTTGTGCAGTGGGTGTTGAGTAATGTGGTGGGGTGTGGGGTGTGTGATGGATGGCTGGGTGTTAGTGGTGTGTGTAGTCGTTGCTGTGATTTGCATGGCTATCTCTTGGCTATTTTTCGTGTTCGTAAAGGGTTGTGGTTAATGTGGGTGTGTGTTTTATAGTGCTGTTAGTGGGTGGGTGTGGTGTGTGTATCAGTGTCAGGTGTGTGTTTTTGGTACTGGCCAATGTTGTGTTGTTTTGTATTTGGGTGGCCATTCTGATTGTGCCGGTATGTACCGCCAATGGTTTACTGCCTTTGACTGTCCGCCGTGGTAATTCACGGGTCATAATGTGGAGGGCGTTGTTTTGTTGGCATGACGGTATAGGTGGTAGCACCGACACTTTACCACTTACCTTTGGACTGGCGGATATGTGTTTGTGGCAGTATTCTGCCGGTTTAATGTGTGTGTGTGTCATAATATGGAGAACATCCGCCTCCGTGACAGTATGTTGGCGCCCATCACCGCGACGGTAAGCGGCATTTACCGCCAATGTCATAATGAGGGCCATAGTGTAAATACTATAAAATATACCACTCTTGATAACTGTCACATGATTTTGGTTCACCAAATGATTTGATAGAATAGTCACCTACAGTACTTTTTATAACCAACTAAGACTACCATGTGACCCTGGGCAGGCAAAAGAATGAGACTGAATGGTTTCCCAAACATCCGGAACTTCTAAAAAATTCAGAGCAAATATCATACTTGTCTTTGTTTGCATTGAAGGGATACTGCTTAATCATGCTATGTGAAAGAATTGTCCACAGTACGAGTGGTGTTAATTTTTCAATACTTCAGCTCATTGTTTGAAACACAATGATTAGTGAGAGGAATGTGCAAGCATCACCAAAGAGTAGATGTAGATTTTGTAAAAAAGGCACTTTTGAACAAAATACTAAATTTTCTCAGAAGCTTCACCAAGTTACTACTACTTGGCAGTGGTACCATGTCAATGCCAAAAAATGACAAAAATGTCAGAGTTGTTAGTAATGTTCAAGATTCTGTTTTTTACCAAAAACAGTTGTGCATATTGTAACTTACACGAACATGCTACAATATATTCACAAAAATCTGAACAACTAATCCACTTGTCAATTTTCTTCTTCCACCTATGGAGAACATAATATCCCTTCACATTTGCACTAGTTCTATAGCTTTGTTGTTCAACATATGAAGAACCCAGTCATAGATCTGATCCAGTTCTCTCCTTCTTATGGTTTCAGATCACTCCGTACTGATACATCTTCAAATGATTTGGACTTTCAGTATATGACAATAAAGACTGGTTCGATTATTTTCAAATCACATTGCCTCACATTGGAACATTTGAATGTTTAGTTAAAATTCTGTGTACTCACTGTTGTCAACCCTTTTTAACATTTACATGGCACCGCTCACCAACATCGTCCGATCCCACAACCTCAACATCATCTCCTACGCCGACGACACCCAGCTGATCCTCTCACTCACCAAGGACCCTGCCACCACCAAAACCAACCTCCACGACAGAATAAAGGCCATCGCCAACTGGATAAGGAGGAGCTGCCTAAAACTGAACTCAGACAAGACGGAGATCCTCATCCTCGGCTCCAAAAGCTCTGCATGGGACGACTCCTGGTGGCCGGCCGCCCTTGGAACCGCACCAGCGCCCACCAACCACGCACGCAACTTAGGTTTCATCCTAGACTCACCACTCACCATGACCCAGCAAGTCAATGCCGTCTCATCCTCCTGCTTTAACACCCTCTGCATGCTCTGCAAGATTTTCAGATGGATCCCCACCGAAACAAGAAGGACGATCACCCACGCCCTCGTCAGCAGCAGACTGAACTGCAGCAACACACTCTACGCAGGAACCATGACCAAGCTCCAGAAAAAAATGCAGCGTATATAGAACGTCTCCGCGCGCCTCATCCTCGACATCCCACGCCGCAACCACATCTCAGCCCACCTAAGAGACCTACACCGGCTCCACGTCAACAAGAGGATCACCTTTAAACTCCTCATCCACACTCAAAAAAAGCACACCCCAACGCTGGCCCTGCCTACCTCAACGAGCGACTTACCTTCCACACTCCCAACCGACAACTCAGCTCCGACAACCTCGGTCTCGCAACCATCCCTCGCATCCACCGAACTGCAGCCTGCAGCAAATCTTTCTCCTACCTCGGCGCCAAGGCCTGGAACTCCCTCCTCATCCACCTACGACAGACCTAGGACCTTCAGGAAAAGCCTCAAGACCTGGCTGTTCGAGCAGTAGCATTTCTCCCTTCTACCCTCCCCCCAGCTCCTTGAAACCCTAGCGGGTGAGTAGCATGCTTTACAAATGATTGATTGATTGATTGTCTTCCTCAAACAAAAAACAAGATAGTGTCCCCATGCCTGTTCTTTATCATGTTGTCAGCCTGTTTAGGACTCTGCTCGGATAGCCCCTTTATTTAAATCTTTCTATCACATTTGGTTCCTCTCTCAGGTAAGATGTCTCCACACTGAAATTTCTGTTGACCCTAATCAGTTCACCAAAGGCAATACTCCTTTTTAATTTGATTTGGTTGTTGGCTGTGGACATGAAGGACACCTTTGCTTCCTGTTTCTTTATGGTACAGGCTAGTTCCAATTTGTTTCTTTTTACCATTACCATTGCAAATCTGTAGCTTGTGAAAGCTAATTTCATAACGTTGACTTGAAGATGTTCAATTAACCTTTCTATTATCCCCCTTTCCCTATACCAAATGACAAATAGATCATCAGTTTATCAGATTCAAAATAGTACGTTTGGTGAAGTTCTCATTGTCTGCAATCCACACCATCTTCCCCTCCCATCAGCCCATGAATAAATGTATGTTAGAGGTGCCCTTCACTTTCTTTATGTGTGTCTAATGTGTTTATTCTCAAACATAAAGATTTTATTGTTTAGGCAGAACCTGATTATTTTTTATTAGCATCCTAATGTGGCTTTAGAAATAAAGTGGTCTTCTCCAGAAAACAGTATTTACATACTTGATGGTCCTAGGCCTGCACATTGCATGTATCTATGGGTGTGACATCTAATGTGAGCAGAAAGGTAGTCGATTCCCAATGAATGTCAGAGTCACTGCTATCTTGGCAATGAGAGATTTAACACAATTGGCAACATGAAATAATTAAGATGAGCTGCATATTCTCAAGGAGGCCAGCAACAGACAACACTTTGTCTTCCTAGGGGCTTCGTCAAATTTTTATGTACCTTTGGGTGAAGATAGAAAACATGAGTGGTGCGTTTATCGGGTTTTCCAAAACTGATATCCATCGGCAACCCCTTCTGCCTCCAGTCGCATAATAAATGTTATTAGTTTATAGTGTCTGCATATTCTGATACATCAGTAGTTTCATCATGACATGAGCCAAGGAGCAGCCAACATGCCTCCTCCTTATTTTGGTCAATATCCCAAAATACGACACTCCCACTCTTATCCGAGAGTATGGTAACAGTTTTGTGGCAATGCTTCAGTTGCTTGATGGTCTTTCTGTGCGCTCAAGTCAGATGGTTATGCTGTCTGTGTTTGTTGCTCATCCTCAGAACTTTCAGTTCCTTAACAAACAATTCATGGAATGTATTAGTGTTACCTTGGAGCATGGTAAGTTTGTATTTTGACTTAACATTGAAACCACTGTTGCTACTTCTATCGATTTATAATCTCATGTCCAATAACATTGTTCTCTTATCCATTCCTCTCTCACCTCCCACTCCCAGGGAATGTAACATGACCAAAGCCTCCACATCACTAGTGCAAAGATCTGAGGCCACCCACTTTACCTGGCTTGTTTTGCCCATGTTACCCTTTTAGGAAACTTGTGTGCCTTTCTTTCACCAATTTCAGTTTTCGAACAAATAAATATAAGTTAACCCAAGAAGATCCATATTCAAAGTTCACACCTTAAATAAAGGACACACCCAACTCTTATACCAGTTCCTTGGTTGCTGCTGTAGGAATATGGGGATAGAGCTTAATCACTGTCAGATTGTTGTCACCCTTTTGATCCACTACTAGTTGTCGTTTGTCTGCACATCCTCTTCCGATGAGGTGTAATTTCTCTCTTTGAGGCTCCCTACGCCTCCATGTCTTGGGCTTTTCCCCTGTTTCCTCTTGTTCCACTTGTTGCACTATGTTGTGGGATGATGTTCCTTCTTGCATATCAGAGACCAAGATCTCATTTGAGCTTGATTGCATCATAAAGTGTTCCTTTTGTCTGTGTTTTGTAACTATTCTTAATCTTTGCGAATGGGACCATATCTCTGTTGAAGATCAGTGTCCACCCTTCCCTTCAAGAAAAAACACCCTCCCATGACACAATGCAGCATGACACTTTTTAGATCACCATTTTTGTGGTATTTATTATCTTAAATGGAAATTATTCATAAATATTCAGTCCCAACAGTCCCCGAGCCAACTTATTTTTAACTTTTATAGACACACACACTCTTTACCTTGTTCCTACTGTAGGGTGGGATCACTTTTTGAGCACCATGAATTAATTTGTGCTCATAGGTTTATGTGAATAAGCTTGTCTGTGCACAACTCTCATAAATGAATTGAAGACTTTGGCTGGCTTTACTTGGCATTCAATACACGACTAGTTTAAGTGACCATCTAGAGATTAAGCCAATTGCTGGTAAATGAGTACACTGCGAACAAATGTGTTTGTATTTGCTCTGTTTAGCCTAGGTTCCTTGGTGGTACATGGGGTGGCCCTTATTATATTTAGGCCCCACAGAAATTTTAATTATGATGATGTAATTTGTGTAGATTTGGGAACTTCCCATTAGGCTTGTTACACAAACTTTCACCAAGACAGTACCTGACAAAAACGTATGCCACATTTGTGGCAAAATTATGGCGTGGGAACAACGCAAACAACCAGAACATGAATGGTTGTTTTTAGGTGACACTTGTTTTTTTCACACTTGTTATTTGGCGTGAAATGCATCATCAAGTCCAAAATACTTCCCTTTAATTGACAAATTTACACTTCGCCGAATTTTGCGTTATTTTCTCAAAATTTTGTATACTTAAAGAAAAGCAAACAAGTTTGCACACCCCTATATTAACCCGTTCAAAATTGTATATTTCGCCATGTGTTCTGCTTGTTTATGGTGCTTTAGAACATTGTAGACTTGATCAACAAGGTTTTTATTATTGAGAGTAAGTCATTGACTTGGTCTTTTTTATCTAAATCAGTAAGCGATCATTGTGATTTCAAAACCAGGAATTAAAACTGCATTCGCTTAACAAACGTTATCATCATCCCATGATTGCAAAAATGTTTGTTAGTGTGTACTTAAAAATAACACTTTGTTATAAAAATATAACAAGAGAGCAAAGGTTGTCCAGAGATACAGACCTGATTTACAGATTGGCAGAATTTCTGTGTTTCATTGTGGTGCATTTGTCTCTCAAATGTGTCACATTAAAGTTCTCTATCGGTGTGTTGTAGGATTTTATGGCAAGGTGGTTGAATCCTTCTTTAGAAAGGCCCAGTGGCAGAGGAAACTGGTGGGAAATCTGTGAGTGCTTCTGCTTGTAGACTGTCAGAACTGAACTGGGGGCACCTCGGAGTTCTCTCATATCTAATATCCCTGGCATGCAGCTGGGACTTTTTTCTCTGCATTTCAAAAACACAATGGCCCAGATTTACTCTGCGACCAGTTTGCGTTACTTTTGTAAGTCAAACACAACAAAAAGTGTTATGCTGCGACTTATGATGCAATGCAAATCACGATTTGTGTTGGATAGTTTTCCAAAGTAACACAACGTTGTGCCACCTGCTGCTTTGCCTTACTTTGCAGTAAGGAGCATTCTAAGGGTGGTTGTACATGGGTATTTTCATGCAATCACCCAGAGGTTATGACACAAATACTTATCTACAAACATTTGTAGGCAGGGATTTGCACTAAAATCTTACACCTCCTCGAGGCAGGCGTGACAAGTTTTCTTACTTCACATGCATGCTGTATTGTATAGCACATATACAAAGCAGGAAAAGTGTTAAAGGATAGTTTTTGTACTTAAAAGGTCCCCAGTACAAGAACTACTTCCTATAGAATGTGCAGACTCTTCCACTATGGTTCAAGGGTGTGTGCTTTGGCGCATGGCAGCTGGAAACACAGCAGCGCAAGGAGAGAGAGAAACAGCTCCAAATCTTTGTAGGTCTCTTCTTTTAATGCAAAACAACTGTAATTGCTGCACTGCGTAAATTTTTCGTCAATCTGGGCCTACTTACTTTTTTATTACAGACCACCTAGTGACAGATCTGCCACAATCAGTTGCATCAGGCTGCTCCATTTGTACAGATGTTACTTCTGAACCTTGGTAGAGTGAATGGCATTGCCAGAAGGGTTTCCACAAGGAGGGCATCTGCCAAATGCTAAATTACCAATTAACTCATTTAACTGGAAAATTGTAAATCTACGTTTTTTTTAAGATTCCTTCTTCCGACCTCCTCCAGAGTACCTTTAATCAATGTCTCATCCTCATGGTCATCACAACAAATTCTCTTTTTCTAACTTTCTTGATCTTCCTGCCACATTGGACTCAGTGTATCGCACTATTCTTTGCAAATCTCTTTCTGTTTTCGGTATCCCAGGTACTGTACTCAACTGGCTTCACTCTTATCTACCTGACTGCACCTTCTCAGTATCATAGGAAAGTACGGCATTGTAGGAAACACTTTCTTCGAGGAATATCTGAAGTACTGATTCTCAGAGATAGCCACTCTCCACAACATCATTTTTTTAACATTTCACTCTTTTAATTAATATATCATAGTCTTACATCTCTTAAAACACCGAAAGACCCACTTGTTTGCTTGCTTTGTTTTCTTAATTGGTCACCTCGCTCAAAAATGTGTTGACACGTTTTGACCAGTCTGTAATGATAGTCCTCACCAAGACCTACAATTCAAAAATCCAAAAGGCAACCCATCTATACAAATCTTATAATACATATATACAGTTTCTAGGTCTATAAAAACTGACCATTTTTTGTTATGATCAGAAACGTCAACCTCAATCTCTGAATACTAACATATCCTCATCTAACACTGAAAGCCATATGTATAGAGAAACATTGTAAAGATATTAAACCCAAAGCTAGTGTGGGACCACCATGGTATACCTAAAATCTGCAGCCAAATCAATTTAATCTTCAAATTTAGGGCCAAAATGTTCTGGGTAGGATCAGGAAGGACTTAGCAGAAGCTTCATAAGAGTCAAATGGGTGATTCAAAACCTGTAGAGGGATGAAAGAAATCTGAAAAATGAACTATGGGGCAGATTTATGAAAGGTACGGCTGCACCTAGTACAGTGCCACTTTTCTTGCACCCCTTAGCGCCCCTCCAACATCACCATTTAAAATACGTCGCCCCATGGAAGTAGATAGGGAACTAGCGTCATAATTTTTTACGCTAGTTTGGTGCTTTGCAGGATTAGCGTCAGAAATGTTGATGCTAATCCTGCAAAGCACCCAGAGGGTGCCTCTTTTTAACACTTGCTCTGAGCAGGCGTTAAAAATCTCGGAACAAATTACGCAATTAAATCTTTTAGATTTCTTTGCGCTATGTTTTCAGCCCCCCAACAGGGGAATGCTGCCTTTGCACACATTATACCTGGCGCTGGCATAATGTGGTGCAAGGGGTTACAAAGTGGAGCAATGCATGCATTGTGCCACTTTGTAAATATGGTGCAGCTTTTTTGGCCCTCTAACGCCACATTAATGTAAAAAAAATGATGCTAATGTTGTGTTGGAATGGCGTTAGGCCCTTTTAAATCTGGGCCAATCACTGGTATTCAGAAGTCACACTGTGGAAGTGATAACGCGTCCCGTCTTAAATAATTAATTAGTCTGGGACTCGTTTTAGGCCAATGAATCTTTTGACCCTGATTGAAGACACCTTAGGACAATACAATTAATCAACATAGCAATCAATAGATCAATAACATCATCAATACTCACTATTACAAATCGATTCAATTTGGATAATGGCATAAGTAAGAATCAAATCACACCAAGACCTTTCAGTCGCAAATAACCACACAATATTTTGTAAGATTTATGATATTTATTCCCTATTGATTACACTCTACTAGCAAGTTTATTAGTCTCAAAACCAGAAAACACATCAACACTGTTATAATATGGCAATTCGAATAAGATTTAATCAAAGCAAAAATCATAAACATTAGAACAAAGCACGACGTCTTAGCAGGGTATCATTGGCGCATTATTCAAGAAAGCATAGATTCAGTAATTTGTCTATTTGCGTCCGTTTAGTGAACTCCTTAACTAACCTCGAATTAGCATTGGCATGTTGGGCTTCATGCAAAACAATTTAGCAACACAAATTTGGAAAATATCTAACTATGGTCTCTATCAAAAGAGCAGTTGGTACCTTGAAAGAAAAGGCAAACAGACAGTTACAATTTCATCATCATATAGTTACCCTCCATAGTGGGTCAGCATACAGAGTCAGTCTTTGTCCTCAGGACATCAGTTGATTCACCATCAGCCAGGAAAAATAGCAAAGTTCAGCAAGACGGCCAATAAGGGACACTTCCCTCATGAAGAGAAAAGTATGAATCGGGCAAGGCAAAGTAAGGACGGTTCGAAGAGATAAACCGCAAAGTCTTTAAACAGAGTGACAAAGTGTCTAGGCAATAGCAAAGGCACGTAGTAGTTATGGCAAAGGAATGGCATATATTGGCTGATTTCTCCTGGTGTCAAAAGATTATATTAAACTTGTTGTACAGTCCCCTAATTCCCAATTGGGCAAGTTTTGGTGCACCATTATCTCCATCCAATGGTTGACTTGTCACCTCATTAAGATTGTCACCTCATAACAGTTCTCATGTAGTTTATTGGCTTCTGTAATTGACGTCTCCAACGGGTAGAATGTCAGGTACAATTTCATGGTCTCGCTGTCCTCTCACAGTCCCCGTCAGTAGTTCCATTGTCTATACCAGTTCAGGCGATCTTGTACCTGTTGCAAGTTTACACTGTTGCATTCGGCAAGAATGTCTCCTTGAGCAAGTCGTGTCTCATGAGAAAGAATTTACTACAGTGACACACATCTTCTAGCTTCTGGAAAAGTACGGCTACATGTCCTTCAGCAAGTCAGCACATTGCACGTTAGAAAAACACATTTAATATGAAACCGGACAGCTAGGCCCCAACTCATGCTAACTAAGGCCTAGTGATTAATTAGCAAAACCTTAATATATAACTCTTAATACTAATACAAAATCATACATTAGTACATTAATATGTAATTATTAGTCAGTTTCAATTATCATCGTATACATTGATGGCCACTCCCCGTGGGCACATTTCAAGCACACGTTTAGTAATGGCACATTAATACATTTTTTATGCGGCATCATTATGCATTGATTCGTAAACATTTCATGTTAATTTTGATTATAAAAGCTACACTCCAACAATCCCTCCTCTGATGACACTTATCATCACACAAATCCACTCTTTACTTTTTCTGTCATTTGTTCATTTCCCTCATTTCAATTTCTTCTTTTCGTTTTGCCTTTTCATATTTTGCTCGGAACATTTTCTCCCTTTTCTTGTCTTCCCTCCTCTCTTTATATTTTGCACATTTTACTTTACCTCTTTCACAAATTTTGTTCAATAACCATAGTCCGAATAAGCAAGCCAAGACAATTACTATTCCCTGTATTAATTTTCCTAAAAACCCATACCAACGACCACTAAACCAACTTCCCACACGTGCAAATCCTTCTCCAACCTTTCCCCAGACTCCTGGTTCTTTCAGTTCCTTTAATTCTGCACTATCTCTTGTTAGGTTAGTAAGCATATTTCTAATCTTATTACTATTATCCGGATTTTAAGCACAACAGTGGCGCTCATTAAGCATCTTACAGACTCCGCCACTTTTTGCTAAAAGAATGTCTAAAGCAAGCCTATTTTGAAGAGTCATAGCCCTCTCCGCAGCAAGTTCAGTATCCATCAGGAGTATAGCACCTGTGAAGTTTGTCAGCATGTTATCCACAATAGTAGACAACTTTCAAATCTTTACGGAGTTCAAAATAACTCCCACTGAAGGAAATATGTCTCCTACTACACCAGCAGCAGTTTCTCTCTTTTGTCTTGCACGAAGCAATTCTGTTACTTTTGGAAACACTGCATTTGGCTTCACATCTACTTTGACTGGTTCTACTCCTTTGATCAGTCCCACTTCCTTTTCTGTCAAGTCCCACGCCTTCTCTGTCACTGTTCTCTGTAACTCTGTTGGCAGATCGGTCACTGTAAACATCGAGAAGAAGCTTATCAAAGGGTATTCCTCATCATAGTCTCCGTCTCTGTCTCTGAGATCTGACCATCGTCTCCTTCATCATCACTGTTTGTCTGCACCTCAGTCCATTTATTGGAACAGGTGATTGAACACCTTGTCTTGCACAGCAAGTCTCTTCCCAGTAGGGATACGGGACTTGAATCACAGACTACAAACCTGTGCAATCCCTGAAAGGTACCAATCTCAACCTGAACCGGATCTGTAATCGGATTAGTCAAGAGCTGATTTTCTACTCCTACCACCTTTATGGTACACCCCGAAAGCGGCAATTTTGGAACCTCTGCACTTCTGACTGTAGAGCGTGTAGCTCCCGTGTCAACCAGGAATGAAACTTTGTGACCCATCACCTTCCCCTGCACATAAGGTCCCCTCTGATCTACTTCTAGGCACGTTGCAAGCCTGCACTCCTCACTATCTGAACAATCATCCGACCATTTGTCGTTTATTCCATTTTCACCACGCAATGGGAACTGTTGTGCTGTATTATTTTGACTCATTGTTTGGCCTGTGACCTGTTGAGAATGCATCACCTGTTGCTGTCCCATCGGAGCTAAAGGCAACTGCATTTGCTGTCTAGGTACCATGGAAATCTGCTGTTGTATTTGCTGCAACTGCTCTGGCTGAACACGTGGCATTTGCATTTGTTGCATAGGCTGGAGACCCTGCATCTGAACCATATTATTCTGGAAGTTCGGATTTGAACCCCTCATTCTTGCACCCCTCACATTTTGAAATGTACTGACATCATTGCTTTGTTGAACAACACCATCCTGCACCATAATTGGACACTCCCGCTTCCAGTGTCCCACGCCCCCGCACGCATGGCATGGTGACATCCTTTTCATCCCTTGCACATCATTTTGAACCACAACAGTATTCAAGTCTGGACCATGGTTCACAAAAACTCCCCGACCTCTGCCTCTTGTTTGCGGCTGGAACATTCTGTTCCCTTGAGGCTGCTGCTGTACCATCTGCTGTACTCCATTTCCCTGCATCCTTGCCTGAGCTGCCTTAATTTGCATCACCATTACCTTCTCTTTCAGCTTTCTCTGCTTCAATTCACTCTCATCGCTACAGTATTTCGCATACTGCAACACTTCATCAATCGGTTTCGCTTGCCAACAGATGAAATGATTCTTAATCATCTGGCTAATCTCTGGTCTCAATCCTTCAACGAACCTGAACACAAGGTGGTTCATGTCCTTTTGTTCTATGACCTCTGTGCCACTATAGTGTTTGAATGCCTTTAACAACTTCTCATAGTAAGCATGTATCGACTCTTTGCCTTCTTGTGCCGTTCCATCAATTTTCTGCCAATCAATATTCTGCGGTGACACCTTCTGCTTCAAAAACTCAATCACCTTATAGTAGTATTTCATCACCTCAGGAGACTGTGCTCCTGTAGCCCTGTCTCTTGCCGGTTCCGTCGTCGGACAATCCACACTCCTCTTGCACTCAAGCCACAAATCAGCTGGAACTATAATCTCTAACAATGTATTTAAGTCTTCCCAGAGACACTTTGCAAGCTTCACAAACCTATCCGTTTGCTGATACCACTCTATTGGCTTTTCCCTCAACCTGGGATAATCATTTGTGAATCACAAGATGTCACCTCTAGACCACGGTACATGCACTAGGACCCCTACAGCTGTTTCTCTCATTGGTAACATCTTTATTGTTCCCGTGTCTGGCGCAGCCTTTGTCTGCTGCGGTTCCAGGCAGTCACTTTTCCTCTTATCCCTCTTCTTTGCCCATCTGTTTTCCCACTTCTCTAAAGCCCCCCAAACCTGTGCACTCTGTAGTATCTCCTTGAGATGTGCCTTCATTCCAGTGGATCTCATGTGATCAAAATCTTTAGGTTCAAAGTCCAATCTATAACTCCTTTTCAGATGCTCAGTATTGTCTAAGTCTATGCCGTATTTATATGCCACGTTCGCTAACCTCTGGTGCACCTTACTCACTTCTTTGGTTATTTTTGGGCACAGGAACCTCAGTTCTGCCTCGGTGTATGATTCTAATCTATTCACTCCCATAGTCCCTTCAACTAGCTCCTGTGCTTCCACACCCAACTTCACAAAATTCAGGTATTCCTCTCTCTCTGACCGCTCTGCTGTCGCAGGAGTAGTCACCCGAGTGTTAAGCTTGTCTAACCACTCAGTCAACTGTTGCGCCGTTAAGCCTTGCAACAAGATATTTCCAGCCTGCATTATTGGTGTCTGTGACGTATTTGCACCCAATACTTGTGGTGTCAGTAGACCCAAACCTGCTTGTCTCATGGTCTCTAAAGGAACCCCAATCAGATCGAAGTTCAGCAAAGATCTAGACCTCTCTGCTGTCTGTCCTCCCAGTGTCGTTCCCTGGGAGCTTCCTGTGAACCCTCCTCTTATCACCTCTTGAGTCATTACCCCTTGGTCACATACAGTAGGCTTCGCCTGTGCATATAGCGGTACTGGTGGACCAACGGTAATCAGCAATGATATAGCGGCTGGTGCCTGTCCGTTTCCCAATCCCGGTGGAGCATTACCTTGCATAGCTTGATTCATCATAGGTGCTGCAACTGACTGCGGTCCTGCAACCGAAGTGTAATTCGGGACTACCTGTTGCTGCGGCTGGGGCAGCAATTGTGGAGTTGGCTCAATCTGCACTAACTTTGATCTTGTGTATACTGGATCAGGTGGCACCATCAAACTCGTAGTTGTCTCTAATACTGGGACATCAGGGTAGAGCCTCTGAATTGGTGGTGGCTGCAACTGTATCTGCGTGTCTGGTGCGGTGGATACACTAGCACCATTCTGTATCGGAGCTGATGTGATAACATTATTTGCCTGTGCTGCGCTTGTGTCTCCCTGATTTTGTGTCGGATTTACAGGACCTGCACTAGTACTCGTCTTTTGTCATTCATGGCATATGGTGGCGGTCGATCGTGTAACAACTGATTAAGAAACTCATCATCATCCGAATCGTCTGCATCTACCCAAGACTTCTGAGTATCCTTCTGCTTGGGACAGCCCTTGTCTGTTTTACCAGTGGCCTTTCTTCCCTGTGTTTCGGCTTCTTGAGTTATTGCCGGAAACATCCTAACTCCGTCTATTACTTCCCTTCGCCACATTCTGGTCTCACTATCCCATCTAGCTTCTGCAAGAGTCTTTTCTGCTTTCCTCATTCTCCTCTCAAATTTCTGTTGCCTCCATCGTATGGCCATTAATTCCCAAATCGCTAATGCCTCAAACTGAGCTGTTCTCGGAGGCGGCTTCTGCTCATTTTGCGCTTTTCGCACATTTTCTAGAACCCCTATATTAAAGGTTCCATTCTCTGGGAACGCCAAACACCCATCTTTCTCTGTTAATTTGCACCAATGCTTTAGCCAAAGACATGGCGCGACTCCCTTCTCCTCCATTACGACATAAGCCGGAGTATCCTCTGGCGGTGTAGGCTCCCCAACACTCTCTGTAATGTACGCATCTCCCCTCAAAGCACTCTTTAAAGCCTTGAAAAACTTCATTTTTGCGTCTTTTCTTTTGTTTAGAATCTAATCAAGAGGTGACTTTAATTCCCAGAACACTCTTCGCCTACCTTCTCAACCAATTGCCTCTCACGGACGGCTGCCAATCCGTGCGCGACCCCTCTCGGCACCTAACCTATCCCAGCGCGGCTCCAATGACGTCACACTCACACACACTGCTGCTGACAAAGTCTTGCAGCTTGTCTTCCTCACTCTCTGTCCACACAAAAACTAATGCAATATATTGCGAGCACCTTAACAAAAAACTCACATTTGCTGGTTTACTGCAGGAAGGGTAACACCATCGCTTCAGAACTTTACAGAGATTTCACTTGAAGCCTCTGCCGCTACTCAGATCCCATACACGCAAGCAAAATTTGACCCGCAAATTCTACTCTCGACTTGTCAATGGTTTGTTATAGTGCACTGTAGAACTTGCCAAATCTCCATCGAATGTTTTCACTCACACAATTTGACTCAAACTCGACTCGTCAACCACGCCCGAATGACCTATTAAACCACGCAAATTACAACATAAACCAAGTGTCTTATACACTTAGCAATATACTCCGGAGTCTTAGACCACGCCGGGTCCGTACATCACCAACAACCACTGGACAATTTTTTAGCACAAAGCGCCACACTCACATGAAGTTCGCCGACTTCCCTACTCTCATACTGCGGAGTTCACCCACTCCTACTAAAACATTTCCTGGCCTAAATTCTCACAAACCTCACAATTCACCTGCGATATGCATAAGCTTAGCAAGCGCAAATTCTACTTCACTCATACTATCACTAGAACGCCGAGAACATACCCAACTCACTTCGGCAAGCTCCGAGATTCCGGGAAAGTCATTTTGGACTTAGGGGCACATCATACCTCCACCTTGCATTATTTCAAAAATACTTCTAAAACAATGGTCCCTCGTCCTGGGGCCTCAAAGGGCCTAAACCGTCCTCTGCTACCAGAACTGATAACGCGTCCCGTCTTAAATAATTAATTAGTCTGGGACTCGTTTTAGGCCAATGAATCTTTTGACCCTGATTGAAAACACCTCAGGACAAGACAATTAATCAACATAGCAATCAATAGATCAATAACATCATCAATACTCACTATTACAAATCGATTCAACTTGGATAATGGCATAAGTAAGAATCAAATCACACCAAGACCTTTCAGTCCCAAATAACCACACAATATTTTGTAAGATTTATGATATTTATTCCCTATTGATTACACTCTACTAGCAAGTTTATTAGTCTCAAAACCAGAAAACATATCAACACTGTTATAATATGGCAGCTCAAATAAGATTTCATCAAAGGAAAAATCATAAACATTAGAACAAAGCACGACGTCAACATGGGTTATTCTTAGCAGGGTATCATTGGCGCATTATTCAACAAAGCATAGATTCAGTCATTTGTCTATTTGCGTCCGTTTAGTGAACTCCTTAACTAACCTCGAATTAGCATTGGCATGTTGGGCTTCATGCAAAACAATTTAGCAACACAAATTTGGAAGATATCTAACTATGGTCTCTACCAAAAGAGCAGTTGGTACCTAGAAAGAAAAGGCAAACAGACAGTTACAATTTCATCATCATATAGTTACCCTCCGTAGTGGGTCAGCATACAGAGTCAGTCTTCGTCCTCAGGACATCAGTTGATTCGCCATCAGCCAGGAAACATAGCAAAGTTCAGCAAGACGGGCAATAAGGGACACTTCCCTCATGAAGAGAAAAGCATGAATCGGGCAAGGCAAAGTAAGGACGGTTCGAAGAGATAAACCGCAAAGTCTTCAAAGAGAGGGACAAAGTTTCTAGGCAATAGCAAAGGCACGTAGTAGTTATGGCAAAGGAATGGCATATATTGGCTGATTTCTCCAGGCATCAAAAGATTATATTAAACTTGTTGTACAGTTCCCTAATTTCCAATTGGGCAAGTTTTGGTGCACCATTATCTCCATCCAATGGTTTACTTGTCGCCTCATTAAGATTGTCACCTCATAACAGTTCTCACGTAGTTTTTTGGCTTCTGTAATTGACGTCTCCAACGGGTAGAATGTCAGGTACAATTTCATGTTCTCGTGATCCTCTCACAGTCCCCATCAGTAGTTCCATTGTCTATACCAGTTCAGGCGACCTTGTACCTGTTGCAAGTTTACACTGTTACATTCTGCAAGAATGTCTCCTTGGGCAAGTCGAGTCTCATGAGAAAGAATTTACTACAGTTACGCTCATCTTCTAGCTTCTGGAAAAGTACGGCTACATGTCCTTCAGCAAGTCAGCACAATGCACGTTAGAAAAACACATATAATGTGAAACCGGACAGCTAGGCCCCAACTCATGCTAACTAAGGCCGATTAATTAGCAAAACCTTAATATATAACTCTTAATACTAATTCAAAATCATACATTAGTACATTAATATTTCATTATTAGTCAGTTTCAATTATCATCGTATACATTGGTGGCCACTCCCCGTGGGCACATTTCGAGCACACGTTTAGTAAAAGCACATTAATACATTTTCTATGCGGCATCATTATGCATTGATTCGTAAACATTTCATGTTAATTTTGATTATAAAAGCTACACTCCAACAGAAGCACTCTAGAAGTATTACTTTTATAGCAGACGTATATACATAGCCGCATGATGTGTGGAGATTTTCCTGCTCTCAAGGAATAGTCGTCTTCCTGTGAATATATCAATGACAGAAAAGTAGGGCCTGTTGGTGTTATATATCCTGCATCTATACTTAAATGCTGATGCTGGATAGGCTCACCTTAGTTTGACCTCCGTGACTGTGAACAACAGGCTCTTCTCCAGAGGCACATTGTGCATTCAGCGTGTGATAAGACTGAAGAGAGCATCTTATTCTCAATATCAATCATTTATATACCATGTAAGTATCAGCTTCTTTCTCTAGTAGAAAATAACTCTGAATTAGAACATATCAATTGCATGTATACAAACACCAGGAAACTGATGGATATGTGGGCTCGAGTCATGTAACTTGTAACTGGCTCCAGGCATGATGAAGTAATCCAAATCGCCTGGAGGGGCAGTGCACATGTAGCTAAATCAGATTTGGGCACTGCTCGCAGGAGCAGTAAAGATTGTAATATAGGTGTGTGGTTGCTCGCAATGTGACATTCAATATACTCTTATTAAATAGGTATCACTGTCAGTGTGGAGTTTAGGGAGATTCACTAGGTAGTTAATTGACTGGTCATGACAAAAGGCATGTAGTGGGTCATCCTTTTATCTGCTGTCTGTGGCATGTTGGTGATGGAAAGAGACTGGTGTGTCTGTGTATAGTTCCATTTTTCAGCTGCAGGGAGAGGGGTTACTGGAACGCTACAAACATCCTGTTTCATTTAATTGATGAATCGCACGATTACCCTTAGGTGCCCTGGCGCTGAAGTGAGAGTTTATACTTTTCCAGCACTTTGCACTGCACACATCTCTGGTGCAAACTCAAGTACAAACTGCACTCAAGCGGTTGGATCTTTCATTCCGGACTGAGGCTGACACAACAAATCAATCCATTTCAACATAGTGAAGCACATTTGGCCCACATAGATGTCACAGAAACCATTAACAGATTTGCAAAGTTACAAATTCAAATCATCAATTTAGTTGTTATTCAGTGCTGAATACATGAATTCATTATTCAATAAAATAATTCGTTGTTCCAGAATCATAAATGCAAAGACAAGCTGTTATAAGTTGTGATAAAATAAATCACAGCGCACTCATTTTCCCATGAAGGGATAGTTACTACTTAGTTGAGCTAGGAAAGGTCTGGAGAATTGGGGAGACGTCAGGCCGAAAAAGCCTCTAAAGGGCAGAATCAAACGTGTCAGATAAAGATTTCTCAAGTAAGTGGGGAAGGTATTTGCCCAAGAATCTAATTCCTTCAGGCAAGAAGAAAGGTCATTACTCTAAAGGGAGCAAGGAAATCATCTTCTAACCAACTCCATATTGTATTAGTTTCAATCATCTCTCTACAGTGGCTACACCTCCACATACTTCCCATGAAGGAATCAGAATCAAGTTCATTGCAATAGTATGAGACTCGTTCTTTTCCACGACTGACAGACAACAAAGCCTCTACTGAATGTCCTTCAGCTACAGTGAGATGACGCCAAGATGGTCTCATTCCCCGTACTCGCTCATTACTCCATTCTGTGAGGAGTAAGCAAAAAAAAACATTCACATGACAATCAAAACAAAACATACATTCAATTACTGTTGAAGTTAATGGTGAAATTGCCATCTAGCAGTAGAATGATCTGTGTGTCATCTGCTTAATAATAAATCTGATACCCAAAGGAGGTGATCAAGTTTGCCAGTAGAGCCACGGATACAATAAAAAGTATCAGGCTGTGGGCAGAGCCCTGTGGGACTCCACAGCCTAGACCACTGATCTTGGAGCGAAGACTGGGATTTGAACTGCTTATTTTCTACACTTCAGAAAGGATCCAAACCATAGAAGTATCCTTGCCTTGAATGCCAATATCACAAAGCCTGTTTAAAGGGATGGAGTGTGAGACTGTGTCAATGCCGTTGGCAAATCCAATAAAATGAGGGCTGTGGCGATCTGTGCATGAACTAACATTCAGATGTCATTGGCAGTGGCACTGAGCTTGGTGTTAGTACTCCAAGTTAGCCTAAACTCTAGTTGCAAAGTATTGAGAACCTTATTCTCTTCTATGTATTGGGATAACTGGTATTTACCCTGTCCTCAAAATGTTGTTGATAAAATGTAGTAGAGAGGTAGGGCAATAGACTGCTTAAATACTCCGATCCAGTGAAGGCTTGTTCAGACGGGGTGTTACACAGGCCATCTTAAATGAAAGTGGGGCCTCACCCATATCCAGGCACTTGTTGCATAGGGCAGTAACTGCAAATGTGACTTTGAGAGCAATTGATTTGAAGATTCTAGCTGGACAAAAATATAGTAGGGAGACCAAGCTAATCTTGTTTATTTTGACTCAGGTAATGTCCTAAGTTACACAAGTGAGATTGGACCAAGATAAGAGAATTCAGTAGCTAGTACTGTTCAGGTATCTATCTACAACATTGAGTAGAAATTGTTGGATCATTCTAGGGTGGTGATATCCAAGAAGAAACTCTTGTTCCATATTGTGAGTACATATGATCTGTTACATATAAATTTCCAATATGGGTGCAGAGTGCACATCGATGTACGTACATTTGAACTGTTGTTGAGAAATGAGGCAAAATGATTATTTCCATGTTGATCTATAACACCTCTCGAACAATATTGAAATTGAAATTGCAATTGCTTTCCGTCAGTTCACTCACTGCCAATTACATAATGCAAGAAGAACAACAAAAACATATTGTTGACAATAATATATCTAGACTATGCAGACAAACGTTCTTATATTCTATGTTTTCATAAAAAAGACCACACTTGCATAATATTGCACAAATGGGACACCATGATTATTATAGCTGCTAAGCTGTAACATAAACTAGGGGTCTGCCTCTTATTAAATACAGAAATTGAAACTGCTTTCCATGTATTGACTTGTCATTACCAATTGCAGGATACAGGGAAATCAAAATAAGGTTGTAACATATCTTTGTCAACAATGTTATGTATTCAGATGAAACATCACTGTCATTTCATACCAAATGCTACACCTCCATAACCAAGTTTCAAGAATGATACATATGTTTATAATTCATAGACATGTAAAACGAACAGGAAAAAAAGGACAACATCAAATTGACTGATTTGTCTGTGTTGTATAACCTATTGTCAGTACCCAATATGTGTATAAAAAGCAGTTCCATTTATTTATTGCACCCTCTAGTCTGTAGGCCAGATGGAGTATAGCCAATACAGTCCAAAGAAATAGGCAAATTTGGCAACCTTTCTCCAGAAAATGAGTAAATAATGGTGCATTTGCAACTTCACAATTAATCTCAAGTTTATGTTGAATAATACATTTCTTAACAGCGTCTGTCGTTATAGCAATAGATGTTTTATTACATGGGCATGTAAAACTGTAAATCACACATCTAGCATTATAATTTGAAAATGTATTTTGTTGTTTTGTTTGATCAGCAATGTGGTCCTCAGTGGTGTTTTAGTGAGACTACACACCCTACAACTTCCACATCTATTGTGCCCTTTTACCTTTGGAGTTCATATATTATGGTTTGTTTACTTGTCTCTTTGTTTGGATGGTCTCTTACTGTTGAATGTCTTATGTTATTTCCTCTTTTAAAGGCAAAGAGTAGTAACTGTATGTTCAAAGCTTGCAAGATATGCAACTCTGATCATCCTTGTCATTTTATGTGCAGGATTGAAGGTGGTGATACACACTAATGGAGATTTTGCTTTCTGTTCTTGAAGTGTTAATAGAGATTCTGTCAATGCATCTCGTACTCTTTTAATTTCATTGCGGACTAGGTGCTTCAGACAGCGTCTTACTAGTAGCTTTCCTGTAGGTTTAATGTTCGAACAAACAAATTCACTTTTTCAGCACAACTCCTAATACTCAGTCACGTCTATCCATAGTGAAAATGTTCTTTTTAGTTTGTAGAATTGTAAGCTGGATTTGTAATAATGTATTGTGGTCAGTTGGTTTAAGGTATAAGTCAATGCAGAGTTTCTCTAGTTAACATCCAGCTATCCATTAAAAAATGAAGTTTATACTTTTTTGCCATGTATTTAGTAAAGTCATATATTAAAAGTATCACTATTGTCTCATATTATTGCATTAATGATTCTTATCCTGTTTCAACCACAGTTTGGGTAACTTATGCATGTACCAGCTACTTCCAGGGATGTCTTGCAAACATTTCTTAGTAATAGTTCTATAACCAACACTCAATTGAACTTTTCTGGTGTGCTGCAGTTCTCATAAATCAAGAATAAACTTATAAAATCAAAATTTACAATAATCTGGGTTTCTCCTATTTAGCTATTTATTACATAGCACTAATTATTCCTTTTCACCTTGCCAAATAAACAATATGTCATCAGAATATCTCATCTTATGGGTTTTCACTGGCATATAGCTATTTGTCTTGAAATAGAGACATCTAAAGGTTTGCCATCTGAGGTGCAAATGTGCAGCCCATAGCCACACCTTTCATTGGGAGGTAAACTTGCAGTGCATACAAATCTTCTTCTCAATGCTATTTTGGTCAGGTTGACTATGGATTCCACAGGGGAAGTATTCAGTATTTCTTTACTTCTACTTTGTTCAGTATGAGCCTAGTTGATTCTTTAGCTCCATCCTGTGGATTGTTTGCATAGAGTGCTTCCATATGAAAGCTGACAAGGGTTTCATTGTTTGGACCATATCAGTCATTCTGGAATATTGATAAATTGCATAAAATCTCTAATGTAAGCCTGGGTATTAACAGCAAATGGTTCTAAGAGAAACAAATCAATGCACTGGGAAATGGTTTCCAGAATACATCTACAGCCAGAGACAATTGATCTCTGGGGACCTTTTTCCACATTTTGTGTATTGTAATTAACATATGTAACACTGGCTTGTGAGGACCTCTTTTGTTGAAGAAGTCAAAATCATTTTGGCTCACCGAGTCATTTCCTAAGGCCTCTTTGTAGTTGTATTAATCTGCTCTTACATTTACTTACTTGGTTACATAGTAAACATCCTGTAATGGGAGAAACTGCTCAGTTGCAATTGAATTTCCTTATGGTAATTGCTGGTATCCATGATGATGATTCCTCTGCATGTGTTGTTTCTTTTTATTAATATATTTATATTCTTTGTCAGAATATCAATTGCTTTAAATTCTGCATTGGGCAGATTTGCTCTGAAATATTCTTTCTTCTCATATAGCTTTTCCAAATTGATTACTATTTTTAGGTCTGGCCTAGAGACGGTTTTAGCTGTCTAGCCAGGCTCATATTTTCCAAGCAATATTATACAAAATATATATAGTCTCTCAAACAACACTCTTTTGCTAGTGGTCTGTTCAAATGTTACTCAAATAATGCTCCCTACCACCACACCACAAAGTATAGGTCAGTGGACCAGCCCACATTGGCCACTGGATACCTTCACTTTGGGTTACTGAATTTATACCTTGCACATGTATACAAACATCTAAACATAATTGCACAAGAATAAAATGTTGTATTTCCCAGTGACTGCTAGCCCCTATGTATTGTAGGGTTCTCATCAACTATTTACAACACTCATTTACTGTAAGTTGCAATGTTGACTCATCACGATCAACCAACTTTGGTAAGTTTATTTATCCTTTAGAAAACAAGCACAAGACATTAGAGTAGCATGAGTATGTATTCAATTTTCTAGGAAGCCACACCCTCTTAACCTTGTAAATAAACATTCAGTCAATTATATCTGACTTGAGCTCTAGTAATGACTTAGGGAACTGCATCAGCTATGTAGCCCTTGCATTTCTTTCCAACACACTTATGTTGCAGTACCATGTATTGTGTGGAAAAATGCCAGGATGTTAGAGTCATCCAGGAATAGTTGTGCAGTGGCCGTTCGCCGTTGGGGTGCACATCCTAATTCCTGAAAAGAAAGTAAAAGTTTAACCCCTTCGCTGCCAGGCCTTTTCCCCTTTAGATGCCAGGCCTTTTTTTGGCTATTTGGGGCAGTTCGCACTTAGGACCTCATAACTTTTTGTCCACATAAGCTATCCACGCCAAATTTGCATTCTTATTTTCCAACATTCTAGGGATTCTAGTGGTACCCAGAGGTTGTGGGTTCCCCTGAAGGAGACCAAGAAATTAGCCAAAATACAGTGAAAACTTTGTTTAAAAAAAAAAGGGCTAAAAGGGCTGCAGACCTCAAAATTTGGCCAAAAAAAACACTTTTTCCTCACATTTCGGTGACAGAAAGTTCTGGAATCTGAGAGGAGCCACAAATTTCCTTCCACCTAGGGATCCCCAAGTCTCCCGATAAAATGTTACCTCACTTGTGTGGGGCCCCAGGTGCCTGCAACAGAAAAAGGCCAAAAACCTGAAGAGATTGAGCGGATAGCACAGCAAGTTGATAAGCACATATTTTTCTTTTATACATCTTCACGCTGACTCTGCTTTGGGGACCCACACAAGTGAGGTATCACTTTACTTGGGAGACTGAATGGAACGCTGGGGAGTAGGAAATGTGTGCCAGAGTGGTGATCCTACAAAGAAAAGTGAGGAAAAAATGCTTTTTTAAGCTAATTTTGAGGTTTGCAGAGGAGTATGGGTAAGAAAATGTTGGTGGATCCACGCAAGCCCCACCTCCCTGGACTCCTTGGGGTGTCTAGTTTAAAAAAATATCTGAGTTCGGTAGGTTTCCCTAGATGAAGGCCGCACCCGGGACCAAAAACATGGGTGCCTCCTTCCCCCTAAACACAGGTAGTTTTGTAATATATCATTTTGATGTGTCCACATACTTCTGTGATGTTCCAAACACTAAAATTATTAAAAGAAACGCACTTAGGTTGTGTTAAAAAGTTGGTGGCATGCTTCATCATCAGGGTGTGCTGCAACGCCTGATTACAGCCAAGCAGGTTTTGTCATTTTTACCACACATACTGGTTGGATTTGGCATGAGGGTGAGTGATGGTTCAGTAGATCAAATTGTATTAACTAGACATTTCACAAAAATGAAATGCACTGCTAATAACTGAAAGGCCAAAAAATGGAACTAATGACTCACAGCTCGTGAGCTGTAAAGCCGCGTCAAGGCACCAACCACTTTACAGTCCATTAACACACTGTTCATTCATGACATGCACAAGACCATTCACGGCGCCAGCCACGGGCCCAGCACATTACAACATTAGCATCGAAAGACAGCGACACTCAAGGGCCCATCACTTACATACGCCCCCATGCCTGATACAGCAATCACACTAGCTGATGGGAGTGTGTGGACTGACGTTTGGCTGCCACTCCACACACACCGCTAGCCAAGCGCCACCCCACGCACACCACCAGCCAAGCACCACTCCACACACACCGCCAGCCAAGCGCCACTCCACACACACCGCCATCACTTTTTTTTGTTTATAAACAACAAAGAAACCGCTAACTAATTATAAAATAAGTACAAAACAACAAACACAAAAGCTCTAACTGAAAACATGATAGAAATGTGAAACTTAACATCTGAAAATATAAAACAGGCAGTGTACACTCTTGGTATGTCCCCCCCAAAATTTTTGGTGTGGTAACTCCTGAAACAGCCGTTCACACACAGCCCAGGCTTTGAAGGGCAATCGGGGCACTACATCCGGTTCTCCCTCCAGATACCTCTTTGGGCACATACTCTACATTTCTCAGTGGGCAAGTCTTTTTTGGGAGTGGGAGGAATGTGATCTGGAAAGTGGCAATCTTTCAATCTAGCCATATCCTCCACCACTGCTACGCTAGGAACTCTTGCCTGTTCCACCACAATAAGGATCTCTATCACTGACTCCTGAAATTTAACAAATTTCATCCTTGACTCAGGTGAACAATCCTTGAACACAATAAAAGCATTAAAAGTTGCCAAATGAAATAAATGCATGGCCAACTTTTTATACTACACGTAAGACTTACGAAGAGCAGTGTAAGGTTCCAACCTATGATCTACTCTATCAACACCACCCATGTGCTTATTGTAGTCCAAAATGCATGCAGGTTTGCGCACTTCGGGCAACCTGACTCCAAACAGTCACAGGGGAAGTACTCTCATCATGGATGGTAGTTAGCATGTACACATCCCTCCTGTCTGAAAATTTCAGAGTTAGAAGCTCATTATTCCGCAAGGCACTGCACTGTCTCCTCTCAGGTTTTTTACAGACAAGCTCCCTTGGATAGCCTTTCCAGTTAGAAAGGATTGTACCACAAGCAACAGTGTCCACTCTAAACAACTTCCTGAACAACTGCACTCTAGTGTAGAAATTATCTCCGTACAAATGGTGAACTTTGTGAAACAGTCGTCTACCAAGTTCCCAGACAATTTTCTCGGTAACTCCAAAAGTGGGCGGGCAACCAGGGGGATCAATGCAGTGGTCACCATCACCACCACTGACACAACCAACACCACAACACCCTGCCGCACCAACCTACTGAACACTTGGACCCCCACTAACGACGAAGAAATCTGCAAAACCATGAGCTCCATCCACTCTGGCTCCCCAACAGACCCCTTGCCCCCACCACATCTTCAACAAGGCCAGCCAAATCATCGCTTCCCAGCTCCGGGCCGTCATCAACAGTTCCTTCGAGACTGCAACCTTCCCACATATTTGGAAACCCCCTGAAGTCAACGCTCTTCTCAAAAAACCCAAAGCAGACCCTGAAGATCTCACAAACTACCGACCCATCTCTCTTCTCCCCTGGAGAAGATAGTGAACATACAACTGTCTCGCTTCCTAGAAGACAACAACATACTCAATGCCTCCCAGTCTGGATTCCGCAAAAACCACAGCACTGAGACCGCCCTCATCGCCTGTACAGACAACATCAGTACCAGATTGGACAAGGGCGAAACCGTCTCCCTCATCCTCCAAGACCTCTCCGCAGCTTTTGACACGTATGCCACCAAACCCTCTGCACACGCCTCTTTGATGCCAGAATTCGCCACAAAGCCCTGGACTGGCTCACCTCCTTCCTCTCCAAAAGAACCCAAAGAGTTCACCTCCCTCCTTTCCGGTCTACAGCCACCAAGACCATCTGTGGGGTCCCCCAAGGATACTCCCTCAGCCCCACCCTTTTCAATGTCTACATGGCTCCTCTCGCCAACATCATACGCCCCCACGGCCTCACCATAATTTCTTACGCTGACGACACCCAGCTCATCATCTCCCTCACGAGGAACCTAGCTACCGCCAAGAATAACCTACACACCAGACTCGTCACCATCGCTAACTGGATGACAGCAAGCCACCTCAAATTGAACCCAGAAAAAACAGAGATCATCATCTTCGGTCCCAACAAGACAGCCTGGAATGACTCTTTGTGGCCCACCACCCTTGTACCACCCCCAACACCCACCTCCCACGCACGCAATCTTGGCATCATACTGGACTCATCCCTCTCCATGACTCAGCAAATCAATGCCATATCATCCTCCTGCTTCAACACCCTTCGCATGCTACTCAAGACTTTCAAATAGATTCCCTTAGAAACAAGAAGAACGGTCATCCATGCCCTCATAAGCAGCAGACTGGACTACGGCATGCCCTTTACGCAGGGACCACAGCCAAGCCTCAGAGAAAACTCCAGCGAATCCAGAACGCAGCCTCACGCCTCATCCTCAACCTCCCTCGCCACGAACACATCTCTGCCCACCTCAGATCCCTACACTGGCTGCCCATCAACAAAAGGATCATTTTCAAAATCCTTGTCCGCGCTCACAAAGCCCTCCACGACACCGGACCGGCCTACCTCAACGAACGAATCAACTTCCACAAACCAACTCGACAGCTCCGCCCTGCCGTCCTCGCTACAGTCCCCCGCATCCAACGCACCTCCTCCGGCGGCAGATCCTTCTCCCACCTTGCCGCCAAAACCTGTAACTCCCTCCCCACCAACCTACGCAAGACCCAGGACCTCCTAACCTTCAGAAAGCACCTCAAAACGTGGCTTTTCGAGCAGTAACCCCCCGCCAGCGCCTTGAGACCCTACTGGGTGAGTAGTGCGCTTAAGATATTTGTTTGATTGATTGATTGCACAGACACAGCAATCACCAATGATATCCCACTAAAAATAAAAAAGCAAATTAGACATAAGACAGCACAAATATCATTGTGCACAAATCTAAGGACAATTTCACACACAATCCTGCATTTAGTACACCACCTAGAAACATGCATGTCAACAATAATCCTTTGGAGTAAATTGCTTTTACTTACATAAAACATGCAACTTTGCAAACCGCAGGACAACTACTGCCAAAACGGCAAGGATACACTGCAAAGGAAGCAAAAACTTTGAACTAGAACAAAAACAAGAAATAAACTGTTATAATCACAAATACAAATACTTTGCCAGTTGACAAACACCCCACCACCAAGAACTTACAAATTTCCCCTGGTGCCTAAGTAGCTTCTGCCCCCCGTGGGAGCAGATGGGCCTAAAAAGAAATAGGCCGATCAGCCCCTAAGGGGGGCAGAAATGGCCATTAGTAATGTGCCCCCTTTGGGGGTGACCCTTGGCAAAGGGGCCGCCCCCCCACACAAAACACACAAGATCCCTGGTGCATAAGTGGATTCTGCCCATGGGCCTAAAAAATAGGCCGATCTGCCACCAAGGGGGGCAGAAATGGGCAACAGCTCTGTGCCCCCTTTGTGGGGGGCGACCCTTGCCAAAGGGGGCAAAAGGGGGCGCCCCAGCACAAAAAAAACTAAGGGAAACAAAACAAAAAATATTCCATGACGTCTTGGTGGCTTCTGCCCCCCTTGGGGGTAGATGGGCCTGAAAAAATTAGGGTGATCTGCCCCCAAGGGACGCGGAAATGGGCATCAGTAATGTGCCCCCTTTGGGGGGCGACCCTTGCCAAAGTTGCCGCACCCCACACAAAACACACACACAAGATCCCTGGTGTCTAATTGGATTCTGCCCCCCCCCCCCCTTGGGGGCAGATGAGCCTAAAAAAATAGGCCGATCTACCCCCAAGAGGGGCAGAAATGACCAACAGCTCTGTGCCCCCTTTGGGGGGCACCCCAGCACAAAACAACTAAGGGAAACTGCATATTGGTGGCTTCTGCCCTCTTTGGTGGCAGATGGGCCTAAACAAATAGGCCCATCTGCCCCCAAGGGGGCAGAAATGGCCAACACTAATTTCCCCCCTTTGCGGGGGCGACCCTTGCCCAAGGGGTGCCCCCGAGATACAAAACACACACAACACACAATCAATGGGGCCTAGTGGGTTACGACCCCCCGTGGGCCAGATCGGTCAAAAATATGGCTGATCTAGCCCCTGGGGGGGGGGCCAAAACACAAAAAAATATTGCCCCCAGGGCAGCGACCCTTGCCTAAGGGGTTGCTGCCCGAAAACATCATAAAAAACATAATCCCTGGTTCCTAGTGGGCTTCGTACGCCTCCCCGGGGGCAGATCAAGCGAAAAAACAGCTGATCTGCCCCCAGGGGGGCCAAAACACGGATTTTATATTGCCCCTAGGGGAGCGACCCTTGCCCAAGGGGTCGCTCCCCAAAATAAACAAACATAAGATCTCCAGTGCCTAGTGGTGGATTCCTGCTCCACGATTGCGGGCCTTGCCCGCGAACGTGGAGAGGGAATCCATTGGGAACAGGCACAGGGGAAAGGAAAAACTCTTTCCTTTCCCCCTGTGTCTGTTTTCCCCCCCAAAAAAAAACAAAAGAGAAGGACTCAACTTTTGAATGTCCTCTCGACGCGCTGGAAGCAAATGGATTCAAGTGCGTCCTCGGCTGCATTTGAGGATGTCAGCGCACTGTGAGCGCGCTGATGTCATCAAATTGCCGAGGGGGGGTCAGGGGTGGAAGGGGAAGCAATTTACCTTCCATCCCCGACTGGGGATGTGGGAGGGAGGCCAGCGCTCCCCCTTGGGCCGGGTGCAGGATGAGCTGGTCTCGTCCTGGGCACTCGGGAACCATTAATGGTGAAAGTCAGTCAATGGCAAATGTGATCTTGCAGAAGTTAATATGTTTGTTTTGTGCACTTGTTTGAGAAAAACTTAGACCTCGGTGTAATACAGTGCTGTATGTATATGTCAATGCTGTGAGTCTTTTGCATAACGCGCCTGTAAATATACACCTAGGAAAGGCTATGATGTCATTGTACTCTACTGTGAGGACCTCAAATGGTAGTGAAGAGCAACAAGCTTTCCACCTCCATTGCACTCTTCTGTGAGGACATCTGCTGGTAGTGTAGGGCAACTACAGCCTTCCTGCTCTATCTCCATTGTAGCCTTCTACGCAGACCTCTGCTGGTAGTATTGCAATAAGAGTTCATCTACATATTACAATTCTGAGTACCTCTGTTGGTGGTATAGCACAGACACAACTTTCCAGCTCCATGGCACTCTTCTATAAGGACCTCTGCTGGTAGTATAACACAAATACAGCTTTTCATCTCTATTGCACTCTGTTGTGAGGACCTGTGTTTATAGAATAGCACAACTGCAGCTTTTTATCTCATTGTTCTCTTCTGTGAGGGCCTTTGTTGGTAGCCGAGTGCAACACGTTTTCAATCTACATTGTATTCTTCTGGGATGGCCTCTGTTGGTAGTACAATGCAACTGCAGCTTTCCATCTCCATTGCACTCATCTGTGAGGTCATCATTTGGTAGTGAAGTGCAATTATAGCTTTCTACCTCCATGGCAATCTTCTATGGGGACCTCTGTTGGTAGTATAGCAAAACTGCAGCTTTGCATTTCCATTGTATTCTTCTGGGAGAACCCTTGTTGGTAGTAAAGCACAGCTTCAGCTTTGCATCTCTACTGGACTCTTCTATTAGGACCTTTCGTGGTAGTATAGTGCAATTGCAGCTTTCCATCACCGTTGCACTTATGTCAGGGCCTCTGTTTGTCGTTTAGCACAACTACAGCTTTCAAGCTCTGTTGTATTCTCCACTGAGGACGACTGTTAGCAGTATAATGCAAAACGCTTCCCATCTTGATTGTACTCTCCTGTGAGGACATCTATAGGCTGCATAGTGACACTATAGTTTTCCACCACTTGTCTGAGGCTGTGGACAACTTAGACCTAGATGCTGAGCAGTGATGCATGCATTTTCTCAAGATGTCAGCTTTGTCCGTGTTCTCTCATGCATTTATTTTGTATGGGGCAAGTATTCACATTTACACAAAATAAATGTAGAGGCTGCTTAACTTACTTTTGCGAAGCTTATGTAAAATAGTGCAAGAAGGACAGATTTATTTTGGTTTTGGTTTGCTATTCTTGTGTACAATTTTTAATAAAAGATGGCAAGGAACAGAATGCAGGGAAAACTTTGGACTGGATGAACCAATAAGTGCTCCCCCATGGACAGTTGTGACTCTCAGAAAGTGCTGTCATCTTCTGAATTTTATGTTGTCTCCTGCCCAACAGTAATCTTTTACAGGAGACTAGCTCCAATTTACTCACCCACTTACATTATTTTATGTGAGTACGCCTGTTTTTCCTTTGGTACAACCTCAATCCTCCGTCTTGTGTGAGGACATTTGTCAGTAGTATACTGCAGCTTCCTAGCTCTATTGTATTCTTCTGTGTGGAAAACTTTTGGCTGGGAAGTGCAACCTCAACTTTGAAGCATTGTATTCTCCTTTGAGAAATTTGTTCCACTGCATAGTAAACCTGAGGCTTTCTTGGTCCTAGATACGTTGCCAGGAGCAACCTCATAGTGCTTTGGGTAAAAGGAGGACCAGCCATTTGCATTTTTGTGCTGTGTAGAGACTCATGTCTCCTAGTTCACCAATAACAAAAGCGAATATAAAATTCCTGATGCGGTACAAAACCGAAAAAGTGTTTTGTAATTGTAATCCATGAATGAGAGGAATGATTAAATGTGTGATGTGTAAGAACCTGGTTTTCAGATATAAAATTGTTCCTCATGCATTCAACAAAAATCAAAAGGACAAATCTAAGCTAATAGAAAGATGTGACAATAAAATGCTACTGTGTGATGATCCAAGATGTGTTTAACAAAGACTCTAGTGAATAGAGGAACAAGGCTGATCTGAAGCCTCTTTCTGTATGTATGGAGGATGCATTGAATACAATGGGCCTGATTCACAAGCATAACCTGCTTTTTTGAGTAATTTATATTTTTGATAAACTTTAAATAAGTTTATATCTTTTTATAATTCGAGGGTAAATTTACTTTAAAAGTGTAATTTACATATCTCTGCCCACTTGAAGGACCTGGGGCTATTCACAAACTGCAAGGGTTATTAAAAATGTTACTTACACTTTTTAGTAATTTATACAGATAATTTACTCTTTCATTATTGTGTAATTCTACCTCTTTTGGCTATTCATAAAATCCAATTGTAAAGTTACTCAAAAGTGTGAGAGTGACAGCTTTCAAATTGGAACAAATTAAGTCAAGGTCATGTCCTGCAGAATGAGTTGGGTTCCACTTTTTTAAACAGGCTCAGAGTCTCAAGATCATCTCTAATACTAATGGTATAGGTATCCTTCATGTCTTCATAATGGATGTCGAAATCTCCTAGGTGGAGGAAATTGGCATAACTGATGATATAGAGGGCCAAGAAAGTTAGGATGGAGCTACAGTTATTTTTTGGTACCTGGGTATGGGGGAAGGCTGTAGATCAAAGCTCCATCCATGAAGAGCAATGAGTACAAAGACATAGGTGGTCATTATGAACATGGCGGGAAACACTGCACCGCCGACGGTGGCGTTAACTACCGCCAACAGGCTGGCGGACTGGACTGCCAAATAATGAAGCACATGAGAAACAGCCAGCGTGACACCGCCAGCATAGGAGTGCCGACATCGACAGAAGAGGCCACCCACAGGCCGACGGAAAGGCGCCACCCGCCCAACAAATAATGAAGCACAAGACCGCCGTCAGTTCCGGGGCGGGAACCACCAACATGCAAAGCCTGGCTGAAACAAACCCAATGAAAGGAAACACTCACGTAGGCGCTCACAACACGCCGAAGCAGACATGGAGAGAGAGTTGGAAATCATGCCAGTGCTGCTCCTTGCCACATACCTCCACAACCGTGACCGTGGACGAAGATGACGACGGTAAGAACCACAACCTACTAAACAAGGGAAGAAAGGGCACAGTTACACAACCCTGCAACGCACCCCAACCCCTCACACCATCACAAGCTATGCACACCAAAACAGGAGGTACTTACCCGACAGAAGGCCAATACAACCTGCCCAAAGCACACACATGTGCACACCACACCCCCACAATGAAACGATGAACCACGTCTTCAGAGTGTGCCAATAGCAACACTGGGCACACAAACTTTAATGTAAAGAAAAGAAAAATGCAATGTCCAAATAAGGCCATTGGCAAGTCCAACTGTAACAGGCTGAAGGGCCCAAATGGGCCGAACCTGAGTCCCACATGTGCACATGGTACTCCACCATTAAGCGACATTAATGGCGCAGCCAGGCACCTCAGGGAACAGCGGCAGGGGGTGGTGGGGGTGGGGACTTACGTCTGGGGGGCTTGGGCTTACTTTTGGGGGGTGGAGGGAGCTTGGGTTTGCTCGTGGAAGGTGGGGGAGCGGGCTTGGACCAGGGGGTGGCAGATGGACCTGGGCCAGCACGGGGCTTCTTGCTCACTGGGGAAGGGGCACGGGAATGGGAAGGGCAGACTGGGGTGGACTTTGACGTGGAAGGAGTGGACAGGGCAAGGAGGTGGGCACGTTTAGGGACGAGACGGGGTGGGCCAGTGGGTTTGAAAAGGTCAACACGGGACAGGAAACGTTTTTTAGGGGCAGTTGGGGTGGACATGGAGGAAGGTGTGGGAGTGGAGGTAGAGGGAGTGCTAGTAACTGGTGTAGGTGAGCTGGACGTGGATGCAAGTGCCTGTGCAGTATGCTGAGGTGTGGTGGATGTGTGTTGGGTGGGTGTCTGGGAACATTTGAGTGTTTTGGGAGGAGGGGGGTGGACACATTGGAACAAGACAGGCTGCCAGTGTAAGTGGATGTTGTCTGGGTGTCTGCAGGTCTGGTGAGTGTGCTGCATGTGTCAGTCAATGTTGTTGTGGTGAGTGCAGGTGTGCTGTCTGGGGTGGATGACTGGATGTCTGATGTTGTGGTGACTGCAAGAATGGGGCCAGCAGCAGTGACTGATGGTGCAGTGCTTGTGGGTGTGCATGTTGAGGTGACAGACAGGGAGGCGGGAGAGGTGGACACACTGGGGGAAGTGGATGTTATTGTGTGTGCTTTTGTATGTTGGCTGTGTGTATGCCTGTGGTGGGAAGTGTGGTGCTTGTGTTTCTGTGTGTGCTTCTTGTGTGTTGAGGTGTGTGCATGGCTGTCTCAACGTGTGCTTGGGATGGGTGAAGGGAGTGGGGTCCTGGAAGGGGCAGAGGTGCTTGGAGGGGGGACAGAAAGACAAGGGACAGTGGCTGCCGTCAAAGAGGAGGCCAGAGCCTGAAAAGATCTCTGTAGGGCAGACATGGCACCGTGAATGCCTTCCAGGTATGCACTGCATTGCTGCATCTGGGATGCTAGCCCCTGGATGGCACTCATGGTGGTTGTCTGCCCTACAGAGATGGTCCTCACAAGATCAATAGCCTCCTCCGTGAGGGCAGCAGGGCTGACTGGGGCAGGGGATGAGGTGCCTGGGGCGAAGGAGACACCCACCCCTCTGGGTGAGCGGGCACGAGCAACTGGGTAGGGAGCAACTGGGAGGGCGGTGATGGCATAGGGGGTGGCAGAAGATGACAAAGAATGGGTGGGCCCACTAGAGTCCGCCACCACCAGGGAGCTCCCATCGGAGGAGGTATCAGAGTCACCACCTCCAGTGGTAGTAGCCTCCCCCGTGGTACTCCCCTCGCCCTCCAACCCACTGGTCCCCTTGGCGTCGGTAGACTCTGCCTCCTTGGGACCATGTGCCGCTGCATCCCCACTCGCCGGTGCCACTGCTCCCTCACCAGATGATGCCAATGTACACATCAACACAAGAGTACTGGGGTGGGGAGACAAAACATGAGAGATACCTGTAAATACCTGAATGGATGTACAAACTTGGTGCACACACACTCCCACCCAGTTTACACACCTACACGCAGCACCTACAACTAGAGTCATGCCTATGCCCCTGACTAGTGGCCACAACCCTAGCATACAGCTCTTCTCCCACATGACACAAGGACCTGATGAACTCTAGACCTGCCCCTAATCGTTTCAGTGTCCATGGGGGCAGGACTGCTGGTAGACATCTGTTAGAGTTCTTGGCACTAGACAGCATACATACTACAGCACCCTCAGACATCCATCAAAGATTCATGAAATTGTGTTGGTACTCACCCCCTTGTGGCTGCTGTTCAGCCTTCAAGCGCCCATTCAATTCTGGATATGCCACCGCCAGAATATGGCACATTGGGGGGGTCAGGGCCCGACGGGCACCCCTTCCTTGTTGGGAGGACTTCCCTAGCTGGGCCTCGCAGGTCTTCTTGGCCCAGTGCCGCAGGTCCTCGCACCGCTTCCTGCAGTGGGTGCTCCGTTGGTTGTAGATCCCCAGGGTCTGCACCTCCTTGGCGATGGCCTGCCAGAGTGCCCTCTTCTGATGGGCGCTGACCTGCATGGGACACACAGAAAAGAAAAACAGAGTTCAGGATATGGCCATGTGATCCCTCTGACTATATGTCCCCTTTGGACGGACACTTCACAAGATCATTTACCCACCTCACTCACTGTACGTGCTACACAATCTAAGCCTGTGCAGTTACATATCAACCACACATGCATACAGGCATCTGCCACCATCACACACATCCATGCACGTCATCCGCCTACTCACCTGCACCTCTGGTTTCCCATATAACTTGGCATACAGGGGTAGGACCCTGTCCACCAGCTTCTCCAGCCCCTCCGTGGTGAAGGCCGGGCCCTTTCCCCTGTGACTCGTGCCATTTGAGTAACCAGAGTCAGGACACAGCAGCACACTCAGTGGAGTACTTCCATGCAAGGGATCCGGGAGTCAAGTGAATTTGGGGTGACGACATGGCATACGTTCCGCCGCAGTGTGCACCGTCACCGCCTGCCGCAATCATTATAGGCCTAGGTTCTAAATGGGTGCACGGCGGTGGACACCGCCTTTCGCCAGAACAACAACCGCTAGCGGAATGAGGTCACTTCCACTCCTACGTATCTGGATGGCAGGAGGCAGCCATTTTGCTAGCACGACGCAGATATTTCCTGGTCATGGGCCCCATTCAGGCCCTGTGGACCACAGCCCTTAGTCGCATGCCCAAATGAGTGTTTGTTCCCAACAACAGTCAAGACATATCACTTCATACATGTTCCTACAGTTGTACATCATACATCACTTGTGTGTGTAACCTACATTTTGTACAGCAGTTATTCATACACAACATGTTTTGCATGTGCATGTGTGTCCCTCACATGTGTTCTCTCCTCCCCCTAGGTACAGACCCATGTGGCGAGGGAGGGCCCCATCTGTCTACAGACTTCTTGTTGATTTGGATACCATGGTGGAACGTCACATCATTGTCACCTACAGACTCAATTGTACAACAATCCATGAGCTATATGCATTACTGGATCATGTACTGAGACCGGCTAATCGGAATCAGCATGCCATCCCTACTGAAGTGCAAGTGCTCTCTGTACTCCGTTTTGTGGCCATGGGTTCATTTCAGGTGACAGAGGCCATGGGTGCAGGGTTCTCACAGCCAATGCTTATCCTCATCCTGTCCAAATTCCTGGATGCATTTGTACTACACCTGCAGACATATGTAACGTTTCCCCAAAGGGCTGAACTCCATGCCATCAAGTCTGACTTTTATGCCTTTGCTAACATTCCCCATGTGATAGGTGTCATCGATGGCACTCACATAGCTCTCAATCCCCCCAAGAGTAAATTAACAGGTGTACAGAAACAGGAAGAACTTCCACTCAATGAACATACAATTGGTGTGTACTGCAGACCAGTACATTTCACATGTGAATGCCATTTTCCAGAATCAGTCCATGATTCATTTGTCCTGAGAAACAGCAGTGTACCACACATGATGGATCAACTACAAGGGGACAGAGGATGGCTCATAGGTGAGTGTGTATGACACTGGATCAGTACATAGCTGACAGCCAGGCTGTCGGCAAGTAATGGCACTTTGTCACAGTCCTGTTCCAAACACTTTTGCAGGTGATTCTGACTACCCCAACATGCAATGGCTCCTGACACCTGTGAGGAATCCCAGGACAGATGCAGAGAGGAATTACAATGAGGCCCATGCACATACTAGGAGGGTGAAAGAGCGCACTATAGGTCTCCTGAAGGCTAGATTCCGTTGTCTCCATCTCTCTAGGGGTTCCCTGTGCTATGGCCCTGAGAAGGTGTGTAGAATAGTGGTGGCCTGCTGCATGCTGCACAACGTGGCTGTGAGGAAAGCTATCCCCCTGCTAGAGGAGGAGGGTGTTGTATATCCAGACCTGCTTCCTCTGAGAGGGGATGAGAGTGATGGTGAGGATGATGAGGGGGAAGATGTCCACTCCAGGAACCAGCTGATCCAACTATACTTCCAGTGACTATGAGGTACTGTTCACTGATGATGTTGTCTGCACTGCATAATGTCTATCTGACTTATTCACTATGGGGATGTGGCATCTGTAGTCATTGACACTGTTACCTGATGAATGAGGTGGCATGTGCCATGGAAACAAACATGGTGTACATTTATGTTTACTCCACACAATGTTGTGCGTGGGGTGCCATCCCTGCAATAAAGGTCTGATTATGGAATTGACTGGCAAATGCATTCACATTTACAATTGATTCATCATTATGACAGGGGACATACAAATTGGTGTACATGTGTTTTATTTGGTGTCATACATGCATTGGTGCGCTTTACAGAGATAGGGAGTGGGCTAGTGGTGGATGTCCATACTAGGTACATGGGATCAGCGATTGGTGGCAGTGGGTATAGGTCCATCTGTCCCATCTGTCCCTTGCAAGTTGTTATGTTGCTATTGGCTGCTGAGGATGGTGGTACAGTGGCACACTTGGGAGACAGTCCATGTCAGAGTCACTTCTTAGCAGGGGCCTTGGTCTTGGCAGGTGTTCCTGTGTCATATCTGGGTCTGAGGGACCGTTCGAGTGTCTGGTGCTGGGCTGCACGGTTAGGGGTGCTGGTCTCATGTGTGTCCTTTGCCAGTGCCACCAGTGCAGTTGCTGCTGCTGATGTTGAGGGCTGGTCTGTGCCCTGGGCAGTGGTAGGGGCTTCCAGGATTGTGGTGGTCTCAGGCTGGGTTAGGTAGTGGTGCTGCAGCACCCCTGCAATAGTGGCTATGGTGGCATTCAGTTGTTTCCACTGCTCTATTGTCTCTTGATGTTGGGCTATCTGCAGCCTTTGACTCTGTTCCCGGGTGGCCAGGATCTGGCCATCCTGTCTTGTGTATTGTGGTATGCTCCCAGGACCTCAGAGATCACCTCCTGGGATGCAGAATCCATCCTTTGGCCTCTCCCCCCCCCCGGGCCACTGATACCTTCCCACTGGGCCTAGCCCCCTGTGCCTGTGTCCCCTGCACAGGTCTGGCAGTACCACCTGTACTGGAGCCATCGTCATCCTGCCTGTTAGTAGGTGGATACTCTGTACTTGTGTTCCACAAGTCTGTAGCCTGGAAACACTGGTGTGGGGTTGTTTGGCCAGAGCTGTTGTTGGTGGCTGGGTGGTAGGGGTGCCAGTGGTGTCCTGGGTGGGGCTGCTGGAGGGTGACAGTCCAGGACTGTGTGACGGGCCAGGGTATTCCTCACTGTCCACACTTCCCTCTCCAGTGTCCTGAGTGGGGCCTCTGTCTCCATGTGGGGCACTGGCACTCCTTGGCCTTTCCGTCAGGGTGGCATGGGTGGTGGTGCCTGTGGGGGGGAATGTTCATGTATGTTACATGTACTAATACGAATAAGAATGCACAGCTCTGCCCTATTTTGTGCTGTTTATTCCCCTGTTGGGCCATGCAGGGACCTATTGTGGGGTTGCCATTGCATTTTGCATGGGATGTGGAGGTGCATTGTGGGTGGTGTAGTGCCATTGTGATTCCTTGCAGGGGCAGGTGGCTGTGCACAGGGGGAGGGATGTGGCCCTGTTGGTGGGTATGTGGGCATGCAGGGTGACTGGATGTAGTGATTGTGGCCTGGCTGGGGTAGTGCCCCTGGTGGTAGTTGGAGGGGTGGGGTGGTGCATGCATTACAGGTATGGTGGATATGGGGTAACTGTAGATGACTTACCCAAGTCTATTCCTCCAGTGAGTCCAGTGAGGCCCTCAGCGTGCAGGATGGCCAGTACCTTTTCCTCCCAGTCGGTGTATTCGGGGGGTGTAGGTGGGGATCCTCCCCCAGTCTTCTGGACCGCAATGTTCTGCCTGGATGCCCTCGATCTCACCTTCCCGTGCAGGTTGTTCCATCTCTTGCGGATGTCGTTCCTCGTGCGTGGATGGTTTCCCACTGCGTTGACCTTGTTTACAATCGCCTGCCATAACTCCATCTTCCTGGCGATGAGTGTGTGCTGGACCTGTGCCCCGAAGATTTGTGGCTCGACCTAGAGTATTTCATCCACCATTGTTCTTAGCTCCCTATCTGTGAAGCGTGGGTGCTTAGGGGGGCCATGGTGTGTGATGTGGGTGGTGTGTTGTGTGGATATTGGTGAGGGTGCTGTTGTGTGGTTGGGTTTGTGACTTGTGTGATGTTGTGTTTGGTTTATGCATGTTGTGTTGTCAGTCTCAGTGGTCCTATTGGCGATGCAAAGGATTGTGGGGTGTGTATGTGAGTGTTTTATAGTGTTGTGGATGTGTGTCAGGTGTGTGGGTTTCAAACTTGCCAATGTGTGCATTTTTTCCTGTTGCGTCCACTTGCTGGCCGTGGCGGTCCGTACCGCCAATAGTCATTCGACATCCACTATCCGCCATGGTGATTTGTGCATCATTATTTGGAGGGCAGGGGATTTGTCTGCTTGGCGGTGGAGGCATGGGGTGTGCAGCCTTTCCGCCATCAAGGGCCCTGACGGTGGCTGGAGGTAACTGAATTTTTGGAGGTTTCTGTTTTTGGCATGATTATATGGCGGACTTCTGTTCACCGCCAATGGCGGTCTTCTGTTCACCGTCGCCACGGCGGGCAACAATGTTTACCGCCATGTTCATAATGAGTGCCATAATTATCAGAATAATTTTGTAGCTTTTGGTGCTTTGGTGATCAAAGATAATAGCAACCACTTCACCCATTTTGTGAGGACAGTCGATTTTTATAATGTTGTATCCCTGTGGTATGGCAATGGAAATTTCTATGTTTGTTGAGCCACTACGCCAAGTTTCCATAACAAAGCATAGACCTATGGCGAAAATACGAATATATAAATAGTGTCCCTCACTTTGTGCTTAGAACAAATCTAGCATTAAAGTAGCAACAATGGATAACATGGAGAATACGGGGTTGGGGGGCATGCCTAGACTAGAAGTCACATGACTCAATGGTGAATTCTTAGTTGACCCTAAGATGCTACTACGGGCAGGTTGGTTGAGGTGACAAGAGACTTTGCAGAGCAAGCAGGAAAAGGGCCTTCATTTGTAAGTGGTGTACCCTTACAGCATTTGTCACTAGACACAAAGAGGCCACTAAGAGAGAGAAGGATGCAGCTAGGGACGATCGGTGTTAATAGGGACGTTGCCTTGCCACCCTTGGGGGAAAGGAAAGAACAGTTAAAAAAACACCCAGCAGCTGAAATAAAATTACTGCTCCGAAACAATGTGCCGATTTTCTTGTGTGACCTGTAGTGAACTTTGCAGATGTTCTACTGCGCAAGTGCAAGCCGGGCGAGGTTTTCTTCGACCTGCAGGTACAAGATACAGCAGACACATCATATGAGAGGCATTGCTAAATTAGAATGCAATTGATCTGTTTTTTTTGGGGTGAATAAACAGTGGCCCTGGGAGGAGTTAGCAAAACCCCATTCACTCCAATGGATGGGTGTGGGGCCGCCGATAAAGACAACGAGGCAGTGGGTGGCAATCATTTGTTAATCATCGCAGAGGGGCAGGCTGTAGGAGGGGTGCAGTGGCCTGCTCTCCTTGCAGTAGCACACGTTTAATACAGCATTTGGTTTCACTTTGAAAATAAAACATTATGGCGCTGAGCCAGAGCGGGTCCCTTCGGAGTGCTCCTTATCTCGATTCGGTTGCTGCAGCAGAGGCCCAAGAGACAGAAGGAACCAGCCGAGGACAACGATTAGACTAGTAGACTTAGAAGTAAGTATTAGGCTTCTGCAGTTTGCTGATAAAAGAGACATTCTTGGAGAGGAAATGTGGTGAAGCATTTAATGCCTCTGCTAAAGGTTGTCATAAGCTCTGACCTGTGCACTGATGGAGCTGCATGATGCAGGATGATTTAAAAGCCCTCTCTTCACAAGCATACCAATTCCTCTCCCTGCCAGGAAAAAGAGGTATGGAAAATATTTAGGAAGTGGCTGACTGGTTGGCCTTTCACTTTAGAACTGGAACTGAGTAGATTTATTTCGGAGATCTGACAGGACACCACAAATCAAGGTAAAGGGATGCCTGGTCTCAGGCACTGCCATGGGTGTGTGTTGAGATTCTCTCTGCTAAGATCTTTATTTCCACCCTTGTGCTATGTTGTCTATGCTAATGTTATTTCCTCTTCCTTGGAGTCCAGGCACTCCTGCAGCCTACTTTTAATTATTCAATAGTCTTATCCTATCAAACGCTCACATTTCTCCACCTCGTTCTTCTATCTGCTGGCTTCTATTATGCTCGTTTGTCTCTTTTCATTTTCTATGTATTACTTTACATCATAGGCCCAGACAAACTCCCATGCTATCATTTGGCACTCCCCCTCAGGTTAATATACAGCTCAGGGAGCCCCTGTGCTCACCAGCTCATGCCCTGTCGGCTGGTGTGATCCTGTGCAGCTAGAGAGCTGTCTGACAACCTCAGTGCAGTTAGTGCAAGATGTTGTATTTTTGGTTCTCAAGTTTGAGGACAACATATTCTTGATTCGGTTTCCAGGCTAGTTATGCTGTGTAAGTAAGGACTATTTCATCAATAGAAGTGGGTAGGTAATGTGAAGACACTAACTTTCTCAAATGAAATCCTTTGGTTGATTGTTAAACAAAACATTCCTCACTTTGCTGCATGATGGACGAGCACACAAACACCAAACACTATCTCTCTCTCTTCTAGTGTTAGTGATGTTAGTAAAGGTCATCATCTGACTGCCCTGGTTTAGTTCTTATGTACCAACAACTGCATGGTATGCCCAATTTTCGAAGAAATAAGAAAAACAGTAGGCCATAAAAGCACATAAATATATAATACATAGTAAGAAAAAATCGAAAAGGAAAGATAAAAGAGACTGCTTCTTTTATACAGGTTCTTCTGGATTACAAACAAGGCTTTTCCTGACTTGTATGGCTTTTAAAATGTAAAGTGCCACCCTATGACACACGTATGGGCTATTTACGGTTAACAAGAATTCCATTGCCACCAGGTGTGTTCTCATATTGAGTTCATTAAAAAGCAGTTTAAGATAAAAGATTCTAAGATGTTCATAGAACTTACAAAATAAAACTCCATGCAGAGTGCTCTGTTTGCTAGCCCCATCACAGGGGCATTTAACCAGCTCATGCGGGCAATACCTGATTTTGGGGAATGCTACTAAATGATGTATGATACCCAGTCTTAACCTAATTAGGACAAACCAGTGCTGCATGTTAGTAACTTCAGAAAGATAACCATACCTACTTGTTTCCAGTGAATAGGACGTGTATATATATATATATATATATATATATATATATATATACCAACAGTGGTTTTAGTAGATTCAATTGTCTTTCAACAACCCGCCTTATATTGCACAAAAGTGTCCTTAATACCGTTTTTTTGGATGATGTCAGCACATTCTCTGGATTTCAATTTATAGATAAATTAAAAACAGATTTAAAACTAGAATCAATAAAAGCAAGTCCTGGTATACACAGGGCATTGTCCAATTTCATACAGTCTAAAATGAGTTACTTAGTGAAGGCAGCAACTTCCTTAGACCTTACACTGCGCCATAGAAGCAAGGGTCTCACCTGTAGCACATCTTCCAGGTATTGTAAACCCACCTCCTGTTGTATAATCCAATTGGAAACTAAGGTGGGTAAACATAACAGGCGTTTTAGGAAACAATTCTCCTCTAGTTGTAAGGGGGAACTTTTTATATATCTCCACACTCCTGCACCATGCGATACTGTGGAAACAACTCTAGCTCTATAGATATTCAGCATAGTGCCTATGGGACGGCTCCCTAGTTTTTTGGCAAATCTAAAAATAGCACCGGGGTTTCTTCTTAAATTGTTCTTACCCAAACAAATAAGCTGTTCCCACTGCTCATTAAATGAGAACAATACAACAGGTAAATAAAACAATTAACAGTACTAATCTCCGTATTCTGAATATAAAAGCTCCTACATCGCTTTACGTTCTGGCCACATACCATAGTAAATGTTTTAGATTTATTAATTATCATGCCCCTAGATGTCATAAACTGCTCAAAACCACACATGAGTTTCTGAAGCCCCACTGGTGTTCTGGAAATCAGGACAACATCATCCATGTAAAGTAATGCAGGCACAGGGCGTCCTGCCACATACGGGGGATAAAGCCTGTATTCCCTGTAAGTGCTTATCTACCCCATTTATAAATAGGGAAATCAATAACGGGGCAAGGACGCAACCTTGTCGAATACCTCTTCCTATCTTAAAAGGGGTGGTACATTCTCCCGTTTGGCCAAAGCGAACTTTACATGTTAGATCTCTATATAGAAGGGCCCAGAAATTGATGATATACTTTGGGACACCGAATAATGTAGGCCATAAAAGGGCATGCTCCACTAGATCAAAGGCACTGCTGAGATCTGCAAAACAAAGGTATAATGCACCTTTTTGGCCTTGGTGTACTTCCCTATTATCAGGTCTATATGAACACATTGCTCGATAGTGCCTAATCCTTTTCTAAAGCCAAACTGAACAGGAGACAGAATGTTGTTGTCCAAACCCAGTCATTTAATCCAGCCAAAATAACTCTACTAAATGTTTTCAAAGATGAGTCCAGCAATGATATTGGACGATAATTTTTAGGGTCAGCCTTGTCTCTTTTTTTGTAAATAGGTATGATAATGGAGGTGAACCAAGACACCGGGATATCCCCAAGTATGGCCATATTAAACAACCTGGTCACGATCGGTACTAAAATAATTACTGTTATGTTTAAAGACGTCCACTGGTACCCCATCAGGTCCTGGGGCCTTGCTCTCAGCACTAACTAGGACAGCAGAGCAGACCTCATCCATTGTAATCTGTAAGAAATTAGGAGGCCCCAACTCAAGTTGCCCAGTTAGATCAGCTGCCTCAGTCCTTTGCTTAAAAATGTCCGAATAGTGGTCTACCCATGCTGCACAAGCTACACTAGATCCCGAAGCCGAATACACAGACAAAAAGGGGGCATTTACTGTTCCCCAGAACAATTTAACATTGTTTGTTTCCGTTGCCAGGGCTAGTTTCGACCATGCCTCTTTCCTCAATTCTCTCTTCCTGTGCTCCTGAACCTTCCTATATTCCACTCGTAGCGACTTAATTACCACCGGATCTCTAGGTAATGTCTGAAGGGCTAATTTGAGATTCCCCCCAGCTTTAGTGCAAGCATGGTTGAACCACCCTTTATTATTCCTAGACCGTCTATGTTGTGGATAATGTGTCAAAAGGCCCTGAATATATGCAGTAATTATACTAAAACAGCTAATCAGCCATGGGGCTTCGATATCCTCTTGTAGACAATAGCCAATTTCCTGCGGGCATCCTCGTATAACGTTCTGCAGGAAGTCGACTGGTTCAATATCTTCCCATTTCCGTCTCACCCCATTTGTTCTATATACCTCATCCCGGTTAGGGATAGTGTAGAGCACATCCTTTGGCCCCCAAAAATCAGTTGGAAGAATAATCGGATCATGATCACTTAATAGAGTCAGGCCTGTACAGGGTGTATCTCAACCATTCTGTGCAAATGAAGACACAATGATATGATCTATAACAGATGATGAATTGGCACCTCTGTAGGTTGGTATTATTTCACCAGGTCCAGGGTGTGAACGACTCTGCAACAGGTAGAGTCAAAAACATTATTGTAATAATTGATTAGGACCACATCTGCCATATTCTTATACTTAACCCACAACAACTGGAAATAGGGGGACTCCCAAAGGGTATTTTTAACCACTACAGAGAGTTTATTAGAAATAAGCACCAGGACCTCCCCCTTAGCCCTCCCAGATTGTGAAGGTGTAGCTGGCAGGAAGTGTGAGGTAAATCCATGCATATAGACAGGGGAAACACACCATGTTTGTTGGATGCAAACCACATCCACCTTATTAATAACGGTGCCCCACTCTTCTGTCTCAATTTCACCACGTATGCCTTGGACATTCCATGTTGCAAAATACTGGTGCCCATTATTATTAACACTTTAGCCCCGGTCCCCACCTCTCTCAGAGTGACTGGCTTTTGAGCTACTTCAATCAATACCCCATCACAGTTGTTAACAATGGCCACACCATCTGTGCCCTGCAGGACTAAAGGCTCTTTGTAGAGACTCGTGACCATCATTCGTTTGATAGTTCCCACAATACTGGGCCTCATCGTCTGGCTGTCTATATAAGCCTTGTAAAACAGTAAGTCGTTATCTGCCAATGAACTCAATGCATGATATTTATTGCTTAGTAGTAACAGGGGTGTAGTGTAGATTGTTTGTACGTTGAATGCCTAGATTTACCGAGGAGAACCCAGGCTGCACAGGTTGCAAATGTCTATAAAATGCACCCAATGGAACCAATACTAGAGTGTTACTACCTTGGGGGCGTAAAGAAGCCCTAGACAGAACACCCCTCATAAGACAGGGACTTCTAAAGTTGATAATTTTACAGTTACCCCCACAATCTTTTACTAGTGGTCCCACCCTGCCTACTCTCTGGGTTACGATTATCTGATGGGCATTATCTATTGAAAATAGATTATTTTGGGCTAGCCTATGCATGGCCTTATTTTTCAAGGCCCCCTGGGATTCACTCTGATCAGGCCGTAAAGGGTGACAACGTAGGGGCAACACTCTGGCGGTAAGTTAACAGTAGGAAGGGTCTTCCCTCAAGTGCGGCTGGACAGACCCGGATTTCTGCAGATTCAGAGAGTTACAAGAATAGGGCCGTTCAGATACTATAATATTTAGAGTGGGTTGTAAGCCATCTGAAGTAAGCCCCTGCGGTCTCTTGTTAGTTATTGTATGCCACCCACTTGGTTGATCTAATTTGTGGGCCTCCATTAAGTGCCCTTATGTAGGGACCCTATGTCCAGAGCTAGATACTATGCCTATTCCATCTATTGATTCTGTACCCTGTGATATAACTGTGGGACCTGACTCATTATGTGTATTATTTTGTGCAACTGTAATTTGGGAGTTGGAGGGCACCAAAGGCAGAGAGATGTTCTGACACATTGCCAGTATGTTCCCCAACTCCCCCTCAAATTTATCCAGTTTATCATTAATTGGCCTAAGCAGGTCATCGAGGATAGATATAGTCATTCCAGGCTGTAGGTCCGGTATTTCTGGGCATAATAGGGTCCAGATTGCTATCAGCCTCCCTTCTGCACCATTTCTTCCTTTTTACAATAGGTGATTGATTGTCTGGTGTAGAGTTTCCACTAAATGGGGTCCTAGGCTCTATCTGATTATCACCAATCCTCATAATCGCTGGTCCAATAATATGGTGAATATTGGGTACTTGTTCAGGGGGTATAAGGGATCCCTCTAATTCTTCCCCCAATCCTGCTACCCCCAAAGATAAACACCTTTCTGCGAGGCCAATTTCCTTGGAAATGACCCTCACTGCTCGTACTAAAAAAGAGTAAATTGTGGTACGACAGGGTTCTGTATCTGCCTTCTGGCCTCCCACCTTCCGTTTTCCCATAATTGGGGATGTGTGTCCTCGCCTCCTTCAATAAACGGTTTCTAACTGCAGGGGGGCATACTTCCAGTGAGCTTGGTCGATGGGAGGCAGATACACCCCTACTTTCTCACTTATGTATGTTATGGGTTATTTGTAACTTCCAGATAGGGGACTGAAACTATCATCAAGAACAATACAAAAGATAAAAACAAAGTAGAAACATAAAAACACAGAACCAAGAGGACAGACCCTGCCCAGCCTCGGTCGGTCGTGGACGGGCACCGACGGGCTCGCTCTTGGCCCAGTATTCACCCAGGCACGCCCGGAAGCACAAGTCTTAATTTATGTGCCTTGGGCGCGACAGCGCGTCGTAGGCGGCCTCCTCCCTCCGATGCCCCTGGGAGGTGTGGTTCGGACCAGCCTTCCGCCCTCGAGTCAGGATGCAGAGTGACTTCCAATCATTTCTTAACACGGTGGTTTCTCATTTTATCAGATACGATATTTATTGCATCAGATGCTGGGCCCTCATATTTGATGCATTGGTGTTTTTTGGACCAGTGGTGGCTCTCCTTTACGGGATCCACAGCTACACTACACCCTTCTTGTTTTCTGGTCTTTTTTATTATATAGTGACTTGATATAATAAAAATAAAATGCAGACCCGCTTTGGGTCCAGCAACAAACCGAGGCAGCTAGTGACATTGCCTGATTGCTGACGCAGGTGCATGAAGGTGCCTGCACCAGCTATCTGAGATACTGTTCAGGGCTGGTGAAGTCCCAGCATTCTGAGCATTTTCTGTGTCACTATAGTCAGTAATGGAATGAGTCAGAGTGAGTGAGAATGAGTGACAGTAAGAGAGTATATGTGTGAGAATGAATTTGAGTGAGTGAGGGAGAATGACAGTGAATGTCTCTGAGTGTTACTGTGTGTTATACTGAGTGATTCATAGTAAGACTGAGTAATTCTGAATGAGTGAAAATGAGTGGGACTCAGTGAGACAGAGTGGGTCAGAGTAGAATAAGTGACTGTGTGAATTAGTGAGATTGAGTGAAACTGAGTGTGTTAGAGTGAGAGAGTAATCTTAGTGCAAGCAAGTATGAGAGAATCCTTCATGAAGAAGGTCATTGGAATTTGAGCCAAGAATTACGCCCCACCACTTTTAAAGGTTACAGGCCACCATTGACTGAAGCGTGAATACGCCAGACTCACCTGTGGATCTCTGGTGAAAAGGCCAGGGTTCCTGACATCTGGTGTACCCCTGGCGAGGAACGGCAAAGGATGGGCTTGCCTTTGGCGCCCCTTCACTGCGTTGTCAGTGTGCGGGCTGCCTGAAAGATACCGGCTCTGGTTTTATCCCTACCCCAACATATGGGCTAGAACATCGAACAGCAGAAAGTGCTCTGATGTTCCTATGGAGTCTGTCCTTGGTTCCTTTCTCTTTTCTTTATACATATCCCCTTTATTTTCCATTGTTTCTTATTTTTGCTCTCAAGCTCAATCTTTCTCTTTCTTTTCTTCCTCTTTTCAGGCCAATATTTCTGCTTGTTTTGCAGCTGTTGAGGTTTGGATGTGTTCTCATTTGCAAGCCAAATTTTAAAAAACACACTATGGTTGTAGACTTTTCCATACTTTATACTTCTCTTTACCATACTCGTCTGCTGATGTTTTCTCTGATGTTTTTCTCCCTTTATCCACAGCTTGTCTGCCAATAATTTTGGCTTTGTTTTTTAACAATTCTCTTAGTCTCTTTCATCAGATCGTGCCAGTGATCAAACTAAGCTGTTTTCAGCTACACAACATTCATTGAATTAAAACAGTGTTTGCTTGAAACCTTTGGTCTGTTTCGTCTCATCGATTGTTGCTGTCTTTAAGGTGGCCTGACTGAGTACATGGATTCTCCTCCTCAGAGTTTTCAAACTTGGGGTCTTTGTCTTTTAGTTTCTATTTCTAAGCAGGCAGATATTTCTCCTTATATCGGCCAGCTTCCCTGGCTCACTGTTCATTCTCAAATTAGGGATGTTCTACTTTGTCTAATTTTTTAGTGCGTTTTTTTCTCCCTCCCTTTATTTGTGTTCTTTGCAGGGGCGACTTTTCTCCTGCCTGGGCGCTCCCAGCCAATCCTAATACTGCTTTGAGCAGCGTCAGGATTGGCCGCAGGGCAGGCTGGGGGCCGGTGCCCGCAGCCTGCAACGATGGAGCAAAGTGGATGGAGCAGAGCAGCACAGCGCGGGAAAAAGGTATGTTTGATTTTTATTATTATATTTTTTGGAGGCCCTCGACCCTCCCCGCCACGCTGCCATTCACTTTTCCCTTCCGCGAGCTGCGACTGGTTCTTTCGGCTCACTGTATAACATCTATAGATAGCTTCTTTCAGCTTGGTTATTTCTTTTAAGTGTTGCCCTGACTCCACCTTTCCTTCTTCCACCTTGTTTGCTCCTAAAATGAATTACCTCTTCAGATTAAAAGAGTCTTGTCCCACTGTTTTTATGGAACTCCTAAAAGATCATTGTGCCATCTATTGATATGTGACCTTGCTCTTATATGCTGGCTCACTTTTCTTACTTTCTGGATTTGATGCAGTGTTTGCTTCTCCTATGCTGATTTTTTTTTTTAAATGTGCTAAAATAAATAAATATATATATAAATATATTATAAATAAATACAAGTTATAGCCTTTGAACGTGGTCACCTGGGTTCTAGTGCCAACTTCGGCACTAAAGCAACCATTGTGTGCTTCTGGGCAAAATGAATGTATCAATATATGCAAATTTAACAATATGTAATAAATAGTCGTATTGTTCGATTTACCACCACCACTAATCTATGCAACTATTGCTCTGCCTTATATCTAATGACAGCCTGGTTTCTATGGAAAATGATGTTCGTAGCAAAGCTTCTCATATAAGTAAGTGTGTACAATGCGGCACTAGCCCCTGGTGTTAGGAGTTTCTAGTGTTCGGTTTCTAGTCCCATGCTGTAAGTCTTCATGCTTATTGTTTGAGATCAAGTAATGATTTGAGACCGAAGCATTAGAACATAAGATGGTGAATTCCCTAACTCTTGCATAACTGAAGTTGATATATTACACCCAGAATGATTGACAAGCGTGGTTTAGCCACTCAGTGGCAGTTGCTCCAGGCAGCCATTGTCCTTCACACATTGATTTGTTGTCAAACACTTTGCAAGCGTTCGCAGAGTGAGCGGGAGGCCGTGAAGCACCTTCTTGAAGCAATGAGACCAGGGTCGGGGTGGGAGGCCATATGCAGCCCTAGCAAAAATGGTCTGTGGGACCACTGCCTGCTCTTAAAAAATGTTTTAACAAACATTCACAAAGGGGAAGGGGCACCTTGCATTTTTACGGTTGCAAATGGCCCGATTCTGTGACTCAGGCCATTTGCAACCGCAAAAATGCTTGATACATCTGGCCGTTGGTCCCCCTAAGCATTCTCTTTCCATCAATCGATTCTCTCTCTCTGCTTCTCTCCTCTCCTTGATCAAATTCTCTCTGCCTTCCTCTTCCCTCTCTCCCTCCCTCTCTCGAACCCCCGTGCCTGCTGCATTTAAACTAGGGGAGCTGACGAATGTGAGAGAGGCACCAGGAGTTGCGCTGGGTTTTCAAGACTGGCCTCCAAGGGCTTCAGCCCCTTGGGAAATGCCTGGTGGAATAATATACCTGTCCAGACCTGAAAGCACCTACTCTTGAGATTGAAGCATTGCTTCTGGAATAAAGTAATAACTTCCCTGGATCGTTGCAGACCACTGGCAAAATATTACACTCATATGGACATGCCGCGGAATGGGAATGATTGCAAAGCACTCACAAGGGGACAGCTGTCACACCTGATAACGGACATAATTTTATGTTATAGGTGGACGTGTAGCATGCCCTCTACATCCTTGAAACCACACGGTCTTGGAATCAATTTCACACTTCACTTGCTGCGGTGAAATTGAGCAAGCATCACTCAATCAACCCCCACCTTTCACTGCAAATCATCTGTTCTGCCTCATGCAGTGCCAGGCCACTTTAGTTTACTACCACATTAGTATGTATGCATTGTGTTTGTGATGAAGCTTGCAGAGAGCAGTGTACTCCACTGGGATGGCTTTTTGGAGCTGAAAGGGTAGAAGTAGTAAAAATTGTAATGCCAAAAGTCAGGACGTGGCTTTATATAAGGTGAGTGTTTGCTGACGTTGAAAATGATGGAGGGGGCTGTACATTTATAAAGGATAAACTTCACGCTGCTGTACATTAGAAGGATATTGCAAGCTGCAGAAGAGTTCCATGGAGGAATGAGGTTGAATGCTGAATTCCTTTATAAGGTTATGGAACTCCAAGGTGACTTGCACCTTGTTGCAAACAGATATTAGAAACAGTACAATACAAGTCATTTAAAAAAAAAGCTGCAGTAGCTCACAATGTGCAGAATCATGTAGAAGGAATCTAGCTTTTCTCTATTTAATGAGTGCAAAAAATAAACATGGTCTCCCTGCTTGTCACTGTAAGCTATACAATAAAGCAGAAGAAAGAAAAAGCAATTTTTAATTTGTGTTGCTTTAAACAGCTGCTCCATGACCTGACCTACCCCTTCACCTTAGCTGCTGACAGCAGGCATTGTGATGTCAAACCTTGACTGTAATAACCTATAATAGTCAATGTTAGAAACTGGTTTTCTGGTTGGCAGAGGTATGTACCCTCTCCAAGGAGGAACCACAGTCAGGGTAAGTCAAGATACACACCATAAATGAACCTGTGTTCACCTACTGGTAGCTTGGCACAGAGCAGGCAGGCTGAGCGTAGGAGGCAATGTGTAAAGTATTTGTGAAACACTTCAGACAGTAAAACAGTGAAAACCCCCCTCAGAAAGAGACCACATCTCCTTAGTAAAATAGGGCCAACTCGTAATTTGCAATTTTTTGCGTTGCAAAGCAAAATTTACAACAGCATCTATCACACTGTTTGCAATTCACAAATGGGTCACAAGGGACCTGTCTCATTTATATTCATGAGGTAGATTGCAATTTTCAACCCATTTAGGAATGGCTGCACTCACGGGGATGATGGCCTGCTGGGGTCAGCAGACCACCATGTCTGTAACTGCTTTTGAAAGAAAGTTTTTTTTAATGAAATGTAGTTCATTTTCCTTAAAGGAAAATGGGATACATTTCAAAAATAAAAATGAAACGCTTAAGTTAAATTTTTTCATAGTAGGCAGTGGTCCATGGGACCCCAGCCTGCTCTGAAAACATGTTGGTGCCTCCATTCACACTGAGGAAGGGGAATGGGAAGGGGAAATTGGTAGTAACTGTGATTGTTTTGCGATGGCATTCTCATCACAAAACAATCATACATGGGTCTGCAGGTCACAACTAGGAATGGACACCCTTGGAGGGCCCCTTCCTAATTGCGAGTCACATTCCCTACTTTGCGAGTCGGTAACAGGATACTGACTCAAAAAAAGGATAGAACATCCAACAAGGCCATTTTGCATTCGCAAAAGGTCAATTTCGCACTTTGCCACTGCAAAATTGTTTCATACAGTACATCTGGCCCATAGAGCTTAATTTAATGACAAACCAAGACAAAAATGACAAAATTCCAATAACTAGAAGTTGAGATATAGATTTTTAAAGAATATCTGTAAATATAGTGCTTAGAAGCTTAAAGTGCCAAAAGGGGCTATCTGGTCACACTAGACCGGGTCAAATTGGAAAAGTCTAGCTGACCCAGATGTAGCGGGGATATAGGGACCAGCCTTTGCCCGCTGAAATCAGTATACTGGTTTGGGATTGCATCGGCATTGAGGGAGGATGAGAGGAGCGATGTGAGGAGCAGCTGAGTCAATGCATCATTGTCGATCCTGGCTATGGAGGCGATGCATCATTTCAGAACTGCACAAACGGGGATGCATCGCTGCCGAACCCCTTAGATGTAGGCAATGTGCCATCATCGAGCCATGCAGCTGGCGATGCGAAATCTCCTGAAGCAGCGATTCATCTGAGTGGAAGGAGGTGCATTGGTTGCGGCAAATGCAAAGATAACAATGCATGGGTATACCCACTTCCAATGGCCCAGGACTGGATTTGCACCATTTGGCAGGGCAAGATTTGCAGCACAAAAAGTCCAGGTGCTGTTGCAGGATGGAGGGAAGTCTCCAATGTCCTTGAGACTTCAGAACAGGAGAGAAGCCAGAAAGCCCTTGGAGTCATTTTGGTTCTGGGGATGTAGAGATGCAGGTCCAGTCCTTCTCACTTCAAGGCAAGGAGGACATCAGGGCAGGCACAGCAGAGCAGAAATCCAGCAAAGTCCAGCAGAGTTACAGTCTCATCAGCAGCATAGCAGTTCTTCTTCCTGGCAGAATGTTCTCAGGTCCACAAGTGTACTGAAGTGGTGATGTCTGAGGTCCAGTACTTATTCCCAGATGTGCCTTTGAAGTGGGGTAGACTTCAAAGAGAGGCCTTTGAAGTGCATACAATCCCTTCTGCCCTGGCTCCTGACTCACTACAGGGTGGTATGCAGCTTGAATTGTGTGGACAGGCACAGCCCATTCAGGTGCAACTGTCAGCTCCTCCCTCCCACCCTGCCTAGGATGGCCCATCAGGTTGTTAATGACCCTTTAGACACACCTAAACTCCCTTTGTGTGTGGCTGTCAAGATGGAATGCACACAGCCTGGCTGTGACTCACCCCAGACGTGTATTCAGAGACAGGCAAAGGCACAGAATGGTTGAAGTAGGAAAATGCCAACTTTCTAAAAGTGGCATTTTCAGACTTGCAACTTAAAATCCAACAGTTGTAATTTTAAATTGTGAGTCCAGAGACACCAAAGCTCAAAATATCTATGTTTTCCCAATTGGAAAGTACACTCATAAAATGTAATAAGACAATCCCAATGTTAACCCCTTCGCTGCCAGGCCTTTTCCCCTCCTGTGCTGAGCCTTTTTTTGGCTATTTGGGGCAGTTCTTGCTTAGGCCCTCATGACTTTTTGTTCACATAAAATAACCACACCAAATTTGCGTCCTTTTTTCCCAACATCCTAGGGATTCTAGAGGTACCCAGACTTAGTGGGTTCCACTGAAGGAGACCAAGAAATTAGCCAAAATACAGCAAAATTTTTGTTTTTAAAAAAAAATAATGGGGAAAAAGGGCTACGGAAGGCGGCTCGTGGTTTTTGCCCTGAAAATGGCATCAACAAAGGGTTTGCGGTGGTAAGATCACCATCTTCCCAGCTTTCAGGAACAGGCAGAATTGAATTAGAAGGAGAAAATGTGGAGAAAGACAAGGGGCAATAACACTTGTTTTGCTATTCTGTGTTCCCCTATGTATCCCGATAAAAATGGTACCTCACTTGCGTGGATAGGCCTAGCGCCCGCGACAGGAACTGCCCCAGAACACAAGGTGGACACATCACATTTTCACAAAGAAAACAGAACTGTTTTTTGCAAAGTGCTTAGCTGTGGATTTTGGCCTCTAGCTCAGCTGGAACCTAAGGAAACCTAGCAAACCTGCGCAGTTTTGAAAACTAGACACCTAGGGGAATCCACGATAGGGTGACTTGTGGGGCTCTGACCAGGTTCTGTTACCCAGAATCCTTTGCAAACCTCAAAATTTGGCCCAAAAAACATTTTTCCCTCTCATTTCGGGTACAGAAAGTGCTGGAATCTGAGAGGAGCCACAAATTTCCTTCCACCCAGCGTTCCCCCAAGTCTGCCGATAAAAATGGTACCTCACTTGTGTGGGTAGGCCTAGCGCCCGCAACAGGAAATGCCCCAAAACACAACGTGGACACATCACACTTTCACAAAGAAAACAGAGCTGTTTTTTACAAAGTGCCTAGCTGTGGATTTTGGCCTGTAGCTCAGCCGGCACCTAGGGAAACGTACCAAACCTGCACATTTTTGAAAACTAGACACCTAGGGGAATCCAAGATGGGGTGACTTGTGGGGCTCTGACCAGGTTCTGTTACCCAGAATCCTTTGCAAACCTCAAAATGTGGCCAAAAAAACACCTTTTCCTCTCATTTCGGTGACAGAAAGTTCTGGAATCTGAGAGGAGCCACAAATTTCCTTCCTCCCAGCATTCCCCCAAGTCTGCCGATAAAAATGGTACCTCACTTGTGTGGGTAGGCCTAGTGCCCGCAACAGGAAATGCCCCAAAACACAACATGGATACATCACATTTTTACATTGAAAACTGACGTGTTTTTTGCAAAGTGCCTAGCTGTAGATTTTGGCCTCCAGCTCAGCCGGCACCTAGAGAAACGTACCAAACCTGTGCAGTTTCGAAAACTAGACACCTAGGGGAATCCAAATAAGGGGTGACTTGTGGGGCTCTGACCAGGTTCTGTTACCCAGAATCATTTGCAAACCTCAAAATTTGGCCAAAAAAACACCTTTTCCGCTCATTTCGGTGACAGAAAGTTCTGGAATCTGAGAGGAGCCACAAATTTCCTTCCACCCAGCGTTCCCCCAAGTCTGCCGATAAAAATGGTACCTCACTTGTGTGGGTAGGCCTAGCGCCCGCAACAGGAAATGCCCCAAACACAACATGGACACATCACATTTTTACATTGAAAACTGACGTGTTTTTTGCAAAGTGCCTAGCTGTAGATTTTGGCCTCCAGCTCAGCCGGCACCTAGGGAAACGTACCAAACCTGCACATTTTTGAAAACTAGACACCAAGGGGAACCCAAGATGGGGTGACTTGTGGGGCTCTGACCAGGTTCTGTTACCCAGAATCCTTTGCAAACCTGAAAATGTGGCCAAAAAAACACCTTTTCCTCTCATTTCGGTGACAGAAAGTTCTGGAATCTGAGAGGAGCCACAAATTTCCTTCCACCCAGCGTTCCCCCAAGTCTGCCGATAAAAATGGTACCTCACTTGTGTCGGTAGGCCTAGCGCCCGCAACAGGAAATGCCCCAAAACACAACATGGATACATCACATTTTTACATTGAAAACTGACGTGTTTTTTGCAAAGTGCCTAGCTGTAGATTTTGGCTTCCAGCTCAGCCGGCACCTAGGGAAACGTACCAAACCTGCGCAGTTTCGAAAACTAGACACCTAGGGGAATCCAAGATAAGGGGTGACTTGTGGGGCTCTGACCAGGTTCTGTTACCCAGAATCATTTGCAAACCTCAAAATTTGGCCAAAAAAACACCTTTTCCGCTCATTTCGGTGACAGAAAGTTCTGGAATCTGAGAGGAGCCACAAATTTCCTTCCACCCAGCGTTCCCCCAAGTCTGCCGATAAAAATGGTACCTCACTTGTGTGGGTAGGCCTAGCGCCCGCAACAGGAAATGCCCCAAACACAACATGGACACATCACATTTTTACATTGAAAACTGCCGTGTTTTTTGCAAAGTACCTAGCTGTAGATTTTGGCCTCCAGCTCAGCCGGCACCTAGGGAAACGTACCAAACCTGCACATTTTTGAAAACTAGACACCTAGGGGAATCCAAGATGGGGTGACTTGTGGGGCTCTGACCAGGTTCTGTTACCCAGAATCCTTTGCAAACCTCAAAATGTGGCCAAAAAAACACCTTTTCCTCTCATTTCGGTGACAGAGTTCTGGAATCTGAGACGAGCCACAAATTTCCTTCCACCCAGCGTTCCCCCAAGTCTGCCGATAAAAATGGTACCTCACTTGTGTGGGTAGGCTTAGCGCCCGCAACAGGAAATGACCCAAAACACAACATGGATACATCACATTTTTACATTGCAAACTGACGTGTTTTTTGCAAAGTGCCTAGCTGTAGATTTTGGCCTCCAGCTCAGCCGGCACCTAGGGAAACGTACCAAACCTGCACATTTTTGAAAACTAGACACCTAGGGGAATCCAAGATGGGGTGACTTGTGGGGCTCTGACCAGGTTCTGTTACCCAGAATCCTTTGCAAACCTCAAAATGTGGCCAAAAAAACACCTTTTCCTCTCATTTCGGTGACAGAAAGTTCTGGAATCTGAGAGGAGCCACAAATTTCCTTCCACCCAGCGTTCCCCCAAGTCTGCCGATAAAAATGGTACCTCACTTGTGTGGGTAGGCCTAGCGCCCGCAACAGGAAATGCCCCAAAACACAACATGGATACATCACATTTTTACATTGAAAACTGACGTGTTTTTTGCAAAGTGCCTAGCTGTAGATTTTGGCCTCCAGCTCAGCCGGCACCTAGGGAAACGTACCAAACCTGCGCAGTTTTGAAAACTAGACACCTAGGGGAATCCAAGATGGGGTGACTTGTGGGGCTCTGACCAGGTTCTGTTACCCAGAATCCTTTGCAAATCTCAAAATTGGGCCCAAAAAACACTTTTTCCTTTCATTTCGTGACAGAAAGTTCTGGAATCTGAGAGGAGCCACAAATTTCCTTCCACCCAGCGTTCCCCTAAGTCTCCCGATAAAAATGGTACCTCACTTGTGTGGGTAGGCCTAGCGCCCGCGAAAGGAAATGCCCCAAAACACAACGTGGACACATCACACTTTCACAAAGAAAACAGAGCTGTTTTTTACAAAGTGCCTAGCTGTGGATTTTGTCCTGTAGCTCAGCCGGCACCTAGGGAAACCTAGCTAACCTGCGCAGTTTTAAAAACTAGACACCTAGGGGAATCCAAGAAGGGGTGACTTCTGGGGCTCTGACCAGGTTATGTTACCCAGAATCCTTTGCAAACCTCAAAACTTGGCCAAAAAAACACCTTTTCCTCTCATTTCGGGTCAGAAAGTTCTGGAATCTGAGAGGAGCCACACATTTTCTTCCACCCAGCGTTCCCTCAAGTCTCCCGATACAAATGGTACCTCACTTGTGTGGGTAGGCCTAGCGCCCTCGAAAGGAAATGCCCCAAAACACAACGTGGACACATCACATTTTCACAAAGAAAACAGAGCTGTTTTTTACAAAGTGCCTAGCTGTGGATTTTGGCCTGTAGCTTAGCCGGCACCTAGGGAAACCTAGCAAACCTGCACAGTTTTGAAAACTAGACACCTAGGGGAATCCAAGATGGGGTGACTTGTGGGGCTCTGACCAGGTTCTGTTACCCAGAATCCTTTGCAAACCTCAACATTTGGCCAAGAAAACACTTTTTCCTCTCATTTCAGTGACAGAAAGTTCTGGAATCTGAGAGGAGCCAAAATTGCCTCCCACCCAGCGTTCCCCCAAGCCTCCCGATAAAAATGGTACCTCACTTTTGTGGGTAGACCTACTGTCCGTGAAAGAAAATGCCCCAAAACACTATCTGGACACATCAAAATGATCAAAAACAAAACTGTTTTTGCGGCGGCACCTGCGTTTTTGGTCCTGGGCTCAGCAGCCATCTAGGGAAACCTACCAAACCCAGACATTTCTGAAAACTAGACACCCGAGGGAGTCCAGGGAGGTGTGACTTGCGTGGATCCTCCAATGTTTTCTTACCCAGAATCCTCAGCAAACCTCAAATTTAGCTAAAAAATCAAATGTTTCCAACATTTCTGTGTGGGATTACCTCACTGGGCCAAATTTCATACCACTCAACGTTCCCCTCAGTCTCTCTGTAAAAATGATACCTCATTTGTGTAGGTGGGCCAAGTGCTCGAGAAAGGGAAGAGCCAAAACCATGTCGATATTGAGGGGGAACCAAAGGGGGTCCAAAAGGGCAGTTTGCAAAAAAACATTTTGAGGCTGACAAGTGCAGCAGAAGTTTTATCGGTATAGATGAGACAATGCTGGGTGGTAGGAATTTTGTGGATTTTGAAGATTCCGGAAGGTTCCATCACAAAAACGTGGGAAAAATGTGTGATTTCCAGCCAAGTTGGAGGTTTGAAGGGCATTGTGGGTACGGAAATGGTGCGGGGTGCATGTGAAACACACCACCCTGGATTCACCCAGATGTTTAGTTTTCAGATGTGTCTAGGTCTTGTGGATTTTTCTACATGGCAGCGTCCCAAAGTCCATAAAGTGTAGCCCTCACCATTCCAAGTGGGACGATTTTGAGAGTTAGCCAAGCTCTCATGGGCCAAATGTGAAACCAAAACCCATCAGTTGGGGTGGGGGCTTAACCAGGCCCATACTGGTTGGTAGCCACCACCCCAATTTCTTTTTTTTTTTTTTTTATTCCCTGGCATCTAGTAGACTTTCTGCCCCCCCGGGGTGTGGATCAGGGGTAATTGCCCCATCTGCCCACTGGTGGGCAGAACAACTTTGGCCCCATTTGTTTGGGGTGTGGGTATGGCCATAACCCCACCCTCTTATTTTGGAAAAAAATCTTCCCTGGTCTCTGGTGGGCTGTCTGCCACCCACGGGGGCAGATGGGCCTTCCAAAAATAGGCCCATCTGCCCCAAAGGGGGGGCAGATATGGCCAACGGTAATGTGCCCCCATGGGGAGCGACCCTTACCCAAGGGGCTGCCCCCCTAAAGAAAACACATGCATTCACACACACCAATCCCACCAGTGCCTAAGTGGTTTCTGCCACCCTTGGAGGCAGATTGGCCTAACAAAATTTTGGCCGATCTGCCCCCAAGGGGGTCAGAAATGGTCTAAATACAATTTGCCCCTCAGGGGAGCGACCCTTACCTAAGGGGTCGCTCCCCACCTCTAAAAAACAAACAAACAACAACAAAAAACTAATAACAATAGCCCGATCTGCCCCCGGGGGGGCAGAAATGGCCTAAAATAAATTTGCCCCTCCTTCCCCCAGGGAGCGACCTTGCCTAAGGGGTCGCTCCCCATCTCTAAAAAAACAAACCAAAAAAAAAAATCCCTGGCGCCTAGAGGTTTCTGCCCCCCTTGGGGGCAGATTGACGTAACAAAAATCGGCCAATCTGCCCCAAGGGGGGCAGAAATGGTCTAAATACAATTTGCCCCCCAGGGGAGCAACCCTTGCCTAAGGAGTCGCTCCCCATCTCTAAAAAAACAAACCCAAAAAATGTATCCTTGGCGCCTAGAGGTTTCTGCTCCCCTTGGGGACAGATTGACCTAACAAAAATTGGCCAATTTGCCCCCAAAGGGGGCAGAAATGGTCTAAATACAATTAGCCCCCCAGGGGAGCGACACCACACTATCTACATGGACCCCTACCACACACGAAGAAACCGAAAAAAACATGAACTCCATCCACTCCGGTTCCCCCTCCGACCCCTGTCCACTCTGCATCTACAACAAAGCTAGCCCTACCATCGCCCCCATACTCTACAACATAATCAACTCCTCTTTCGACTCCGCCACCTACCCAGACCCCTGGATGCACGCGGAAATCCCCGCTCTCCTAAAAAAAAAACAAGCCGACCCGGAGACCCTCTCCAACTACCGCCCCATCTCCCTCCTCCCTTTCCCCACCAAGGTTGCAGAGAAATTAGTCAACACCCGCCTATCCCACTTCCTCGAATCAACCAACACCCTTGACCCCTCACAATCTGGGTTCCGCAAGAACCACAGCACAGAAACCGCCCTCAACGCATACACTGACGACATCAGGACCAAAGTCGACAAAGGCGAGACCGTTGCACTCATCCTCCTAGATCTCTCCGCAGCTTTTGACACCGTCTGCCACCACACACTCCGCACACACCTCCACAACATAGGAATCCACCACAAAGCCTTAGACTGGCTCACCTCATTCCTCATCGACCGAACCCAGAGAGTCCACCTTCCACCCTTCCACTCCAACACTACCAAGATCACCTGCGGAGTCCCCCAAGGGTCCTCCCTCAGCCCCACACTCTTCAACATCTACATGATCCCCCTAGCCAACATCCTCCGATCACACGGAATCACTATCCTCTCCTACGCAGATGACACCCAACTCATTCTCACCCACAACCCTACCACCGCCAAAACCAACCTACACGTCGCTCTCCTAGACACCGCCAACTGGATGACCACTAACCACCTCAAGCTCAACTCAAACAAAACTGAAATCATCAACTTCGGCCCCAACAAAACCACATGGGACGACTCCTGGTGGCCCACCGCCCTAGGTCCCGCACCCACCCCCGCAACCCACGCACGCAACCTCGGCATCATCCTCGAACCCTTCCTCTCCATGACACAGCAAATCAATGCTCTAACCTCCTCCTGCTTCCACACACTCCGCACTCTAAAAAAATCCTTCAAATGGATCCCCCCAGAAATCAGAAAGACAGTCACCCACGCACTCATCAGCAGCAGACTGGACTACGGCAATGCCCTTTACGCGGGCACCACACTCAAACTCAAACGCAAACTCCAGAGAATCCAGAACACAGCTGCGCGCCTCGTCCTTGGCCTCCCCCGCCACGAACGAATCTCACCACACCTCAAATCCCTTCACTGGCTCCCCATAGACAAGTGAATCACATTCAAGATCCTCATCCACGCACACAAATCCCTCCACAACACCGGCCCAACCTACCTCAATGAAAAGGTAAACTCCCACACGCAACCTCCGATCAGCCGACCTCGTCCTAGCCACAGTCCCCCGCATCCAGCACACCACCACAGGAGGCAGGTCTTTCTCCTACCTCGCCCCCAAAACCTAGAACTCCCTCCCCACCTACCTTCGCAAAACCAAAGACCTACTGGTCTTCAGAAAGAACCTCAAGACTTGGCTGTTCGACCAGTGACCCTCCCTGCCCCCCCCTTTCCCCCACCCAGCGCCTTGAGACCCTCACGGGTGAGTAGCGCGCTCTACAAATTTCTTTGATTGATTGATTGATTGCCTAACGGGTTGCTCCCCATCTCTAAAAAAACAAACAAAAAAAAATGTATCCCTGGCGCCTAGAGGTTTCTGCCCCCCCGGGGGCAGATCGGCCTAACAACAATAGGCCGATCTGCCCCTGGGGGGGCAGAAATGGCCTAAAATAAATCCCCCCCCCCGGGAGTGACCCTTGCCTAAGGGGTCGCTCCCCTTGCGTGAAATTCGCGTTAAAAAAAACCTCCCTAGTGTCTAGTGGTTTCGGCCCCCCTTGGGGGCAGATTGGCCTCATGAAAATAAGCCAGTCGAAATGGCCTAAATGTAATTTGTCCCCTAGGGGAGCGACCCATGCCTAAGGGGTCGCTCCCCACCTCTAAAAAAAAATTAAAAATAAAAATAAAAAAAAGATCCCTGGCGCTTAGAGGTTTCTGCCCCCGGGGGGGGCAGAAAAGGCCTTGAAAAACAATGCCCCCTGGGGAGTGACCATTGCCCAAGGGGTCGCTCCCCTTGCATGAAATTGGCGCACAAAAAAATCCCCGGTGCATAGTGGTTTTTGCCCCCCTTGGGGGCAGATTGACCTAACAAAAATCGGCCAATCTGCCCCCAAGGGGGGCAAAAATGGTCTAAATACAATTTGCCCCCCAGGGGAGCGACCCTTGCCTAACGGGTTTCTCTCCATGTCTAAAAAAAAAATATATTTTTTAGCCCTGGCGCCTGGGGGCAGAAAACGCCTCGAAAAAAAGTGCCCCCCTGGGGAGCGACCCTTGCCCAAGGGGTCTCTCCCCTCATGCCAGTTTCCTTTTATAAAATAATCCCTGGTGTCTAGTGGGCATTTCAAAAGCCGGATCGCTTTACGATCCGGATTTTTAAATGCTCTGAGGGACTTCAAAGGGAAGGAAATCCCTTTCCTTCCCTTTGAAGCCTCTCAGGGCCCCCATCACGTGATCGGAAGAGAAATGCTTTGCATTTCTCTTCTGATCGTGCTGGAAGCTGAGCTTCCAGTGCGATGGGAGGCGGCCTCTGTGAGGTCAGCGCGCAATCACGCGCTGACGTCACGGGGGTGGAGGGGTCGGGGGGTTGTCAGGGTGGAAGCTAGCCCTCCCTCTGAGCACTGTACCGCAGGACGTAACCATTACGTCTGCGGCACAGAACGGGTTAATGTATGGGAGAGATAGGCCTTGCAGTGATGGAAAATGAATTGAAGAGTTTTTCAGTACCTGAACATGTAAAACTAAAAGGTAAATGTCCAACTTTTTAAATACATTGCACCCTGCACTTTGGGCTGCCCAGGGACTACCCTAGGGGTGACATATGTATTACATGGCAGTTTAAAACTGCACACACAGGCTCTGTAATGTCAGGACTGAGCCATGATTGAAGGGCTGCTGTAGTGGGTGGCACAATCAGTTCTACAAGCCCACTAGCATTGTTTACAGGCCCTGGGCACAGGTAGTGCACTTTACTAGGAGCTTATAAGTAAATTAAATATGCCAGTTGTGGATAAGCCAATGTTTTCATGTTTTAGGGAAAGTGCACATACACTTTAGCACTGATCAGCAGTGGTAAAGGGCACAGAGTCCTGAAGCCAACAAAATCGAGGACAGCAATACCGGAGGTCAGAGTGCAAAAAGTTAGAGGAAACCACACCAAAACGCCAGGTCTAACAGTCAAGTTCTGATGTCTTTTGTTTTATAAAGGCCGATTATAAATAAATTAGAGACTGGCGTTTATACATGGATTACAGAATCCCATGTACTATGCATCTATTTAATAAAGAGTCTTCCGTAGTGCTACATGTTGTCTATCATTGGAACTTCCACTCACTGGCAGGTAAGGATATACAGCTCTATTGTTGAAAGAGCTATTTCTTGATTTTGTATGAATTAATTTGAGATGATATTGGCTTGGAATTAGAACTTTATGGAAAGATCTCATAGTGGTGTTGCAAATTTAGAGGTTGAGGTTATAAGTATAGGATAGAGAAACTCTCTGGACCTGTGTATTGTAGGTCCTTCTTGTGCTGCTTGATATTGCAGTGCTGGGGGGGGATTAGACAGCGGCCTTCTAAATCAGTGGCCACATGTACCTAAGTATTTAGCGTTCACAAATAATGAATTGGGCCGTTTGCAAATGCTAAATGGCCTTTTGTGATGTGCCAACCCTATTTTGTGATTCAATAACCAATTACTGAATCACAAAATATGGTTTGTGAGTCAGTATTGGGAAGGGGCATGTTTAGGGCGTCCCTTCCTAATATGGAGTCGCAGGGCCATGTATGAATGTTTTGCGACTGGACACAGTTTGCGAAACACTTGCAGGTTGGCACCAATTTCAAATTGGTGGTAACCCATTTGCAAATGGGATGGGGTCCCCAAGGGGCCCTCCTCCCTTTTGTGAATATGGGCACCAACATTTTTTAAGAGCAGGCAGTGGTAACAAAAACTTTTTGTTTTTGTAATCCATCCCATTTTCCTTTAAGGAAAATGGGCTGCATTACAAAAAGAATGCTTTATTTAAAAAGCTTTCACAGACATGGTGGTCTGCTGACCCAAGCAGGCCACCATCCCTGTGATTGCAGGCCATTCCCCATGGGTCGCAAATTGTGACCTGCCTCATGAATATTGGTGAGGCAGCTCCCTGGCGACCCATTTGGGAATCACAAACAGTTTTAAACACACTGTTGTACATCGCAGTTTGTGATTTCCTAATAGGGAATTGCAAAAATTTCCTATTAGGAAATTGCAAACACAAAGCTTTGTACATGTGGCCCCAAGTGATTATGTGGGTTAGTGGGTGGGTAAGAAAGATGGGTTATTGTCAAGAGCACCTATCTCAACCTTGAGTATGACGTTGGTACAAGAGTACATGTTGCTTTGCCCCTAGACTTGGTAGCCTCTAATTTAGATTGGGTAGTGGCATTGTGAAACTAGTCAAAAAGGCATGTGAGAAAAAAATTAAATAAGGATGGTGCCTACACCTCGCTAATCTAGGCGCAATCTCGAAACTCCGCTAGCTCCACTCATAGGGGTCTGTCTCTAAACTGAGGCTGAAATCACAATCTCTTTGCATTTCATTGACTGTGAAGCAGATGTTGCCCCACAAGAAAAGACAGAGAGTAGTAGATTACAAACCAGATTTTGTTTGTTTATTTATCAGCTTAGTAAATTTACATTTACAATCAAATCAATTCACTAGAATCGAGATTCTCCTGGTTACACCATACAAAAATTGAATCGAAGAAGTGTAGATTTGATTACATTTCAGGCAGCAGGTGTGAAGCAAACCAAAGGCTTTTTCCATAAGGTAACACACTAATTCTAAGTTGTGGCTAGGTCAGGGCATTTCAAAAGCAGTTGGGATCAGCAAATATAGACTCGAAAGAGGAACCAGAAAAAGGCTCCAATTAGAATTGGTAGACAAGGTCAAGATCTACCTAAGAAGCTTGGCACAGTAAAACCACAACATTTTGACTGAACCATACAATATTCAGGTCTCTCACCAGGCGATGACCAATCAAAATCCAGTTTTCCCTTCGCTCCTGGAGTCAGCCTCCTTCCAATGAAATAAAACAACCCGAACTCTTTCTCCAACCACAACCTTTAGGATATCACACAAAAGAGTACCAACTCATCAGCTTTCTCCTCCACTGCAGGTGTTGAGGTTTCGATCAAAACCAAATAATCACTGTGCTATGACTTTCAGAATATAGGCAAGCAAAAAATAACATTTTAAATTAGCACACTGTGACGTTGGCATCTGTAACAGAAAGATAATATGGCCAACAAGCAGATATACAACATTTATTTCAACATGGCGTGGAGCACCTCTGCCCACTCATGCTAATTTTAAGTGCACGCTGGCTAACTACACTTAATCAAATATGTTTCACTCTGCTATATCTAACTGAATAGCATGAACCTAATAAGTGACATAATTTGGGTACATAACTAATAAATCAGGTGTAAATCATTGTAAGAACTTGGGCTGTTGTTTGAGGGGGCGAAACCTCACTCAGGCAACAACCACAGTCCTTGTCAGGGTGAACCACAAAAGTTGCTACATTAGCCTGTGCTTAACCCTCTGGTAGCTTGGTACAAAAGCAGTCAGGCTTAGAAGCAATGTGCAAAGTATTTGTGCAGCACACAAACAGCAACAAAATGAAAACACAACACAAGAAAAATCCCAAAAATTGACGTGTCCTCTGCAATTTGCTATTGGGGTGATATCATTGCTAGAATGTGCTGTAGTGTATCATTTATTTATTTAACTCTTCCATCATGGCCATTGGTCATCTTATTTATTTAGAATGGTGCACTAGTGCCCGTGGGCATTTAAGCGCTTTGCATTCAACAAGGAACCATCCATATCACAAGGTAAGCAACAATGAAACAAAATTAAGAATATGATAGGTAGAGGTTACAGGTGATTAAGAACAAATCAATGAAGTATAAAAACAGTGAGGGAAGATCCGGATAAAAGATAGCAGACAATCTTCAGGAAAGTGAAATCAGTTCATAGCTGAAGTAGACAAATGAAGGCCTGGGGAATTTAGGGCAAGATTTACAAGAAAGTGGCGCATCAGCTGTGATGTGCCACTTTTCTTGCACCCCCCCCCCCCCCTCTCCACCAGCACCTAACGACACCATGGTAGCACCATATTTACAATACAGCACACCATGGCACACGTTAAGACAATAGCATAATAATTGATTACGCTATGGTGGTACTTTGCAGGATTAGCACCATAAATAATGGCACTAATCCTGCAAAGTAAAGGAAGGCCCATTAAAAGTAATGCGTCCGACATTTTAACGCCTGCTCTGAGCAGGTGTTTAAAATAACGCAAAAAATGGCGCAGTGAAATATTGTAAATTTCACTGTACCATTTTTACGGACCTCCTACCGCCGAAACTGCCCCCTTGCGTACATTATGCCTGACGCAGGCATACTGTATAGCAAGAGGTCGCAAAGTGGTGCAATGCAGGCATTGCACCACTTTGTGAATTTGGCAAAGGAGAATGGCCTCCTTAACGCCACATTAGCATAAAACAAATGACACTAGTGTGGTGCTAAGAGGCGCTGGGGCCTTATAAATCTAGCCCTTAGTCTTAATCAAGAAAAAGTCAGAACAGATGACTTTTCAGATGTTGTCTGAATGTGAGGCAGGTAAGATGAGTCCTGGTGTTTGTTGTAAGTGAGTTCCACGCTGCTACTGCAGAGGATTTTTTCTGGCCAAAGGGAATTTGAATGCAATTTTTAGATTATTTCAACTTTGAAGATTTCTTTGAGCCGGATTTAAATGTTAGAGGTGAAGGAACTCGATGGGGTTCTCTCTCTGCCAACATTATGGTCCATCTGTCCGATTTAAAATTGGGTTGACCATAGGTTTGACAAAGTTAAACCCCTCCGGTGGCTGGATGGAGTAAGGGCCGTTGGAGGTTTGGCTGTGTGTCCGCCCACCTAAGTTAGATAGCTGGACATAAAGTCGATTTTCAATGCTCATCATGAAAGGTGCTCAATACTCCCCTCGCTATGGGAGAAACTCCCATGGCAAGGGGGGCATTGTTTTTTTTTCATTTTCAAAGAGAAAATCCTGCTTTGAGATTTTTTTATTTTCTAAAACTAAAACACATTGTAAGTTTGCCATACGGCTCTGTCATGTCGATGGGGCTGTCCAACAAACTTACAATGCACTGACAGGAACTGCCGTGATGTGTACATCAGACAACACAATCTGAAAAATATTTTACCTTTTGGAGATAGCCAATGTGGTCAAATTTTCTTTGAGAAGTCACTAACCTTTTTTTGATGGGGCTAGATTCGATTGAGGAACCTCTGCTAAGGTGGGTTTGCCAAAGGCCAAACAATTGATCACTAGTGTATTGCTGTTTTTATTTGATCTTTGACAATGACGTGCCTTACATGTTTGAGGGTGTGGAGGATGATGTTTGTGAATTTGTTCTTTTGGTCATGTTGTTAATATGAGGAATTAAGGTCAGTGAACAATCCAGTGTGAAAATGGGAGATTTCCCATTTGGCTTAAGAGCGGAAGTGAAACTGAGTTTTAGTTCTTCCAAGAGTTTGGACTTTAGTCTGCTTTTTGTGAGAGGGAGAAGAGTAGGAATAGCAGGAAATCAGTCTTGTTTGAATTTACTAAAAGAAAGTTAGTAGACACCCAGCTTTGGTTCATGGTCAGAGGTGTTCTGAGAAGGTCGATGTCCATGAAGGTGTAGGGTTTTAAGTATAGTTGCAGCCTATCCACTTATTAGTGAAAGGAGGCATCTGAGTAGCTAAAGGTCTAACTTAGTCGCTCCAGGCAAAGTTTGAAGAGAGTAGCTGTGAAGATTTATCCTTGAGAACTCCACATGTCAACTACATTTCCTTGGATGAGAAGTCCTCAATTTTAGACACTTATTGTCAGTTTTATCGGAAGGCTGCAGATCAGCTGAGTAAAGGCCAGGAGACATAAGGGGCATGGCTGTTATTGGTCCAACAGGTGCTACCGCACTGGGGCATAGGCATGAGGAGCCTTTTGCACATTAATCATGGCTGCTATTTACTACTGGACAACAAGGGTGGGGAAGGTCTCATATCCCTTGCTTGCATTAGGGCCAATGACACACTTGCTATGCTACTGTGGAAAAGCAGGGGTGAAACTATTGTGGTGCAGCAGGTGTGGTGGCACTGGACCTGGGATCTCAGGGGTACTCGCCAAGGAAAATTAGTCACAAGTCTAAAATAAACATGCCCCTTGAAGTTTTCACACATAATAGAACTTCGTAATAATTCAATCATCTGTATATTGGTACAAGATTATTACTTTGTCCTCTCTGGCAAAGAGGAGAAGGTTGTGAGCTCAATTAGGATTTGGTGGACAGGGTACTCCATCACAGACGTGACAGAGCATCCTCCGCCAAACCCTCTGTCTTTATGCCTCACTTAAAGACATTACACCGCCTGTCCTCTTAAGGATGGACAATGTAATAAATGTAGTGAATGGCTGTCAAAACTGACAGCAGCAATCCACCAAACCTGTTGTATATTGAAACGGATCACCATGATGGCAGTGTCTTTCTGTGTACAGAGATGGCCGCTGGGCCAGCGGTCTTCTCTAAATTTGATGGGCAGATTATCATCCATCAAATTATAACTCTGGCCCTTAGTTCCATTAAACTTTGGATATGTCAACATGACTAATTTAGAGTGGGTATGTACTTTTTCATGTCATGCCATGTAATGGTCAGGTCTTGCACGCCGTCAGGAGCTGGCTGTGAAACACAGAAGATACAAAAAAATGGTCCTCATTCCTCCTCCTGATGTGGCCCCATGCATGGATCTGTAAACTCAATTTGGGTGACTGGATGACAGGACAAAGTCACAAACCCCACCTGGGGGTTGCTGCAACTATACACCAACTACCATGCTGGATAAACATTTCCCAACCTCACTTGTAGTAAGGTATTGCCCATGACCATGAGCTGCAAATGCACTCTCATATAAACACAAAGGCAGAGCCTGCTACCTCAAGTTTATGTCAACCAATGACCAGAGGCCATAGTAAGTGTGAAACAATGGGCTTTCACGTCATATTCGTGGTCACCAACTCCTAGGCCTGCTCCCCTCCCAAGATTCACCCTTCCATGATTTTATGAAAAATACTTAAAAACAGTATGAGCCTAATTACGAGTCTGGCGGTCACAAGACAGCCAGATTCGTGGAGGTAGTCTGGTCTGCCACTGCTGTGGCGGTCCGACCACCACAGTATGACAATGGAGGTCCGACCCCCAGGTTACCGCCGTCTCCGCCGGGATCGGTGATGGCAGGTGCAGGTTGCAAACAGCCAGGGCAGCGCTGCATGCAGCCCACACTGCTGATTACAACCTGGTTTCACCGCCATGAAAAGGCTGGTGTAGAACAGGTGCAGGATGCCACAGGGGGACCACTGCATGACCCATGCCCGTGGCATGGGCAGTGCAGGGGTCCCCCTTCCCAGTCCCCTCATAATGCGCACTGTCTGCTGTTTAGACAGTGCACATTACGAGGGTGCTGGTGCCCCCTGCGGGCGGCAGCATTCCCACGGCTCGATTACAAGCCGACGACAATGCTTCCACCACTTTTTCACTGGGCTGACGGGTGGAAACCTTGGTTTCCGCCCGTAAGCCCCGTGGAAAAGTCACAATGGGGTCGGTGGGGAGGTCGCCACTACAGTCCCGGCCACCCTGTTGGGAGTTTGGCAGACGGGTGTTCTGAAAGAGATATAAGGAAGGTAAATACAAAACAGCCTGTCTTTCTGCCAAATTCAAGCTGGATAAAGAGTAAACTGTCTGCTCTGAAGTTATGATAGGTATGTCAGTGGTATGAAAGCGATGAGAACTGATATAACCTCCCCCTGGTGCAATAGAGATCAAAGACAAGACCTTGTACTAATAAGCAGACAGCTGAATAATTAGCAGGTTTATGAACTGCATTATTGTCAAAGGGATGGACTACCTATTTGTGAAAGCCATGAACCAGCTCCTTATGAATCTGATGTCAAAACTACCTCACTGAAGAGGAAAGAGAGCACAAAGCACACAAAGCATGGTCTCAGGAGTCCACAGGGGTTCTGGTGCCTAGATTTTAAGGTACTGTTCTCACCCAGATCGATTTTTACACCCAATTGCAAGCTTTCAGAGTTATAATGTGTGTTATTGCAGTATTACAGAATGGTAAAATAATTAAGTATTCCCCTTTCTGAATCGTTTCCTTGCACAAATTCCTCCAGGTAATAAGTGGAGTAATTTTCTTTGAGGGGTGGAGGACAAGGGACCAAGTGTATCTCGCAATTCGCATTCAGCTGCAGTCAATCTGAATTGGGTGCAAACATCATTAGCGTCTTATTTTGAGCCTGATGATTGAGTTCAACTACAAGGATTAAAATATATTTCCTGCAGGTTTTGTGCAGCTGTTAACACTATGGAAAACCCTGTGACATGTTTAGGTTGAGTGTAACAATTTAGTAACCTGACTTTAGTCATCATCAAACTTTGCAAAATTATCAAACTTTTCAACAGTATCATAATTATTATCATCATCATCATAAACTGCTTGTGTACGATGGGGCAGTATCCTTATCTCTGGTAAGATTTGAGAGGAAGACAAAACAGACTTGGGTGAAAATGTAAATCAGCAGGAGAATAACAATAATGATCCAAAAGACTTAGGCCCATATTTATACTTTTTGATGCAAAACTGCGCAAACGCAGTCTTGCGTCACAAAGTATAGCGCCAGCTTGCGTCTTTCCAGAGAGCCAGCCGGACGCCGAATTTATGGAATGCTGAAAGCCGGCGCAAAGAGTCAGCTAGCGTAAAACAAAAATTACGTTAGCTGGTTGGGGGTGACGCTATGGGAGAAGGGGGTTTTGCACGAAAAAATGATGTTAGGTTGGTTAAAGGCAAACAAATTGCCTCTAACAAGCCTAGCGTCAATTTCTGCCGCAAAACCCTCCATACCACATGACTCCTGTCTTAGAAAAGACAGGCGTTATGCCCACCACCCGACCAGTGTCCTCTGGGCATGGCCATTGCACCCTGTGCCATGCAGGGGGCCCCAAGCTGGGCTGTCGATGACACTTTAATTTAAAAAAAAAAAAAATACTTACCCTACTCACCTGGGATGGGGTCCCCTATCCTCCGGTGTCTCTTCGTGTGGGTGGGGGTATTTCTGGGGCGTTTCGGGAGAGCACCTATGGACCCATACCATGGTGTTTAACCATGGAAATGGGTCCACAGGTCCCCTAGCGCCTGGTCTGACCCAGGCATTAAATAATGGTGCAAAGCAAGCTTAGCATTATTTAGCCCCTCCTCCCACCCGTGCGTCATTTTAGCACGGGGATAAATATGGGGCTATGGGGTCAGCACCATTTTTTTGATGGGAACGCCTACCTTGCATCTCAATGACGCAAGGTAGGTTCATGCATCTAAAAAATGGTGCAAACGCCAATATTTTGATGTTAGATGGGTCTAATGTCAAAATATCAATCTTGAGTTAGTTTTGAGCCAAATTTGCGTTTAAAAAAATGATGCAAATTTGGCACAAATGGAAATAAATATGCCCCTCAGGGCCTCATTACGAGGATGGCGGTTCAAGAACAGGTGCTTAATAGCCCCCCATTAGATGTATGGAATGATAAAATTATTATGTGGTTAAGATATATAGTTGATATCTTTGTTATATGGAAAGGGGATGAAGAAAGTGCTAAAACGTTATCCAAGACATTAATGGAAATGATTTGAATTTGAAATTTACAGGTAATATACATGCACAAGAGATAGAATTTTTAGATGTTAAAATTAAGATGGAAAATGGGAAAATGCTAACCACAGTATATAGAAAACCCACTGCAGGAAACAGAATATTGCATGCAACTAGTTTTCATCCACAACCATTGAAGGAGAGTATTCCGTTGGAACAGTGCAACAGGATATAATGATGAGACTGGGGATGAGTGGCTACTCTGATGCAGCATTGGAAACTGCTAAAAGAAAAGTAGATTCACACTCTAGAGACTCCCTTTTATTTAATGCACAAAACAAAGAAAGGAAAAAGGATAAGACAGTCACAGGATCTCAGAGATTTATAACAACATATAATATTGCACATATGCAAATTAGAAGGATGTTATAAAAGCATTGGCATATATTGAAAAGGGATCCTGTTATAGGGACACTAATACCAAATAAGCGTTGGATTACATATAGAGTAGGTCTATGAGAGATACATTAGTAAAGAGTGATATTAGAAAACATGATGTGGACAATACTTAGCTGAAACAACAGGATGGGTTTTATAAATGTTCCAAGTGCAAAGCATGTAAAAATGGTGAGAGTATTAAGTCATTACAGTTGGAACGGAAGACAGTTCACAAGATTAAGGGACACTACACTTGTAAAAGTGATTTTGTAATATATGTCTTGAAATGTAGTTGTCCTAAGATGTATGTAGGAAGTACCAAATTGCAAGTACATAAACCCATTCTGCAACATTTGAGAGCAATTCAAAATATGGATGAGACATGTCCTGTTGCTCGCCACATTCATGAAAAACATGATGGAAAGGTGAATGAAATAAAATATAGCGTGATCAATGGAATTGCTAAAGATATTAGGGGAGGAAATAGAGAGAAAAAACTAAGAATTCTGGGATCAAGATATATACTGATGTTAGATACTAAAGAACCTATTGGATTAAATAGCAGTGAAGAGATGTATATACACTTGTAATGTAATTCATATGAGAACAAATGAAGTGAGAAGGAGGTAGAGAAATTAAATGGAATGTAGTGGTAGTAATAACAGTGTAGAGACTGACAGAATAGCATTTATGCTCTTAGAAATACATGTTATCAATCCCTAAATACCATCAATAGTAAGAAAAATAAAGTATGTTGGTAAGCCACATAAAAGGTAATGGAAGGTAAATGTAAGTAGTATTAAGGATTTTTGATAGAGAAAATTCACTTAAGAGAACTTTAATTAACTGTATGCATAAAAAGAAAATAGGTAATATTAAATCTATATGTATATAGAGATTGTGATTGAACCAATACCAGCATTGTATAACCATCTCATCATGTTATTTGGATGAGGTGGTTTTACGAACGATAATTTTGAGGTGGCAATTTAATTTAAAAATCATTTAAAAATCATGAAAACAATGTGAGAGTTGGTAACATCAGCACAATAATTGTAAAATCTGGCGAACTTGTAAATACGTATAAGAACGATAAGTTCTAAAAACTGATCATGTGGTATATAAAGGAAGTTTAATATGGCGACCGCTAGGTTGACAAAGGCAGAAATGCCAAAACACGTCCCTTAGCGTGTCAATAAAATGGACTTTTAATCTCTTTTATTTGTGGAGTGCCGAATCCTTGTGTAACAACAAAGGGAAGTGATTATATATATATATATATAGATATATATATATCTATATATATATCTATATAGATATATAGATATATATATATACTCAACTCTAATTATAGCACAAACGCCACACTTAGCTCCTTTCAGTATAATAAATATACGTTGGGTAACTTGAAAAGTCTTATAGATGGATAAATCCACCTCTAACTTGATATTTGGATTCAAAGAATTAAGCAGTCTCTGGAATGTTGCTTTTTTCCACCACCCAATGCAGAAGGACACTTGATGAAACGCTTGATAGTAGATACAGACCAGCTCATTGGTAGCAATACGTATGCTCATTTGCCACAGATGTAGTAAGTTTTGAACAACACAACAGACAGAGATCCTGTGACCTCAACCTGGGCAAAGACTGAAAAACAGAATAGGTGTAGATTGCTTAGGTAAAGACTTGTTATACTTACTTCGCCCATGAAGATACTGCCATTTCCTTTTTGGATAGCAGTCCTTTGGCAGTCAATGCTAAATGGATAGTAGGGGCCACACGTTCTTGGTTGGGCAAGTAACATAGTCATGTCATCAAGGGTAATGTGGGAGGTGTAACTATCGCATTCAAGGATAAAGTGCCTGTGCAGGAGCAGCACATTATTGCTCTTATTAAAAAGATATCAGAATTATAGGCACACCCCAATGGAATTGGTGAGCAAAGGTACACATCCTGCTTGTTCTGATCAAGGATATGCAGGATTGTGTTTTCTCCGTAGATGGAGCATGTATTTCCGAACTTAGCAGTGAGCTTTGTGCTGTTGACTCTTTCAGCTGATCACCTGCCCCTCCTGATATAGTCATAGAAAGAGCCAACCAACCAAGCTTTCAAAAAAGAGTGCTGAACCTAAATCACTGAAGAATTAGGTAGCTAGGAGGCTTCCTACTACTGAGGTCACAGGCAATAGCTATGGTAAGGCGGAGAGGCTACATTCTTGCAGAGTATCTGTGGTGGGTGATGCTACGCAGTAAGGAACTCTTCTGTCAGTGGGTCCGGCATTTCTTGTTTCTTTTGTTCACTTGCAGTGCAAAGCATAATTCCTTGATGGCAGTGTTGCAACACCAACAGGGCATGTAATAGACCTCGACACCGGGATTGAAGCAATGACTTTCATTGGTGGATTTTGAAGTGCACCTAGTTTCTGGGCTGAAGATCCTGGCAGACTTCAGTCAAACCAGTGGCCAGTGCTACTTAAACCTGAGAATGGAAGCTGTTGAGGTAGCAAATTAGTTATTTGCAGTAGTTTAAAGTCACACCATCACATTATTGCTCCTATTAAAAAGATATCAGAATTATAGGCACACCCCAATGGAATTGGTGAGCAAAGGTACACATCCTGCTTGTTCTGATCAAGGATATGCAGGATTGTGTTTTCTCCGTAGATGGAGCATGTATTTCCGAACTTAGCAGTGAGCTTTGTGCTGTTGACTCTTTCAGCTGATCACCTGCCCCTCCTGATATAGTCATAGAAAGAGCCAACCAACCAAGCTTTCAAAAAAGAGTGCTGAACCTAAATCACTGAAGAATTAGGTAGCTAGGAGGCTTCCTACTACTGAGGTCACAGGCAATAGCTATGGTAAGGCGGAGAGGCTACATTCTTGCAGAGTATCTGTGGTGGGTGATGCTACGCAGTAAGGAACTCTTCTGTCAGTGGGTCCGGCATTTCTTGTTTCTTTTGTTCACTTGCAGTGCAAAGCATAATTCCTTGATGGCAGTGTTGCAACACCAACAGGGCATGTAATAGACCTCGACACCGGGATTGAAGCAATGACTTTCATTGGTGGATTTTGAAGTGCACCTAGTTTCTGGGCTGAAGATCCTGGCAGACTTCAGTCAAACCAGTGGCCAGTGCTACTTAAACCTGAGAATGGAAGCTGTTGAGGTAGCAAATTAGTTATTTGCAGTAGTTTAAAGTCACACCATCAGAGAAGGGCAAATCAATTACGTCTGGAGACATTGGAGGCAAGAACCATCGGTCTGCCATATCACTGTCATGTGAGTTTAATTGAGTATTTTGGCAAAGGGGGCTCAGATTGATATCGGTGCTAGGGTTAGGGCATCGGGCCATTTTAGCCATTTCTCTTTGCATATCTTAGACACTTTATTTTTCAATGTTCCATTGAACCTCTCAACTTTTCCTGAGAACTCGGGATGATATGCACAATGAAACTTTTATCACACTGAAGGCACAAAATGAGTTCCTCTGCTTCTGAGTGGGATTCCAGACCTGCAGACAAAGTCTCATAATAGTATGTGTGCCTTGGTGATGGCATCAACACAGGCACAGGGATAGGCCTCAGTGCATCCAGAAAACATATATCCCAGCACAGAATGTAACTATATGACCAGGTTTGAGACATTTGAATAAAATCTTTATCAATGTGAAAAAGGTCCCTAATGGGCAGGATAGGCAGCTGGGGTAGTTGTGGTGCCCTTTCCAATATTATAAACTACACAAATGACGCACATGTCAATAGTGGTGAAGAGTGGAGGGAAAGTACACTGAAGAGTGTGCCTGCAGCATGGATAACACCCTCTCACCTTACCTGACATTCCATTGTTTGGTACGTTAAAAATGTGAGCCTATCTACAACGTCTCTGTAACCTCTGGTTTATTAAGTGAATTTCTATGGATTTTTTAAATTCTGTTTCCTAACTATAACGACCCTGTAACCTTAGTTTTTTTCAGTAAATTTCTAAGTTTTTTTTCATTACTATACATTAATCAAATACGGTGGCAGTTAGCCCTGCAGCCAACCCCTAGATCCACCCAACCCTGTGCTGTGCATGGCCTTTGGCAATAGGGATGTTGGCCATAGGTCCACATGCCCCCCTTCCCAAGCCGATTTCAACCCCGGGGACCACATCCCCTGGGGCCCAGCCTAATTATTGTTTCTTTTTTTGGGGAGGGGGTTGCATGGCCCCCCTCCTCAGGGCAATCTCAGCCCTGGGGACCCCAACCCCCAGGGTCCAGCCTAATTATTTATTTTTGGGGGGTGGAGGGGCCACTTGGTCCCCCTCCTCAGGGCAAATCTCTGCCCCGGGGAGTCCACCCCCCACGGCCTTATAAAAATGTATTTTTTTGGGAGAGGCAGGCCCTGCGGCTCCCTTCCCTCGGGCCAATCTCGGCCCCAGGGACCCCATCCCCGCCTAAATATTTTTTTTTTTTTTTTGGGAGGGGCAGCGTTGCCCGCCTCCCTAGGCTGATCAGGGGCTCTGGGGACCCATCCTCCAGGGCCCCGCCTAATATGTATTTTTTTTGTAGGAGGGGGCCACATGGCTCTCCTCCCCGGGGCTGATCTCGGCCCCATGGACCCCATTCCCCTGGGCCCGACCATGTGACAGAGGTGCCCCCCAGGGCACCCAGTCACAATGTTGGGGACCATGGGGGGAACCTGAAGGCCCCCACAGTCCCAGCTGGCTCCCTGCCTGTCAGGAATAAGGCTGTACGCGGTCCAGGTGCCGCACGAAACTCCGCTGCGCGGATTTGCGGCGCTTTATGTGCACCACTTGTGACCCCCTCGTATTCCAAAGGTGGCCACCAACGTCGTCTACCCGGTGGTAAAGCTCATGTAGCTGCAGGTTCAGGACATTGGTGGACAAGCTGCACTTATCAGTGTTATTCTATGAAGGGACGACAATTCCCATGTTTTAGAGGCAGCGGCCATCTTGGGGTATGGCAGGCCTATAAAGCCTAGCCACACCCAAGCACGTTGCTCACTATTTTGAAGACTTCGATGCAGTCAGACCTCGTGGGGGTTCCTCTGAAGAAGAGCAGATTCCCTGCATGGCAGATGGACGGCAAATCAAAGTATCCTTGTTTCCATGGTGAATTCAGAAACGAGTGGGTCGTACTCGTAGCGGTATGGTCTTGATGAGCCCAATCTTGAAGGGAGTCGTTACTTCCAAAAGGTAAAGCGCCCCTTAGCACAACGAGCAAAGCGCTTCAGTCCACATAAGTAAAGCGCTCTTGGCACAGCAATCAAAGCGCTTCAGTCCGCAAGAGTAAGGCGCTCTTGGCACGATAATCAAAGCGCTTCAGTCCACATGAGTAAAGCACCCTTGGCACAGCAATCAAAGCTCTTCAGTCCACATGAGTAAGGCATCCTTGGCACAGCAATCAAAGCGCTTCAGTCCGCATGAGTAAAGCGCTCTTGGCACGGTAATCAAAGTGCTTCAGTTCACATGAGGAAAGCGCCCTTGGCGCGGCAATCAAAGTGCTTCAGTCCACATGTGTAAAAAGCCCTTGGCACAACAATCAAAGTGATTCAGGCCACATGAGTAAGGCACCCCTTAGCATAACGAGCGTAGTGCTTCTGATGAAACAAGTGAAAGCGCTATCTGGCATAAGGAACAACGTACTTGAAGTTCAATGAGTAAAACTTTCCGGCCTATAGTTGTGAATGTGAAAGCATTTTTGAATATAAGCAAATTATAGTTTCATGGTTTTATAGGAAAGCATAATATGTGAAAAGCATATTTAAGTCTTTTGAGAACTTCAAACTGTGATCAAAACGTTTAAGTTATAAATGCATAATTGTTACAGTACTGATATTCAGAGTATGATAATTTTGTAAAGCTCTTGCCATCTCTTGATTTTAAGGTTGTAGCAAATTGTGTGTCGCTAATAGGAATGTAGGTACAATTTCCAGGGACAAATTGCGACTCACACCCGGAGTCGCAATGCAGATAGCGAGTCCGCTGTTTGCGAGGTCGCTTTTTGCGACCGCGCAAAAAACGTACACGCAATTTGCGAGTGGGTGTCGCAAATTGCGATTATCATGAAAATTGATTGCAGGTGCTGCAGAACACTCCAGAAACCACTCCAGAACACTCTGGAAACACTTCCTGGCACATGATGATGACATCACAGCCAGGAAGTTTACTAATACACCTGGGAGGAGGGAGGACCACACCCTTTTTAACAGCAGAACTGCAAACAGAGCAACAGCAACAATGGCAGACACTCCCAGAAAGAGGAAATTGAAATGTTCTGAGAAGGAGCTGGAGGTGCTGACAGAGGAATGCTGTCAGCACCATGATGATCTTTTTGGGAAGGCAGCCCTCAATGTGCCAGACTCTACTAAAAAAATAATTTGGCTGGATATTCAGGAAAAGGTGAACTCCCTGGGGGTCAGCCACAGGAGTGTGGATGAGATAAAGAAGAGGTGGTATGACCTCCGCTCCCGGACCAAGGAGAGGGTGGCAGAAAGGCTCCGGGAGATGAGAGGTACAGGAGGGGGACCATCATCCATACCACCACCCACACCCCTGGAGGAAAGGGTGGAGGAGACCCTGGAGCAGGAGGCTGTAACAGGATTCGGAGATCTGGACACCTCTGAGCCCAGAACATCAACCGGTGAGTACCATGTGATATGCCTGTACCCCCATCAATGCCATACCCCCACCCACCATGTACACAGGGGCATGCACAACCAAGATAGCTCCATTTCAGGGTAGCATATACCAGCATGATGCATTATGGGCAATGTAGTCAAGTAGGCAGTCAATAGGCAAATGTTTATTAGGAAGTGTGCAACAGATAGTAGACACTGACAGTCTGTTCCCCATGTCCCACAGGTCTCCCACAAGACCCCACCACCAGCCACAGCAGCCAGGTGCCAACAGTCAGCCAGCCCCATGAGGAAAGCACAGGAGCTGCCACCACTCCCACCTGCACCACCAACACCATCCCCTTGATGACAACACCTGCTGCAACAGTGGTTCCGGAGGCTGCACCAGCAACAGCCAGGAGTGCCACAGTACATCTCACAGGGCATCCACTGCTGCGCAGGCGACGCAGGTTGAGGAGAGCAGGGCTGCAGGCAGAGTCCGGGCGTACATCTACCACCATGACCGAGGCACAACTGCTACGTGGTCAGCGCCTGCAGAACCAAATGTTAGGGAGGATTAGTAGGGTTCTGCACCGCTTTGTAAGGAGCAATGAGAACAGCATGCAGCAGCTCCATGCACAATTGGACGTCATAGGCAACAACACTGGGGACCTAGCCCTGTCCATGCGGGAACTGGTGGCTGGACTGCTGTCACAGAGCGAGGGTGGGCGGCGCAGGGACCGCCAGCTGCTCCAGAGGCTGGACAGTATGGCCTCCTCAATTAGCAGACTGGTAGTCAACACCACTGGGCTGTCAAGAAGAACAGTCGCCCTCCAGGTGGAAATGGGCCACTTTGCAGGTGATGTGGCAAGAGGCCTGGGCCGGATCACCCATGTGATCGATCTCATGGAGGTACGGCATGTGTCCAGGGGTACAGGGGACACCCCACAGGACAGCGAAGAGGGCTCCACTGTGAGCAGTGTCTCTGCTGGTGACACCAGGGTGCTCCGGAGTGGGAGTACGCGGCAGAGCACTGCTGAACAACCTGGGACCAGCCAGGCTGGCAGAGGCCGCCGTAGGTCATAAACTAAACACTGTCCCTGATGTTGGGGCACATGACGGCAATGTGCCCCATGCCTGGTTGGCTTTCTGAACTCCCTGAACAGTTTGTCATTGTAAATAGTTCAATTTCTGAACATATTAAATAGTTTTTTTGTTCCACTTAACAAATGGAGTTTTCGGTCAATAGGTGAGTATGGTTGAAGTTGACACGTACCTTCCAAAGTATTGGGTTGCGATGTGTTGCCGTCTCAGTCTGCCTTGATTTGCGATGCTCCGATCCCCATGATGGCGATGTGGTTGCTCTTGCTCTTCATCCTCAGAATCTGGGTCTGCAGGGGTGAGAGTTAGCCCACGTCGGGTGGCAATATTGTGCAGGATAGCGCATGCAACAACAATTTTGAATGCCGTGATGGGGGTATACTGGAGGGCACCTCCACTTCGGTGGAGGCATCTGAACCGTGCTTTCAGCAATCCGAAGGTGCGTTCAATCAGGTTCCTGGTCCTCTTATGTGCACTGTTGTATCGTCTCTCACATTCATTGCTGGTTGTTAAGTACGGAGTCATTATCCATGGCCGTAGTGCATATGCACTGTCACCTGTTGGGCACAAACAGTACACTGTTAGAAAGTCCTGGTTGGTGTGCACATTGATCTGTGTGTATGTCCACAAGGTGTATGCAGCTCTACCTAGGAGGTATCCGTCTCCAAACTCCCCACGTTCCAGGCGTTGGTATATCCCACTGTGCCTAAAAATGTATGAGTCATGAGTACTGCCTGGAAATTTCGCAACAATGTCAGTGATGACATAATGGGCGTCACAAACAACCTGAATATTGAGTGAGTGGGTAAACTTTCTATTGCAGAACAGATATTTCAGGTTTGCAGGAGGGCATATTTGAATATGTGTCCCATCTACACACCCTATGACATGGGGAAAGTTGGCAATCCGGTAAAAGTCCAACTTGGTGCTGTTCATTTCTGCCTCATTCCTGGGTAGGTATATGTATTGGGACATGTGTGTGAGTAAGGCATCTAGGAATGCCCTGAGGAACCTTGATAGTGCACTTTGAGATACCCCACCTGCCACAGCAATGACCCCCTGATAGCTCCCCGAGGCCAAGAGGTGCAGTGAGCATAGCACTTGCACATGCGTAGGGATGGCGCAGCCGCGCAGAGTCTGGCGTTCTAGCTGTGGTTTGAGTAATTCAGTTAATTCTAGTATAGCTGCTAAGTCTGTATTTGTCGTAGATTTCTTCCTCAGTTTGCTGAAAAAGAGTCTGCCTTGTTCTGTTAATCTTCTCCTGTCTCTGGCTCCTCCTCCTCCTCTGCTGGGCTGCGTGGACTCTCCTCCTCACTGCTATCAGGTATATCTCCGCCATCTTGAGTAACCCAGATGCCTTCTGGGTCTCCTTTTATACTTTGGTAATGATTACCACCTGCTCTGAGTTAGTGGTAAATGGGACGTGCAAAATGGGCTTTTTGCGACTAGTCGCAATTTGCGAGTTGCTATTGCATATGGTTTGCGACTCGCAAATTGCGACTTCCTATTTGCGGGTCGCAAAATGGGGTCGCACATTTTGCGAGTCGATAACGGCTCGCATCGCTTTTTGCGAGTCGGAAATGGGATTTTTGCATCCCATTTCCGATTTTGCGGAGTCGCAAATAGCGATTCGGGCCATTTGCGACTCGCAAACCTTTGCTACATCTGGCCCTAAGTCCCTTCCCCCGCCTGGCTTCATCAAAACTCTGTGCTATAATAGCTTTCTGAGTTGGTGACGCCGGGAGGTGGGCCTTTTGTTCAGCAACGTGCAGATCCCGAAGAAAGGACACTGTGATACTCCCTCCTGCAGAAGCCAGCATTGCTGTCACAGAGAGCCGTTTTGCAGGCAGGGATATAGAGGACACCTCTGCTCGCAGCGAGGGAGAGCTGTTTGAGAGCTCTCACTCACTGTGAGCAGAGTGTTGCTGTGGCTTGGCAGCAGCTGTCAAAGCTACCGTCAAGTCACAGCAAACAGCTATGTCCCTGGGGTAGGCACCCCAGAACATAGCAGAAGCGACCCTGGGAGTGTGGTGGTCCCCAGGGCCACTCAGTGGATCCTTGAGGCGGCTGCATGCCCCCCCCAAAGAATATAGCCCTGGGGAGGTGGTTGTCCCTGGGGGATGGGGGTCCAAAGTGGGCCCCTTCACTGTTTTAGTATAGCCCCGGGGAGGTGGTGGTCGCCGGGGCTGCTGGGGCATTGTGTGGCCCCCATCAGTATTTGTTTAATGCCCCTGGGAGGTGGTGGCACCTGGGGAGGTGGGGGGCACACGCCCCCCAACATATTTGTTTAATGCCCCATGGAGGTGGTGATCTCCAGGGCAGTGGGGGTGGCCATGAGGCCCCCGCATCATATTTTTTTAACATCCCAGGGAGGTGGTGGTCCCCAGGGCGGGGGGGGCACGCAGCCCCAGTGCATCATATTTGCTTTAAGACCCAGGGAGGTGGCAGTTCTCGGGGCAGCGGGGGGCCACATGGCCCTAGAGCATCATATTTGCTTTAAGCACCAGGGAGTTGGCGGTTCCCGGGACAGCGGGGGGGGGGCACACGGTCCCCTGCATTATATTTGTTTAATGTCCCGGGGAGGTGGTGGTCCCCAGGGCAATGGGGGGTGGGTGGGTGGCCCCCATGCTTTGAAATAACAATAGCCCGGGACCTGGCCCACCTGAGGGCTTATTAAAAAACAAGCGCGGGAGCCCACAGTTGTTTTTTTTTTTTTAAACAATTGGCAGATCCGTGGATCGACAGAAATTGTTTTTAAAATGCCTTTTCACCCTGTGGGTCCATCTGGGACCCCACCACCAGAGTTAAGAGGTGAGGGTGCCTGTGACCTAGCCCCTTTATTTATTTTTTACATTTTTTTCTGGGACTCAGCTGGAGCGGAGTCCCAACATGGTTGTCAACACTTCCTTGTAGAAGTGTTGGCAGCCAATCAGATCTCAGCACAAGATCGGGAGGGGTCGCGAGTCCTTCACGGCCCTATATATATACACATTTGCATTTTCTTTAATTTCTAAAAAATTACTGAACAGATTTACACCAAATAACAAAAAGGGCACTTTCTGAACCAAGAGTTACCTTCCTGTCAAATTTGGTGTAATTCTGTCCAGTGGTTTTTGCGCTATCTCTGTTCAAAATCCCTATGGAAAAATGAATGGGGAAAAAGCGTTTTCTGATCCTCCCCCTTTTTCTCTGCCCCTGCTTGACGGATCACCCAAGAAACTTTCCAGACAGACGGTGAAGTGAGCGTTGTATTGACTTTAAAAAATTTGTGAAGATTCCTCAAACGGTGTTAGCAAAACATAAAACGCTTTTGTTTTTAAACTAGATCATAACTATAACTACCTAGTGGCAATTGGCACTTGGTAAGACACATAAGTGTAGGAATATATATATATATATATATATATATATATATATATATATATGCAAAAAAAGTATTGTAATAACAAGAAAGGTCAGGACACTTCCAGTGTAATTAAAGCTTTTACTCTTCACAGAAATATTCCTCCCAACGCGTTTCAGCCGTAGCCTTGTTCACAGATGGGGGAGCTTAGCAAATTAGCATACAAGTACCTACAATCAACAAAACTAAAAACGGACAAACACAGCACATACATAGATTTGCTTAGATAACATGGTGGCCATATTAGGCTGATCCCTTATACATAATATAACTTTCACATTTTGTTAATATTCTTTCTCTTAATGTTATTCAGCCAATATAGCATTACATTATTTATTTATTAATGTCCTCAAAATATTTTGAGTAGTGTTGTTAAGACCCTTATATTAGAAGGATATCATACTCTTACTATGGTTATATCCTAAGTGCTGCATTTTATGTATCCGTGTGCTCATATCCCGTAACCCCAAAGTTAATTTAACAAAAACCCTACATGTGAAAAAATCAATACTAATACCAACAAAACATATACATGCATATATATCTAAAACTTTCATAGATATACTTCATAACTGTAATTTTTCGCCCAGAAAAATGATAATTAACCTAGATGACTACACATCCAGCCTCCAGGCGAGAGTGTCATAAACCTGATAATATATTTGGATTCCAAAATGCACAAGGTTTTTTGTCTATTGCCACCTCGTATACTGCTTTTAACATGATCACATACCAGATAGCTCAATAATTTATCATTTCCTTGATGTACCTCTTGATTTTCCAATTAGTTTTTTAGTCTAATTTATCTTATTTTGATTATGTCTTTTCAGAATGGAGGAGTCCGGATAGATTCCTGATTCCTGATTTCACTAGTACTTATTCTTTCACATGGTTATTGGCTACACAGAAACAGTGACAAGTTTCTTCCTATAACTTTGCTATGATTTTGTATGGGGAATGTTTCCTATGAAAAAAGAAAAAAATATTGGCATTGCTCAGTAATTTGGGAGTATAGCATTATATGTAGAAGAAAAAAATATATATATTATGTGATTCGAAAAGAGTGAAATTTAAATTTAAATATTGGCTCTGGTAATATCCTAAAAAAATGATATTCTTCACAAAAATTGATATTCTTTTTAGAAAAATGATATTTTTCTTAAAAAATGATTTTTATTGATATATGGAGACGTATGAGCCACATGTATATTTATATTTGTATTTATATTGATATGTAAAATGTATAATCACATTTATATATATATTTATAGTGCTTTTATTATTTAGCAATTTTGTGGTAATTTAGTGAAATAATAATTCATAAATGAGATATGTGGTTGTATATATATTTATTTATTTATTCAATTGAACCAGTCTTTTTATATTACCTATTTCATATTGTCTACATTACCCCTTTTCTTTTTCTTTTTTGCTAGGATATTTATATGTATAAAAGGAAAAATAACTTAGTCCTGTTTCTATGGTGGTTTTAAGATGGTATTTAAAGGGATGCATATTGGTTGAACTATACACGTGATCAAGGTTGCTTGTCAGCCGAAACGCGTTGTGTGTTAAATAAACACTTCTGCTTTTGAATTCCTGACGTGCGTTTTCTCTTTGGAGAGTTTGGATTTAGGATTCATATATATATATATATATATATATATATATATATATATACATGTCAAAACCACAAACACCTTAATCAAAGGAATTCCTTGGACACTTCCGGTGAAGAATGCAAAAATGTTTATTACAACATGTAGGTGCTTCCCAAAGCGTTTCAGCCGTAGCCTTGTTCACTGTAGGGAGTAGAAACTGACATCACATTTTAAAACGTGAAAAAACACAACATAAACAAAGGACAATCACAGTGATAAACCACTTTTCCGGGACTAGCAGCCATCTAACATGTGTTCCAACATAAATAAATAATACTTAAATGTATGATGGCATTTGTTAATGACATGTTGTATATTTTCCACTTTTATTAACAATTATTTAACTTTTTTTTAACATTTATTAAATTGATGTACAAATATGTTTTCAAATATTTGTAACATATGTTTTAGTATACATTAAATAATTGTATATTTTTAATACTCTTATTTAATTAATACTATACAATTTTGACTTTTTACATTTTTCTTTTTCTACATTTTTTAGTACTTATATTCAACATCCTTACATTATTTCCTTTTTTAAAAGTTTTATTTAGCAGACATTTTTTTACCACTAGCTTCTATTTTGTAATGTATTTGTAATGTATTTGTGTTATTTTTAATCTATTTTCCTGTAACCACGACGCAGTAAGGTGCTGCTGTTCCTGGGGACATGTAAGTCCTTCCTTAAGGATTTTTTAAGGGTTTTGAGTGAAAGTGGGAGGTCTACATGTTACTTATAGTTTTTGTAGGGTTTTGGTATATTTAGATGTATCAACATTACTGTTTTTCACTATTTAGTAGTTTTGGGTTCTCTTACACTATTTTAGTCATATATCACTATGTTATGTTTAATTGTGTTATGTTGTATATATTTGATGATTAAGTGTGATGTGTATGTAATTGGGGGAGTGTAATTTGGTTTGCAGGTGGGTTTTTGTATTTTACTTTACAGATTTCTCTCTACGAAATTGTCCAATGGCCATTGGGAGTTTCCATTTATTTTTTAAAGGAAATCTTTTTTGGTTTATGATGAACCAACGCTTTTTACTTTGATTTCCTTTTTTGGGTTTCCTAGAGCATTTATGTTTTTTAAACACTTTTTCAGGGTTCATATGGTTCCAACATACTTTGGATTGCTTTGACAGATTTGTATTGGATCTGTTTTAGTTTTGCATTTTTTGATGGGCTTTATGGAGAATATTTGTCCTGTTGTTGGTGTATTACTATGTTTTACTAAGTGGATCCAGAGGAAGATCTGCAGCTACAGAACAGTAAGGTTTATTTATTTCATTTCTTTCGGGTGGTAAATGGGCCACGGTGGCGGTCGGACCCCAGCAAACTTGGCAGTCCAACCATCAGATTAGGATGCTGGCGGTGGCATCGCCAGCACACCACCGTCACCGCCAGAATCAGACATAATGATGGGCTGGTGGCAGTGCAAGTTGTGGTCAACCACGGCGGTGCCGATTTAGGCACCGCCGTGTTGATTATGACTTGCTTTTCTGCCAGCTTGGCGACAGCCTCTGGACCGCCGTAATGGTGATTCGACGGCCGGACCACCATGATCGTAATTAGGCCCTATATTGTTTGTCTTAAAATTATGTGATTGTTCTTATACATTGTGTATTTTAAGTGCTGTAATTCATTTATTGATGGATTGAGTTTATTTTTAGTTTCTTGTTTGATGATGTTTATATTTTTTAAGAATAATGTATACAATATTTTATTATTTCAGCAACTATTAATTTAGAAATTATATATTTTTTTTAGTGCTGTAATAAAATATTGTACTTATTACTCATTAAAAGCATGACTTGTTTTCTTGGCTTGCATTTTATCATAATTTTTTAAGACTGTGGTTGGTTATTATTTATTTCTTATACGTTTTTGGCTATTATTTTTAAGTAATTCACTCCTCTGCTATTTATGAAGATTTTGACTTTTTATTGTAGCATGTCATACATTCTTTTGGTTTGTTTGCTAAATTTAGAGGCAATTTGGCTAACAGATTGCTCCATTTGTAGTTGCTGGTATCTTTACTCTTTTTGCAATGCTTCTATAAATGTATAGGTTGGGTTCTGCCTAGTGTGGATTGGAAGGCATTGTGCCATTCTTACACTGCTTTTTTTGCTTTGGCTTCCTGTGCAAAGGTGCTCTTATAGACATTCCACCATTTGGAATTTGGGTTGGCGTCTGTGTCCGGAGCAATGCAGTCTGCCAAGTGTCTTCAAATTAATCCATTAGGGGGCTAAGTTTGTCTTCATTTCGTTGGTAGTAAGGATTTTCTATTAGTAAACTGTAGTGGTTGGCTACCTCTGTGACAGGGATATAAACTAGTGCTATTATTTTTTTAAATTTCAAATGCAAATTGACTTATACAATTTAATAAATTTAATGCAGATTTTTGGAGGTGTCTCCATATGCTTTGATTGACATGAGAGTAACAGCCTTGTTTGGTTGTGTGGGGGTACATTTTTAAAATGGTTTGAATGATGGTTTGTTCAAAGTCTATGATTATTTTTGGTGGTTTGTAGCAACCGGAGTGGTGGTTTTCCGGACCAAAGAGTTTGGCGGGTGGCTGCCAACCAAACTCATAATGAGGCCAAAAATGTTCATAAATAACAAAGGAGTCAATTACTTAAAAATAATAGCCAAAGCTATTTTAGAAAATAAATAAGCTTCTCTGGTACAGACTCAATATGCATACTTCCCATGTGTCAGGGATGGCTCTGTCTGTGCAATGCATTAGATGCCACACTACTCTATCCCACTATGACTGCAAGTGCGAACAGGCCCATAGCATATGCACCATATCCGCATCAATCAATTCACAGCGTGAGTATGCGGAGTTTGAGGTGTTAAAGTACCTGTTAATGTTGTAGGGGGTAAGGTACGCCCTATGCACAATATACAACTGTATTAACCGAAAACGCCCATTTCATGGGACATAGGTGGGGCTCTGCAACATACTATGTAATTCTATATCTGAACAATCAGAAGCAAGGTTCTGCTCCCATCTCTTGTGCAGGGATTCAAGTGATGGTGCCATGTGCATGTGCAGTGAGTTGGTGAGCCAGGGCACTAAGGGGCCGATTATGAGTCTGGCCATCACAAGACCACCAGACTCGCGGTAGCGGTCGGACAGGCATGGCTGTGGCGGTCTGACTGCCACATTACGATGTTGGCGGGCAGGCCCACCAGCCTACCGCTGGCCCCCACCAGGATCCAAGATCCCGATGGGCTGATGGTGGTCCTGGTTGTAATCAGTCAGGGTGGCGTTGAAGCCTTTTTCTCCGCCAGCCTTTTCATGGCCTTTTCAAGGCTGGCGGAGAACAAGTGCAGGGAGCCACAGAGGGCCTGTGGCATGGGCAGTGTAGGGGGCACCCTGCACAGCACCCTTGAAATGCACAGAGGCTGCTCTGCAGACATTGCACATTTCAAGGGTGCTGGCCCCCGGGGCGCGGCAGCATTGCCGCTGGCTCCTTTATGAGCCGGAAAAAATGCTGTTGCACCTTTCCCACAGGGCTGACCGGCAGAAATCTTATCTTCCATCGGTCAGCCTAGTGGGAAAGTTATTATGGGGCCAGTGGGAGACCACCAGCACCACGGCGGTGTCCTCGTCTGGAGTTTTGCAGATAAATGTTTTCGTCCGCCAAACTCCTAGCGACCCCCTTGATGTTGACCCATGCCCATGACATGGAGGTATTGTATGGTTAGGTGCATAGGCAGTTTGCTAGCTAAGGAAAGTTTCTTCATTATGTGTCATTGTTAAATGTTCAGGTATTTCTATGTCTTGATGTCTTCTGGGGCAGGAGAAGTAATTCTGGTGGCTTTTTTAGTTTGTTTTAATTTGGGAATAGGTGGTTGTTGGCCTTTGATGTGTTCCTAGCCTTTAGGCAGTATATCTTCAAGGAGTTTGGTTGTGGGCTCATGGAAACTGGTGTTTGCCTCTCCTATGTCTTCTAATATTTCCTTTACTTCTACTTCTGACACATTTGGGTGGTGGTTGTGCTTTCTTACATGATCTAGAACATCAAGGCACATTTAAAATCGAGAGGCATGGAGCTGTGCCAAAATTGGCAGAGCCACGCTGCGTCACTTTAGAAATGCAAGGATGCACCGTATTAACAAGAATACGGCGCACTCCTGTGTTGTCACCAGAATGCAGCACACAGAGAAAGAGCAAAAAAGAAGGAGAAATGAAAGCCTTTCTCCTCGTTGTGCCATGCTAACGCCACCCCTGGGGTGGTGTCAATTTTTGGTGCTGCCTCAGATTTACAAAATTTTGTAAATCTGGGTCAGCATCAAAATGAAACACGCATTGCACGCTCCTTCCACGCATAGTGCTGCGTGTTAAGGGGCCGTATTTACAAGGTGGCGTTAAGCCACAAAAAGTGGCTTAACGCCACCTTGTAAATACGCTGCAATGCACAGGGTCATCAGAGCGTCACAAAAAGTGACGCTCCGGTGCCGCTACAGACTTGTTAATATGCCCACTCGTATTTTGTAGTTGCCCTCCCATAGCATGCATTAGAATAATATTTGGCACATTTCCAGTTGATATTTTCGGGTGATGATCTTTCCTGGCTGTAGGTATATGTGATTTAGGGCCTCATTACGGGGCTGGCGGGGTGACCGTCCACCTGCCAGCCCTGTAGAGAGGAGGCCGTCGCAGAGCTGGCGGTCTTGCCCCCTGCCCAATTACAATGATTCCACTGGGCTGATCGTGGAAACCTCAATATTAGAAGGTTTCCGCAGGTCAGCCCAGTGGTAACACCCTCGGAATGTGCACTGTGTGCTGTAGCAGACAGTGTGCATTTCGAGGGTGCTGGGTAAGTTGTGGGCAGTGCCGGGCCCCTTTGTGGCTCACAGCAGTGACTTCCCGCCAGGGTCCCTGCCATGGAAAGGCTGGTGGAAAGACGACTCATGATCAGCACTGCGGCGCTGAACTCAGTGCTGCAGTGGCTGAGCACGTCTCCAACCACCATCACCCTGTCAGGAACCATGCTCCTGGCAGTGACAGCCGGCACCTGGAGGTCCGACTACCAGGGTCGTAAATAGGTGGTTGGACTGCCTGGCGCGCGGTGATCCGACCACAACAGCGAGTCTGGCGATCTTGAGACTGTCAGACTTGTAATGAGGCCCTGAGTAACTGCTTTCCTTTACGATAGGTGATGTACTTTCTTGACTCAGTCATTGTATCTGAAAGCAGTGTAGCAGTATAAATATAGAAAATAATGTAAAGTTTGTACGTTTGTTATATACATGTAAAATTATGCAATCACTTATATTTTGTATTCTTACATGTATGTTCTGTCAATTTGTTTCACATGGTTTTGCAGCTTTTCTGTTAGGGATGTTCTAATATGGAGCAAGTGTTTTCTTTTAGATTAAACAAATGCTAGTTTCATTTTAAATGTTAATTTGGTAGTAGTTTGTAGAAGTTGAGGTTGTTAAATTGATTTTTAATCTCTGGGTGAGTTGACAATTTTTAAATATTTTATGTATACTAACTTTGTCATTTTTTTTACTTGTGGTAGTCGTTTTTTTCTGGCAGTTTATCGATTTTTAACGTTGAATTTTTGTCATATAGAAAGTCTTTGTAAAGAGATAAAAGTTTGAGAGTATAATAAATTATTATTTTATATTTTAAAGTTTATTAATAAGTAAATTTATGTTAAATTTAAGTCGTACTTACTTGGTTAGGTACCTGTTGAGATGTATATATTATTCTTTTAATGGTTTGGTGATGGAATCGGGCAGAGTTTCCTTATCTTGCAGTGTTTGTCATTTTTTAAGAATTTAGTTGTTTAAATTGGTATGCCTGTTATGTTATTGATTTGTTTGTCTGATTTTATTGGTTAAAGTTGTTTTTACTTTTTTTATTGGTTGGTTTACTTTGAGTTTGATTTTCCCAGTTAAGGAATGTATTTAGGAGGGAGCAAGAAGGAAGAAGGGGACGGAGAATGAGGGATGGACAGGGATGGGGAAATAGACATGGCAGGGAGTGGGAAGTATAATGTGGAAAAACCCAAAGGGAATGGAAGAAGAGAGAGTCAAAGCTTACAGAAAGTAAATGCAAAAGGAGGGAAAGGATCAGAAACGAGGGGGAGAAACAGACTGACAAGGAAAGGAGAAGCGATAGGAGGATTTACAAGAAAGAAGGGTGAGAAATAAGGAGCAAAGGTATTGTGTTCTTCATTGGAATGTCTTCATCGGGGTTCCAGTTGAGTGTTCCAGATCTAGTCAGTTGGTGCGGGACCTCGAACAGTCAACGGGAATCACTGTGTGCTGCCTGTGTTCATCTTCTTTTTGACGACAAGGAGGAAAACTTGAATCCCAGTCACAGTCTGCACCAGTACGGTGTGTGTTTTACAAAACATCCTCAAATGGTCTCAAACTGTCTCAAGGCAAGTGGTGAGAATCCGCAGCAAGCACTTGTCATAGAATTGTGCACAGATTTACTGGCCGCCACACATCCAAAATAGTTTCCCATTTTAGCCGCATGAGCTATTGTAGGCCCGCACCACAATGGCATGAACTCGCTTCATTAGGCTCAAATGCAAGAGAGGCAGCACATGCATACCGAGTTCCAGAGTGACAGCACACGGAGGCTACATGCGTGACTACAGTGGTATCTCACCTTTACATTCTATTGCTGCCTCTGCTCCTTGCTTTGTCACAAAGCCTTCTGTACATCGTCACTGCCTAGTTCCTTCAGCACTCAGGAAAACACATGGAGTACTGCTTCTTGTTTTGAATTGAGCAGTGGTTAGGCAACTCTGCATTCTGTTTGGCTCCCAGTCTTCTGTTTTCATTGGCTCCCTGTGCCTGCTGGTAGATTCTATTTGGCTCCCAGCTATCTCTAGCTCTGCTGAGTAGCTAGCTTTGGGGACAAAACTGCTACACATTTGTCACTTATTTTCACTTGCCCTCAAACGTACTTCGAAATTTAAATCCTGTTGCGGTATGTTACTGCCAAAGACTTCAGTTCAACCACTTTATTTGCTACACAATCATGCAAAGTGCCAATATTACCACACTCTTTCTTGCTGAGCAAGGTGTACACAAGTTTAAATGGAAAAAAAGTTCTAAAAACTTTGATAGTTACATGTTTGTGATTGATGGAGTGAAGTTTAACCCTGCCAGGATACTGGCATTGCTTTATAAGTATTTGGGTACAGAAGGCCAAAGAATTGTTGACCATTTGCCTGCTGCCATCCAACCACCTGATTTGGAGTGGGACTACTATGTAGAAGCTAATTACAGACTTCACAACCACTTCAAGGATGACACTAGTGTAATTGTGGAACGCCATAGATTTTTTATGCATAAACAATTACAGCATAAATCAGTTGACAGCAGTGGCGTTACATAAGCTCCCGCACCCTCTGTGGTGCAGGGGGGGCACGAGCTACAAGGGCCCCCTCTGCAAAAGTGGTAGGTGGTGGGCCGGGGAAGAGGGGAGTAGGGGCCCCCTCAAGTTTTATTACACCACTGGTTAACAGTTTTTTAGCGAAGTTAAGAGGCCTAGCTTCTATTTGTGAAGTTGATGGCAATTTGGGTAACTACTTTAGGGACGAGTTTGTAGTTAACTGTCATAACAAACATTTAAGGAAAAATTGTTATGTTGTCGCAATCTCAATCTTCATGAAACTTTGGAGATTGCCAGGGGGCTTGAAAGATTGATGGTGGCCTCAAAAGATTAGAACAGATGCAGAGATCTTACAAATGTCAAACAAGTGAACGCAGTTTTTGCAAAAACTAATTTCAATAGTGCCATGGCAAAAAAGGGGGAAAAGCATCTTCAAACTTTTGCCCCTCATGCTTCAGATGTGGGTCTATTTCACACTTGGTGAATTCTAAACAATGTCTTGCCATTGGGAAAAAAATCACAGAAAAGTTATTTTTTAAAGAATGGGGTGCAGTTTGATTGCCCCTCTGGGCATATGGCGTTTGGGGAACATAGTATTGATTTGATGGGGTATTTTCCTGAAACAGTCACATTTCAAGACAGGTCAATCTCCACCAAAGTTTATGTGGCTAGGAAAGGGATACAATCAGTCAGGTTGGAGAGGGAGCTTTTGGCATGGTTTTGAGATCAGGCACTGAATGTCCCATTTCTTTAGTCGCTGCTCCTCCCTCCCACTCTTTACCTCAGCCAGTGAATGATTTGTTAGACACACATAAATCCCTGTTTGTAAACCAATTAGGATTGGTCAAGGGTTTCAAACATAAGATCATTTTAAAAGAGAAGGCCATGCCAATAGGGCATAAGGTCAGAAATGTTCCATTGAGTGTATGGAGCCAATTGAAAGATCTCTTAAACAACCTGTGTTGGGAAAGGGTCATAGAGCCAATTGACCCCTCTCAGTGAAATGTGCCTATTGTCCTGGCAAAGAAAAAGAATAGGGAGATGAGACTGCGCATTGACCTCAGATCTTTGAATCTTGGTAGACTTTTTCCCCCTTCACTAGATCCAGGAAACGTTCGCCCAGTTGGGAGGTGCCAATGTGTTCTTCACAATAGATCTTAGAGCAACCTATCATCAGGTAGAATTATGTGAGGAATCCTGATACCTCACGGCATAGTACACCTTTTAGTGCATTTAGGGTTTTGTGGCTGCCTTTTGGTCTGGCTTTGGCAGCATCAGTTTCCAATAATTTATGTTTCAGCTATTTGGAGGTAACAAACAGGTGATGGCGTGTCAGGGCAGTATTTTAGTGTTCATTGAAAGGGAGGAGGAACACTTGAGAGTTTTGAGTGACATGTTGTTCACACTGAGGCATCAAAAAAAACATGTTGATTTATGGTACCAGAAGTGAAGTGAAGTATTTAGGGCATGTGCTCTCTGGGACAGGTATCAAACCTATTTTGATAAATGCCATCAGTAAAAGTCCAGAGCCCATAGGTAAGGAACAGCTAAGATTGTTCTTAGGGATGTGTGAGTATTACTCCTGGGTTATTGAAAATTTCACCCTATAGACTGAACGTTTATATATGGGGGAACCGTGAAGTGTTCAATGAGTTAAAGAAATTGATTATTGAAGCCCCAGCACTTAGGGCGAGATGTAGGAAGCATTTTGCATGGTGCAAACGGCGAAAATCGCAGTTTGCGACATGCAAAATGCTCATCGGGATGCTCATTCACATTTTGCGAGTCGATACCGACTCGCAAAATGTGAATGCGACTCGCAAATAGGAAGGGATGTCCCCTTCCTAGTTGCGACTCGCACCGCGATGCCAAATTGCTTTGTGACCGCGAACGCAGTCGCAAAGCAATTCGCAGTTACCACCAGTGTCACACTGGTGGTAACCCATTCGCAAAAGGGAATTTGTGAATGTTGCCAAAAAGGTTTTTTCAGAGCAGGCAGTAGTCCAATGGACCACTGCCTACTCTGAAAAAACGAAACCAAATGGTTTTGTTATTTTTTTTGTTTTGCAACTCGTTTTCCTTTAAGGAAAACGGGCTGCAAAAAAAAAACTGCTTTATTTAAAAAGCAGTCACAGACATGGAGATCTGCTGTCTTCAGCAGGCCACCATCCCTGTGAGTGCAGGGACTCGCTATGGGGTCGCAAAATGCGACCCAACTCATTAATATTAATGAGGTGGGTCTTTGCGACCCCATAGCGAATCGCAGACGGTATCTGAGACACCGTTCTGCATCCGCATTTGAGATTCGGAAATGGCGAGTCACAGCGACTCGCAATTTCCGAATCGCAAATGCGGAAATGCTACATTTGGCCCTTAGTGCTTTCAGAGATGACATGATATCAACTGTGACTGTGGATGCTAGTGGTGTGGGGTTGGGTGCAAATGGTGGGTGGCAAGGAGAATACTGTGGTATTCACTACTAGATGTTTGTCTTCAGTGGAACTATTGAGAGGGAAGCATTGGTGTGTGAGTGTTGGCACTAAGCATTTTGCGACTTACCTGTGGGGAATGATTTAACTCCTCACTCACAATAAGCCATTGTTTTTTTTGTTGTCTGAGAAGAACTTAAATTGGGCCACTCATAGGGTACTAAGGCTACTGGCGAGGATGTGGGAATTTAACTTTGATGTTAGGCACATTCTTGGGGCAAAGAACCCTAGAGCAGATTTCCTATCTAGACGTCCTGTGAGTAGTAAGGAGAGGGGTTTGAAAGAGGAGGAAGATGAATATGGTATTAGGATAGTGAAAGGGATTGTGGTCACTGAAGGATTGATATATTTTCAGGAATGGAAGAATTGTTCTTTGTTCTTTGTGTGATGTCTGTCAAACAGCTTTGAAGAAGATCATAATTTAGGAAGGGTCTCAGGAAAGGAATTTGGGTGATAATTTCAAATCCTATTTCAAGATCATCAATGAATTGTCAGTGGGAAAGGAGACGGTGTTGCAAGGTAATTTGTTGATTCCTTGAGCAGATTCTAGAGCCTTGCTGGCAAAGTTGGCCTACCAAGGCCATGTAGACATGTCTGGCACCAAGAAGAGGCTATGTAGTTACTATTGGTGGTCCGGGATGGACAATGAGACTGAGGTAATTGTGGGTAATTGCATTGGATGCAGGCAGGCTGATAAATCTTTGTGGTGTGTAAGACCCCATTATGCCTGATTGAACTCCCTATTAGGCCTTGAGAGAAGTCAGGTGTTGATTTTGTGTCTACCTATGCATTATTAACCTACAAGCATGAGATACACCTTAATAGTTGTTGATTATTTTTCAAGGTGGGTGGAATGCAAGTTAATGAGGGATCCTGTTACGAATTCCATCAATGAATTATTTTCTAGTTTGTTCAGAAGGAAGGGCATTCCCCAAGTATTAGTCACCGACAATGGGGTGCAGTTTAAGTCCAGTACAATGCAGGTGTCCCTAAATTGAACTGGTATCAAGCATTGCTTGGTGGCTTTGTATAGCCCGCAAGGTAACAGAATAATGGAGAAGGTCAACAGAATGCTAAAAGAATGTACTCAGGTTGCCTTATCTTCTGGTGGTGAGGTAATAAGATCAGTTCAGGACAGGTTGTGTAGTTACATTAACACTCCACACTCCTCTCCCGGGGTGTCTCTGTTTGTATTATAGAGGGGCAGACACTCCTCAGGAGAGCTGTCACCTGGTTGGAATTTTGGTTAGAACAGATGCTGATGGGAGATTGGCTGACTTGAAAGACATGTCACAAGGTGGAGGAGGTTCAGATGGAAAGGAAGGCGAGTTAAGATGTGCTGAACAGAGTAAAGAATGTACAGTTTATGGTGAAAGATGTTATGAAAATTAAAAGAGCTCATGGTCAGAAGATAAAGTTATTTCTGGCTATGCGTGTAATGAAAGTGTCCAAGTATGCACTACTTGTGGAGAATGGGAAATGTTGGAATAAGAGTAGTTCTGCCTTGATCAGAAATGGGAGTGATACCGTCATTGGGGTGCCTACTAAAAGCACAAGTGTTGTGGGATATTGGTGGCTTGGAAGTGAGTATGAAATGGATAATACAGACATGATGCAGGTGACCAGGTAGAGTTTACATGTTTTGGTAGGCGGTGATGGGGCTGATTTGGTTGCGGCTGAAAAGGAATCCACTAATGTCATTCCATCAGTTGGAAAGAAATCCAGTAATGTCATTCCAGGTGGAAGCGCAGATACCAATATGTTTGTTGTCTCCTGTAGAAGGGTAGGCAGGAGGTCCAAAAACCGCTCCAAGTGTCTGGATGACTACATTTTGAATTAACAATTGCATGATGTTATGAGGGTTGAAATTATGAAATGTTGTTTCTATACTTGCTTGACGATATTGTGCGTATAGTATTTCATTGCTGTTACCTTGTCTTCAAGATTTTATTATGCTGATGTTTTCCACTTTTTTTTCTTTTTCAATGGTTTCGTACATTTTGTTAATTCTCTTTGATGTCTTCATATCCTTCGAGTTGTTGGGGATTGGGTCATTCTTTATTTTGTTAAGGGGAAAGTTATGTGTTGTGTTCTACTTTGGAATGCCTTCATCGGGGTTCCATTTGAGAGTTCCAGATCTACTCAGTTGATGCGGGATCTGACGCAGTCAACGGGAATCACTGTGTGTTGTCCGTATGCATCTTCAATTAAACGCCTACTCTGAGAATTGGATGTCTGACTCGTATTACTCAACATACCAATCGGATTACTCAATGGAAAGAGGAACTTCAAAATAGTGGAGGAAAAGAGTGTAGAGAATGTTGGAAAAAGAAATGGGAAGAGGGAAGAGAGGAAGATACCGAAAGGGAAAGCAAAGATAGAAAAAGGCCCAATAGGAAATAGAGGTAGAGGTGAGAGACCAGGCGTGGTATGCAGCTCTGGCTCTATGGAGGTGCGACTGGTGCACCCACACGGGTGCTGACTTCGGGTGGGGGCGCCGTGTTTGTAGGTATATTAAGGATTTAAAAGCACCTGTTGCCGCATTCCTTGCCTTTAGAAATTTTCAGGCAACAATAAATGTCAAGAAAACTCTGGGGATTAATGTTCTGCTTAGAAAGAGATGAGAGTTTTCTCTAGTGGAAGTTTTAAGGTAGCGCAGGGGGTTAATATGCCTGCTGCAAAGAACGTGTGCCATGCAGATCACAAAGTGCATATAATGCCAATAGGTCAGTGGATTACTGCTTTTGTCAGAGAGATCCTTTAGTTACTTGCAGTTTGAGTTAAAATCCCAATATAGAACAGTATGCTGTTAACTGGCATCAAAGAACTGCATGCATACCACAAGGTATAGATTAGAGCATTATAATTTTCCTCCAGTCTTTCATTATCCTAATGTTGCAAAAAGGGTTAATTTGGGTATAAATCAATGCTTATTAGTAAAGAGAACCCCGACCATGGCGTTACAGTTTAAATTGTGCTTCTCCAGACCAAGCACTCAAACTATACAGCTGACCACTATGAATGACATGTGAATCCTACACCCTGTAGTCCTCTGTCTTATGTAACGTTTCTTATACACTGATTTACACACCTATGATTGATTGTCTTTGTGTAATGTGTGTGCAAAATAAAGTGCTCTGACGCCCTGCACTGGTATGAGTGGTGCTATAGAACTAATTAAAGGCATCTGTGAGAGAGTGGTTATAGAGACTTGAGGGGTGCTGTTAAAGGGTGGTAGTGAGGGAATTGGTGGAGAAGGAGGTCAGCGGGGAGCGCATAGGGCGCCAACACCGCTAAGGCCGGCCCTGGTGGAATAGAAAACAGAGAAATGGATTAGGGTGACCACCTGGCATTGACGTTAATTCTGGACAGGACTGTAATAAATTCAGGACAAAGGGCAAAATTCAGGACAAAAATTCAAGAACAAACATCAGTTTTACAGACACACCCAAGAGAGGCCATGCCTCACTATGTTGCCGGTGCATTTATTTACTCTTTTTTGACACAGCACTATTTATTTACTGTGGTCTTTCTGTGATTGCCTCCTGGTATGCTACATTCAGGTGTCACATTATGTCCTTGTTCAGTAGTAAATGAATGCCCTTCAGCACTGCATCTAGGCCATCACCCCTACCCAAATCTACCCAATCTTTCTTGAAGAGAAAGTAACAACAACATTTTGATTATGTTTCTGAACATTTTAAAACCCCTGGCAAACAGTTTGGGAAACATTTAGGTAATTACCCTTATGCTAGTTTACACAAATTGAACAGAAACATCTGGCTCACCCAAACCGCCCATGGACTTTCAACCTAAAAATGTTTAAATGAGGCAGGGCAGATGGTGTGGGTGACAGTCTCACACCTAATTTCAGGATGTGATGTACCCATAACTTGTCTGTAGTCTCACAGCACTATAGTGTATGTCTGGGACTCTACGTTTATCTAAAAAATGTGAGCTAGGACTACAAATCAAAGATAATAAAAGAGGAGGATGAAATTGAGATCAAATGGGAGATCCACTGCAAGTGATTCAAAAGGTTGTTGCTAAGAACTGGATAAATAAGGAAGAGAAGAACAAGGTAGGACAATTCCTAAAATCAGACAAGATGGGTCCACCAAGACTATCAGAAGGTATTGGGTACCTGGGGAATTGTCTCTGCAGACAGGAGAGAAACAGAAGAGGCACTGTTCAGTGGGTGAACAAGCAACACCCATCTGCCTTGGCAAACTCTTCTGGTGCAATGGTCCACTGTTCGTGCTTGTGAAGGGTGAGCAGGGGCCAGACCCCTTGCAAGATTGTGCAGGGCAATTGCCCACTTTGTCCATGTCTTTAAATGGTTTTGAAATTGAGCAAAAGCCAAACTAGTGATCTGGATGATCCCTAAGTGTCAAGTACACATAGAATTTTCAAACTATTTGGGGTGTAAATTGCACAAACAAAATGTAAAAAAATGTTAATGTAATTGGTGTTTTTTTAACATATGGCACTGTTTGTCCCTTTATATACAATTAGATCTCAGGCTGAACTGGAACCAGTTACCTTTTTGATACCTAGTGATTAATATCTACCATTAGCTCACTGATTTGCAGTATGGAAATCTCAGCAGAACATCACAGTCCCTCCAAGCCCGGATTGCTTTTTGGTCTTCTCCTCTGCTTTCTGTCTTGGGCCATGTGGCACTAGTGAAGATGGTGTGCTACCCCAATGATTGTATTATTTTGCAAACCTTCCTCTGCTCGTCCTTCATTCCTTCTTCAGACATGCCATACATCTAATTTGGTCGCTGCAGCGCTGTCGGGTAGCTCTTTCCACTCTAAAGCTACCTGTGACTGGGGGTGGATTAGGCCTTCTGGACATAGAATGCTATTATTGAGCTGCACAGGTCCAATGGGTGGCTCGCTGGCTTTCTGCCCACCTCCCTGCATGAGATGGGGTTTATCAATAAAGACTTTTAAGGAAAGCTTAATGCACTGTTCATTGTTTCCTACTAACCATTCTACGGATCACCATCCGGGGTTATCATGCACAGTGTTCTCTTGCCTTGCTAGAACCTGTAAACTCACTGACACAAAGAAACCCTGTGCTCCTGCACTACCTTTGCCAAGCCTTCCCATTCACACAGGACGACTGTGCTCAGAGCAACTCCATCAGCGGCATGCTGCAGGTGTCTTAAAATTGGGGGATTTGTTTCTGGACGGTGAGCTACTAAATTTCCAAACCCTTGTGGCAGACTACCATCTTCACCCTGGTCAACTCCTTACTTACAACCACCTTAAATAATCACTAAATGCCCTATTTCATGTCTGCCACCTAGCACTAACCCTACAAGAGGTGTGCCAGAAGCTCTACACCATAGGAACTGGTGGCAAACTGATAGAATGGGTGTACAGACCTTTCCTGCAACATGGAAACCACTCCAGGTCTTCTCGTCATACTACCTGGGTGATTGATGTGGCCAAACCTCTGTAAGATACGGACTGAACTAAAATACTGGACTTTCCTCACAAAGTATCCCACGGCTGTCACTTTAAGTACATTCATAGTGCTTCCTTGGGAATACATTCCCTTTCAGTAAACAGGCCTGTAAATCATGTCCTTATCTCATCACATTTGCTGTGCATTCAAAGAACAAAGTCAAATGTCAGGCTCTGTCTTCGTGGGAACTTAGGGGGTCATTCTGACCCCGGCGGTCATGGAGCGCCGGGGCCAGGGTTGGCGGGAGCACCGCCAACAGGCTGGCGGTGCCCCGCAGGGCATTCTGACCGCGGCGCTTTGGCCGCGGTCAGAAGAGGAAAACCGGCGGTCTCCCGCCGGTTTTCCGCTGCCCATAAGAATCCTCCATTGCGGCGCAGCTCGCTGCGCTGCCATGGGGATTCTGACACCCCATACCGCCATCCTGTTCCTGGCGGCAGAGGATGGCGGTATGGGGTGTCGTTGGGCCCCTGGGGGCCCCTGCAGTGCCCATGCCAATGGCATGGGCACTGCAGGGGCCCCCGTAAGAGGGCCCCACTTTGTATTTCAGTGTCTGCTTTGCAGACACTGAAATACGCGACGGGTGCAACAGCACCCGTCGCACCTTCCCACTCCGCCGGCTCCATTCAGAGCCGGCGTCCTCGTGGGAAGGTTGATTTCCACTGGGCTGGCGGGCGGCCTTTTGGCGGTCGCCCGCCAGCCCAGTGGAAATCCCAGAATCACCGCAGCGGTCTGACGACCGCGGTGCGGTGTTCTGGCGGGGGTACTTTGGCGGGCGGCCTCCGCCGCCCGCCAAGGTAAGAATCAGGGCCTTAGTGTTTACATTTCTTTCTCTGACTTCAAAGTGAAAGGATTTATGCAACAATCTTGCTGGATATTCGGGTTAGGAAAGAGTTTTTTCTATCACATGACAACATTTAAATAATATATCAGAATTAGGAGTACAAATGAAGCACATTTTTGTTAATTCTGAACTGTTCTGGAAACAAATACCTTTATATGATTAAAACAAATCATTGCATTAGGTGATGCAATTTCCACACATCAGTGTCTGTGCACAGTATAGTTTGATTTGAGAAACTGAATGCCTGTGCAAATGTAGTGGTCATTTCAATCAATAATGTGATGGCAGTGTGTTACCACAACATGCATAATCCACTCCACTCTGATCTGCACCACTCCACAACACTGCACCCTACTCTGTATCACTCCATGCCACTGCACTGCACCCTTCTCTTATCTAAACCACACCACACTATGCCACTGCATTTTATGCTACTTCACACTATGCCTCTCTACTCTACTCTGTACCACTCTACTCTGTGCCAGTGCACTTTATGCCTCTCTACAATACTGCGCTCTGCACTTCTGCACGCTATAGCATTCCAGTCTAGGCAACGCCAATCTAGTCCGCACAACTCCACTCTATGCCACTCTGCACTGTACGCCACTGCATTGTAAGCTAATACACTCTATGCTAGGGGACTTTACTATGTAAAACTCAACTCTATGCCCCTGCACTCTATATCAATACACTGTACGTCACTCTAATCTACTCTGCACCCCTGTACTCTATGCCACGGCAACCTACACCACTTTACTCTATGCCATCACACTCTATGCCACTCTATGCAACTCCACTCTACCCTGCATCTCTCCACTCTAAGCCACTTCACTCTACTGTGAAACAATATGCTTTACTCCACTGCACTCTGTGCCACTGCATTCTATACCACTGCACTCTACCCTAAACCTCTCCACTCTATGCAACTGCACTCTACTCTGAAACAATCTATTGTATGCCACTGCACTCTATGCCACTCTGACCACTGCACTCTCGTTCAATGCACTCTACACCACTGCACGCTGACACTCTACTCTGCAACACTGCACTGGCCGCCACTATACTCTACACTACTCTACTCTGTACTACTACATTCTGCACAAATACACTCTATTTCACTGCACTGTATGCCACTCTACTCTGCCCCATGCCACTCTATGCCACTGCACTTTATGCCAGTGCACTCTAAACAACTGCACTGTACACCACTGCCATCTACTCTGCACCACTGTACTCTACCCCACTGCTTTGTATGCCACTCTACTCCACATCACTGCACTGACACTCTACTCTGCAACTTTGCACTCTACGCCTCTGTACTCTACACCAATCTAGTCTGTACTACTGCATTCTACATCACTGCACTCTATGCCACTCTACTCTTTACCACTCCACTCTACGCAACTGCACTCTACAGCACTATACTATACTCTACTCTGCACTGCACCACTCTACACTACGCCACTGCTCTATCTGCCACGTGAGTCTACACTGCACTCTATGCCACTGCACCACTCTACACTACTGCACTCTCTGCCACTCTATTGGATGCCACTCTACTCCGCTGCACTCTACACCACTCTACTCTGTCACATGCCACTCCATTCCACTGCAATTTAAATCACTGCACTCTATGCCAATGCACTCTAAACAACTGCACTGTACTCTGCACCACTGGGCTCTTGCGCCACTGCTCCTATGCCACTCTACTCCACTCCACACCACTACCCCACTAATTTTTAGCCATGCTGAACAGTAGCCACTCTGGTGTATAACATGGCTAAAACACATTGCCGAAGCCAATAACCCTTGCGTAGACGAGACGTATTGGCTTTGCCAATGTTTGTTAGTACTATGAGGTACTGAGGTCCCTGAAAGAATTGTGAATCTGTAAGCCCTTATTTCAAACATGCATTTGACGCCTCATCAGGGGTAGGAAGCGCTATATAAATATAATTAGATCATAATATAGGCTGCTACAAAATGCGCAAATACATTTCGGTTAATTTAAAAAAAAGTGCTTCTCAAATACAGATTTGAATAATATACAGTTTATACCTAGTACTAACATTTTTTATAACACTCCATTAAAACCACACACTCTACAGCTCACCTTGGAACACCATTACAGCACATATCGAAAAGAAAATATCTTTCCCATGAGAAAGCTTCAAGTGACTCCTTTGGTTAAAGTCAATGCAGCCTTCAAAGCCCGTTGGCATTTGCAGATTTAAAAGTTGCGCACATTTGCATTTCTTTAGGGAAGAAGACACTCTGGAAGGAAGGTCTGTTCCTTATCTCTCTGTCCCTCCCTCCAACAGGAATCCACCTGGAGAAACTGATCTGCCCGTAATTTTGCCCTGCCCTCAGTTGTCCTTTTGGCGTCCGATTAGCCTTTCATCACGGACAACGGAAGGCAGCGCAAAATTACGGACAGTCCGTGAAATTTACGGACGGGTGGTCACCCTAAAGTGAGAATAGAAAGCAGAGTAGGAGGGCTAGAGACCTGGTGCCGGGGATTGAGAAGAAGGCAACGCTAGTGGACAGCGCTCCTAGTGGAGGTGAGCTCTGGGCCTCCAAAGATTTTCAGAGCAGTGGCACAAACTGTTTTTTTTTTTTTATTTACTTATTTACTAACATTATTATTATTATTTCTTACCAATTAAGCTCTGGAAAAGACCCTGGTTCCAGGAGACTGAAGAACCAAAATCATGATGTGGTCCCGGGACGCACAGGTTGGGTCGGGAGAAAGGTTTGATGAAACTGCTGGCCAGGAAGCCCCGCTTCTCTGCTTGGTATTATTACACAATCATTGTTTAATTTGTGCTTGATGTTTCCGGTGCGGGGCACCTGCACTTGTTTCAAAGGGTCGGCACTTATTTTTCTGCCTCAAGCATTTACTGAGAGCAAAAGACACATATGGGAAAGACGGAGGAAGAGAAAAAAGAAAAAGCGTCAGAAAGGGAGAAAGCAGAAAGCTGCAAGGGTGAGCTGAAGGGATAGGTAGTGGCTGTAAATGGATTAAAGAGGCCCGAGATGGCTTCAGGATTACGTTGCCTCAGTATTCCGTGCTCGCCCATTTAGTTGCAGCAGCCGCGTGTTTAAGGGGAAGGCTTTGGACACCGGCACGTTTTTATTTACAAATTAAGCACTTTACACAATAATATCTCAGCATTCCTGGTCTCAGGTGCGGACTGCATCTAGAAATGCTACCAATCTTCATCTTCATAACTTTCATATTTAAAAAGTGACTCCTGTGGTGATAGCGTCGCACATGACCTGCTCCCTTGGAGTTTCACAGGTAACGAACGTGGGCAGCAGAATTCACACATCCTCGAACTATAGCCTGGAACGCGTGGGAGTTTCCAAAGCATGCCACCCCGCACCAGCCAATCTGCGGCAAGTTTGTTGAAAAAAAACACTTACATGGTAACAGTGTGTGGGAAGAGAGAGATGGGAGATAACCCGGACCATCAAAAATGTCTCTATAAATAGATGGATGAAGTTTGCTACTGTACTTCTTGGTCTGTGCTGCGTTCTCTGAAAGTTTCATATGTGCGCGCTGGCAGAATGGTTGAGTTAACCCCTCGCTGCTGAGTGTGATCGGCTAGTTACCATTTCAAATCACGGACTGGCCAAATAAGCCTTTCATCCTTCTGTGGTTCATACATTGGTAGATTGTAACACACGATGCTTACAGCATTACTTTTCAAAAGACTATGCAAAAGTACTGCATTAGTTATGTATATCTTACTTTTAGTAACCCAAAAGCCCCGGTGTTGGGGTGGGGGGTTTGGAGTGATGAACGGCTTCATAATAATGCAAGATTAAAATAAAGTTTTTTTAAAGGGTTTTATTGCCTGCAGACCAGCAAATTGTGTTTAATTGAATTAGAAGAAATGCACGAATCTGCTTCTCACAGGCAGGAACAGTGAGAGGATTTTCAGCACTCTAGGCAAAATTTAATATTGCCTCCTGAAGCACACACTCCATTACACTGGAAGAAGGATGCTTTTTAGGGTTGAGCCTGCGTCGCATGCGCTTGCGCATGCGTATCGCTTGCGAGACGCTTTAGTAGTTAGAAAAGGGCTCTGAGCCCCATGCATGTCACGTCAGTGTCTTTCATTGGTTCGTGGGCTTGCCTGTTAAAATCTGCTTGCTTTCATTAGTGGAAGGCATGCATACGTCATGCCTTTTCCGGTGGTTAGCCCTCCTCGAGCACAGCGACCAAGTACTGAAAACATGCGCGGCTTGCTGTTTTCCGTCCGGTTTGTGGACTACTTTTTATCTTTTTTCACAGCGCGGTCTCGCTTGGCAGAAGTTGAGGGCTTTGCATGACATTGACCCTGTTACATAGTTAATTGCACTTTTGCCGGTTACATAGATAATTGCACTTTTGCCGATAGGTTTCACTACGAGTGAACTGTAGCAGCCCAGTGCGCTTTTTTTCCATTTAACGTGGCAAGAAAAGTCTGGTTGTGAGTTTACAACTGCTATTAGCTCTAACTCTGAGAAATGCGAGAACTGTTGCATTGCAAATGCTTGTTTGGTCTTTTGCAGTAATTTGGTGATGCTTCTAGGTGGCGTCATAAGATTTCTGTCTTAGCTTTCATTATGGAATCCTTGTTCTTGTTCGCTGGGAGCTGTGGCTCCTCTGCTATTGTGGAGGAGCACTGCTCCCCCCCCACCGCCAGCAGCAGCCGCTGCAAACCTTTGACAACGGAAGGATAATAAACTCTGTTTATTGTCCTGATCCTTTCGTTGTTAAAGGGGTGGGGCCATGGGGGATGACGAGGGGAGTGCACTGTGCACCCCCCTCAGTGCACATGTGTGTTTGGCTGGCCATCTCAGGCTGGCCAAACACACATGCGTACTGTGCTCTTTCCAGCCCGGCACTGTGTTGCCAGGCTGTAGAGAAAAGGCACAGGCTCCCAGTCTGCCTGGGAGCGCCGTAGCTGGGCGCTCCAGCGAATCCTAACGCTGCTCTGAGCAGTGCCAGGATTTGCCGCAGGGCAGGCTGGAAGCCTGTGCCTGCTGAAAGGACAGAGGAGTGGCGGTGCGGCACGCAGGTAAGTTTTTTTGTATGCAATTTTTATATTATTAAATCCCCCCACTGCACACCACCCAGCCCCTTGTAACCCCCATGAGCCACAACTGTTTGCTGGTCACGGGTTTTCTCCTATAATTTGCCTACATTCCCTCATTTTAGAGGATACATAAAAATCTGTATAAAAGTCTATGAAAATCGTATTTTCCATTACTCTTCTTGGGACTGGCAGTAAGTGTTGTGGAATGGCAGATTGGCTCATATAACTATTGTTTCTTCATGTGGAGATGTATTTCCATGTAGAGAAATCTGTTCCCTCGTGTTCTCTCAGTCTTAAACTTATACCTACGCAAAACCTGTCCTAATTGTACATTTCTGACTTTAAGCTTATCTTTGACCATCTACAGCACTCCGTTGCCTGTTGGCAAGGTTCACACTATAGAAATACCATTCACATACATACATACATACAAAGGTTTGTAGATATTCCATTGGCCGCAGCACATGGCACGTCATGGGTTCCCTTGGCCTACTCATTTTCAAACCAATGGTGCTTACCGCACTGTAGTGAAGGGGTTAACTCTACAGCACAAAGGGTTATTCAACACCTACACAGTATGTAGGGCTTGTGGATGGAGATATTCAGCCTCCCTGCACATAAGTGCCAGGGATTAGTTTTGCCAGTGGTGGGCACCGGCACTCATTTTTGGAGACCAAAACTTATCGCACTTTCACCCAGAGCAAGAGAGGACAAAGGAGGAGGAAGAGAAATGTAGGAAAACAGTGACAGTGGGAGGGAACTGCTGCCTCTATGCAGGCTGGCGTGCAGGACAACAACACATGATCTCTACTCCCATTTGTCTTGATCACACTTCTGTATGGTGCTCCAGCTGTGGTTCAAGGACTTCATTTTTGTGTGATAGTTTTTGTGCATTATACACTATTAACAAACGGCAGAAAGTTAATTTGCTCTCAAATTTACATGGGCACACTGACATAGTGCTGTTGCATTTTAAATGAATTTGCTATGCCTTGTTAAAGCGTCTTTTTTCTGGCTAATGCTAACTAGGCCTCAGTAGGATCTGGATGTCATCTTGTTCAAAAAGCATGTCTCCTATTTTGAGTTCAATGTTCATTATTCCTGCAGCATACATCTCTGCAAAGTTATATTTGTTTATGTTCATTGCTGGTGTTCTTGCTGTTCTCAAAAGAAACTTTCTAACGTGCACAGTAATGTTCCCATTCCTCAAGGTCCTGCCATTGCTCACTGTACTGATGTAGTTTGCTGCTGTTCTTGGAACTAGCTTGTCCTGTCCTCTCCAGAAGATATTAGGATAGTGCTTAGATGGTAAGACAATGTGATGATTAAGAGAACAGAGCTCTGATTTGATAAAAGTTTAATTCTTTTGCTCACACCATAATGCTTTTGCAGACATAATGTTTTACTATGCATGAAAACTGTATATAACCCACAGATTTTGGGGGTAAGTCAGAGACTTTTGGAAGACATTCCAATGCTAATATGGATGCTATCTAATTTCTTATTGATTTTGCTGCTCATTTGGGATGTAGAATTTTTCTGATTTTGCATCTTATTCTGCATTGCCCTAATTGCTGAGATCCTACGCAGCGAAAGACATATGCATTTGCATTAACATTTTCTGTACCAAACGTTTACTTTTTGTAATAAATCTTTTTAAATTACCTTTTCCGCTCTAGACCTTAACCATTGAGACTGTCCTTACCTAATTGCTTGTATTTTAACATGCTGCAGGGTGCTTTATCTCAGGGACAAATTAGGTAATGAAATTAAGCTTTAATACCTTCTCTGATTCATCCACGGGAGTGCTGTTGAGGTAGTATTTTGGGGTGTACAATTCAAGGGTTCCCTGCACCCACATCCGTTTCTGCAGTTTGCCTCAAATGGCTGCATCTCAGAAGTTACTTGAGCCAGTTTCCCTCTGTCATTCATAGGCTATACATTCCAGAAACCGATTCTGGCATTGCACTTGAGACCCAAACAGAGGGAGGAGGGGTGAAATACAGGGACAGGAAATGTAGGGTGGTGGAAGAAAGATGTGTAATGTGGAATCAAGGCTACATAACTTGATTTTGGCATTTTCAGCATTTGGCTGCAAGCACCTAAAATCTTTGGGCTCCTGCATCTATTTATTAATTAATATTATTATTATTTTCTTTGACAAATTAAGCATTGATAGGTTTTTGCAAGAATCAGGGAGGATTCCTTTCAGTCAGAGTAGGATTCTTAAACTTTGAAGAGAAGAGGCTTGCAGGACTCATAGGAAAGCATAACTCTATTAGACACTAGTGAATTCACAGATCAACTTCCGAGCACAAGTGTTGGGGTAGAACAATGGAAGTGAGAGGGCAGATGAAAGGTTGAAGATCAAGCCTGGCAGGGAGTGTAGCTGAAGCAAAATAGGGCAAAAAAAGAAGGAGCAGGTGGTCTTTCTCTCATCTGCACCACTGGATAGCTGTAGTGTCTTGTGGTAACCACATATGAAGAAGAGATGTATCACCATGTGTGCAAGTTAAAAGTATGAGTTTTTATTTCATTAATGCATCAATGTCACTGGTAAACTACTACCAATGTGAAATTCAGCACTTGGTGGCCCAACTGCTGCCAATAGATCCTGGAACCTGCATGAACGCCATCAGATCATGAGAGTACAACAGAGTTTTGTGCACCAGCACGAGTGGGTAGATTGATCTCCTTAGTTAGCACTACACCCCGAGTAAGGCAATGTTTATCTCCTTGTCCGAAGTCCTCATCTCAGTTCTTACTGGATAAGATAACACCTCAGTCAGTTTAACATGCACATAGGAGAAAGAATTGAATGTGAGAAACAGTGTGATGCTTGAGTCAGATCTTCAGATGCAAAATAGTCACTTGTGTATTCCAGTGGAAGCACTTCTTTAAAGGTGGAATGATACACCAAATAGCCAATAACGCAAGGTGAGAGGGTGACACTTCTCTGAGTGGTGCCAAAGTCAGCTCTGTGTATGCTTTATAGAATTGTCTGTCTCTGAATCTGGACTGAGACTTCGGAACAGCCTCTCTGTGCACCACAGACTTTTTCTGTTATTAGTGTACCTTGGGAATTGTTTCCGAACCCACCTCATCACAATCTTCCTACCATGCTAAACTCCGCCCATACCTTCCTGTGCCTCACCCACCAGGATACTGTTTTTCTGATAGCTTCCTAGCTTACATTGTTAATGTACCTCATGTCTGTGTATAGTTTCACATTCTGCCTTTGGGGCTGATTTAGGTCTTGGCAAAAGGGAATATTCTATGGAGATCGTAATAAGGCGGACGGGATATCCGTCACATTTGTGACAGAGCATTCTCTCCGCCAAGACTTAAATCGTGCCGTAAGTATCCAGGTACTAGCCTAGTCTTTTGGGACTAGATGTGCATTTTATAATCACCCTCAATAAGTTTAAATTAAAATACATTTTCTGAGCTCTGTCATCACAACCTCTTCTAATCTCAAAGTCCAGACTTCTTCAAATAAACTACTTTTAGAGACATTAGACTGTAACACCACAACCAAGACAATCTTTTGTGCTCAAAATACACACGCACTAACAAAACAACACCACATTGGACAATTCACACTACACACACCTGACACACATACACACACCATACCCACACACCCACAACACTATGAAGCACACACCCACTCTACCCACGACCCTTTACGACCCAAAGAATTTGACAACTGAGAGAGAGACAAGCCAGGAACACTCACTGAATCTGAGCCACAAAACACCATCACTCATACATCATCCACGCACCTCACAGCACACACCCCAACACATCACCCCACACACCCTCACACACACCATTCACACTACACCTATGGCACCACAACGACACCCCAGATTCTCTCAGGAGGAGCTAAGGGTCATGGTGGAGGAAATCATCCGGGTAGAGCCACAGCTATTTGGATCACAGGTGCAGCAGACGTCCATTGCTATGAAGATGGAGCTATGGCGGAGAGTTGTGGACAGGGTCAACACCATGGGACAGCACCCCAGAACAAGGGATGACATCAGGAAGAGGTGGAACGACCTACGGGGGAAGGTGCGTTCCACAGCAGCAAGACACCAAGTAGCTGTACAGAGGACTGACGGTGGACCCCCACCTCCTTCCCCACAACTAACAACATGGGAGGAGCAAGTCTTGGCAATTATGCATCCTGAGGGCCTGGCAGGAGTAGCAGGAGGACTGGACTCTGGTAAGTCAAATCTTTACTACTTTATCCCCCCCACCTGCATGCCATCACAAACTCCTACCCCTACCCTCACCCCATCACTCCACCACCTCAAATATACCCCACCATCACAACCCACCCATCCCAATACCAAGCCCTGCATGCAACACCAATGCATGGACCCCCATCACAAACCTGCATGGACACCCATCACCACAGCATGCACACTAGTGACAATCACTTAGCCAACCAAATCACAACTCACACAAGCCAAAGCTGCCTTGGTAATAACAACCATAGAGGGAAACATACCCATGCACAAGATGTCACACGCAGAAACAATAACACTGCATTTACATCCCCACAGGATCCCCACACGTCACCGGAGAGGAGGTGCCAGCAACATCCAGCCCCCCGAGAAGAGGCCCACAGTGATGACAGCAGCTATGGATGCCTGGATCACGATGACCAACCTGGCCCATCAGGGACCTCTGGACAGTCGGTGACCCAGCCACAGTCCCAAACCACCACAGAGCCTCCCCCCTCAGAAAACACCAGCACAGCACTCACCCAGCGGACCCATACCTCTGTCCCCAGGACACGTCAATCAGCAGTGTGTCCACCACTACAGGGACTCCAGGCAACCCCACAAACACAGGACGATCAGAGACCTGGGGTCAGTGGCAGTGGGCACACGGCTCAGGGGACAGAGGCACAGGACAACAGGGAAGCTGGGAGGAATGCTGTGCGACAGGGGGGGGACAGGCCCAGGAAACCAACTCTCCACGAGGCACTCACCAACATCCTAGGAGCATACCACCATTCCCAAGAGACCATGGGCCAGATACTGGCCAAGTTGCAGGCGAGCCAGCGGCTGCAGGAGGGACAGTACCTGGGGATCAAGGAGGACCTGAGAGAAATCCACACCACCCTGGTCACCACTGCAGGGGTGCTGGCAGACATGGCCAGCACCATGAGGGAGGCAGTGGCACACCAACAGGCCCCTGACACTAGCCACACCGAAGAACAGCCCTCCACCTCCGCCGACGCTAGTGGACAGGAGGCCCGCCACTGGAACAACAGGCCAGCAGCACCCCACCCCCTGCAGAAGAACCACCATGCAACAGGTCCCTGCGATCCAGGCTGAAGTGAGAGAACATTGCCAAGACTCCCGCCAGGAAATAGGACTCACCTGATTGTCACCCTTGTGTCCCACTCTGTCACCCTGTCCACCTTGAACTGACATTGCTCCACTTCCTATGCCCCCTTGGACAATGCACCTGTGATACCAAAAGACTAGACTCTATCCTGGACATTTCTCCACCATCAACCCAGCCCACTGAAATACCCCCTACACAGGCTCCACCATCCCCAGGATCATCCTCCTGCAGAAAAGGCACCTGGCGTCTCAAGGCCAGGTTGTGCAACATGCAACATGCAACGATGATCTGGCACACCTTCTTGGGTGAGTAGTACAGAGATCCATCTGTCAGATGGAGGCACCGGAATCCGGCCTTCAGGAGGTCAAAGGTGCGCTCAATGATCCTCCTTGTTCACCCATGTGGATCATTTTAACGTTCCTCTGCCCTTGTCCTGGCATTCCTTACTGGGGTCAGTAGCCATGAGAGGTTGGGGTAACCAGAGTCACCTGTAAATATCGAGGGATACCTGTTAGCCACACACTCACCCTCAGGGACAACCCCAAACCCATATACCTACATCAACTGGGTGGGAACCATGGGCTCACCTATTAGCCACACCCGGTGCCTCTGGAGTTGAGCCATCACATATGGGATGCTGCTATTCCTCAAGATAAAGGCATCATGCACAGAGAAAGGATAGTTTGCATTGACATGGGAGATGTACTGGTCCGCCAAATATACCATCTGCACATTCAGAGAGTGAAAGCTCTTTCGATTTCTGAACACCTGTTCATTTCTCAGGGGGGAGGGACAAAGGCAATATGTGTACCATCAATAGCACCAATGATGTTGGGGATATGTCCCAGTGCATAGCCTTCACTGTGGCCAAATCCTCCACCTGGGGGAATACGATGTAGCTGCGCATGTGTTTCAGCAGGGCAGACAACACTTTGGTTAGCATGTTTGAGAACATAGGCTGTGACATCCCTGATGCCATGGCCACAGTCACTTGGAAGGAACCACTTGCCAAGAAATGGAGCACTGACAGGGCCTGCACTAGAGGGGGGATACCTGTGGGGTGGCGGATAGCTGAAATCAGGTCTGGCTCCAATTGGGCACACAGTTCTTGGATTGTGGCCCTATCAAGTCTGTAGGTTAGGATAATGTGCTTGTCCTCCATTGTCACCAGGTCCACCAGGGGTCTGTACACGGGAGATGTCTCCATCTCCTATTCATCCTCAGTGGTTGAACTCTAGAGTGAAAAACGGTGAGCAGAATGTCATATTCAAATATGAACTCAGAGTAATATGCAATTTTTGTTTTACAGAAACAGTATGTGAACTTGTAAGCCAGTTGATGTGCCTATGTCTGCTGTGAAGCAGTTAGGTGCCATGGCCTGTGCCACCCTGAAATGGCGGCTGCCTGACCTGTGAGGAGGGACAAGTAGAAATGAGGTAATTTTGCTGGCGTCGTGCACCGTTGTGGTCGGCACTCGATTACCGCCGGGCAACACCGCATTGGTTATCATTGGGGCCTACGGGTTCCAGGAGCCAATGGCTATGTATGCCATTTTCTATCTGTTCACTCACTTGCTACCTGACCTTCAACAGGAGAGGGCCTACACTGCAAGTGCTGCTGTGACCTGTGTCTGGAAGCGACCATGGCTCGAGTGTCTGGGGAAAGGGCCCCTGCCTTCACTTCGGAGGAGTTGGAGAGACTGGTGGATGGGGTCCTACCCCAGTACCCTTTACTTTATGGTCCTCCAGACCAACAGGTGAGTACACTGTGAGCATGATGCATGGGGCATGAATATATGGAGTGCTGTGTGTGTAAGCCTCATGTTGGGGGAGCTGAGGGGTCCTGGGCAGAATGCCGCATGTATGGTGGTCATTGCTTATGCGTAAGGGGATGGGAAGGATATGGTGGGCCATGAGTATGACAGTCCGGACGGTATGACTAGTTTTCAGCCAACACGTGTTTCGTCAAGGGAAATCTCCTTTTAAATTCCCGAACGGCTTCTTCAGGGCTATAAATTATAAGCACATAGAAAGAAATAAGAACCAAAATGCTCCAACTCCAAGCTTACCTCAAACTTGTTTCGTTAAAATCTTTATTTGGGAAAAGGAGATCGGCGTTTTTTGGTTCATCTGGTGGGAACCAGATTACATTAGGTTTTTTGGCCTCTTTCCTCTTTTTGTTTTTCATATTAGATCGAGCTAGCTTGCCATTCAAAGAGGAAACAGTTACGCTTTTTGTTTCAATAACGGTTGAACTTCTCGAGATTGGTCTAAGCAAAAGGTACTTATTGAGATCTCCTTGTTGTCCTATAGAGGGCTGCTGACACTAGTGTGTGGGGATGTATAAAAATTAGAGGTGCATGTTGTCACTTGTGGGTTTATTCTGGTGTAAGTTGGCATAGTACAAGCTTTGGTACTTGTGTAGGGAGCACTTTGGCAGAACTTTATTTGGGTTTTGCATGCTGTATTTCACCAATTGTTGCATTAGCCATCACAATATAGTCTCTTTTTAGAGACTCACACACTGGTTATATCCGGGTTCCCCTGTCACATTTTTGAAATTATGAAGTTGGAGCATTTTGGTTCTTATTTCTTGCTATGTGCTTATAATTTATAGCCCTGAAGAAGTCGTTCGGGAATTTAAAAGGAGATTTCCCTTGACGAAACACGTGTTGGCTGAAAACTTGTCATCAGGCTGCAATTATTACACCAGAACATAATTGCAGTACCACGGAAAGATTTCTAGTTGCTGCAATTCTTCAATTGCTGTTTGATTTAGTTTGGCTGTGAATTGTATTACTAGGCCATAACTGTATCACTATGGTTAGATATCTGTCTAGCTTGGTTAAATCCAACTTTAATTAAACTTTGATTGTGTTTTTTTTCCGACAACTATTTACAAGTATTTTTCTGTGATGAGAGAGATGCCACACATTGTTTTTTCTGTTTGTATGGTTCTTAACCTGGAGGGGTTCGGTGTTTCCCCTGTGTAGGCACCTCTCATTCTTTATTCGAATTTGCTTGATATAGGATCCCGAGCGCCCATTCAACCCTAACTTTACACCCCTCTCTTTAGGCACGGACGGTATGACTAATACATTTTCTGCTGTATTTTTCCGGTCAGCGCCCATCAGAAAAAAGGTATTTGGCGTGCCATCGCCAAGGAGGTGTGGACCCTTGGGGTCTTTGACAGGCGGAGCACCCACTGCCGCAAATGGTTTGAGGACCTGCGCCGCTGGTCAAGGAAGACGGTGGAGGCCCAGCTGGGGCAGGCCTCCCAACGAGGAAGGGGTGCTCGTCGCACCATGACACCCCTAATGTTCCGCATCCTGGCGGTGGCCTATCCGGAGTCAGATGGGCACTTGAAGGCATCACAGCAGCCACAAGGGGATGAGTACAAATTCAGGTTCAAATTCTTGACTTTGCGAGCGTTAAGGTGTTACCTGGGTGGGGGATGTGGGCTGTAGGTGCCCCTAGGCCAGGGCGAACATGGCAGGGTAGGTTCCATGATGGGCAAGCTCAGATGCACTCCAACCACAATAATGTTGGTGGGCATCTACTACTGGGCATGGTCCTGTGGGCTTCAGGTGAGCAGCTAATGACGTTAGGCATTGTACCCCATGGGCTGGTGACTAGCATTGTAACTGGTAGTGCAAGGCCTACTGCATAGAGCTGTTCCCTGTGAGATGTGTACGCCAACGGTAGTGTTGTTGCTGGCATTGACCAAGTGTTTCCTTTGTCTCCCCCCCCCTTTTTGTTTTGTCACCCTGTTCTTCTGTGCATTATAATCATCTGGTGGAGGAACAGAGGCACCGTTGATGGAGGGAGCTGTATCCCACATGGGCCTGGAGGCCGAATCCACTGATGGTGAGGGCACCAGTGGACGGAGGGCGGGGAGCACCACGATGGAGACAGGAGGGGACAGTACCGACAGCTCCTTGGCAGTCGCGGACACCTCTGTGCCCTCCCCAACTACAGGTACATCTGCCACCCCCGTACCAGCACCGCCCTCCCAGCAACCCCTCAGCGTGTTTCCCGTGCCCGCTCACCCAGGAGGGTGGGCATCTCCTTCGCCCCAGGCACCTCAGGCCCTGCCCCAGTCAGCCCTGCTGCCCTCAGTGAGGAGGCTTTTGACCTCCTGAGATCCCTCTCTGTTTGGCAGTCAACCATACTGAATGACATCCAGGGTCTAGCAGGGCATTTGCAACAAACAAATACATACCTGGAGGGCATTCACTCTAGCGTGGCGGCCCAACAGAGAGCATTCCAGGCTCTGGCCAACTCACTGATGGCAGCCATTGTCCATGTCTCCAGCGTCCCCCCTCCAACTTCCTCTACACAGTCCCAATCCCCTCAACCCCCGCCTATCGCAAGCACACCTTCAGACCAGCATTTACCCAAATCAACACACAGAAGTAGCTCAGGCAAACACAAGCACCACACTTCATCTCACAGGCACTCACACAAGCACCAGCCACATGCAGACACACCAACATCCACTGCCTCCACTGTGTCCCCCTCCTCCTCGTCGTCCACCTCCCTCCCAGTAGCGTCTCCACTCACACCTGCATGCACTACATCCTCATCCACTACCTCCACTACCTCCATCAGCAGCATGCCTATCACTACACGCCCCTCACTGGCAGTCACCACCCCCACATCCATACACACGTCCCCTGTGTCCTCTCTCACTGTGTCTGTGACCCCTCCTCCCAAAGTACACAAACGCAAGCACACAGACACCCAACAGCCATCCACCTCACAACAGCATCCAGCCCATGCACCTGCATCCAAACACAGCAGACTGACACCTCCTACAACCACTTCCTCTTCCTCCACTCCCAAACGTTCACTCTCTTCCTGCCCCAATGTCCCTAAGAAGCTTGACCTCGCCACCATTGACCTATTCCCTACCCCTCTCCCACCCACCCCCCTGTCCTTCCCTTCGGGCCAGGGTGGCCAGAACCCAGCCCGGCACCTCAGCCACCCAGTCCACGGCCATTGTGGTTTCTGCAGCTACTGCGGGTGTGAGAGGGTTCAAGGAGGCACCCGTCAGCACAGCCAGTGAGCCAGCACCACCTGCCAAGGCCAAGAAGGGTCCGCCACCTAGCAAGGGCAAGAAGGGGACACCAGCCAGCAAGGGGAAGGAGGCACCACCAGCCAGCAAGGGGAAGGAGGCACCACCAGCCAGCAAGGGCAAGAAAAAAACACCATCCGGCAGAAGCAAGGAGGCACCACCATCTGCCAAGGGCAGGAAGGGGCACACAACACCAGCCATGGCACTTCAGCCGCCCGAGGCTGCAGGTGAAGGGCTGGAGCCTAACACCACCGCGGCCAGCACTGCTACTTGCACCACGGCCAGCACTGCTACCTGCACCGCGGCCAGCACCTCCATCTGCCCCGCCGCCAGCAGCAGCAGCCCTAGTGGGCAGCCGTCCGAGGCTGCAGGTGAAGGGCTGGAGCCTACCACTACCACAGCCAGCACTGCTACCTGCACCGCAGGCAGCACCTCCACCTGCCCCACTGCCAGCAGCACCACTACTAGCAGCAGCAGCGCCAGTGGGCAGCCGTCCGAGGCTGCAGGTGAAGGGCTGGAGCCTACCACCACCGTGGCCAGCACCGCTACCTGCACCGCAGCCAACACCGCTATCTGCACTGCGGCCAGCACCGCCACCTGCCCCGCTGCCAGCAGCACCACTGCCAGCAGCAGCAGCCCCAGTGGGCAGCTGTCCGAGGCTGCAGGTGAAGGACTGGAGCCTACCACCACCACTGACTGCACCGCCACCTGCAGCGCAACTGCCATCCACTGAGCAGCCGTCACTGCCGGCGAGCAGTGTGTAGTAGTGACCACATGGGCTGCAGTGCGTCCTGGCCCCTGCAACACCTGTTGGTGTGACACCCAGGTGAGAGACTGTGACCTTGCCCCATCCAGGATGAAGCACACTGCGCACAAAGCCCCCTCCAGAACCAGTGGAAGAAGGCATCCTCTCACCCCCTCCTTGACAGGATGAAGCACACTGGGCATAAAGCCCCCTCCAGAACCAGTGGAAGAAGGCATCCACTCACCCCCTCCTTGGCAGGATGATGCACACTGGGCACAAAGCCCCCTCCAGAACCAGTGGAAGAAGGCATCCACTTGAGAGACTGTGGATTTCCACTCCCCAGGACCAAGCAGTGGGCAAATCAACCACTTGAAAGACTGTGGCTTTGCACTCTCCAGGACCAAGCAGTGGAGAAGCCACCCACTTGAGAGACTGTGGCTTTGCACTCCCCAGGACCAAGCAGTGGAGAAGCCACCCACTTGAGAGACTGTGGCTTTGCACTCCCCAGGAGCAAGCAGTGGGCAAATCACCCACTTGAAAGACTGTGGCTTTGTACTCCCCACGACCAAGCAGTGGACATGGAGCCCCCTCCAGGCCAGTGGCGTTGTACCATCTTCCGGCTGAGGTGCCCCCCATTCCCCGTCCCCCTGAGATGCCTGTGTTTTTTCGACCTGATGCCCCTGCAGTGTTCTCTCCGTATTGAGGCAGGAGTCAAGTGTGGCCTTGGCCTATGTGTTATGGCCCTGAGGGCCACGTACATTTTGGAGTGGGCATTGTCGATCCTTTTGTATATATTGTACATACGGTTTATTGTATAAGGACGTATTTATCTAAAACTGTACTAATTCACTCATTTTAATCCATTCCTTTTGTCCTCGCATTATTCCTGAGGGTTACGGGGTGTATATGTTATTGCATCAGTTTGTGTGTATGGTGTTAGGGGTGGGGGTGTTGCATGTTGCGTGTGTGTGTCACTCTCTTTTTCCTCCCCCCTCGCTTGTGTGCTAGGTGCAGTACTCACCGTGGTCGTCTTCAACGGCTTTCGTGTTCCTGGTGTATGAGAAGGTACACCAGCATTGGAAAAAGTGCAGTTTGGGCTCCATGTCGTCGTGGTTCTTCCCTGAGTGTCGAGAGGTGAGTCGATTCCCTTCAATGTACTGCTTCTGCTGTGCTTTTGATGGCGTTGGTACCGCCCCGGAAAAGGTGGCGGATAGGCCTGTTGTAATGCTGTGGGCAGTACATTGTCTTCCACCTGGCTGTTGGCGGTTACCGCCGCGGTGTTTGTTGCTACCGCCATGGCAGTCGGTGTATTAAAGTGGCTGTATGTGTTGGCGGTTTCCGCCTTGGTCATGATTCAATTTTTTTTAACAGCCAGCCTGTTGGCAGTGTTACCATCACCTTTTCACCGACCGCCTAATGAGGGCTTTAGATTCTTGTCAGGGTCTGGGATGTTATCCTTAGCCAGGCTTTTTACCAAATTACTCATCTCTTCCAGTTTTCCCTCCTGTCCAATTTGTCCTCCTTATCTTGACAGCCTTTAGAAATAGTGCTAGTTTTTAAAGGGCTTTTCGTTCTTGACACAACTCTCTCCTAGGGTAAGAGAAGAGGGTTTCCAAATGCCTTGTTGAAATACTTTTGTCCTTGTCCTTGAATCGAAATATATAATAGGTCAACAACCTGCCTCAACATGTTTATTAATCTCATCCATTGCTAGCTTAATGTCACTTCTTATGCAACATCGTTTTAGACGAAGCTTTGTTTTTTTCCAGATATTTGCACTTTTTCCACTATCAAATTTAAACTATAAAACCAGAATTTTTCTTCAACAGAACAATCTGTTTTGCTTCTTGAAAATGAACATAGAGCTAATATTGAGAAAGGAATAATGCTCAGTAGAATTAATCAATATATTCTCTCAGTGTATCTTTAAAATCATCTTATAATGGAATAGTACTGAGACTGCCTCTCAGGTTAGACTTCTTTTTAAAGTTAACTGTATGACCAGATGCAGAGGGCGGTATTGTGAATGGTGGTGGCTCCCTATTCCTCTCTGAGATGTCATGTGCTATTCATTGTTTACTAAAGTCAAATGCCAGTTGTGAGGAACTGAAAATTGGGTGTGTTCTTTTTAGAGTCGAGCGCACAAGTGCTCCGTCCCTATTGTAATCGTTCTTTGGGCTTGTAACCACGCCCATGTCACGACTGTCAGTTTCATTGGTTCGTGGGCTTGCCTTTTAAAATCTGCTTGCTTTCATTAGTGAAAGGCATGTCTACGTCATGCCTTTTCTGGTGTTTAGCCCTCCTCGAGTGCACCGGCCAACTACTGAAAACTTATGAGGCTCGTTGTTTTCAGCCTGGTTTCTGCACTAATTTGTCTTTATCTTTTCCAAACAGCGCGATTGCTCTGAAATTTACACGGAGCGATCGTGCTAGTTTTTTTTTAGTTTTCGATTTCAGCGCGATTGCGCTGCGTTTTACATAGCGTGATCGGGCTCGTTTCTTTTCTTTCTATTTGTGTGGCAAGAAAAGTCCAGTCAGGAATTTACAACTGTAATACTTCTAACTCGAGCAAATGCGAGACCCGTTGCATTGCAAATGCTTGTATACCTTTGGGTTCATCCAGTGCCAGTTCTAACAGGAAACCATTACTGGTGTGTAACTTCTTCGATTTGGCGAGGAGTACCAACGGCCAGGTAGCGATGACCATCTCCTGCAGACTGATGGACTCTGGTGCCTGGGGAGACATCACAACCTCAGAGACACCTTGCAGATGTTACCGAGAGCGGTCAAGAACTGCATCTTGGGTGGTCCCCTTTTTAAAAAAAGAACCAATCAAATGGAGGATTCAATTTCATGACTTGCACCCTGTTTGAAATCCAGAAATAGAAGCCATCCCTCTCCCACTTTGGCAAATCAGTAACTTTTAACCAAACAAAAGTAAAACCAATGGGAACCAGGCCTCAAATAACAAAGCAGAGGTGATCAGGTATCGGAGAAGAGATTAAAGGAGAATTTTTAAACAAACCGACACACGGTCCAATGTCGGGAGTGAAACATTAGCTCTTTTTTCAGAAAGTCTTCAGTTTAACATAACAGGTGGCAAATTGCAAGTTTCAGCATTTGTTTGCACCTCTGATGAATTTAATTAAAGTGTATTTAATTGTTTGATTTTAAAACCTGCTCAATTTTTATATCAGACATTCACAGTTAAAATGCAATTGATCTCTTCCCTCCGGTTCCCTCTCCAATGACCAATGCCTCCTGTTCCTGAAACTGTGAACCATCCCTCTCATTTTTACCACCTTATGTTGCATCCCTTTGATTTTTACTATGTAAAGTGCTAGGTATATTATAAAAAACTACTAAATAGACTGATAAAATACATGTATGTAAGAGTCTTTTTGTTAGTAACCATGCAAACACACTGTTAAAAAATCATATAATGTCAGAAATGTGCTTCTGTCCCTGGCAGGTTTCTTAAGGCCTGGGGCCAGATGTATGAAAGCATTTTGCATTCGCAAACAGGGCGAATGCCCGTTTGCGAATGCAAAATAGCATTTCAGAATGTATGAAATACATTCTGAACGCAATTTTAAGGAATCGCTAAAATAGCGATACCTTAAAATTGCGACTCTCTAAATTAGAAATCGCAAATAAGGATTCCTTATTTGCGATTCCTTAGCAGATGTATGAAGCAATTCCTAAATGCGATTTTGGCATTTAAGAATCGCTAATTACCACCAAGTTGAACTTGGTGGTAACCATGTGCAAAATTTAAAAGTGCATTTAAAATGAATTTTTAAATTGTACATGTAAAGCACACATGCCCTTTTGGCATGTGTGCACCTTACATGTCCCCCCAAAAAATTTTGGGGTGCAGCATAGGGGGCCTTAGCCCCCCAGCACCCTGATGTTTTGCATTTCCGAAATTGTGATTTCTGGTTCAGAAATCGCAATTTTGGAAATGCAAAAAATTCGCAGATATGGGCCAACAGGCCCAGAGGTGCGAATGGGGCCGGTATCGCAATTTGCGAATCGGTAATAGCATTCGCGATTTTTAAGAAATCGCTATTACCGATTCGCAAAGGGCCTTGATGATACCTCTGGCCCCTAGTACTTTCTGTTAGTTATTACTTTCTTTGGTGTTATAGCAATTACCTAACTTCCAATTGCACCTTATATTCACATATCATTTTGTTTCCAAGTAACTGTGAGAATGACTGCAAATCCAACCAAAATACACTGTATAAACTAAGCAAATATTGAAAAAACTCTTTCTCTCTTCAAGAGCAGATTGGGTTTAGGCCAAGTCCCTTTCTTTTATTGTCCCTGGATGGAAGGTTTGTAGGATGTACAGATTATAAGCATTACATGTGGAATACCATGAAAATGAATCAATAACCTACAGACCTGTTGGAAACTTATACCAGTTTCTTATTTCAAAGTTTGCAAATGTAAAAGAAAGCTCCTTTATTAGTGCAGAAAGCTATTTTAAGACAGATTCTCGGGGGATTTGAAGTACTGCCAACTTTAAAATTGAAATTAGCTTTGTGAAAAAGTAGGAAGGACGGAAGGGAAGGAAGATTGGCGCCGCGCCCGCCGGGAGGACCTGCTTTCATCGAGACGTTTGCATGTTAAGGAGGCGCATCAGGCTGCCTGCTCATGCAGTCGGGAGCTCTTGATTTTAACCTCCACACACCAAGCGGGGTGATCCGATCTCCAACAATCATGAGAGCCAAGCAGGCTTCGAGGCTACGCAGCCGGGCAGAAGAGCGGGGTAATGTCGGAAACAGCGCGAGGGTTTATTTGTGCGCGGGGCGCGCCGGAGCTATTTAGAATAAGCTCTAACAGTGCAATTTAAGTCTGCCGCAAAGAGGGGCGAACAGGAGTCAGCATTAATTACAATTGCAATATCTTCTGCTTGACACTTACTGACACAGCCTAATGAATCATGACGTCATATCTTTTTGCCAGAATAAAAACATATTCTGAAGAGCAGCCGTGTTCGCCGGCGCTGGCCTCCTGTATGGCCTTGGGTGGAGCCTCGCAGGCGCGTGCGGGGCCGGCTGGGAGCCAAAAGCAATGCTGGCGAAAGCGTTCAAACCAGCGCTGCCCCCCTCCATCTCTCTCTCTCTCTCTCTCTCTCCCTCTCTCTTTCCTCTCGCCTCTCCTTCTACGCTCTCACTCTCAAGCTCTTCGCTCTCTGTACTCTCTCTCTCTCTCTTTCCACTCGCCTCCTTCTTTCTCTCTCTCCCTACGCTCTCACTCTCTCACTCCTCACTCTCTGTACTCTCTCTCTCTCCCTCTCTCTTTCCTCTCGCCTCTCCTTCTACGCTCTCACTCTCAAGCTCCTCGCTCTCTGTACTCTCTCTCTCTCTCTCTCTCTCCCTCTCTCTTTCCTCTCGCCTCTCCTTCTACGCTCTCACTCTCAAGCTCTTCGCTCTCTGTACTCTCTCTCTCTCTCTTTCCACTCGCCTCCTTCTTTCTCTCTCTCCCTACGCTCTCACTCTCTCACTCCTCACTCTCTGTACTCTCTCTCTCTCCCTCTCTCTTTCCTCTCGCCTCTCCTTCTACGCTCTCACTCTCAAGCTCTTCGCTCTCTGTACTCTCTCTCTCTCTCTTTCCACTCGCCTCCTTCTTTCTCTCTCTCCCTACGCTCTCACTCTCTCACTCCTCACTCTCTGTACTCTCTCTCTCTCCCTCTCTCTTTCCTCTCGCCTCTCCTTCTACGCTCTCACTCTCAAGCTCCTCGCTCTCTGTACTCTCTCTCTCTCTCTCTCTCTCTCTCTCTCTTTCCTCTCCATCTCTCTCTCTCTCTCTCTCTTTCCACTCGCCTCCTTCTTTCTCTCTCTCCCTACGCTCTCACTCTCTCACTCCTCGCTCTCTGTGCTCTCTCTCCTCTCTCTCTCTGTACTCTCTCTCCTCACTCTCAGTACTCTCTCTCCTCACTCTCTGTACTCTCTCTCCTCACTCTCTGCACTCTCTCTCCTCACTCTCTGCACTCTCTCTCCTCGCTCTCTGCACTCTCTCTCCTCACTCTCTGCACTCTCTCTCCTCACTCTCTGCACTCTCTCTCCTCACTCTCTGCACTCTCTCTCCTCACTCTCTGCACTCTCTCTCCTCGCTCTCTGTACTCTCTCTCCCCTTGCTCTCTGTACTCTCTCTCCTCACTCTCTGTACTCTCTCTCCTCACTCTCTGTACTCTCTCTCCTCGCTCTCTGTGCTCTCTCTCCTCTCTCTCTCTGTACTCTCTCTCCTCACTCTCAGTACTCTCTCTCCTCGCTCTCTGTACTCTCTCTCCTCGCTCTCTGTGCTCTCTCTCCTCGCTCTCTGTGCTCTCTCTCCTCGCTCTCTGTGCTCTCTCTCCTCGCTCTCTGCGCTCTCTCTCCTCGCTCTCTGCGCTCTCTCTCCTCGCTCTCTGCGCTCTCTCTCCTCACTCTCTGCACTCTCTCTCCTCACTCTCAGTACTCTCTCTCCTCACTCTCTGTACTCTCTCTCCTCGCTCTCTGTACTCTCTCTCCTCGCTCTCTGTACTCTCTCTCCTCGCTCTCTGCACTCTCTCTCCTCGCTCTCTGCACTCTCTCTCCTCTCTCTCTGTACTCTCTCTCCTCACTCTCTGTACTCTCTCTCCTCGCTCTCTGTGCTCTCTCTCCTCTCTCTCTCTGTACTCTCTCTCCTCACTCTCAGTACTCTCTCTCCTCACTCTCTGTACTCTCTCTCCTCACTCTCTGTACTCTCTCTCCTCACTCTCTGTACTCTCTCTCCTCACTCTCTGTGCTCTCTCTCCTCACTCTCAGTGCTCTCTCTCCTCACTCTCTGTACTCTCTCTCCTCACTCTCTGTACTCTCTCTCCTCACTCTCTGTACTCTCTCTCCCCTTGCTCTCTGTACTCTCTCTCCTCACTCTCTGTACTCTCTCTCCTCTCTCTCTGTACTCTCTCTCCTCACTCTCTGTACTCTCTCTCTCTCCTCACTCTCTGTACTCTCTCTCCTCACTCTCAGTGCTCTCTCTCCTCACTCTCTGTGCTCTCTCTCCTCACTCTCTGCACTCTCTCTCCTCGCTCTCTGTACTCTCTCTCCTCACTCTCTGCACTCTCTCCCCTCACTCTCTGCACTCTCTCCCCTCACTCTCTGCACTCTCTCCCCTCACTCTCTGTACTCTCTCTCCTCACTCTCTGTGCTCTCTCTCCTCGCTCTCTGTACTCTCTCTCCTCTCTCTCTCTGTACTCTCTCTCCTCACTCTCTGCACTCTCTCCCCTCGCTCTCTGTACTCTCTCTCCTCACTCTCTGTACTCTCTCTCCTCACTCTCTGCACTCTCTCCCCTCGCTCTCTGTACTCTCTCTCCTCGCTCTCTGTACTCTCTCTCCTCGCTCTCTGTGCTCTCTCCCCTCACTCTCTGTACTCTCTCTCCTCACTCTCAGTGCTCTCTCTCCTCACTCTCTGCGCTCTCTCTCCTCACTCTCTGTACTCTCTCTCCTCACTCTCTGTGCTCTCTCTCCTCTCTCTCTGTACTCTCTCTCCTCACTCTCTGTACTCTCTCTCCTCACTCTTTGCACTCTCTCCCCTTGCTCGCTCTACTCTCTCTCTCTCTCTCTCTGTGCTCTCTCTCCTCACTCTCTGTACTCTCTCTCCCCTTGCACTCTGTACTCTCTCCCCTCACTCTCTGCACTCTCTCCCCTCACTCTCTGTACTCTCTCTCCTCGCTCTCTGCACTCTCTCCCCTCGCTCTCTGTACTCTCTCTCCTCACTCTCTGTACTCTCTCTCCTTGCTCTCTGTGCTCTCTCTCCTCACTCTCTGTACTCTCTCTCCTCTCTCTCTCTGTACTCTCTCTCCTCACTCTCAGTACTCTCTCTCCTTGCTCTCTGTGCTCTCTCTCCTCACTCTCTGTACTCTCTCTCCTCTCTCTCTCTGTACTCTCTCTCCTCACTCTCTGTACTCTCTCCCCTCACTCTCTGTACTCTCTCTCCTCACTCTCTGTACTCTCACTCTCTGTACTCTCTCTCCTCACTCTCTGTACTCTCTCTCCTCGCTCTCTGTGCTCTATCTCCTCTCTCTCTCTGTACTCTCTCTCCTCACTCTCAGTACTCTCTCTCCTCACTCTCTGTACTCTCTCTCCTCACTCTCTGTACTCTCTCTCCTCGCTCTCTGTACTCTCTCTCCTCACTCTCTGTACTCTCTCCCCTTGCTCTCTGTACTCTCTCTCCTCACTCTCTGTACCCTCTCTCTCCTCACTCTCTGTACTCTCTCTCCTCGCTCTCTGTACTCTCTCCCCTCGCTCTCTGTACTCTCTCTCCTCACTCTCTGTACTCTCTCTCCTCACTCTCTGTGCTCTCTCTCCTCACTCTCTGTGCTCTCTCTCCTCACTCTCTGTACTCTCTCTCCTCACTCTCTGTACTCTCTCTTGCTCTCTGTACTCTCTCTCCTCACTCTCTGTACTCTCTCTCCTCACTCTCTGTACTCTCTCTCCTCTCTCTCTGTACTCTCTCTCCTCACTCTCTGTACTCTCTCTCCTCACTCTCTATACTCTCTCTCCTCGCTCTCTGTACTCTCTCTCCTCACTCTCTGTACTCTCTCCCCTCACTCTCTGTACTCTCTCCCCTCGCTCTCTGTACTCTCTCTCCTCGCTCTCTGCACTCTCTCTCCTCGCTCTCTGTACTCTCTCTCCTCACTCTCTGCACTCTCTCCTCACTCTCTGCACTCTCTCCCCTCGCTCTCTGTACTCTCTCTCCTCACTCTCAGTGCTCTCTCTCCTCGCTCTCTGTACTCTCTCTCCTCGCTCTCTGTACTCTCTCTCCTCGCTCTCTGTACTCTCTCTCCTCGCTCTCTGTACTCTCTCTCCTCAGTCTCTGTACTCTCTCTCCTCACTCTGTACTCTCTCCTCGCTCTCTGTACTCTCTCCTCGCTCTCTGTACTCTCTCTCCTCACTCTCTGTACTCTCTCTCCTCACTCTCTGTACTCTCTCTCCTCACTCTCTGCACTCTCTCCCCTCGCTCTCTGTACTCTCTCTCCTCGCTCTCTGCACTCTCTCTCCTCGCTCTCTGTACTCTCTCTCCTTGCTCTCTGTACTCTCTCTCCTCACTCTCAGTACTCTCTCTCCTCACTCTCTGTACTCTCTCCCCTCACTCTCTGTACTCTTTCTTGCCTCTCCATCTCTCTCTCTCTATATATCTCTCTCTCCCTCTTTCTCTCTCTCTCTCTGTCTCTTTCTCTCCCCCTCTCTCTCCTTCTTTCTCTCTCTCTCCTCGCTCTCTTTACACTCTCTCTCTCTCCTCACTCTCTGTACTCTCTCCCCTTGCTCTCTGCACTCTCTCTCCTCGCTCTCTGTACTCTCTCTCCTCACTCTCTGCACTCTCTCTCCTCACTCTCTGCACTCTCTCTCCTCGCTCTCTGTACTCTCTCTCCTCACTCTCTGTACTCTCTCTCCTCGCTCTCTGTACTCTCTCCCCTTGCTCTCTGTACTCTCTCTCCTCACTCTCTGTGCTCTCTCTCCTCACTCTCTGTACTCTCTCTCCTCACTCTCAGTGCTCTCTCTCCTCACTCTCTGCACTCTCTCCCCTTCCTCTCAGTACTCTCTCTCTTCACTCTCAGTACTCTCTCTCCTCACTCTCTGTGCTCTCTCTCCCCTCGCTCTCTGTACTCTCTCCCCTCACTCTCTGTACTCTCTCTCCTCACTCTCTGTACTCTCTCTCCTCACTCTCAGTGCTCTCTCTCCTCACTCTCTGCACTCTCTCCCCTCGCTCTCTGTACTCTCTCTCCTCACTCTCAGTGCTCTCTCTCCTCACTCTCTGTACTCTCTCTCCTCGCTCTCTGTACTCTCTCTCCTCGCTCTCTGTACTCTCTCTCCTCAGTCTCTGTACTCTCTCTCCTCACTCTGTACTCTCTCCTCGCTCTCTGTACTCTCTCCTCGCTCTCGGTACTCTCTCTCCTCACTCTCTGTACTCTCTCTCCTCACTCTCTGTACTCTCTCTCCTCACTCTCTGCACTCTCTCCCCTCGCTCTCTGTACTCTCTCTCCTCGCTCTCTGTACTCTCTCTCCTTGCTCTCTGTACTCTCTCTCCTCACTCTCAGTACTCTCTCTCCTCACTCTCTGTACTCTCTCCCCTCACTCTCTGTACTCTTTCTTGCCTCTCCATCTCTCTCTCTCTATATATCTCTCTCTCCCTCTTTCTCTCTCTCTCTCTGTCTCTTTCTCTCCCCCTCTCTCTCCTTCTTTCTCTCTCTCTCCTCGCTCTCTTTACACTCTCTCTCTCTCCTCACTCTCTGTACTCTCTCCCCTTGCTCTCTGTACTCTCTCTCCTCGCTCTCTGTACTCTCTCTCCTCACTCTCTGCACTCTCTCTCCTCACTCTCTGCACTCTCTCTCCTCGCTCTCTGTACTCTCTCTCCTCACTCTCTGTACTCTCTCTCCTCGCTCTCTGTACTCTCTCCCCTTGCTCTCTGTACTCTCTCTCCTCACTCTCTGTGCTCTCTCTCCTCACTCTCAGTGCTCTCTCTCCTCACTCTCTGCACTCTCTCCCCTTCCTCTCAGTACTCTCTCTCTTCACTCTCAGTACTCTCTCTCCTCACTCTCTGCACTCTCTCCCCTTCCTCTCAGTACTCTCTCTCCTCACTCTCAGTGCTCTCTCGCCTCACTCTCTGTACTCTCTCTCCTTGCTCTCTGTACTCTCTCTCCTCACTCTCTGCACTCTCTCTCCTTGCTCTCTGTACTCTCTCTCCTCACTCTCTGTACTCTCTCTCCTCTCCTCTCACTCTCAGTACTCTCTCTCCTCGCTCTCTGTACTCTCTCTCCTCACTCTCTGTACTCTCTCTCCTCACTCTCTGTACTCTCTCTCCTCACTCTCTGTACTCTCTCTCCTCACTCTCTGTGCTCTCTCTCCTCGCTCTCTGTACTCTCTCCCCTCGCTCTCTGTACTCTCCCTCTCCTCGCTCTCTGTACTCTCTCTCCTCACTCTCTGTACTCTCTCCCCTCGCTCTCTGCACTCTCTCTCCTCGCTCTCTGTACTCTCTCTCCTCGCTCTCTGTACTCTCTCCCCTCGCTCTCTGTACTCTCTCTCCTCGCTCTCTGTACTCTCTCTCCTCGCTCTCTGTACTCTCTCTCCTCGCTCTCTGTACTCTCTCCCCTCGCTCTCTGTACTCTCTCTCCTCGCTCTCTGCACTCTCTCTCCTCGCTCTCTGTACTCTCTCCCCTCGCTCTCTGTACTCTCTCTCCTCGCTCTCTGCACTCTCTCTCCTCGCTCTCTGCACTCTCTCTCCTCGCTCTCTGCACTCTCTCTCCTCACTCTCAGTGCTCTCTCTCCTCGCTCTCTGTACTCTCTCTCCTCGCTCTCTGTACTCTCTCTCCTCACTTTCTGTACTCTCTCTCCTCACTCTCTGCACTCTCTCTCCTCACTCTCTGCACTCTCTCTCCTCGCTCTCTGTACTCTCTCTCCTCGCTCTCTGTACTCTCTCTCCTCGCTCTCTGTACTCTCTCTCCTCGCTCTCTGTACTCTCTCTCCTCGCTCTCTTTACACTCTCTCTCTCTCCTCACTCTCAGTAGTCTCTGTACCCTCTCCCCTTGCTCTCTGTACCCTCTCTCCTCACTCTCTGTACTCTCTCTCCTCACTCTCTGTACTCTCTCTCCTCACTCTCTGCGCTCTCTCTCCTCGCTCTCTGTACTCTCTCCCCTCGCTCTCTGTACTCTCTCTCCTCGCTCTCTGTACTCTCTCCCCTTGCTCTCTGTACTCTCTCTCCTTGCTCTCAGTACTCTCTCTCCTCGCTCTCTGTACTCTCTCTCCTCACTCTCTGTACTCTCTCCCCTCACTCTCTGTACTCTCTCTCCTCACTCTCTGTACTCTCTCTCCTCACTCTCTGTACTCTCTCCCCTCTCTCTCTGTACTCTCTCCCCTCGCTCTCTGTACTCTCTCTCCTCGCTCTCTGTACTCTCTCTCCTCGCTCTCTGTACTCTCTCTCCTCTCTCTCTGTACTCTCTCTCCTTGCTCTCTCTGTACTCTCTCTCCTTGCTCTCTGTACTCTCTCTCCTCACTCTCAGTGCTCTCTCTCCTCACTCTCTGTACTCTCTCTCCTCGCTCTCTGTACTCTCTCCTCACTCTCTGTACTCTCTCTCCTCACTCTCTGTACTCTCTCTCCTCACTCTCTGTACTCTCTCTCCTCGCTCTCTGTACTCTCTCTCCTCGCTCTCGGTGCTCTCTCTCCTCACTCTCTGTACTCTCTCTCCTCACTCTCAGTGCTCTCTCTCCTCACTCTCTGTACTCTCTCTCCTCACTCTCTGTACTCTCTCCCCTCACTCTCTGTACTCTCTCCCCTCGCTCTCTGTACTCTCTCCCCTCGCTCTCTGTACTCTCTCCCCTCGCTCTCTGTACTCTCTCCCCTCACTCTCTGTACCCTCTCTCCTCATTCTCTGTACTCTCTCTCCTCACTCTCTGTACTCTCTCCCCTCGCTCTCTGTACTCTCTCTTTCCTCTCCATCTCTCTCTCTCTCTCTCTCTCTCTCTCTCTCTCTCTCACCTCACTCTCTGTACTCTCTCTCCTCACTCTCTGTACTCTCTCCCCTCACTCTCTGTACTCTCTCTCCTCACTCTCTGTACTCTCTCTCCTCACTCTCTGTACTCTCTCTCTCTCCTCGCTCTCTGTACTCTCTCGCCTCACCCTCTGTACTCTCTCTTTCCTCTCCATCTCTCTCTCTCTCTCTCTCTCTCACCTCACTCTCTGTACTCTCTCTCCTCACTCTCTGTACTCTCTCCCCTCACTCTCAGTACTCTCTCTCCTCACTCTCTGTACTCTCTCTCCTCACTCTCTGTACTCTCTCTCCTCACTCTCTGTGCTCTCTCTCCCCTCGCTCTCTGTACTCTCTCCCCTCAATCTCTGTACTCTCTCTCCTCACTCTCTGTACTCTCTCCCCTCGCTCTCTGTACTCTCTCCCCTCGCTCTCTGCACTCTCTCTCCTCACTCTCTGTGCTCTCTCCCCTCACTCTCTGTACCCTCTCTCCTCACTCTCTGTACTCTCTCTCCTCACTCTCTGTACTCTCTCTCCTCGCTCTCTGCACTCTCTCTCCTCGCTCTCTGTACTCTCTCCCCTCACTCTCTGTACCCTCTCCCCTCACTCTCTGTACCCTCTCCCCTCACTCTCTGTACTCTCTCTCCTCACTCTCTGTACTCTCTCCCCTCACTCTCTGTACTCTCTCCCCTCGCTCTCTGTACTCTCTCCCCTCGCTCTCTGTACTCTCTCCCCTCACTCTCTGTACTCTCTCCCCTCACTCTCTGTACTCTCTCCCCTCGCTCTCTGTACTCTCTCCCCTCACTCTCTGTACCCTCTCTCCTCACTCTCTGTACTCTCTCTCCTCACTCTCTGTACTCTCTACCCTCGCTCTCTGTACTCTCTCTTTCCTCTCCATCTCTCTCTCTCTCTCTCTCTCTCACCTCACTCTCTGTACTCTCTCTCCTCACTCTCTGTACTCTCTCCCCTCACTCTCTGTACTCTCTCTCCTCACTCTCTGTACTCTCTCTCCTCACTCTCTGTACTCTCTCTCCTCTCTCTCTGTACTCTCTCTCCTTGCTCTCTGTACTCTCTCTCCTCACTCTCAGTGCTCTCTCTCCTCACTCTCTGTACTCTCTCTCCTCGCTCTCTGTACTCTCTCCTCACTCTCTGTACTCTCTCTCCTCACTCTCAGTACTCTCTCTCCTCACTCTCTGTACTCTCTCTCCTCACTCTCTGTACTCTCTCTCCTCGCTCTCTGTACTCTCTCTCCTCGCTCTCGGTGCTCTCTCTCCTCACTCTCTGTACTCTCTCTCCTCACTCTCGGTGCTCTCTCTCCTCACTCTCTGTACTCTCTCTCCTCACTCTCTGTACTCTCTCCCCTCACTCTCTGTACTCTCTCCCCTCGCTCTCTGTACTCTCTCCCCTCGCTCTCTGTACTCTCTCCCCTCACTCTCTGTACTCTCTCCCCTCGCTCTCTGTACTCTCTCCCCTCACTCTCTGTACCCTCTCTCCTCACTCTCTGTACTCTCTCTCCTCACTCTCTGTACTCTCTCCCCTCGCTCTCTGTACTCTCTCTTTCCTCTCCATCTCTCTCTCTCTCTCTCTCTCTCTCTCTCTCTCTCTCACCTCACTCTCTGTACTCTCTCTCCTCACTCTCTGTACTCTCTCCCCTCACTCTCTGTACTCTCTCTCCTCACTCTCTGTACTCTCTCTCCTCACTCTCTGTACTCTCTCTCTCTCCTCGCTCTCTGTACTCTCTCGCCTCACCCTCTGTACTCTCTCTTTCCTCTCCATCTCTCTCTCTCTCTCTCTCTCTCTCTCTCTCTCTCACCTCACTCTCTGTACTCTCTCTCCTCACTCTCTGTACTCTCTCCCCTCACTCCCAGTACTCTCTCTCCTCACTCTCTGTACTCTCTCTCCTCACTCTCTGTACTCTCTCTCCTCACTCTCTGTGCTCTCTCTCCCCTCGCTCTCTGTACTCTCTCCCCTCACTCTCTGTACTCTCTCTCCTCACTCTCTGTACTCTCTCCCCTCGCTCTCTGTACTCTCTCCCCTCACTCTCTGCACTCTCTCTCCTCACTCTCTGTGCTCTCTCCCCTCACTCTCTGTACTCTCTCTCCTCACTCTCTGTACTCTCTCTCCTCACTCTCTGTACTCTCTCTCCTCGCTCTCTGTACTCTCTCTCCTCACTCTCTGTACTCTCTCCCCTCACTCTCTGTACCCTCTCTCCTCACTCTCTGTACTCTCTCTCCTCACTCTCTGTACTCTCTCCCCTCACTCTCTGTACTCTCTCCCCTCGCTCTCTGTACTCTCTCCCCTCACTCTCTGTACTCTCTCCCCTCACTCTCTGTACTCTCTCCCCTGGCTCTCTGTACTCTCTCCCCTCACTCTCTGTACCCTCTCTCCTCACTCTCTGTACTCTCTCTCCTCACTCTCTGTACTCTCTACCCTCGCTCTCTGTACTCTCTCTTTCCTCTCCATCTCTCTCTCTCTCTCTCTCTCACCTCACTCTCTGTACTCTCTCTCCTCACTCTCTGTACTCTCTCCCCTCACTCTCTGTACTCTCTCTCCTCACTCTCTGTACTCTCTCTCCTCACTCTCTGTACTCTCTCTCTCTCCTCGCTCTCTGTACTCTCTCGCCTCACCCTCTGTACTCTCTCTTTCCTCTCCATCTCTCTCTCTCTCTCTCTCTCTCTCACCTCACTCTCTGTACTCTCTCTCCTCACTCTCTGTACTCTCTCCCCTCACTCTCAGTACTCTCTCTCCTCACTCTCTGTACTCTCTCTCCTCACTCTCTGTACTCTCTCTCCTCACTCTCTGTACTCTCTCCCCTTGCTCTCTGTACTCTCTCTCCTCGCTCTCTGTACTCTCTCTCCTCACTCTCTGTACTCTCTCCCCTTGCTCTCTGTACTCTCTCTCCTCACTCTCTGTACTCTCTCCCCTTGCTCGCTCTACTCTCTCTCCTCTCTCTCTCTGTACTCTCTCCCCTTGCTCTCTGTACTCTCTCTCCTCACTCTCTGTGCTCTCTCTCCTTGCTCTCTGTACTCTCTCTCCTCACTCTCTGCACTCTCTCTCCTCACTCTCTGCACTCTCTCCCCTTGCTCTCTGTACTCTCTCTCCTCACTCTCAGTACTCTCTCTCCTCACTCTCAGTGCTCTCTCTCCTCACTCTCTGTACTCTCTCTCCTCACTCTCTGTACTCTCTCTCCTCACTCTCTGTACTCTCTCTCCTCGCTCTCTGCACTCTCTCTCCTCACTCTCAGTGCTCTCTCTCCTCACTCTCTGTACTCTCTCTCCTCACTCTCTGTACTCTCTCTCCTCACTCTCAGTACTCTCTCTCCTCACTCTCAGTACTCTCTCTCTCCTCACTCTCTGTACTCTCTCTCCTCACTCTCTGTACTCTCTCTCCTCACTCTCAGTACTCTCTCTCCTCACTCTCTGTACTCTCTCTCCTCGCTCTCTGTACTCTCTCTCCTCGCTCTCAGTGCTCTCTCTCCTCACTCTCTGTACTCTCTCTCCTCACTCTCTGTACCCTCTCCCCTTGCTCTCTGTACTCTCTCTCCTCGCTCTCTGTACTCCCTCCCCTCGCTCCCTGTACTCTCTCTCCTCGCTCTCTGTACTCTCTCTCCTCGCTCTCTGTGCTCTCTCTCCTCACTCTCAGTGCTCTCTCTCCTCACTCTCTGTACTCTCTCCCCTCACTCTCTGTACTCTCTCTCCTCACTCTCTGTGCTCTCTCTCCTCACTCTCTGTACTCTCTCTCCTCACTCTCTGTACTCTCTCTCCTCGCTCTCTGTACTCTCTCCCCTCACTCTCTGTACTCTCTCTCCTCACTCTCTGTGCTCTCTCTCCTCACTCTCAGTACTCTCTCTCCTCACTCTCTGTACTCTCTCCCCTTGCTCGCTCTACTCTCTCTCCTCTCTCTCTCTGTACTCTCTCTCCTCACTCTCTGTGCTCTCTCTCCTCACTCTCTGTACTCTCTCTCCTCGCTCTCTGTACTCTCTCCCCTTGCTCTCTGTACTCTCTCTCCTCGCTCTCTGTACTCTCTCTCCTCGCTCTCTGCACTCTCTCCGCTCACTCTCTGTACTCTCTCTCCTCACTCTCTGTGCTCTCTCTCCTCACTCTCTGTACTCTCTCTCCTCACTCTGTACTCTCTCCCCTTGCTCGCTCTACTCTCTCTCCTCTCTCTCTCTGTACTCTCTCTGCTCACTCTCTGTGCTCTCTCTCCTAACTCTCTGTACTCTTTCTCTTATCTCCATCTCTCTCTTTCTACTCGCTCTCTGTACTCTCTCTTTCCTCTCCATCTCTCTCTCTCTCTCTCTCTCTCCTCACTCTCTGTACTCTCTCTCTCACCTCACTCTCTGTACTCTCTCTTTCTTCTCTATCTCTCTCTCTCTCTCTCTCCTCACTCTCTGTACCCTCTCTCTCCCCTCACTCTCTGTACTCTCTCTCCTTGCTCTCTTTACTCCCCTCACTCTGTACTCTCCCGCTCTCCTCAATCTCTGTACTTTCCCTCCCCTCCCCTCTCCATCTCTTTCTCTCCTCTCTTTCTGTACTGTCCCTCTCCTCTCTGTACTCTCTCTCCACCCTCTCTGTACTCTCTTTTTCTCTCCTGACTCTCTGGACTCTCGCTCCCCTCGCTCTTTTTCTCAATCTCGCCTCTCAGTCTCTTGCTCTCCTCACTCTCTGTACTTTCTCTCTCTCTCTCTCTCTCTCTTTCTCTCCCTCTCTTCACTCTATGTACTCTCTCTCTCTCCTTACTCTCTCCACTGTCTCTCTCGCCCCTCTCTCTCTCTCTTTCTCCTCTCACTCTTGTTTTCTCTCTCTTGCCTCTCCGTCTCTCTCTCTCCTCACTCACTGGACTCTCTCTCTCTCGCCTCTCTCTCTCTCTCCCCTCACTCTTTTTCTCTCTCTCACTTCTCTATCTCTCTCTCCCTCTCCTCACTCTCAGTGCTCTCTTTCTCTCTCTCTCCTCGCTCTTTCTCTCCCATTCTCCACAGGCTTCTGAGCAGCACTTTGGGTACCAGCACTCATCATTTTCCAAATTAAGCACTTGCAGAAACGCAAAGATATGGAGAATGTCTGCTCTCTCCTTGTGCTGACACACTGTGTGCTGCTGGTGCCAACTCAGGCACCCTTGCACCATAGTTTAACGGGCAGGATTGTGTTTGTGCAGGAAGCAACACCTTCCTGTACAAGAAATTACAGGCATTTCCTGTTTCTATGTGGAATGTAGAATGTATCACACATAGAAAGAGGAGGTAATGAGGAGAAATAAGGATATTTCTCCTTGTTACACCTCACTGGGGAAAGCGTAGCACTTTGACACATTCCCAGCTTTCCTAGCTTTAGTAAATATGGAAATGGTCCAAAATGCATGTGTGGATGCACAGGAACGCCAGTGCTGCACCCATGGAACGCCTTCCAGCTTGAAATGTAATGTAACACAATGCACGCTTCTGCGTTGTGGTACTTTCTTTGCAAAGCCACGCAAGGTGGCACAAATTGTAAATATTACTGAAACCTTTGCGTTATCCCTGCGTCACCATGTGCAACGCAAGCACAATGCAAAGGCTTGATACATTTCTGTGCATCTTAACCTCAACAAAAATAAACTCCAGGTTTCCTCACAGCTTTATGGCATTTTGGTTGTACAATATACTCACGCCCCCACCATGCACAGTTTATTTATCAATAATTTTACAACAAATGCTGCAGAGATATTATCAATGATGTCATAGAAGGTGTCATGAGTGTTGTAATATGTGGGGTAATTAGCAGTTCATTGCGAGGGCACAAGTTATAGTTACCATAGGGCATGAGTAGTGCTTAATTTGTAAAATAATTAAGTGCCAGGGTCCAAGGCACTTCAAAGGAGTCCACTCCAGCTGGCATCACCAACAGCCCTACTACTGCTAACGAATGCCAGTGTCAGCCTTAGATATGTGCTAGATGTACCATTTTTAAATAAACACTGTGCTGATAAATTCAACTGAAGAACAGACACACAACACCACCTAGTAGTGTAATCAGATAATGGGTACCGGTGTTTAATAATAAGTGCCGGTGCGGAGCACCTGAAAACACAGGCGCAAATTACGCACTGGGCACACGTTATAGCTACTTGGGATAACGCTAACTATAACTGCTGAATTTCTATGGTTTTGTGTGTGTAAAATGTGAACCTAACTATAACACCCCTGTAACCTTCGGTTTTAGTGAATTTCTAAGGTTTTTTAATTTCTATTTCTTATCTATAACATCCTATAACCTTTGATTTTTTCAGTGAATTTTTAGGGCTTTATTAACGTTAAGTAATATTTAATTACCTTGTGTTAATCGAACCCCCATCACGCACGACCAAAGAGGGTTGGCCACAGAGTCTGGCCTGCAGCCAGGCCCTATGGCCAACCCTCCACAGGCACCCAACCCAGAGCTCCACAAGGCCTTAGGCCGTGCACAGCAGGGGGTTGGCTGAAGGCACCCAAGCCTTTGCTGCACCCTGTGGCTAATCCCCACATGCAGGGAACACGGGAGGAGGGCAGTCATCCCCCTTTCAAGGCTAGCAGTGCACTACACTGTTCCATATTTACAAACTGACTCATTGGGTCCAATGCGTCAGTTTGTAAAGCCCCATGTCACTTTCTTACTGCAGCAGTTATAATCTATGCAGGGTAGGTGTATCCACAGAAAAAAACACGTAGAACTGATACAATGAAATTTACAACTTTCACTGCGTCAAGATTTTACCGTCTGCTCAGAGCAGGCATAAAATTGATGAAGGTTTTTTTCCTATGGGACTCTTCTTGCATTGCTGGAGTTGCATCAGTTCGATGACCCAACTCCAGAAGTTGACGATGCATCAGATTCTTGTAAATGAGGTGCCCAGTGTCTTTTTGATTGGTGCCCCCTCTCGAGTTACAGTTACTTGAGAAAACTATAACTGGTGAATTTTAATGGTGTTATACATTTTAACATGTTTTTTTAGTGAATATCTAGGGGGTTTTCTAATGAGAAGTAAAATGTTATTACCATGCATAAAGCCAATCCCGCAATGCATAGCCTTTAGCCATATTCAGTGGGTGTTTGGCTGCAGGGCCTGACCCGTGGCCAGGCTCTTTTACCAACCCCCCCTTGCTCCCTTCAATCTCCCTTGCCTCCTCCCTTTTCCCTTTCCCTCCCTGTCCTCACCTTTTTGGCGCTGCATTCCCAGCTGTGGAGCAAAAGCTCTAGCCTGCAAACAGCTTTTAAAAAATAAAGTAAGCTCTCCTGGATTCATGGTTTTAATGATGCAGGAGACTAATACTGTTGGATCTGGCCCTCTCTGCAGGATCATCTCCAAACCAATTGCCTTGCCTCCATTTCTCTGAACTAGTTTTTGCTGGTATTGGGACTCTGCACACTTTACTACCGCTATGCAGTGTTTGTGCTCTCTCCCCTAAAATGTGGCAATATTGGCTAGTACCCAATTGGCATATTAATTTTTTTTTATTTTTTTTTTTTACAAAATTGTCTCTTTTTTATAACCAACTTTATTGAAGTTTTATACATGAACAAAAACAATAGGACACATAAGTTGCATTCAAAACATAAACTCTCAGTGGCTACAGTAAACAAATAAACAAAAGACATATTCCATAACACACGGCTGTGGTTACAAAACTGCCTTTTATTCATTAAAGTACATTACTAGGACCAACACCTGCAGTGCTGTGCATGCGTAACAGTACAGGTGAATGGGAGTGTCTTGAAATGAGTATTAAAACTCTTCCTTGAGTTGGCAGGCAGTACATTAATAACAGCTCAGCAAAAACCACAGAGGAGGAGTACCAGAATGAGGGAGTCTGACAGATATCCTAGGAATCAAGCTAGCAATCCCACTGATTGGTAGGCCAAGAAGATAGTACCCCTGCGGTGTAAACAAATCAGTGGTAAATTCCCTATTGCTAGATCTGAAGATCTAAAGAGTGACTAAACTTGATAAATGTGAGGAATAAACAGTGTGCTACCAGGCATCACGTTAGTTGATTCTTAAGTTGACATGTACTAAATCAAATAACTAGAAGGAAGACTGGGATTCAAGCAAAATTCAGAAGTTAATGTTATATTAAGCTGGGGGGTCTGATTTTGTAACAATCGGCAACTTAGGTCTTTCTAGAGAGCTGTACACCAAAGGGTGAACACCCTAAAAATTACAAGAACTAGGTGGGGTTTAGTTTGAGAGATGGGTGGGAAGATACCTAAATTTATGGTGTGCCTCTAGTTATTACCTCCAATTTTGTTACGTGGGAGAGGCTATGCAGCTGGGGTTTCAGCTATATTTTTAGGAATTATTTTTAATGGCATAAATCAAGTACTGAAAAAAACTGCAAATACAGTGACAAGCAGGTCCAACTTGGACCCATATTGAGATACATTACGATATATACAACAATAACAAACATTACTAATATATATTATATAAAGAGTGAGAAAGAGGAAGAGAGGGGTGAGAAAATAAGCTATAGAAGGAATAAAGTAAAGAGGAGAAGGAAAGAAGGACAGAAAGAAAAGAAGGGAGGGAAGACAGAACCACAAAGTAGGGAAGAGATGCCGGTCAGCTGAAGCCCAAGTACAGTAACACAGGGGAAATGGGCGGAGGTGGGTGGGGTTCAATGATGGTGATGAGGAAGAATCAAAAGTCAAAGTGAATTATGGGGGCCATCCTGCAGAAAGGGGGACCATGTGTGAAGAAAAATATCTGCTTTGTTTATTGAATTGTAAATGACTTTTTCATAGGACGCTGTCTTGAACATTTCAGCACGCCATTCCTCATGCAACAGCCATTGTAGAGAACTCCAGTGACGCAGAATACAGATCTTGGCAGCTGCTGGGAAGTGATGAGCAAGCGACGGGTCTGGCGGTCAGCTCGGAAAGGTCCAATTAATCATGGAGGAGAGTTAGGGGGTCTGGAAGTGTTGAGGGCACATCCATAGATTCCTGAGGCATAGACCCCACTGCCATTCAGAAAGGGTGATTGGAGGGGCAATCCAGTAAGATATGAACAATATCACAGGGCATGTGGTTGCATCACCAGCAGGCAGAGTGAGGGAGCAACCCTGCAACCTGAAGCTGTGCTGGGGTCCAATGTCAGCCCTGAAGGATCTTAAAAAGACTGAGCTTCACCCATGCCTTCTGCACTCTCCATTCCAGGGCCTCCAAAAGTTATGCCCATTCTTCCTCATCATATTCTACTCGCAGGTGGGCCTACCTGGTCATCCTGAGGATAGCCAATTGTGGCTGGGAGTAAAGGTGGTGAGTCAGGAGATTGTATATTCTGGATATCACACCTTTAAACTGACCCCAAGGATTAAGGTAAGAGAGCACCGGGGACCAGGGGGTGGTCCATTGTTGGGGACCCAGTTTGCTCCGCAGGCAATGACATAGTTGTGTACACCGCCATTGTTGAGAATACGACAAGCCAGATTCGTCCATTAGCATCTAAAAGGACTTAAGTTCACCACTAGAGATCAGGTGTGTAAAGGCAGGATCCCAGCTCAGCGTCAGGGGTCCCAATCAAGCATGGCCTCTCCTATGTGGATACCAATATTGTTCCAGAGGGAGCTTTGTTATTGAGATGTGCGTCCACTGAAGGAGCTTGTGAGCCCACATCCCAGCGCTATACATGGCTTTCAGCATTGGATTGGGGGACCTAGCGGCGGGCGGCCAGGAAGATGGAGGACCTGTAGTCCCAATGAGGCCTCATGGCGTCTGTGTCGGATCACGACCCATAACAAGGGGTCTTGGTGCTGGGGTACATATACACCATTGTGCCAAATGTAGGGCTAGACAGTAATGATCCCCAGAAGGCAAGCCCAGTCCCCCTGCTGATCTATGTGCAATAAGCTTCCAAATTGACAGGTGGGATCTCGCAGAACCCCAGATGAATACCTAAATGGCCTATATGACAGTGGGCGAGAGGGGTATTAATTGGGGAAGCATGCCCAACACGTAGGTAAAACAAGGGAGAATAACCATTTTCACCACTTGAGTTCATCCCCAGAGAGAGAGATTCGGGTCAGACCACTCTGCAAAGTCCAATCGCATTCACTTCATTAGTGGGTCCAAGGCATCTGCCATCATGCGCTCCAAGACCCTGTTAACTAGGATGCCCAGATACCTGAGGCAGGAATTCTTCCACTGAAATAGGTAATCGGTGATGGTGGCACAGGTGGTGATCTGTGACAGCGGCAAGGCCTTGCTCTTTCCCTAGTTCACCTTGTAGCCAGATACTGTCACAAAAGCATCAATCTCCAGCACCACGGAAATGGAGGAGGGTTAGGTCAACAAAGTGAGTAAGATGTCATCTGAGCATAGATACAGTGTTGAGGAACCTCAGGCGTAGGAATACCTGTGATCCAATCTGATTGGTGCAAGGACGCCGCTAAAGGCTTCATCGCAAGGAGAAATAGCAGGGGGCGGAATGGGCAACTCTGATAGGAACTCCAGCGGACTTGAAAGCGGTCAGAAGAAAAGCTCCTGCAGGGGAAGCCATAGAGCCATCTCACTTTGGAGATTAATTTTTCACCAAGGCCAAATTTCCAGAGAGTCTTGACATCCCACTGAGCAGGAATATGGGGCGATGACTGTCATGAAGGAGAGGGTCCTTTTCTGGTTTGGTGAGGACCGAAATCATTGCCCTGTTGGACAGTAAACCCCAGGAGTCTGAGCGATCAGCCTCATCGAAGGTCTCACGGAAAAGATCCACCACCTCAGCTTTGGTCCACTTGTAGAAATCTGCCAGGAAGCCGTCTTCATCCGGGGCTTTGTGATAGGGTAGATTTTAGATGGCCTGCTCTTCCACTCCTAGGAGATTGTGCACTGAATCAGCTGTCGTATAAGTCCCTAATAAAGTTCACTATATGTGCCTGGGGCCTGTAAACTAAATGCTACTAGTGGGCTTGCAGCACTGATGTGCCACCCACTTTAGTAGTCCTTTAAACATGTGTCAGGCCTGCCATTGCAGAGCCTGTGGGTGCAGTTTAAACTGTCATTTCAACCGGGCAAAAGAAGCCTATTTCCAGACTCAAACCTTGCTTTTTAATGCATATATGACACCCCTAGGGTAGGCCCTGGACAGCAAGAGGGTAGAGTGCAATGTATTTAAAAAGCAGGACATGTACCTTTAAGTTGTACATGCCCAGATGGTGAAAAACTTTTAAATTCATTTTTCACCACTGCAAGGCATATCTCTCCTATAGGATAATATTGGAGTTGCCTTCTTATATTTTATAAGTATAATTTCCAAACAGGAAGAGATAATTCCTCCAAGTTTGTTGTCTCTGGAGTCACAATTTAAAATCCTCACTGTAGGAGGCTGGCCTGGCTTGTAGTGAGTACCAAGGGGTACTTACACCTTGCACCAGGTCCAGGTATCCCTTATTAGTGTATAGGGTGTCTAGCAGATTAGGATGATAGAAAATGGTAGCTTAGCAGAGCAGTTTAGGCTGAACTAGGAGACGTGTGAAGCTCCTACTATACCACTGGTGTCATATGCACAATATCATAAGAAAACACAATACACAGATATACTAAAAATAAAGGTACTTTATTTTTATGACAATATGCCAAAGTATCTCAGTGAGTAACCTCAGTATGAGTTTAGCAAATATACACAAGATATATGTACACAATACCAAAATATGCAGTAATAGCAATAGAAAACAGTGCAAGCAATGTATAGTCACAATAGAATGCAATGGGAGCACATAGGGATATGGGCAACACAAACCATATACTCTAGAAGTGGAATGCGAACCACAAATGGACCCCAAACCTATGTGAGCTCGTAGAGGGTTGCTGGGACTGTAAGAAAACAGTGAGGGTTAGAATAATAGCCCCCCCCAAGACCCTGAAAAGTGGGTGCAAAGTGCACCTAAGTTCCCCAGAGAGCACAGAAGTCGTGATAGGGGAATTCTGCAAGAAAGACCAACACCAGCAATGCAACAATGATGGATTTCCAGACGAGAGTACCTGTGGAACAAGGGGACCAAGTCCAAGCGTCACGATCAAGTCGGGAGTGGGCAGATGCCCAGGAAATGCCAGCTGTGGGTCCAAAGAAGCTGCCACCGGATTGTAGAAGCTGTGGATTCTGCAAGAACGAAGAGGGCTAGAAACTTCCCCTTTGGAGGATGGATGTCCCACATCGTGAAGAAGCTTGCAGAGGTGCAGAAAGACCGTAAACAAGCCTTGCTAGTTGCAAGGGTCACGGTTAGGGTTTTTGGAGGCTGCTGTGGCCCAGGAGGGACCCGGATGTCGCCAATTGCGTGAGGAGACAGAGGGGGCGCCCAGCACGACAAAGAGCCCACTCAGAAGCAAGCAGCACCTGCAGAAGTGCCAGAACAGGCACTACAAAGTGGAGTGACCCGGAGCTCACCCGAAGTCACAAAGGAAGGTCCCACGACGCCGAAGGACAACTCAGGAGGTCGTGCACTGCAGGTTAGAGTGCCGGCTTGGCTGTGCACAAAGGAAATCCTGGAAGAGTGCACAGGAGCCGGAGCAGCTGCAAAACACGCGGTTCCCAGCAATGCAGTCTAGCGTGGGGAGGCAAGGACTTACCTCCACCAAACTTGGACTGAAGAGTCACTGGACTGTGGGAGTCACTTGGACAGAGTTGCTGAGTTCAAGGGACCTCGCTCGTCGTGCTGAGAGGAGACCCAGAGGACCGGTGAAGCAGTCTTTGGTGCCTGCGGTTGCAGGGGGAAGATTCCGTCGACCCACGGGAGATTTCTTCAGAGCTTCTAGTGCAGAGAGAAGGCAGACTACCCCCACAGCATGCACCACCAGGAAAACAGTTGAGAAGGCGGCAGGATCAGCGTTACAAGGTCGCAGTAGTCGTCTTTGCTACTTTGTTGCAGTTTTGCAGGCTTCCAGCACGGTCAGCAGTCGATTCCTTAGCAGAAGGTGAAGAGAGAGATGCAGAGGAACTCTGATAAGCTCTTGCATTAGTTATCTAAAGAATTCCCCAAAGCAGAGACCCTAAATAGCCAGAAAAGGAGGTTTGGCTACTTAGGAGAGAGGATAGGCTAGCAACACCTGGAGGAGCCTATCAGAAGGAGTCTCTGACGTCACCTGCTGGCCCTGGCCACTCAGAGCAGTCCAGTGTGCCAGCACCACCTCTGTTTCCTAGATGGCAGAGGTCTGGAGCACACTGGAGGAGCTCTGGGCACCTCCCAGGGGAGGTGCAGGTCAGGGGAGTGGTCACTCCCCTTTCCTTTGTCCAGTTTCGCGCCAGAGCAGGGCTGGGGGATCCCTGAACCGGTGTAGACTGGCTTATGCAGAAATGGGCACCATCTGTGCCCATGAAAGCATTTCCAGAGGTTGGGGGAGGCTACTCCTCCCCAGCCCTAACACCCTTTTCCAAAGGGAGAGGGTGTAACACCCTCTCTCTGAGGAATTCATTTGTTCTGCCTTCCTGGGCCAAGCCTGGCTGGACCTCAGGAGGGCAGAAACCTGTCTGAGGGGTTGGCAGCAGCAGCAGCTGCAGTGAAACCCCTGAAAAGGCAGTTTGGCAGTACCCGGGTCTGTGCTAGAGACCACTGGGATCATGGGATTGTGCCAACTATGCCAGGATGGCATAGAGGGGGCAATTCCATGATCATAGACATGTTACATGGCCATGTTCGGAGTTATCATTGTGAAGCTACACATAGGTAGCCTATGTGTAGTGCACGCGTGTAATGGTGTCCCCGCACTCACAAAGTCCGGGGAATTTGTCCTGAACAATGTGGGAGCACCTTGGCTAGTGCCAGGGTGCCCACACACTAAGTAACTTAGCACCCAACCTTTACCAGGTAAAGGTTAGACATATAGGTGACTTATAAGTTACTTAAGTGCAGTGGTAAATGGCTGTGAAATAACGTGGACGTTATTTCACTCAGGCTGCAGTGGCAGGCCTGTGTAAGAATTGTCAGAGCTCCCTATGGGTGGCAAAAGAAATGCTGCAGCCTATAGGGATCTCCTGGAACCCCAATACTCTGGGTACCTCAGTACCATATACTAGGGAATTATAAGGGTGTTCCAGTATGCCAATGTAAATTGGTGAAATTGGTCACTAGCCTGTTAGTGACAATTTGGAAAGAAATGAGAGAGCATAACCACTGAGGTTCTGATTAGCAGAGCCTCAGTGAGACAGTTAGTCATAACACAGGTAACACATACAAGGCACACTTATGAGCACTGGGGCCCTGGCTGGCAGGGTCCCAGTGACACATACACTAAAACAACATATATACACAGTGAAATATGGGGGTAACATGCCAGGCAAGATGGTACTTTCCTACACTCACTTATGGTGAAGTAAATTTAAAATAGCAATTCTGAAAATGGCACTTTTAGAAAGTTGGCATTTTCTTGCCTCAGCCATTTGGTTCCTGCAGCCTCTCCCTGGTCACATTATTGGATGTAGTTAACAGTTTGGCTTTGTGTATTCCCCCTTGACAGACACACACAATGGGAGCTTAGGTGTGACTTGATCGATCATCTTGGCAGGATGGGAGGATGGAGCTGGGCACAGTTTCACTTACACCTGCATAGGTTTTGTCCTGTCTTCACACAAAGGGCTGCATACCCCCTGTACTTAGTCTGGAGCCAGGGCAGGGAGGGCAGAACATTGGTGCACTTCACAGGTGTGTCTGTGAAGTCTCCTCCACTTGAAAGGCCATACTTGTTATAAGAACTGGACCTCAGACACCACCACTTCAGTACACTTCTGGACCTGTGGATACTCTGTCAGGAATACACAGGATCCAGCATGACATGGGCACCCTAAGCCATGTCTGTGGGCACCGGAAGGTCTTCACAACAAATAGCTGGGAAGTAACTTTCAGCTTAGATGCAACCTCAGGTGTCAGGGACAAAGGAGTGGGAGGTGGGGAGCAAAGGTTTATTAAAAAGCAATTACAGACATGGTGGTCCTGTGACCTCAGCAGGCCACCATCCGTGTGATGGCTGCAATTCCTGATGGGTTGCAAATTAGACGTACCTCATTGAAAATCATGAGTTAGGTCGTTTGTGACCCACTAGTAATCGCTATTTAAAAGATGTATGTTTTCTTACATCAGGAAATGCGATTTTCTAATTCAGATTTTGCAAATCAACAGAGCACTGTACAAAGTTGGAGGTATGTGGTGGATTATGGATGAAGCAGATGCAGGTGAAGTTAGGCTGGGGATCACTGAGGTATACTTGTGGAAGAAGAGGGCCTTCACAGGGGTGTAGCTTGGTCAGTAAGATTGAAGAGGGGGGATGAGCTTCAGATTTTCTAACAATCAGAAAGGCATATAGGGCCAGATGTATCAAAGATCCGTTTTGCATTTCTTAAATAGCGAATTTTAAGAAATCACTATTTAAGAAATGCAAAACGGGATGTATGAAATTTGCGATTCGGTAATAGCGATTCCTTAAAATTTGCAATCGCGATTACCGAATCGCAATTAGAGAATGAGACTCCATTCATCCCCATGGGCCTGTCGGCCAATAGGTGCGAATGGTTTTGTATTTCCCAATTTGTGAATTCTAGTTAGGAATTTGCAAATTAGGTAATGCAAATCCCAGGGTGCTGGGGGCCTAAGGCCCCCTCTGATGCACCCCCAAAAAATATTTGCGGACATGTGAAGCACACACATGCCCTAGGGGCATGAGTGCGCTGCATGTCATTTTTAAAAATGCAATTGGATTTGGTGGTAATTGCATTTCCTAAATGCCCAATTTGCATTTAGGAAATGCTTTATACACGTGCTTTGGAAATCGCAAATAGGATTCCCTATTTGCGATTTCCTATTTAGAGAATCGCAATTTGCGATTCTCTTAATGCGGTCGCAATTTTAAGGAATCGCTAATTTAGCGATTCCTTAAAATTGCACATAGCGATTCCTTAAAATTGCACAGTGAATGCCTTTCATACATCTCAAAAGGCATTTTTGCATTCGCAAATGGCCGAATTTTGCGATTCGCACCATTTGCGAATGCAAAAAAGTTTGATACATGTGGCCTATAATGTTTAAATACATTATATGAGAAGCAGGGTGAATGACGGGCCTACGGGGCAGTGGAAAGGGAGATGAATGCAGACCGGTAGGCGTACTAAGGGAGAAAATACAATATTTTGCAAAATAACCAACATTTTTGAGGACTTCAAAATAGTGTTGCGTTTTTGTCTGTGTGTATGTAAATATACGTGGTTAAATCCGACTGACATCTAACAAGACCCGACTATACCCAACTATTTATCAGAAACTGCATTTATTCGGGGGTGTAACACCCAAACACCACCCACCCCACCGGAGCTACGGCCCTGGGCCCTCACTTCAGTTTTAGCAGCACTGATGGGTCTAGAGACCTAGGTCCTAGGAGACAGAGCTAGATCCCAGGTGGGCACTTTGAGAAGGTTTAGAGTTGTGATGCCTCTTGTGTAGAGGGTTGTGATTCGGAGGCTGTGAACCTTCCTAACGCCTCCATCACTAGTTCTCTTGTTTCCACTTAAGAGCTACCGGACCTTAGGGGGAACATGCGTTCTAGTAAACCCCTATAATGCAACATATCACACCACAACACAACACAAAATCCCATGAAGCATAGCATGACATCAAGTAGCATGTGCCACCAGCATTCTTTGGACCTGTATGCAAGCATTAGAATTTAAGAAAAATGCACACTACTTCAGAATCGTGCAACCTCTTCCAGAAACTAATCTTATAAGAGCCATGCAGTTTAAAAATGAATACAGTTGTTTGCCCAGTTCTGCATCACTCGCGATCACCAGCAATATTCATTGTAGAATGTTTCATTGTATGACGACGTCAGCTTGGGCATGGAGGCGTAGTATGACGTCTTCCTAGGCTGGCTCCTTTAAGACAGTACAGTTTGTAGTGCTCAGGGCCCGACTGGCCGCATCGGGCGGTCCACGGGAGGCTGGAAGGCCGCTTTTGTTTCTGGGGGCAGTTTTGTAGCAGTGCAGCAGTTTTAAAAGCACAGCAGAGTCCCTTGTATATCCAGCCGTTTTCAGGCAACCCCTCAAGCCCCATTATAGCGGTCAGGCTCGCTCGCTATGCACCCTATGAGGGGCTGGTCTGACAAAATTTGCCAGGGATGCTTTGGGTTCCCAGTCCGTCCCTGTTAGCATTCACGCTACAAATTCTGAAATGAAATAAATATATCTGTGCCTGGCTTGGGTCACCATCCTGGGCACGGAAACCCACAATCTCCTGGCACTGGGAGGCTGAGGGTCATTTCCGACCGGACAATGCTTGGGCTTAAAGAGGCACGCGCTGGGGGTTATGGTACAGAGACGTCCATTAGTGCATCACAGATCAGAATTTATTCCTTAGCCGGGTAGACTGCGGCCTTTTATCGAGCACGTGAAGCCAGCAGAAGGTCACTCTTTTGGGATGTGTTGCCAGCTAGTAATGCGTTCCCGAAAACAAGACCCAGGGTGCCAGTGCCAACGTCATTCCAAACCGAAGAGCAATTACATGGCATTAAAAGGGCCTTTTCCATTAGGCGCGGACACAAGGGGTCTGAATATTGCAATTATGCGTGCATCCAAGTGACCTATGTCAGCCCACAACATTCCTGACAAATGCAGAATGCGGGGCCAAATATCGATCCTGAAATCTAATTTAGCTGTGTGTTTTTTTCCCAAAAATGCCTGAAGTGTACCAGCAAGAATTTAGGAGGCTGCACGTAGCACAGTATATTGCACTGCACTGAAAACACCCTAGGTGCTGCCGTTACGACGAGTGCTCTCATTATGTGCTGAATAGATTAACCGGAACAGTGACGTCACAGTGCCCACCTCATTAATATGAATAAACAGGCAAATCACTTAAGGGCCTCACTGTGCTCAATAGTGAATGATGGGGAGGAGGCCTGCATGAAACAGCAAGTCAAAATGCCACAAAAGGTGGTACATTGTCGATAGACATGATGGAGAGCATACAGGGTTGCGTCCCTTCTCCCTCTCGGCCCCAAACCCCCAAAACTGCACTTTCATACTGTAGGATGACCACTGCTTAATTTGTAAATGAAAACGTGCCGGTGCCCAAAGCTCTTTTCTGAAACATGTGGCTGCTGCAATGAAATTTCCGAGCACAGAATACTGAGGTAGCGTTATCCCTGAGCCATCTCGGGCCTCTTGAATCCATTTAGAGCCGCGTCCTGCCCCTTCAGCTCACTCTTGCAGCTTTCTGCTTTCTCCCTTTGTGACGCTTTTTCGTTTTTCTCTTCCTCAGTCTTTCCCATATGTGTCTTTTGCTCGCAGTAAATGCTTGAGGCAGAAGAATAAGAACCGGCCCTAAAAAATAAGTGCTGGTGCTCCGCACCGGAAACAGCAAGCACAAATTAAGCACGGAAGATGACAGAAATTAACACCTGACACTTTCTGAACAGCTAGCATCTGCCCTCAAGAGCTATTAAACATTCTTTACTTTGCCACTGCAGGAGGAGTCTCAAAGTGTTTTTGCCCACCTCTCGAGAGGCGAGATGGGAGCGCCACTCCTCCTCTCATGGGCGTCCACAGGGGGAGGGAAGGGGGATGCTTGCCCCCCATGGATTTAGATACAGCCTGGTGTGCAGACTCACAGTGCAGCATAACACTACGGCCGCCGTAGTGTTACGCTGCCTACACTAGTACGGCCGCGGCCCCTCTAAAAATTATGCCCCCCTGAAAAAAGTTCTGCAGACGCCCATGCCTCCTCTCCTTGCGATTGCGTTGTAATCTTTCAGGACATTGTGGGTCAGATGTATACAAATCTCAAATTGCGATCTCCTAATTGGGATTTGTTAGAGCTGCAGGGAGATGTGGCCTAGTGGTTCATTCTGTGAGGAGATGTGGCCTAGTGGTTGATTCTGTGAGGAGAGGTGGCCTAGTGGTTGATTCTGTGAGGAGATGTGGCCTAGTGGTTAGAGCTGTGAGGAGATGTGGCCTAGTGGTTAGAGATGTAGGAGATGTGGCCTAGTGGTTAGAAGTGTGAGGAGATGTGCCCTAGTGGCTGATTCTGTGAGGAGATGTGGCCTAGTGGTTAATTCTGTGAGGAGATGTGGCCCAGAAGTTAATTCTGTGATGAGATGTGGCCTAGTGGTTAATTCTGTGAGGAGATGTGGCCTAGTGGTTAATTCTGTGAGGAGATGTGGCCCAGAAGTTAATTCTGTGATGAGATGTGGCCTAGTGGTTAATTCTGTGAGGAGATGTGGCCCAGAAGTTAATTCTGTGATGAGATGTGGCCTAGTGGTTAGAGATGTAGGAGATGTGGCCTAGTGGTTGATTCTGTGAGGAGAGGTGGCCTAGTGGTTGATTCTGTGAGGAGATGTGGCCTAGTGGTTAGAGCTGTGAGGAGATGTGGCCTAGTGGTTAGAGCTGTGAGGAGATGTGGCCTAGTGGTTAGAGATGTAGGAGATGTGGCCTAGTGGTTAGAAGTGTGAGGAGATGTGCCCTTGTGGCTGATTCTGTGAGGAGATGTGGCCTAGTGGTTAGAAATGCGAGGAAATGTGGCCTGGTGGTTAATTCTGTGTGGACATGTGGCCTAGTGGTTAGAAATGTGGCCTGGTGGTTGATTCTGTGTGGACATGTGGCCTAGTGGTTGGAGATGTAGGAAATGCGGCCTGGTAGTTAGAACTGTGAGAAAATGTGACCTAGTGGTTAGAACTGCGAGGAAATGTGGCCTAGTGGTTAATTCTGTGAGGAGATGTGGCCTAGTGGTTAATTCTGCGAGGAAATGTGGCCTAGAGGTTAGAGATGTAGGAGATGTGGCCTAGTGGCTAGAGATGATGTAGATGTGGCCTAGTGGTTAGGACTGTGAGGAGATGTGGCCTAGCGGTTAATTCTGTGAGGAGATGTGGCCTAGTGGTTAGAGATGGAGAAGATGTGGCTTGTGGTTGGAGCTGCTGACGTTGAAATCTGAAGACCCAGATTCAAATCCCAGGCTTGGTGCTTTGTGTGATTCTGGGACACTCACTTAATAGCCCTGTGCCTAAAAATGTTTCATGTAAAGTCTACTTGTGTAACCCCCACTTGTTTTTCCGTTGCTTCCTATATAGGTTTGTGCTGTATAAATGCTAATACATATGTAAATGATGCTTGAAACGAGCACGCTTTCTTTCTTCCATAGACGAAACATCTAATCAAACTCATCAGGTCTCTGGTATTTTCCTGGATGGGCTCTTGTAGCAGTGGCGGATAGCACTGAAAAAAGAAATCCAGGAGCTCAGGAAAAAACAAAATTAAGTGACCATGTATTTTCAAACCTAAATAAAAAAGAACACATAGGAACTCTACTGGAAATCAGTGGAGCAGACAATTAAGTGCAAGATGTACAAAGCCCTTTTGCTTTTTCAATTCACAAAATGATAGGGCATGAAACTGCAAAAGCACTTTGTGTATTGTACAAAAGCCTTTTTTCAAGACGGAGAATGTTTTGTGGCCTGTAAAAGGTGTTTCGTTACCTTTCCACATCACAGAAAGGACAGGATGTGAAAGCAGAAACCCCCCTTCTATTTAAGACTGGAAACAGGATGTATTATGGCTGCAATTGCAGCTGCAAAACATTGACCAGCTTCTGATCCCTGTTTTCTGGAGGTGAACGGATTTATTAAAGTTAAGCTGTACCAGTGGGACACTTTCCTCTTTGTCCGATGGCCCAGGGAGCAGCGAGCAGGGGCAAAAGGCCAACTGGCTACTGCCACTGATGTCTTTCCAAATAGAAACGTATTTTTAAAGCAGTACCTATCACGTAATGCTTTAAAAAAAGGTATCCTGTTGTGGAATGCAAATACAGGGATGGAGATCTGCCTGCGGGCTCCCATCTCCGCATTTACAGTAGTGACAAGAGCCACTAACAGCGACCTGTTTAATGAATGTTCATTAGGTCGGTCACAATTTGCAGCCTACTGTGAATGGATAATTTATATTCTGACCTTTTAGTACCTTGGCTACATCACAAATTATGCACCCGTTTGCAGACTCGGTAGTGTGCAAATGGGTTGCGGAGGCACTGCCACTGGTGGGCTGGCCGCCAAACAGCTGGGGGGCAGAGGCACTCCTGTGGCAGTCCAGATGTGACTGGACCTCCGTATTTAAAGATTCCACTGCGTTGGCAGGATGTTGCCATGCACCAGCTCCTACCTAGATGGTAAGAGCTGATTCTGTTTAAAACATGTAATGCCACCCAGTGGCGTAGCGTGGGTTGTCAGCACCCGGGGCAAGGCAAGTAATTTGCGCCCCCTACCCCGTGGATTTGAGCACTCGCGAGCGCGCCCCCCCCCCCCCAGATGTTGCGCCCGGTGCGGCCGGCCACCCCTGCACCCCCCACGCTACGCCACTGATGCCACCTTCACGCCAGCACTTTATTTTTTTTATTTTGAAAGACAAAGCCCCAAAGCTTGGGTTTGTCCTCAGAAAAAAGACATTAATAATCATGTTAGCACTTTTCTTTGTACAAATTTGAGACCCATAGAGCACTATGCGATGAATCGAAGTACGCTATTGAGGCTGGTCAACAAATCAATTAATTTAGATAAGGTGAAGCAACTGAGTCTTCACAATGAAGACAGAGAATCATTACGTTTTCAAACACTCAAAGTTGATTAAAAGTTAACATTTTTACAGAAGGCAAAATCATCAAGTTAATGTCAATCAATAAAGGAATGCATTTGTTACTATGAAGTTTAAATCTATTAAAGTCACCTAACAGGACTGTTAGAAATGGGGTCTCTAGTTGGCAGAGGTATACACCCTTCTCCAAATAGGGACCACAACCCTAGTCAGGGTAAGTCACACACAATCCAAATTATCCTGTGCCCATTCTCTGGCAGCTTGCCACTGAGCTGTCACGCTTAACCTAGAAGGCAGTGTGTAAAGTATTTGTGCAATAAATCGTACAGTAACAAGTTGAAAACACCACACAGGTTAGGAGAAATATAAGATATTTATATGGCTAAATTAAGGTAAAAACGATAAAGATTCAATAAGCACAAGCTGAGATATCACTTTTTCAATATTAAAAAGAGTCTTAAATCTTAGAAGTCAACAGTTGTCTCTTGCTTCACAAATTTCCGTGGTTTGTGTAAAAAAATTACACGCACGGAGACCGCAGAGGAGGAGATACATGGAAAAATAGTCTTTGCAACGATTTCCGGCGTGCAATCTTGGTTCCTCACTGCGATGCAGGTTTCTCTTTGACGTCCAGGGACGATGCGTGGAAATCCTGGGCATGCGGGATGAAGTCACAGGTGTTGCGCGATCCAGTTTGGCGATGCGTCATATTTTCTGTCGCGCAGGAGGTGCTGCGTCGATTCTCCTCTCAGGAAGTCAGGCTGCATCATTCTGGATCAGCTGTGCGTTGATCCGCAAGGGCTGGGCGTCGAATTTTCCAGTCACAATGCAGATGCTGCATCGATCTCCGCTCAGGAAGGAGTTTCCTTGAAGAGATATTGGCCCTCATTATAACATCGGCGGTATATACCACCTACTGCCACGGCGATGGCCGCCAAAAGACCGTCGCCGCGTCTACCAGCCGTCTGCCATATTACGACCACAGCCGGATTTCCGCCAGAAGGATGGCGGAAATCCGGCTGTGGCCATGCCGGCGGATGGTGGTAAGGTGGCGCTGCTGCCAGCAGCAGTGCCAAACCATTAGACCGCCGCAGATCATATCATGACCCATGGTACAGCCTGGCGGTGTTCTTCTGGCGGATGCTGCTGCTGGCAGCAGCGCCCCGTCCCGTCTCCAGCCGGAGGATCCCCTCACAAAAGGTAAGTCAGGTGCTCCAACAGGGGAGGACCACTATCAGTGACAGGGAAGGAATTCCCTGTCACTGATAGTGCATACCGCCATGGTTTTCGTGGTGGTAAGGAAGCCACGAAAACCATGGCGGTAGGCGGGGTCATATTCCCGTAATCCGTGGTGGACAGTGTGGTACATTGGCAGTTTGGCTTGAGCCAAACCACCAATGTCTTATTATGGAGAAAAGTACCGCCAGCCTGTTGGCAGTACTTTTCTCCATTTTACCGCCATCCACCGGGGTCATAATGAGAGCCATAGGGGGTTATTACAACTTTGGAGGAGGTGTTAATCCGTCCCAAAAATGACGGTAAAGTGACAGATATACCACCAGCTGTATTACGAGTCCATTATATCCTATGGAACTCGTAATACGGCTGGTGGTATATCCGTCACTTTACCGTCACTTTTGGGACAGATTAACACCTCCTCCAAAGTTGTAATAACCCCCATAGTCTTTTCGGTCCAGCAACTTCAGAAACAGGAGGCAAGCTCAATCCAAGCCTTTGGAGAGCACTTCTCAGCAAATTCAGAGGGCTGCAGGGCAACAGCAGGGTAGCAGCCCTTCACAGCAAAGCAGTCCAGATGAGTCATTTGGGCAGCCTTGAGAGATTGCAGGTTCAGGTCCAGAAGTGTCTGATTTGATGGGGTCAGGGACCCAGTTTATATACTCAAAAAGGCCTTTGAAGGGCCCACTTATGTGGGTGGCAGTGCTGCAGGCCTGCTAGTAGCATTCAATCTACAGGCCATGGGCACAAGTAGTGCACTTTATTAGGGACTTATAAGTAAATCAAATATGCCAATTGGATACGAACCAATGTTACCATGTTTAAGGGAGAGAGCATATGCACTTTAGCACTGGTTAGCAGTGGTAAAGTGGGCAGAGTCCTAAAACCAACAAAAACAGTGTCAGGAAAGTGGAGGGAGGCAGGCAAAAAGTTGGGGGAGGACCACCCTCGGGCTGTCAGGTCTAACAAGGACAAGCTAGCACAGAGTTGCCTCAAAGGAACAAGTAATTTACATCAGTTCCCCTATAAAGAGAGGATCCTTCTCTGCTCTGAGCTGTCTTGAAAGTGGGCAAAGAGTTTCTGAACCGTAACCTACTCTGCATTATCTTAAATCACAAAAACTTGCTACACCTACATATACAATTACATGGAGACAAATATTATTACAAGGCTGGCAGTCTGAAGACCACCAGCCTTGAGGTGTTGGTCAGACCGCCGTGGCTCTGGCAGTCTGACCATCACATTACAAGGTTGGCGGGCAGACCTGCCAACCTACCGCCGTCCCCGCCAGGATCAGTGATCCCGATGGGCTGACAGTGGTCCTGATTGTAATTGCCAGGGTGGCGCTGAACTCAGCGCCGTCCTGCTGATTACAACCTTGTTCTCTGCCAGTCTTTTCATGGCGGTCTGACCATGATGAAAAGACTGGCAGAGAACAAGTGCAGGGGGCCACAGGGAGGCCCCTACATTGCCCAATGGCATGGGCAGTGCAGGTGCCCCTCTGCCCAGCACCCTCAAAATGCTCACTGTCTGTTTCGAGGGTCGTGGTGCCACCTGTGTTTCAGCATTGGCGCCAGCTCTATTATGAGCTGGCAACAATGCTTCCGCACCTTTCCCATTGGGCTGACCGGCGCCGCCCCGTGAGCCCAGTGGGAAAGTTGTAATGGGGCTGGCGGCGAGGTCTCCAGCACAGCAGTGACCTCTCCGTCGGGAGCTGGGCGGACAGATGTTTCTGTTCGCCAACCTGATAATCAGCCCCATAGTTACCATAAAAAGATTCAGTCAGGTTAGAGTGAAAAGATGCAGCCTTTTTCTTATTAGTTTCCCAAGATACGCCACAATACAGATTCTCTAAGTGCTTGTATTTATCTGAAACAAACAAGATACATTAGAGAAGCCTGTGCTTCACGGGTGCTTTCTCGGGTAAAACACCAATTATAGCATTCTACAATGAATGCAACAAAAAGAAAACATTTCTTCTCATGAGAAAGTAAGAAACAAAACCCAGTGTTCCCCAGCATTGAAATACAGCTTGCCTGCAAACCAATTGCACGTTTCACAAAGCAAATTGGCAACCAATGTTAGCCATTTAAAATTCAGCCCTACAATAGTGATGGTCAATCAAAACACGAATACACAGGTAGTAACAATTGCGTGTTTATATGTCAATGTCTATATAATGCAAAAACATTTGATAAGAATAAAAAACATTTTATTCCTAATGTGCTTTGAGTTTTATTCTTAATGCACAGGGTACACATCCTCATTTTTTTAGGGATGAGCGCAAAGCGCTCCGTCCCCTGTAGTAATCTCTCTTTGGGCTTCCAACCACGCCCATGTCACATCAGTCACTTTCATTGGTTCGTGGGCTTGCCTTTTAAAATCTGCTTGCTTTCATTTGTGAAAGGCATGCATATGCCATGCCTTTTCCAGTGTTTAGCTCACCTACACAGCACTGGTAAACTACTAAAAACATATGAGGCTCGATGTTTTCAGCATGGTTTCCGGGCTACTTTATCTGTTTATTTTCCACGCAGCGCGATCGCGCTGGGGTTTAGATAGCGCGATCGTGCTTGGTTTTTCCGTTTTCAATATCAGCACGATTGCGCTGCATTTTACATACTGCGATTGCGCTGCATTTTTTTTCTTTTCATTTGTGTGGCAAGAAAAGTCCAGGAAGGAGTTTACAACGATAATATCTGTAACTCGAGCAAATGCGAGACCCATTGCATTGAAAATGCTTGTTTCTGTTTTCCTGTCCAAACCCACCAAGATGTACATGACAGACCCAGACAACAAAACAGCTGTCCGACACAGCGTCAGACAGACCACCCGGAAATGGGCAAGCCTTGTGACACCATGTGCACAGCTTGACAGTAAGAGTTTTACTGACAACGGAGGTGGTATGAGCCCTGTACTTGGGAAATTAAACCTCCCCCAAACCTCTAAATGTTGTGTGGGATGGAAGAGGCTGGCAGGTGAGACAGCTGCCAGTTTTTGGCAGCCATCTTTTGGCAGGCATCCCACTACTGCCCACCATTAAATCAGGCCATTGTGGCCCTCATTACGACCCTGGCTGACGGGGGAGAAGTGGCGGTAAAACCGCCAACAGGCTGGCGGAAAAGAAAGTGGAATTGCCATGGTCATCCACCACTTCTCCACTCCGACCGCAGGACCCTGCAGACTGCCATGGATTTCGGGTGGTTTGGAACCGCCACGAAATCCATGGCGGTAGGCACTATCAGTGCCAGAGAATTCCTGTGGACTGATAGGGGTCTCCCCCACCCCCCTGCCAACCCCCAAAAGTGGCAGGACCCCCCTCTCCACCCTCACCCCAACATGCGCATACACATACCCCACCCCCACCCCCAACATGCACATACACACACCCCTACACGCACACATACACTACAACAAAACATACCCGCACACATACAGACTTGCACACAGACCGACCCGCAAACATTTCCCATACACACAACACACCCCTGCATGCATACACGCACTGACACACCTCCTCTACATACTCACACGCACACCCCCATGCACGCACACAACACACAACACCCCCCACCACCCTCCCCTAACGGACGATCAACTTACCTTGTCCGTTGATGCTCTGGGAGGGGACGGGATCCATGGGGGCTGCTCTGCCGCCAGCTCCCCGTCACCAGAACACCGCCACACTGAATCATGGGACGTGAATCAGTGGGCGGTGTTCTGATGACGGGGCGGTTGAGCAGCCTCCACTTTCCCGCCAACCGCCAGTATGGCTGCTGGCGGCTCTCCGTCCGAAAAAGGACGGAGGGCTGCCAGCAGTTATAATACGCTGTGCGGAAAACCACCTGCACTGGCGGTCTTCAGCACGGCGGTACCTCGGCGGTCTTTAAAAAAGACTGCCAAGGTCGAAATGAGGGCCTATATGTTCTTTATCACATGCTCTCCTACTAAACAGAAAAACTCAGAATATGCTGCAGAGACATGCACAGGGGACTCAGCCTGCGAGAGATCACATTAGGAGTTCCAGTGTGCTATTTTCACTTCTAGCAGCACCAGATATTCCAAGGCCAAGATGTAATAACAGTTTTGATGAAGAAATGATTTCTGATCTTAGTAGAAAATGCTGCACCCTGAGTGTTACTATATTGAATTACATTTGTTAAAGCAGCCATTAGTCTTCTAAAAAGTGACATTTTTGCTGGGGAAGCAGAAGACAAAAGGTGTTGCAATGCTACCAACTGATGCCGGGCTGCAGAAACGAACCAGAGGAGGGATGCAGGGATCTGGGTTAAAAAATGTTCTTAAATCACCTACTAACACGAGAGGAGGAGGACCAGTCACATATACAAGGTATATTTGTATATCCTGCTTGCATTTATATTGCACTCAAGCCAGGAAAATCCCCATTAATCATCTATTCATTTATGGATCCAGGAAAGCAGCTACATGGGCAAACCGAGTGATATGCATGTTAAACATGAACTATTCCAAAAAGGAGGCACTTGGTACAATTACAGATAACATTCAACATCCATTTTACTAATCCCAGCTTGTAGGAGGCTGGACTGGCTTGTAGTGAGTACCAAGGGGTACTTGCACCTTGCACCAGGCCCAGTTATCCCTTATTAGTGTATAGGGTGTCTAGCAGCTTAGGCTGATAGATAATGGTAGCTTAGCAGAGCAGCTTAGGCTGAACTAGGAGACGTGTGAAGCTACTACAGTACCACAAGTGTCACTTGCACAATATCATAAGAAAACACAATACACAGTTATACTAAAAATAAAGGTACTTTATTTTTATGACAATATGCCAAAGTATCTTAGAGTGTACCCTCAGTGAGAGGATAGGAAATATACACAAGATATATATACACAATAGCAAAAATATGCAGTATAGTCTTAGAAAACAGTGCAAACAATGTATAGTTACAATAGGATGCAATGGGAACACATAGGGATAGGGGCAACACAAACCATATACTCCAAAAGTGGAATGCGAACCACGAATGGACCCCAAACCTATGTGACCTTGTAGAGGGTCGCTGGGACTATTAGAAAATAGTGAGAGTTAGAAAAATAACCCTCCCCAAGACCCTGAAAAGTGAGTGCAAAGTGCACTAAAGTTCCCCTAAGGACAAAGAAGTCGTGTTAGAGGAATAATGCAGGAAAGACACAAACCAACAATGCAACAACGATGGATTTCCAATCTAGGGTACCTGTGGAACAAGGGGACCAAGTCCAAAAGTCACAAGCAAGTCGGAGATGGGCATATGCCCAGGAAATGCCAGCTGTGGATGCAAAGAAGCTTCTACTGGACAGAAGAAGCTGAGGTTTCTGCAGGAATGAAAAGGGCTAGAGACTTCCCCTTTGGTGGACGGATCCCTCTCGCCGTGGAGAGTCGTGCAGAAATGTTTTCCCGCCGAAAGAACGCCAACAAGCCTTGCTAGCTGCAAATCGTGCAGTTAGCATTTTTGGATGCTGCTGTGGCCCAGGAGGGACCAGGAGGTCGCAAATTGGACCAGGAGGTAGAGGGGACGTCGAGCAAGATAAGGAGCCCTCTTAGCAGCAGGTAGCACCCAGAGAAGTGCCAGAAACAGGCAATACAAGGATGCGTGAAACGGTGCTCACCCGAAGTTACACAAAGGAGTCCCACGTCGCCGGACACCAACTTAGAAAGTCGTGCAATGCAGGTTAGAGTGCCGTGGACCCAGGCTTGGCTGTGCACAAAGGATTTCTGCCGGAAGTGCACAGGGGCCGGAGTAGCGGCAAAAGTTGCGGTTCTCAGCAATGCAGTCTAGCGAGGTGAGGCAAGGACTTACCTCCACCAAACTTGGACTGAAGAGTCACTGGACTGTGGGAGTCACTTGGACAGAGTTGCTGGATTCGAGGGACCTCGCTCGTCATGCTGAGAGGAGACCCAAGGGACCGGTAATGCAGCTTTTTGGTGCCTGCGGTTGCAGGGGGAAGATTCCGTCGACCCACGGGAGATTTCTTCGGAGCTTCTAGTGCAGAGAGGAGGCAGACTACCCCCACAGCATGCACTACCAGGAAAACAGTCGAGAAGGCGGCAGGATCAGCGTTACAGAGTTGCAGTAGTCGTCTTTGCTACTTTGTTGCAGTGTTGCAGGCTTCCAGCGCGGTCAGCAGTCGATTCCTTGGCAGAAGGTGAAGAGAGAGATGCAGAGGAACTCGGATGAGCTCTTGCATTCGTTATCTAAAGTTTCTCCAGAGACAGAGACCCTAAATAGCCAGAAAAGAGGGTTTGGCTACCTAGGAGAGAAGATAGGCTAGCAACACCTGAAGGAGCCTATCACAAGGAGTCTCTGACGTCACCTGGTGGCACTGGCCACTCAGAGCAGCCCAGTGTGCCAGCAGCACCTCTGTTTCCAAGATGGCAGAGGTCTGGAGCACACTGGAGGAGCTCTGGACACCTCCCAGGGGAGGTGCAGGTCAGGGGAGTGGTCACTCCCCTTTCCTTTGTCCAGTTTCGCGCCAGAGCAGGGCTAAGGGGTCCCCTGAACCGGTGTAGACTGGCTTATGCAGAATTGGGCACATCTGTGCCCAAGAAAGCATTTCCAGAGGCTGGGGGAGGCTACTCCTCCCCTGCCTTCACACCATTTTCCAAAGGGAGAGGGTGTAACACCCTCTCTCAGAGGAAGTCCTTTGTTCTGCCATCCTGGGACAAGCCTGGCTTGACCCCAGGAGGGCAGAAACCTGTCTGAGGGGTTGGCAGCAGCAGCAGCTGCAGTGAAACCCCAGGAAAGGCAGTTTGGCAGTACCAGGGTCTGTGCTACAGACCACTGGGATCATGGGATTGTGCCAACTATGCCAGGATGGCATAGAGGGGGCAATTCCATGATCATAGACATGTTACATGGCCATATTCGGAGTTACCATTGTGAAGCTACATATAGGTAGTGACCTATATGTAGTGCACGCGTGTAATGGTGTCCCCGCACTCACAAAGTCAGGGAAATTTGCCCTGAACAATGTGGGGGCACCTTGGCTAGTGCCAGGGTGCCCGCACACTAAGTAACTTTGCACCTAACCTTTACCAGGTAAAGGTTAGACATATAGGTGACTTATAAGTTACTTAAGTGCAGTGTAAAATGGCTGTGAAATAACGTGGACGTTATTTCACTCAGGCTGCAGTGGCAGGCCTGTGTAAGAATTGTCAGAGCTCCCTATGGGTGGCAAAAGAAATGCTGCAGCCCATAGGGATCTCCTGGAACCCCAATACCCTGGGTACCTTAGTACCATATACTAGGGAATTATAAGGGTGTTCCAGTAAGCCAATGTAAATTTGTAAAATTGGTCACTAGCCTGTTAGTGACAATTTGAAAGAAATGAGAGAGCATAACCACTGAGGTTCTGATTAGAAGAGCCTCAGTGAGACAGTTAGGCACCACACAGGGAACACATACATATAGGCCACAAACTTATGAGCACTGGGGTCCTGACTAGCAGGGTCCCAGTGACACATAACAACCATACTGAAAACATAGGGTTTTCACTATGAGCACTGGGCCCTGGCTGGCAGGATCCCAGTGAGACAGTGAAAACACCCTGACATACACTCACAAACAGGCCAAACGTGGGGGTAACAAGGCTAGAAAGAGGCTACTTTCTCACACAACCCCCCCCCCCAAACGAAGGACAATAAGGCTAACCTTGGCCAGTTGAGACTTTATTGTCTAAGTGGTGATAAGTAGAGAGTAGTTCTGCAATAGACTGGTTACTCCCTTTATCATCCACTATATGGTTACTTCCCAGTGGGGATGTAAACCACCTTGTTTGAAGTTTTTTAGCTAAGCAACAATGTGAAGATGTATTTTCAGAGTTTCTATCAGTAAGTTTTAGTTTAGAGCAGTGGGAATTGTCCACTGAACCTATTTGTAGTGATGGAAATGCCAGACAGGGATGCTGTCTCAGAAAAGCCATAGCGGGGCAAAAACTTTGTCCATATGGCTGGAAGAGAGAACAGGGATGCTGTTTCTCTTGAGTTGGAGCAGGGCAGGGATGCTGTCCTATGAGCTCCACACTAGGGCAGGGATGCTGTCCTAAGTGTTGTGAGGCAGTGCAGGGTTTCTGCACTAAAGTTTCTCTGGGAGGGTTGGAGGGATGCTCCATGTTAACTAAAATGGTGCTCTTTTTGTCACCAATGTTAGTTATCCCACAGAGAGGTACTTCTACCTCAGGGAGTCCAGCTTTGCCAGCTGATGATTCCCTTGGAACAGGTGCCACCCCAGGAGAGGTTTCTCCCACCACAGGAATGGTATCCTGAATGGTAGGGTGGTTAGGGGATACTGTGATACCCTTTTTACCTGTTGATGGAGAGGGATCCTGAGTTTTCAGGCCTTCTCTCCTTTGCTTTTTCATTTCAGTAGAAATGAGAGGGAACAATTCCTCAGGGATGCCCAGCATGGCTGCATGGGCATAAAACTCTACATCAGCCCAACCTGAGGCCTCTAGGTCATTACCTAAGAGACAGTCTACAGGTAAGCTAGGTGATACCACCACCTGCTTAGGGCCAGTAACTCCACCCCAACTAAACTGAATTATAGCTAAGGGAAGAAACTTAGTGGAGTTATGGACATCAATAATTTTATACTGTTGTCCAATGTGTTGTTCAGGAGCCACTAGGTTTTCAGTCACCAAAGTGATACTGGCACCTGTGTCCCTGTAGGCCAAGGCCTCAACACCATTTATTGAAACTGTCTGCCTGTACTTATCCATTGTAAGGGGACAAGCAGCCAGTGTGGCAAGGCCAATGCCACTAGGTGTGACAGAAACTGTCTTGGGACTGACTACCCCAGTTTCTACTATGGACCCATAAGTGAACCCAACTACACCCTTAACTTGACTGTTGCCAGCAGTCCCACCACTAGTACCACTACTGCTAGGGGCACTAGAGCTTGATGTATTAGTGGTGGTAGGCTCAGGGGGTTTACCTGGACAGGACTTATCCCCTGGCCTATGGCCTCTATTTTTACACACAAAGCACCAAGGCTTTTTAAATTGTGTAGGTTGAGAAGAAGAGGAAGAATTTGTTTTATCCCCACCCCCTGAAGAGTATTTAAGATTTGAAGTGGGATCTTTGGTTTTACCCGTATCCCCATGCTTATCTTGAGATTTTTCACCATCTTTCTTCTTATTGTTCTCCTTGTCACCACCTGTATGAACTTTTCTGTTCACCCTTGTTCTGACCCATTTGTCTGCCTTCTTTCCCAATTCTTGGGGAGAGGTCAGATCAGAGTCCACCAAGTACTGGTGCAACAAATCAGACACACAATTATTAAGAATATGCTCTCTCAGGATCAAGTTATACAGGCTGTCATAATCAGTAACTTTACTGCCATGTAACCACCCCTCCAAGGCCTTCACTGAATGGTCAATGAAATCAACCCAGTCTTGTGAAGACTCCTTTTTGGTCTCTCTGAACTTTATCCTGTACTGTTCAGTGGTTAAGCCATAACCATCCAGGAGTACATTCTTAAGTACTGTAAAATTATTGGCATCACTTTCTTTCACAGTAAGGAGCCTATCCCTACCTTTTCCACTAAATGATAGCCATAGGATAGCAGCCCACTGCCTTTGAGGGACATCCTGTACAACACAGGCCCTCTCAAGTGCAGCAAACCACTTGTTAATATCATCCCCCTCCTTATAAGGGGGAACTATCTTGTGCAGATTCCTGGAATCATGCTCTTTTGCAGGATGACTATGGGGAATACTGCTGCTGCCACCATGGGTTTCTAAACCCAACTTCTGTCTTTCCTTCTCTAATTCTAAAGGCTGTCTATCCAAATCCAGCTGTTGCTTTTTAAGCTTCAGTCTGGTTTGTTCCACCCTCAATTTATTGAGTTCCCTTTCTAACAATCTGTCATCAGGGTTGGTGGGAGGGACATTTCTAGATACAGAGGTATGATGGGAATGAACAGAAGGAGACCTGTCCCTTACAGAGGGCACCCTAACAGCTTGGCTGACAGTGTAATGTGAGAGCACATCATCTGTATGATGTGACTCCACCTCAGTACCAACTATGCTAGACTGTCTTGTAATGGGAAGGCTAAGAAGTTTCTTTCCTGAACCTTTACCTGGGGGAGTCCCTGGATCAGATTGAGAACCATTAGCTACTTTTTCAACAGATGGGGCACCTTTAGCCTTATCCTGTTCTCTAAGCATATTAAGTAACAGTTCCAAGGAAGGATTCTTCCCTACACTCAAACCTCTCTCTATGCAGAGACTCCTTGCTCCTTTCCAGCTAAGGTGATCATATGCAATCTTAGACAGGTCAACATTTTGGCCTGTGCCAGACATTTTTAGAGAGCGTTAAAGTGATAGAAAAAGAGCAAAAGTTTGTCAGAGCTTTTAGAAAGACAGAGAAAAAAAACTTTTTAAACTTTTTAGAACTTTTTAGAAAGTTTAGAAGTACTTTTCAGCACTTAGAAAAGAGTGAAAAGAGGAAATGCAAAACTTTTTGGCTATGTGTATATACACTGACCTTGTTTTGTATATTTTTCTCTTATGAAAAGTACAATGACAAGAGTGGTAAGTAGTCTCAAAGCACTTATCCCACCGCTGCACAACCAATGTAGGAGGCTGGACTGGCTTGTAGTGAGTACCAAGGGGTACTTGCACCTTGCACCAGGCCCAGTTATCCCTTATTAGTGTATAGGGTGTCTAGCAGCTTAGGCTGATAGATAATGGTAGCTTAGCAGAGCAGCTTAGGCTGAACTAGGAGACGTGTGAAGCTACTACAGTACCACAAGTGTCACTTGCACAATATCATAAGAAAACACAATACACAGTTATACTAAAAATAAAGGTACTTTATTTTTATGACAATATGCCAAAGTATCTTAGAGTGTACCCTCAGTGAGAGGATAGGAAATATACACAAGATATATATACACAATAGCAAAAATATGCAGTATAGTCTTAGAAAACAGTGCAAACAATGTATAGTTACAATAGGATGCAATGGGAACACATAGGGTTAGGGGCAACACAAACCATATACTCCAAAAGTGGAATGCGAACCACGAATGGACCCCAAACCTATGTGACCTTGTAGAGGGTCGCTGGGACTATTAGAAAATAGTGAGAGTTAGAAAAATAACCCTCCCCAAGACCCTGAAAAGTGAGTGCAAAGTGCACTAAAGTTCCCCTAAGGACAAAGAAGTCGTGTTGGAGGAATAATGCAGGAAAGAGAAAACCAACAATGCAACAACGATGGATTTCCAATCTAGGGTACCTGTGGAACAAGGGGACCAAGTCCAAAAGTCACAAGCAAGTCGGAGATGGGCATATGCCCAGGAAATGCCAGCTGTGGATGCAAAGAAGCTTCTACTGGACAGAAGAAGCTGAGGTTTCTGCAGGAACGAAAAGGGCTAGAGACTTCCCCTTTGGTGGACGGAACCTTCTCGCCGTGGAGAGTCGTGCAGAAGTGATTTCCCGCCGAAAGAATGCCAACAAGCCTTGCTAGCTGCAAATCGTGCGGTTAGCATTTTTGGATGCTGCTGTGGCCCAGGAGGGACCAGGAGGTCGCAAATTGGACCAGGAGGTAGAGGGGACGTCGAGCAAGACAAGGAGCCCTCTTAGCAGCAGGTAGCTCCCGGAGAAGTGCCAGAAACAGGCACTACGAGGATGCGTGAAACGGTGCTCACCTGAAGTTACACAAAGGAGTCCCACGTCGCCGGAGACCAACTTAGAAAGTCATGCAATGCAGGTTAGAGTGCCGTGGACCCAGGCTTGGCTGTGCACAAAGGATTTCCGACGGAAGTGCACAGGGGCCGGAGTAGCTGCAAAAGTCGCGGTTCCCAGCAATGCAGTCTAGCGAGGTGAGGCAAGGACTTACCTCCACCAAACTTGGACTGAAGAGTCACTGGACTGTGGGAGTCACTTGGACAGAGTTGCTGGATTCGAGGGACCTCGCTCGTCGTGCTGAGAGGAGACCCAAGGGACCGGTAATGCAGCTTTTTGGTGCCTGCGGTTGCAGGGGGAAGATTCCGTCGACCCACAGGAGATTTCTTCGGAGCTTCTAGTGCAGAGAGGAGGCAGACTACCCCCACAGCATGCACTACCAGGAAAACAGTCGAGAAGGCGGCAGGATCAGCGTTACAGAGTTGCAGTAGTCGTCTTTGCTACTTTGTTGCAGTGTTGCAGGCTTCCAGCGCGGTCAGCAGTCGATTCCTTGGCAGAAGGTGAAGAGAGAGATGCAGAGGAACTCGGATGAGCTCTTGCATTCATTATCTAAAGTTTCCCCAGAGACAGAGACCCTAAATAGCCAGAAAAGAGGGTTTGGCTACCTAGGAGAGAGGATAGGCTAGCAACACCTGAAGGAGCCTATCACAAGGAGTCTCTGACGTCACCTGGTGGCACTGGCCACTCAGAGCAGTCCAGTGTGCCAGCAGCACCTCTGTTTCCAAGATGGCAGAGGTTTGGAGCACACTGGAGGAGCTCTGGACACCTCCCAGGGGAGGTGCAGGTCAGGGGAGTGGTCACTCCCCTTTCCTTTGTCCAGTTTCGCGCCAGAGCAGGGCTAAGGGGTCCCCTGAACCGGTGTAGACTGGCTTATGCAGAATTGGGCACATCTGTGCCCAAGAAAGCATTTCCAGAGGCTGGGGGAGGCTACTCCTCCCCTGCCTTCACACCATTTTCCAAAGGGAGAGGGTGTAACACCCTCTCTCAGAGGAAGTCCTTTGTTCTGCCATCCTGGGACAAGCCTGGCTTGACCCCAGGAGGGCAGAAACCTGTCTGAGGGGTTGGCAGCAGCAGCAGCTGCAGTGAAACCCCAGGAAAGGCAGTTTGGCAGTACCAGGGTCTGTGCTACAGACCACTGGGATGATGGGATTGTGCCAACTATGCCAGGATGGCATAGAGGGGGCAATTCCATGATCATAGACATGTTACATGGCCATATTCGGAGTTACCATTGTGAAGCTACATATAGGTAGTGACCTATATGTAGTGCATGCGTGTAAGGGTGTCCCCGCACTCACAAAGTCAGGGAAATTTGCCCTGAACAATGTGGGGGCACCTTGGCTAGTGCCAGGGTGCCCTCACACTAAGTAACTTTGCACCTAACCTTTACCAGGTAAAGGTTAGACATATAGGTGACTTATAAGTTACTTAAGTGCAGTGTAAAATGGCTGTGAAATAACGTGGACGTTATTTCACTCAGGCTGCAGTGGCAGGCCTGTGTAAGAATTGTCAGAGCTCCCTATGGGTGGCAAAAGAAATGCTGCAGCCCATAGGGATCTCCTGGAACCCCAATACCCTGGGTACCTTAGTACCATATACTAGGGAATTATAAGGGTGTTCCAGTAAGCCAATGTAAATTGGTAAAATTGGTCACTAGCCTGTTAGTGACAATTTGAAAGAAATGAGAGAGCATAACCACTGAGGTTCTGATTAGCAGAGCCTCAGTGAGACAGTTAGGCACCACACAGGGAACACATACATATAGGCCACAAACTTATGAGCACTGGGGTCCTGACTAGCAGGGTCCCAGTGACACATAACTACCATACTGAAAACATAGGGTTTTCACTATGAGCACTGGGCCCTGGCTGGCAGGATCCCAGTGAGACAGTGAAAACACCCTGACATACACTCACAAACAGGCCAAACGTGGGGGTAACAAGGCTAGAAAGAGGCTACTTTCTCACACAACCCTCCCCCCCCAAACGAAGGACAATAAGGCTAACCTTGGCCAGTTGAGACTTTATTGTCTAAGTGGTGATAAGTAGAGAGTAGTTCTGCAATAGACTGGTTACTCCCTTTATCATCCACTATATGGTTACTTCCCAGTGGGGATGTAAACCACCCTGTTTGAAGTTTTTTAGCTAATCAACAATGTGAAGATGTATTTTCAGAGTTTCTATCAGTAAGTTTTAGTTTAGAGCAGTGGGAATTGTCCACTGAACCTATTTGTAGTGATGGAAATGCCAGACAGGGATGCTGTCTCAGAAAAGCCATAGCGGGGCAAAAACTTTGTCCATATGGCTGGAAGAGAGAACAGGGATGCTGTTTCTCTTGAGTTGGAGCAGGGCAGGGATGCTGTCCTATGAGCTCCACACTAGGGCAGGGATGCTGTCCTAAGTGTTGTGAGGCAGTGCAGGGTTTCTGCACTAAAGTTTCTCTGGGAGGGTTGGAGGGATGCTCCATGTTAACTAAAATGGTGCTCTTTTTGTCACCAATGTTAGTTATCCCACAGAGAGGTACTTCTACCTCAGGGAGTCCAGCTTTGCCAGCTGATGATTCCCTTGGAACAGGTGCCACCCCAGGAGAGGTTTCTCCCACCACAGGAATGGTATCCTGAATGGTAGGGTGGTTAGGGGATACTGTGATACCCTTCTTACCTGTTGATGGAGAGGGATCCTGAGTTTTCAGGCCTTCTCTCCTTTGCTTTTTCATTTCAGTAGAAATGAGAGGGAACAATTCCTCAGGGATGCCCAGCATGGCTGCATGGGCATAAAACTCTACATCAGCCCAACCTGAGGCCTCTAGGTCATTACCTAAGAGACAGTCTACAGGTAAGCTAGGTGATACCACCACCTGCTTAGGGCCAGTAACTCCACCCCAACTAAACTGAATTATAGCTAAGGGAAGAAATTTAGTGGAGTTATGGACATCAATAATGTTATACTGTTGTCCAATGATGTGTTGTTCAGGAGCCACTAGGTTTTCAGTCACCAAAGTGATACTGGCACCTGTGTCCCTGTAGGCCAAGGCCTCAACACCATTTATTGAAACTGTCTGCCTGTACTTATCCATTGTAAGGGGACAAGCAGCCAGTGTGGCAAGGCCAATGCCACTAGGTGTGACAGAAACTGTTTTGGGACTGACTACCCCAGTTTCTACTATGGACCCATAAGTGAATCCAACTACACCCTTAACTTGACTGTTGCCAGCAGTCCCACCACTAGTACCACTACTGCTAGGGGCACTAGAGCTTGATGTATTAGTGGTGGTAGGCTCAGGGGGTTTACCTGGACAGGACTTATCCCCTGGCCTATGGCCTCTATTTTTACACACAAAGCACCAAGGCTTTTTAAATTGTGTAGGTTGAGAAGAAGAGGAAGAATTTGTTTTATCCCCACCCCCTGAAGAGTGTTTAAGATTTGAAGTGGGATCTTTGGTTTTACCCTTATCCCCATGCTTATCTTGAGATTTTTCACCATCTTTCTTCTTATTGTTCTCCTTGTCACCACCTGTATGAACTTTTCTGTTCACCCTTGTTCTGACCCATTTGTCTGCCTTCTTTCCCAATTCTTGGGGAGAGGTCAGATCAGAGTCCACCAAGTACTGGTGCAACAAATCAGACACACAATTATTAAGAATATGCTCTCTCAGGATCAAGTTATACAGGCTGTCATAATCAGTAACTTTACTGCCATGTAACCACCCCTCCAATGCCTTCACTGAATGGTCAATGAAATCAACCCAGTCTTGTGAAGACTCCTTTTTGGTCTCTCTGAACTTTATCCTGTACTGTTCAGTGGTTAAGCCATAACCATCCAGGAGTGCATTCTTAAGTACTGTAAAATTATTGGCATCACTTTCTTTCACAGTAAGGAGCCTATCCCTACCTTTTCCACTAAATGATAGCCATAGGATAGCAGCCCACTGCCTTTGAGGGACATCCTGTACAACACAGGCCCTCTCAAGTGCAGCAAACCACTTGTTAATATCATCCCCCTCCTTATAAGGGGGAACTATCTTGTGCAGATTCCTGGAATCATGCTCTTTTGCAGGATGACTATGGGGAATACTGCTGCTGCCACCATGGGTTTCTAAACCCAACTTCTGTCTTTCCTTCTCTAATTCTAAAGACTGTCTATCCAAATCCAGCTGTTGCTTTTTAAGCTTCAGTCTGGTTTGTTCCACCTTCAATTTATTGAGTTCCCTTTCTAACAATCTGTCATCAGGGTTGGTGGGAGGGACATTTCTAGATACAGAGGTATGATGGGAATGAACAGAAGGAGACCTGTCCCTTACAGAGGGCACCCTAACAGCTTGGCTGACAGTGTAATGTGAGAGCACATCATCTGTATGATGTGACTCCACCTCAGTACCAACTATGCTAGACTGTCTTGTAATGGGAAGGCTAAGAAATTTCTTTCCTGAACCTTTACCTGGGGGAGTCCCTGGATCAGATTGAGAACCATTAGCTACTTTTTCAACAGATGGGGCACCTTTAGCCTTATCCTGTTCTCTAAGCATATTAAGTAACAGTTCCAAGGAAGGATTCTTCCCTACACTCAAACCTCTCTCTATGCAGAGACTCCTTGCTCCTTTCCAGCTAAGGTGATCATATGCAATCTTAGACAGGTCAACATTTTGGCCTGTGCCAGACATTTTTAGAGAGAGTTAAAGTGATAGAAAAAGAGCAAAAGTTTGTCAGAGCTTTTAGAAAGACAGAGAAAAAAACCTTTTAAAACTTTTTAGAACTTTTTAGAAAGTTTAGAAGTACTTTTCAGCACTTAGAAAAGAGTGAAAAGAGGAAATGCAAAACTTTTTGGCTATGTGTATATACACTGACCTTGTTTTGTATATTTTTCTCTTATGAAAAGTACAATGACAAGAGTGGTAAGTAGTCTCAAAGCACTTATTCCACCGCTGCACAACCAATGTAGGAGGCTGGACTGGCTTGTAGTGAGTACCAAGGGGTACTTGCACCTTGCACCAGGCCCAGTTATCCCTTATTAGTGTATAGGGTGTCTAGCAGCTTAGGCTGATAGATAATGGTAGCTTAGCAGAGCAGCTTAGGCTGAACTAGTAGACGTGTGAAGCTACTACAGTACCACAAGTGTCACTTGCACAATATCATAAGAAAACACAATACACAGTTATACTAAAAATAAAGGTACTTTATTTTTATGACAATATGCCAAAGTATCTTAGAGTGTACCCTCAGTGAGAGGATAGGAAATATACACAAGATATATATACACAATAGCAAAAATATGCAGTATAGTCTTAGAAAACAGTGCAAACAATGTATAGTTACAATAGGATGCAATGGGAACACATAGGGATAGGGGCAACACAAACCATATACTCCAAAAGTGGAATGCGAACCACGAATGGACCCCAAACCTATGTGACCTTGTAGAGGGTCGCTGGGACTATTAGAAAATAGTGAGAGTTAGAAAAATAACCCTCCCCAAGACCCTGAAAAGTGAGTGCAAAGTGCACTAAAGTTCCCCTAAGGACAAAGAAGTCGTGTTAGAGGAATAATGCAGGAAAGACACAAACCAACAATGCAACAATGATGGATTTCCAATCTAGGGTACCTGTGGAACAAGGGGACCAAGTCCAAAAGTCACAAGCAAGTCGGAGATGGGCATATGCCCAGGAAATGCCAGCTGTGGATGCAAAGAAGCTTCTACTGGACAGAAGAAGCTGAGGTTTCTGCAGGAACGAAAGGGGCTAGAGACTTCTCCTTTGGTGGACGGATCCCTCTCACCGTGGAGAGTCGTGCAGAAGTGGTTTCCCGCCGAAAGAACGCCAACAAGCCTTGCTAGCTGCAAATCGTGCATTTAGCGTTTGTGGATGCTGCTGTGGCCCAGGAGGGACCAGGAGGTCGCAAATTGGACCAGGAGGTAGAGGGGACGTCGAGCAAGACAAGGAGCCCTCTTAGCAGCAGGTAGCACCCGGAGAAGTGCCAGAAACAGGCACTACAAAGATGCGTGAAACGGTGCTCACCCAAAGTTACACAAAGGAGTCCCACGTCGCCGGAGACCAACTTAGAAAGTTGTGCAATGCAGGTTAGAGTGCCGTGGACCCAGGCTTGGCTGTGCACAAAGGATTTCCGCCGGAAGTGCACAGGGGCCGGAGTAGCTGCAAAAGTCACGGTTCCCAGCAATGCAGTCTAGCGAGGTGAGGCAAGGACTTACCTCCACCAAACTTGGACTGAAGAGTCACTGGACTGTGGGAGTCACTTGGACAGAGTTGCTGGATTCGAGGGACCTCGCTCGTCGTGCTGAGAGGAGACCCAAGGGACCGGTAATGCAGCTTTTTGGTGCCTGCGGTTGCAGGGGGAAGATTCCGTCGACCCACGGGAGATTTCTTCGGAGCTTCTAGTGCAGAGAGGAGGCAGACTACCCCCACAGCATGCACTACCAGGAAAACAGTCGAGAAGGCGGCAGGATCAGCGTTACAGAGTTGCAGTAGTCGTCTTTGCTACTTTGTTGCAGTGTTGCAGGCTTCCAGCGCGGTCAGCAGTCGATTCCTTGGCAGAAGGTGAAGAGAGAGATGCAGAGGAACTCGGATGAGCTCTTGCATTCATTATCTAAAGTTTCCCCAGAGGCAGAGACCCTAAATAGCCAGAAAAGAGGGTTTGGCTACTTAGGAGAGAGGATAGGCTAGCAACACCTGAAGGAGCCTATCACAAGGAGTCTCTGACGTCACCTGGTGGCACTGGCCACTCAGAGCAGTCCAGTGTGCCAGCAGCACCTCTGTTTCCAAGATGGCAGAGGTCTGGAGCACACTGGAGGAGCTCTGGACACCTCCCAGGGGAGGTGCAGGTCAGGGGAGTGGTCACTCCCCTTTCCTTTGTCCAGTTTCGCGCCAGAGCAGGGCTAAGGGGTCCCCTGAACCGGTGTAGACTGGCTTATGAAGAATTGGGCACATCTGTGCCCAAGAAAGCATTTCCAGAGGCTGGGGGAGGCTACTTCTCCCCTGCCTTCACACCATTTTCCAAAGGGAGAGGGTGTAACACCCTCTCTCAGAGGAAGTCCTTTGTTCTGCCATCCTGGGACAAGCCTGGTTTGACCCCAGGAGGGCAGAAACCTGTCTGAGGGGTTGGCAGCAGCAGCAGCTGCAGTGAAACCCCAGGAAAGGCAGTTTGGCAGTACCAGGGTCTGTGCTACAGACCACTGGGATCATGGGATTGTGCCAACTATGCCAGGATGGCATAGAGGGGGCAATTCCATGATCATAGACATGTTACATGGCCATATTCGGAGTTACCATTGTGAAGCTACATATAGGTAGTGACCTATATGTAGTGCACGCGTGTAATGGTGTCCCCGCACTCACAAAGTCAGGGAAATTTGCCATGAACAATGTGGGGGCACCTTGGCTAGTGCCAGGGTGCCCTCACACTAAGTAACATTGCACCTAACCTTTACCAGGTAAAGGTTAGACATATAGGTGACTTATAAGTTACTTAAGTGCAGTGTAAAATGGCTGTGAAATAACGTGGACGTTATTTCACTCAGGCTGCAGTGGCAGGCCTGTGTAAGAATTGTCAGAGCTCCCTATGGGTGGCAAAAGAAATGCTGCAGCCCATAGGGATCTCCTGGAACCATAATATCCTGGGTACCTGAGTACCATATACTAGGGAATTATAAGGGTGTTCCAGTAAGCCAATGTAAATTGGTAAAATTGGTCACTAGCCTGTTAGTGACAATTTGAAAGAAATGAGAGAGCATAACCACTGAGGTTCTGATTAGCAGAGCCTCAGTGAGACAGTTAGGCACCACACAGGGAACACATACATATAGGCCACAAACTTATGAGCACTGGGCTCCTGACTAGCAGGGTCCCAGTGACACATAACAACCATACTGAAAACATAGGGTTTTCACTATGAGCACTGGGCCCTGACTGGCAGGATCCCAGTGAGACAGTGAAAACACCCTGACATACACTCACAAACAGGCCAAACGTGGGGGTAACAAGGCTAGAAAGAGGCTACTTTCTCACAAAGCTCTTAAAACTCTTTTGAAGAAATGTCTGCTACATCTCCTGAGGTTTTACTAAACACCACGCTTCTACAAAACATACTTCACTTTTTAAGTTCACAATAGACTGAGTGAGGTGTGGGAGAATGGGTTTCACCAGGGGAACAATATTGTCCCCTTGGAGAAAAAAAAAAAGAAATAGAAGTGCAATTGCACTATTGTGGACACGTGCACTGCACAGTTGTACACTGCGTGGAATTATACACGAGAAGATGCAGAAACGTTTTACGTGCACACAGATGAGATTTCGCATACTTCGCTATAGCTTCCAAGCGTGATTCTGGACAACTTTATGAGTCACCCAAAAACTTCAAAACCGACAGCCGAGTGTAGGTGATTTACATGTTTCTTTTACATCATGGCCTGTATTCAATATTCAGTTATTTCACGTGAAGAAATACCTACATCGCCTTTCTCAAGTCTTACTCCCCACCAATATTAACAGCCAGAGTGAGGGGCCAAGGTAGAAGGACTAATAAGGCCTCTGACGATGTGCATAGATTTCAGAATTTTGGGGGATTAACAAAAATCCGCAGCAGTATGTACACAAATCTGCACAAATTGCAGATGTCCATGACTACTCTTACTTCCCACTATGGGCCCTCTGGGTGTCTGTAGTGGCACAGTTCACATTTTATTCTTTTTTCTCCACTTGAAAAATATTTGTAATACCTTTGTAAAATATGATGATGACTCGTATGTTGTAATTTCATTTCTATAGCACTTACTACCCCTGATGAGGCGTTGAAACGCTTTACGCTGGGCAGCATGCTTTTCTGGAACCGCAGGTTTGTGTTTAATCCAGTGTAATTGGTTATTCCTGGTTTTCGGGATTAGTTGTGTGCACTCAAGCAATCAATTCCATGCATTCACACCATTTCCGGTGTGATAGATTAAATTAAAAGGGGGTGGGTGTGACCATTAGTGGTGCTGGGGATTGTGGGAGGTGAGCCAGGGAGATTTAGCTATTGTTAGACTGCAGCAGCATGACTTTCAAAGAAGGAGAAGTTGTGATACTTAAAATGAGTTGTGTGCATTTTGCAAAAATACATTGATAAAGATTAAGGCAAATGTGTGACTCACAGAAGGTGGTACTCAAAGAGAGGAGTTTTGGGAAGGATGGAACAGAAGAAGTCGGCCATTTCAAAGATAAAGGGAAAGGCGATAATCAAGTTTCGAATAACAGTCAGTTTTCAATTCAGTGCTTAATTTGTAAATATAAATGTGCTGGTGCCCAAAGCTCTCCTTTGAAACAAGTGCCCGCTCCATTTAAATGTGCGAGCATATAATACAGAGGAAGCATAATCCTAAAGCCACCTCAGGCATCTTTAATGCATTTACAGCCACTCCCTGCCCCTTCAGCTCACTCTTCCAGCTATCTGCTTTCTCCCTTTGTGACACTTTTTTGTTTTTCCCTTTCTCCGCCTTTCCCATAAGTGTCTTTTGCTCGCAGTAAATGCCTGTTGCAGAAAACTAAGTGCCGGCCCTCAAAAATAAGTGCTGGTGCTCCGCACCGGAAACCACCAGCTCACATTAAGCACTGGTTTTCATGCTGTGCAATGCAGTGTAATTTAGTGTAGTGCTTCAGAACATAGGGACTGATTTGGAGTTTGGTGGACAGGTTACTCTGTCACAAATGTGATGGATTTTCTGTCTGCGGTATTACAAGTTTCATAGGATATAATGGAATTGTAATACAGTGGACAGGATATCCGTAACATTTGTGACAGAGTGACTCCATCTGCCAAACTCTAAATCAGGCCCAATATTTTTTCACCATGCTTTATTTTGTCCCAACCCAAACAGTCTGTCCACTACTAGGCTGCCATTAGACCATTGTTTCAACAAGGTTGGCAAATCAGTTCAGGAGATGGAGGTGTAAAGTAAAGGCTGGATGCATAAAAGGCAAATATTGAGGGCGTTAGGCTGCATTGAAAGGAAGTAGTAAGATCTATATCATAGCAACGTGAAAAAAACAGATAGGTAACTTATAGAAACATCAAAACTGAGGTACTACAAATGCAGGAATAGAAGTTTTCTGATGTTCATCTTCAAGCTTGGCTCATAGGATTACATACAAGGCAAAGTGTGATCCGTTTTGGATGTCGATGGTTTGAAATTTCACATGATGGAGGGCACAGGGAGCTTCCCCTTAGAGTGGAAGTGTATTGCCTGCATTCCTGTAGATGGAGGGTGGATATGTCTTTTCATTCAGAGCTCATTGTTGCTGGTGAGTGGAGTCCCACCAGAACTGCACATTATTTTCAGCAGACCTATTTTAGTTCTCTTCTTTTGCTTTGAGAGCAGTGCAGACTTCTCGTGCACTCCCTGCTGAAGCCGTGGTAGTGGGTGCCCCATGTACCCCTGCAGTGTCTAGATTTTGGTGGACCTGGCCCTTTTTGCAGGGTCATCTCCAATCTCCTTGCCTCCTTCCTCCTATTTTTTCTGACCAGTTTTTGTTGGCCTTAGGACTCTGGGCACTTTACCACTGCTAACCAGCACTAAAGTGCATATGCTGTCTTTGTAAATTGTATTGGTGATTGGTTTATCCCTGACTAGCATATTTGATTTACTAGTAAGTCCCTAGTAAAGTACTCTAGAGGTGCCCAGGGCCTGTATATCAAATGCTATTAGAGGGCCTGCAGCACTGGTTGTGCCACCCATATGAGTAGCCCTGCACACAAGTCTCAGACCTGCCTCTGCAGTGTCTGTGTGTGAAGTCTTGCACTGCCAATTAGACCTGGCAAGTGTACCTACTTTCCAGACCTAAACCTTCCCTTTTTATACATGTAAGGCATACTAAGGCAGGCCCTAGGTAGCCCCATGGGCGGGGTGCCATATATGTTAAAGGTGGGACATGTACTGATGTGTTTACATGTCCTAACAGTGAAAAACTGCAATATTAGGTTTTCACTGTTGCAAAGCCTATCTCTCACATAGGTTAACATGGGGGCTGCCTTTAAATAACTTTAAAGTGCAGATCCCCTTTGGGTGCAGATAGAAATATGGAGTTTGGCTTCTCTGGACTCACAATTTAAAAATACATCTTTTAGTAATGTTGTTTTTTAGATTGTTAGTTTGAAAATGCCACTTTTAGAAAGTGGGCATTTTCTTGCTTTAACCATTCTGTGACTCTGCCAGTTTGTGAATTGCCTGTCTGGGTCAGTTTGACAGTTGGGCTGTTTGTGAATCCCCTCCAGACAGTGGGACAAAGGGAGCTGGGGTGTAGCCTGCATATTCTGATGAGCCATCTGTGCTAGAGTGGAGGGAGAAGTGGTCACTTACACCTGAATGGGCTGTGCCTGCCCTCTCACAATGCAGTCTCCAAACCCCTGGTGTGAGTCTGGAGCCTGGCCTGGGCAAGGCAGGATCTTGTGAACAACAGAGACTTTCATTTGAAGTTTGCCGACTTCAAAGGAAGAAAGGGGTATAAGTATTGGACCCAAAACCCCTGAAAATCAGATTTCTTCAAGGATTCAAGAGGAACCTCTGCCAATGAGAAGAGCTGAAGAGCCGAAGAGAAGGTCTGCCCCTGCCTGTGACTGTGCTTTGTTGGGCTATCCTGCAGTTGCTGCTTCTGCCTGTGAAAGGGAAAAAAGACTGGACTTTGTTGTGCATTCCTGCTTGAGAAGAATCTCAAAGGGCTTGAGTTGAGATTGCCTCCTGTTTTTGAAGTCTCAGGGTCATCAAAGACTTCCTCTGCCAGCACCTGGACTCTCTGGTGAGAATCCTGCCCTGCCAAGTGGTGCCCTGTTCAGTCCCTGGGCCCTTGAGAGGTGAAGCTGGTGGAAAAGTACAGAAATCCATGCACTGATCGCCGTGGGGGGAAATTTTAAACGCACCATCCACAACACGGCTGAGAAACGATGCGCCACTGGTCTCGCAACTGAAATCGATGCTCCACCTGCATCGCGGCTGGGTGATTGATGAATCGCAGCTGGAGAAACGACGTGCAACACCCGCTTGTGGCTGCTGATAATGACGCAAACCCCACACAGCGCGGTTTCCTGACACCCAGCGACTGGGTTTCGAACGCAGCATCGCTGGGCTTGAATAATTGACGCAAAGCCTGTCCTGATCTGAGATGCCTGTCTGGAAAGTGACACATCGTTGTCTTGCGAGGGAGGAAAAATAACACATCGCCAACTCGACCGGAGAAGAAACGACACACGGCCTCCCTTGCGAGGAAGGAATCGACGCAATGCTGTCTTTACTGATGCACGCTCGCCCGTGTGACTTTATTTTTTACGCTAACCAGGTACTTTGTGCAAAATCATCGTTACCATTGTTTTCTATTGAGTAAGACTCTTATTTGTTTGAAAATTCATATCTTGACTTGTGTATGTTGGATTTTTGTTGTTTTAGTCTTGTTTGATTTGGATACAAATTTCCTATTTTTCTAAACTTGTGTGGTGTCCATTTTGTAGTGTTTTCACTGTATTACTGTGTATGTTGGTACAAATACTTTACACATTGCTTCTGAGTTAATCCTTCCTGCTCGTGCCAAGCTACCAAGGGGATGAGTGGGGGGGGGGGGGTAACCAGGTGTGTTTCTCCTTTGCCCTGACTAGAGAGAGGGTCCTTCTTTGGACAGGGGGTAACCTGACTGCCAGCAAAGGCCCCATTTCTAACAGATTTGTGGAGTCCTTCACTGAGAATGGTTAGAAACTGCTCATGTGAGTTTGTGTGTTCAGATGCAGATTGGCCTTGCTGCAGGCGCAGCGAGGGCAATCTGCATTTAAATTAAAAATAGTGCCAAAAAGCACAAAGCGTTAACTGCGGTTATCTGTTTGTGGTAAACTAGATCAAAGTCAAAAGTTAAGGCCGGCCACAATGGAGTGCAGGGTGGTACAGGGACCAGGTTCATCCTGGTGGAAAATGTACCTTCGGAATTAGAATTTGTTTATGCTGAAAAAGTGGTCGTTGACACGTTGGTGGTGGGGCAAGTTGCAAGCTGGATCCGAAGCGGGGCTCGACGACAGCAGGTTGTTGGTGGTTGTCAAGGAAGGTGGGAAAGCTCTGAGTGGGCAAAGACCAAAGTCTGTACCCATGAATCCCTCAACATTGACAGGTTGCTGCTTGGCATCAGTCTTGATGAAACCCTCTACATTTGAGCTTAGAAACTTTTCTGGAAGTCAGCTCCCCTTCAGCGTGGCAAACCAGCAATTTGAGGTCAACCAGTTATTCGACCTCAACAGTTGTGGCTTCGGCGACGATCCCATTCTCTCTTGGTTCTTCAGGCAGAAAGTTGGCAAGTATTTCTAGCCTTTGCAGTTTGGACAGGAGGAGTGCACTCTAATGCCAGCCAATGGTCAGGTCCTGGCGACATCAGTTGGAGGTTAGGACTCACCCCAACAGCAGGGTACATGTCTGGTCCAGGTGGTACTGGTCAGATTGGGCAGTTGCAAGGAAAGGGCCTCTGTTATCTTGCTGTATCCTTGTAGCTAATAGGAGGTCAGCCAACTATCCCTTGAATTCACTTCTGGGGACCGGGGTTCAAAGCAAGCAGGTCATGTCTTCCTTCAGGTTTCAGAGAGCATGGCAGTCTTTCTTCTCCCAGGTCTAGCAGTGCTCTGAGACGAGGTCTGTGGGTTCCAGTTTTATATCCACTGCAAGTCTGTTGTGCAGGGTAAGTCTCTGTCAGCTCCCTAAACCAGTTCTGATAAGTTTCTCAACCCCCACTGGGTTTGGTGCAGCCTGATTAGAGAGATAAAGGGGCAGCAGGCCTTGGTGTGAGCTTCACCTGCCAGTGACAAGGTAGGTATCCTTCTAAGCTGTATTTCATCGTGCCACTTTAATGTCTTATGGTTCTTTTTCTCTTATCACAAGATCATTTCTTGTTTAAGAATCTGAAAAGATTAATGAGTGAGACATCATTATTTTAATCACAGTGTTTATAAAATTCTGTGTGCATGTCACTCGTGATCAGCAATGTATGTGACATGATGGCATGATATAATGAAGTTTGATATATGTCACAAAACACAAGAACACTAAGAATTTGTGTTCTTAGTAGACATGATAAAGATCTCCAAAAAACACTGCTAAATATGTGGACCCTTGCTTTGTTGTGGGAGCTCATAATTACTGCAGGCACGTCATGTTTTTGTTTATTACCTCACCACAGGTTCCCTCTAAAAAAAAAATTCAAAAAGAAGACATACTTACAGGTTATTTTATCTAATACTAGTTCTCTCAATAACACCTAGGTCCGCTATAGTTTAAGTGTCGAAGCATACCCACCTACATTAGGTATGGTGGGTGGGAATCATGCCACTAGCGTAATTAATGGGCGAGTGTTCTTTTACTAAAACTTAGGAGCCCCATCTGACCTTATTGATCAGGGAGACAACACAAGACAAATATATTTAAGAGTTCTTTCTCCTGTGACCTCTAAATTCCTCCTCATCCCAGATATTAAAATAATTGATTTCTCCTATTTCTCAGGTGCTTGTTGTGCAAAAGAGAACACAATACCCATGTGAGCATAATATCAGTGTCAAGCATCCAAGAACAGAACACATAAGGTAGTAAAATCTCACCAAGAGCAACCTCCTTCAGGTTACCCTTTTATTTTCTGTCATACAATACCAATGTTCCATTGACCCAGCTCTGCAAATGTCTTAAAAATATCTCTAACCTCTGCCTAGGAAGCAAATACTGCTTTAGTAGAACGTCAACAAATTCCCTCGGGTAGACCCTCCCAGACAGTTGATATGCCAAAGACATAGTGAACATGAGCCAGCTCCCTGAGATAACTGAGGTGGAGTTCACTCTTTTGTGGGCAGAGTTGAACGTCAAGAAGAAACCTGCACTGACAAAAGTAGGCTGTATGAATATGGGCTACTGCTCAACATACAGCCAATAAATATAAGATCTGGATATAAAAAGGTAGTGAAGAGTTGCCTCAGGATCATAACGTCAGGAATAACCTATACTGGAGAGCCTTTTAACAGGATGTGTAAATCTCCTAGTCTACTTGGAGAAGCATCGGGTGCCAGAAGAAAAGTTGTTGAGAGCTGTGAGTTGTGGAAAGCTGAGATTTTACAGCAAATCCCATGTTGGAATATCACAGCAGATAACTGGGGGTTCCAAGGGGAAAGCCTTCAGTGGTCTGGAAGCAAAGACCTCCAAAGAACCCATGTCTCCCCAACATTTCCAAAAAGCTCTAATGGGTACCCACAGTAGCCTCATGGTTTAAGAATCCAATCCTTTTCTGAGCTCCTGCTGCCAAAACTGATGGAGCAGAGTCACATCAGAGTCACAAGGTTGGACCTGTGGATCCCTACAACAGGCCTGGAAAGAATGTCAATGATGCTCATATGCTTTATGAATTAATGTTTGGAGAGAGGTCTATAGCACATAATCCAACTCTCTTGAAAGATCTAAAAATTGCTTCTAAACTTCTACACTGACAACTGTAGCACCATGTAAGGATGCTATAGAAGCTCAGAATATGAAACATACTCTAAAAACACCCATTCCTGTGCTACTGCCATCTTAAGAATCAGGGGGAACTATGAATTCCACATTCAACATGGGGACCACCTCCCTTTGGATTTGTGTCACAGAAAATCATGTAATGGAGGATCTAGAGGTAGCCTTTAGGGCAAGGACACCGTCCACACTCTCTCCAATGACAACTGGGAACTGGAGGTTGGGATTAATGCATTCTATCCTGAGGCTAAACAGAAGAGGATCAATGTATCAAATAGGTTTCAGTTGGTCAAGAAAATCAAAATCTTCTGATTCAGAGCCTAACCCTGAATCGGGATTCGTCAGCAGCATAACTAAACTTGAGGTGTCCCCTGCAATATACATGGAGGGCCCTCCTCCAGACTCAGTCAGGAGCTCTCAGATCAGAGTACTGTGTTGAGGGGGGCTGTCTGGAGCTCATCCTCTGCACTGTGGATGGATGCTGGGCCAATGTTACACCACCTGGACTCATCTAACATAGGTTGTCCTCTGCTACATTGGCAACTCCTTTTATGTGGACTACAGAAAAGGGATGTTCCTGTGGCCAAACACTCATCTTGAACGGTCATGAACAAGTTACCACAACCTGACTTACATGAGCTTTCATGGTTGTGTTGTCTGTTTGTACTACTACTGCCAGAATGTATATCTCGTCTACACATGTCTTGACATACAACAGGACCATTAAAAATGCTTTCCACTTAGAGGATTTCATCATTTTCAGTTCTGGCCACAGCCTGTAAACACAAATATCTCTAAAAGTGGGTCCTCATCTGCAGCCGGGTGCACCAGTGGTGCTCGTCACAGGTTCTGTTGAATGGGAAAGCCCTGCATTCAATGGGAGGGAACCATATATCACCTCATAGCCTCCGGAATTTTAGGTGTCATAAGCTGTCACTCATGCTACAAGAAATAAAAACATATTGGATTTAATACTTGAATTAATCAAAATGACTGGCATTCTTTGAGTTAGCATTCCAATCCATCATTACTTTACTTATTGCACGTTACAGGGAGTGACCAGCCACGTGTAAATCAGTCTTGTGCCCAAACAGCCAGATCAACCATGTCCTGTCAATGGGACTCATCAGCAATGTGCAACTTGAGCCCCTATGGGAAACAGTTCTACAGGACCCACACCTGGACAGAACTATATATCCAAGGGTGCCCCCTAGGAGAAGACTTGCAGAGCAAAATAAAAACATGAAGGATAGGAAGTGTATAAATTACTGACACAGCCCGCAAAACAGTGTCTAAAGGAGAGGTAGTCAAAGGTGACCAAGTGATAATAGAAAGGTCAAGTACCCTTTGACTAGGCTAGTGTTATAGAAATACTATATACAAACATGCATACATACTTAGCGGGAAATGCCTACTGATGCTGACATGGTCCAGGCACATCCTATGTGCTTTCTCAATCAATCAATCAATCAATCAGTCAATCACAAGGTCTTCCATAGCATGCGCTTGTCACCCTGGGGGTCTCTAGGCACTGTGGGGGAGCAACAGGTCTCCTCTGCCTGGTGCTGGCCATCGAACAGCCAAGTCTTGAGCTGCTTTCTGAGGTCCTTCAGGGAAGAGGAGGTGCGCAGGTGGAAGGGGAGGCCTTTTTAGGATCTGGTGGCGAGGTGGAAGAAGGATCGACCTCTGTAGCATTTGTGGCGGAGTCAGTGGACGTGGGCCTGGGTGAGGGAGGCTGGGCAGAGGTCTATCATTGGTTGGTGGATGGTGAGGCAGTTGTTGATGTAGGCGGGTCTGGCGGAGTGGAGGGCCTTGTACTAATGCGTGAGGAGCTTGAAGAGGCATCTCTGCTGGATGGGGAGCTATGGAGGTTCCTGAGGTGGGGGGTGATACTGGTTCTTCTAGGGAGGCTGAGGATGAGTCTTGCTGCCACGTTTTGGTTGGCCTGGAGGTAGTTCATGAGCTGTTTTGTGGTTCGGGCATAGAGCGTGCTGCCATAGTCAAGTTGGCTGGAGATGAGGGCCTGGGTGACTGTGTTCCTGGTAGAGATGGAGAACCGTTGGAAGATCTTGCAGAGCATGCAGAAGATGAGGAATCAGGCAGAGGAGAGGGTGTTGATCTGTTGCTTCATGCTTGGTTGGATGTCTAGGATGATCCTAGGTGTGTGTGGTCGGTGGGTGTGGATGAGGGACCTAGAGCGGCGGGCCACCACGTCCACGAACACGAACTTGTTCCCGAAGATGAGGATCTCCATTTTTTCCAGGCGGGATGTCGGTCATCGTGTTTTGAAAATTAGTTTGTGTGGTTGTGGTGCCATTTGTGAGAGATAGGACGAGCTGGGTGTCGTAGGCGTAGGAGACGATGTTGAGTCTGTGGGTGCTTGCGCTGTCTGTCAGTTGAGTCATGTATATATTGAAGAGGGTGGGACTGAGGGAGACGCTTTGGGGATGCCACAGATGTTGTCTGTGGGTAAGGAGACGTAGGGAGGGAGTAGGATCTTCTCTGTTCGGCCAGAAAGAAAAGAAGAAATCCAGTTGAGTGCGTTGTCTTGGATGCCAATGCTGTGGAGTCTTGTGATAAGAGTGTAGTGTGAGATGGTGTTGAAGGCTGCTGATAAGGGATATTCTAGAGTACTGCCTCTCTCTCCAGCCCTGCTTTTAAAAAAAAACCTTACTTTATTGCAGCACACCACAACAAATATTCCTTCTTATTGGGTCACAAAGAGGTCTATGAGAGGCAGTATGTATGCAGATGATTTATTGGTCCTTTCTGAACAAATGAAAGTGAAACGAAGATCCAAAGTTATAAATATCTTATCAATGATATATGACTGGTGAAACAAAACTTACAATAAATGGTAATCATGGTATTGAATGATAGTGAATGAATGTATAAATAACAATATTTTTTACCTCTATTATTAGGTGTATAAACTTCATAGAAAATGTTACTTTTTCAAAATGTATCAGTTTTCTCCTTTTACAGGACACCAAACTACTTGACAAAAGCTAGAGACGTATTTCATGCCAGGAAGCTGGCTGGAAGTTTAGTAAATAAGGAGGCCTCTCATGGCCAGAATTTAACATACAGTACAACATGGACACCTCCATTACATTGAACGAACAATTATCTGTGTTTTAGCTGCTCCAAATAAAAAGACTGTTCAGTCCAGTCTCTCATTTCTGAAAACCTATGAAGTTTTTTTCATAGGTTCGGCTCAATACCATTTATAAATTATCAACTGTCTGAAATTAATAAAATTCCTGTACAGAACATGGTTTGACATTGAGCACACCTTTTACAACCTATTTGCCTGGGCTAATGTACACTGAATGGTATTGAGGGTTTGTCGCGTCACTATGGGTTCCGAGCAGGGATGGATATTCCCAATGCCTCTGTGAGGTTGGTCACCAATGAAATCAGGAAGCTGAAAGCTTAGTCTGATGTGGCATTTAAATCAAATTCAAGAATGCAAGTATCTAAACCAGAGCAGCTCTTCCAGAGGGCACCCTTCTGGAGGCCCAGATGCTTGTGCTCCAAAGTGTATTCAAGCCATCATGAACGTTAGCTCAGTGTGACTTTTATAGTTAGCCATGTCCAAGCTATTACAAATCTCTCAAAGGTGGAAAATGCTTGTGAAAGCCGCTAACTTTCTTCAGGAGTCAAGAAACCTTGCAATGCCATGGAAAGTTCAGCGAGAGCTACAGCAATATTCCTGCATGGGCATGGATCTTGGACTGTGACACATGTCAAATTAGGATGTCATGGGTTGGAATGAAGGACAGGCCCTGGATTGAGCATATGGCTGGACGTCTTCTTCAGGACTGGAGCCTGCAGCTGCCATAGCCTTGAACGCGCTGATTAGTCACAGGGTCTCCCGATAGGCCCGGAGAGGCTTCAAAGGGAAGGAAATGTATTTCCTTCCCTTTGAAGTCTCTCCCAGGGTTTCAAAAGCCGGATTGCTTGGGGGCAGATCGGCCTATTGGTATTAGGGCGATCTGGCCCCATGGGGGGCAGAAACCTCTAGGCGCCAGGGCAAATTGTTTTTTTGTGTTTTTTTTTTTGTTTGTTTGTTTTTTTAGAGATGGGGAGCGACCCATTAGGCAAGGGTTGCTCCCCTGGGGGGAAAATTGTATTTAGACCATTTCTGCCCCCCTTGGGGGCAGAGTGGCCTATTGTAGGTCAATCTGCCCCCAAGGGGGCAGAAACCACTAAGCACCGGGGATTTTTTTTTGGGCGCCAATGTCACGCAGGGGGAGCGACCCCGTAGGCAAGGGTCGCTCCGGGGGGGGTTGGGGGGGGGGAAATTTATTTTAGGCCATTTCTGCCCGCCCTGGGGCCGGCTGAGCTAGAGGCCAAAATCCACAGGTAGGCACTGTTTTCTATGAAAAAATGTGATGTGTCCACATTGTGTTTTGGGCCATTTCCTATCGGGGGCGCTAGGCCTACCCACACAAGTGAGGTATAATTTTTATCGGGAGACTTGGGGGAACGCTGGGTGGAAGGAAATTTGTGGCTCCTCTCAGATTCCAGAACTTTCTGTCACCGAAATGTGAGGAAAACGTGTTTTTTTTAGCCAAATTTTGAGGTTAGCAAAGGACTCTGGGTAACAGAACCTGGTCAGAGCCCCACAAGTCACCTCATCTGGGATTCCCCTGGGTTTCTAGTTTTCAAAAATGCGCTGGTTTGCTAGGTTTCCCCAGGTGCCGGCTGAGCTAGAGGCCAAAATCCAAAGGTAGGCACTGTTTTCTATGAAAAAATGTGATGTGTCCACGTTGTGTTTTGGGGCATTTCCTGTCACGGGCGCTAGGCCTACCCACACAAGTGAGGTATAATTTTTATCGGGAGACTTGGGGGAACGCTGGGTGGAAGGAAATTTGTGGCTCCTCTAAGATTCCATAACTTTCTGTCACCGAAATGTGAGGAAAACGTGTTTTATTAGCCAAATTTTGAGGTTTGCAAAGGATTCTGGGTAACAGAACCTGGCCAGAGCCCCACAAGTCACCCCATCTTGGATTCCCCTAGGTCTCTAGTTTTAAAAAATGCAGAGGTTTGGTAGGTTTCCCTAGGTGCCGGCTGAGCTAGAGGCCAAAATCTACAGGTAGGCACTTTGCAAAAAACACCTCTGTTTTCTTTAAAAAAATGGGATGTGTCCACGTTGCGTTTTGGGGCACTTCCTGTTGCGGGCCCTAGGCCTACCCACACAAGTGAGGTATCATTTTTATCTGGAGACTTGGGGGAACGCTGGGTGGAAGGAAATTTGTGGCTCCTCTCTGATTCCAGAACTTTCTGTCACCAAAATTTGAGGAAAAAAATGTTTTTTTAGCCAAAGTTTGAGGTTTGCAAAGGATTCTGGGTAACAGAACCTGGTCAGAGCCCCACAAGTCACCCCATCTTGGATTCCCCTACGTCTCTAGTTTTAAAAAATGCACAGGTTTGGTAGGTTTCCCTAGGTGCCGGCTGAGCTAGAGGCCAAAATCTACAGATAGGCACTTTGTAAAAAACACCTCTGTTTTCTTTCAAAAAATGTGATGTGTCCACGTTGCGTTTTGGGGCGTTTCCTGTCGCGGGCGCTAGGCCTACCCACACAAGTGAGGTATCATTTTTATCGGGAGACTTGGGGAAACATAGATTAGCAAAACAAGTTTTATTGCCCCTTGTCTTTCTCTACATTTTTTCCTTCCAAATATAAGAGAGTGTGTAAAAAAGACATCTATTTGAGAAATGCCTTGCAATTCACATGCTAGTATGGTCACCCCGGAATTCAGAGATGTGCAAATAACCACTGCTCCCCAACACCTTATCTTGTGCCCTTTTTGGAAATACAAAGGTTTTCTTGATAGCTATTTTTCATTCTTTATATTTCAGCAAATGAATTTCTGTATGCCCGGTATAGAATGAAAACGCACTGCAGGGTGCAGCTCATTTATTGGCTCTGGGTACCTAGGGTTCTTGATGAACCTACAAGCCCTATATATCCCCACAACCAGAGGAGTCCAGCAGACGTAACGGTATATTGCTTTCGAAAATCTGACATTGCAGGAAAAAGTTACTGAGTAAAACATAGAGAAAAATTGTTGTATTTCTCACCTCAATTTCAATATTTTTCTTTTTCATTTGTTATTTTCTGTAGGAAACCCTTGTAGGATCTACACAAATTACCCCTTGCTGAATTCAGAATTTTGTCTACTTTCCAGAAATGTTGTGGTTTCTGGGATCCAGCATTGGTTTCATGCCCATTTCTGTCACTGACTGGAAGGAGGCTGAAAGCACACAAAATCGTAAAAATGGGGTATGTCCCAGTAAAATGCCAAAATTGTGTTGAAAAATTGGGTTTTCTGATTCAAGTATGCCTGTTCCTGAAAGCTGGGAAGCTGGTGATTTTAGCACCGCAAACCCTTTGTTGATGCCATTTTCAGGGAAAAAACCACAAGCCTTCTTCTGCAACCCCTTTTTCCCATTTTTTTGAAAAAAACGAAATTTTCACTGTATCTTGGCTAATTTCTTGGCCTCCTTCTGGGGAACCCACAAAGTCTGGGTACCTCTAGAATCCCTAGGATGTTGGAAAAAAAGGACGCAAATTTGGCTTGGCTAGCTTATGTGGACAAAACGTTATGAGGGCCTAAGCGTGAACTGCCCCAAATAGCCAAAAAAAGGCTCGGCATAGGAGGGGGAAAAGGCCTGGCAGCGAAGGGGTTAAAAATGTGTACACTAATGTTCATTTAAATTGCTTTCATGTATTCATTATTGATTTTCATATTTACACTTTAAGTTGTATTTGCAAAAGTAACGTGTTTCTTTTTTTTCGAGTTCTGATTTTTTTTCAAAGTTATATATGTGCATGTATAATCATATATCTGAAATAGACATTAAATGGTTATGTAAGTTAGCTCGACTAAAGGCCTTAATTTTTAAATGTATTTTGCCTGGTTAGTGTATTATTTCTTCTGCACGTGCGTTCTCATGATTTAATTATCTAGAGAGAGGAATATCGTTGTATGTATTAGTTTACTAATAGTAAGGCCTGAGAAAAGAAATATTGGCAAAGAAACACAAAGACCTAATGTGCAAATAAAGCCTCTTATTCATCATGTATCAGGAACGGTGAATACTTAAAGTTGCAGTCACTGTCCAAGTTTTGTGGGATGGGAAATTCAGGTGATGTTGCAAGTGCACACCACGAGAAGTGGAATGATTGGTTCCTGGTGAGGTGGGAAGAGATCTGATTGTTGCTGAAGTTTCTGTTTGTTTTAGTTAATGTTCACTCTGTTAGAAGTTAGAGTAGATTCCGTTGAACTCCGAGGGGTACAGACCTCTCTGCTTCTTTTATTTTTGTAAGTGTGAAGCTTTATGCTAAACACTTATTTCAATTCTGAAAGACTTCTACCGGAGTCTTCACTATGCTGACACCCCTTTGCTTATCCGAATTCCCTTGAGACCCCGCTCTATAAACCATTCTTATTCTAAACTTAGAAGCTTGATTAGATGACTTCAGAACGTATTTATGCTCAGGAGGAAGAATCATAGTTTCTTTAAGGAACACCCATTTCTAATTCTCGGTTTCTGTATTACTGTGATTATTTTGTATGTCATCCTTCTGGGACTGAACCCATTGCAATGTTTCAGCTTGCCAGGTGTAATCTTGGATCTTTTAAATTTTCTTCTGACATGCATACATATTGGACAGATTATTAATTGGTAATAAAATTACTTAACTTCAATCACTGATTTTTGGGCCTTATTGTGTGGCCAAATGGGCTTCACGAAAACAAAACTGAATTGTGATATTATTCATAACTCCCTTGGCATCTCTGTAAACTGTAAAAAATCCATTAGATGAGAGATTTGAAATCATGCACCTGTGCACTCTCATCAGGGTTCACTGACTGGTTTCCCTCTCTCAAGGCAGGTGAGATCCTGCCTCTGATGGAACCTAATATTAACCTCGCAGTCCTGCGGTCAGAGACTCTCCTTCCATTTATGAGTAATAATGTAGAATAAAGTCAAGCACTGTCTAAAAATCAAAAGCAACTCCTTCGTCCAAGAAGTTCAGACCAAACTATACCACTGAAACAGCTACTTTCCAAGTGGTTGTGGATGCACTCCAAAAAAGCGACAGTTGCGACCTCTGTCTCATCATCCTCACTGACATCTGCGATTGACGCTGTTGATCATTGTACCCTGCTTAACACCATCAGAGTGAGTAGGCACCGAGTGAAGGCAAAGATGAATGCTCCCTCATACGTCTTTGGTCTTGGTATTCCTAGGCCTGTGTGCTACTCCCCATTTCACTGGAAATAATTTGTGATCCCTAGATTTAGGTAGGAAGCATTCTCCAGTATCCCAGCACCTTAATCTGGAGCCTTCCTAAGAAATCCAAGATATGAAGCTTTCTCCTGCTATGCTCACAATTTGGAATGTTATGTCCACACTTATCTGATAAATAACTCCCACCTTGACCTCCAAAAGGAACTGAAGGCCAATCAATTCAAGGAATACCAAAGCAACAGTAATGTGTAACTTCCTTCCTCCCAATTCCCCGATAGTGCACAATGTCAAACGACCAGGTCCTTGCTAATTGATTTATTGCACTGTGCTAGGAAACCCTTCCCCTTTCATTCCCTGTTCACTCAACCAATCTCTGTGCTTATGCCACTTTCTCTGTTCTACTGCTCTTTAATGTGTTTGATTGCTGTAAACTTTATTTGGTTCTGTTAAATTGTCCATGTTTGCATTGACAGATTACTTGAGTCCACTGACATTTGCAGGTAAATTTAAAATTGCTGCAATTATGTTTTTTTCCAGATATTTAAACTTCTTCTAATATTTCTTGGAACAAAATGCATAATATGTTATTGCACTTTACTCATTCAGATGGAATTTGGAATTCATTGCGAGCATGCAGTACAACATACATCAGATACATCAAGTACTAGATATGGTGATGCTCACTTGAGTCATCAGAAAAATACAAAGAACAGCTTGACCAAATCAGAACACGAGGACAAGTCCAGACCTACATCTATCGAGCAACCACAAAGGCAACAAAGTCCTAACATGTTTAAGAAAATATCCCTAAATAAAGTCCCTGCAGTTAGGGTCTAATAACACATTCATAAACCAAACTTAGAATACATTACCAAAGGCATGACCATCCATTCACCTCACACAATATTCATACATCAGTCCATAGTCATGACAACTTCCACTAAGGAACAAACAAACAGGGCATCAAAAACAAGGCATTGGATTGAATGTTGGAATTAATAAAATTAATTTACATAAAATGAATAAAATAAAGATGTGAAAACTATTGATACAGCCCCTAAAATAGTGTCTAAAGAAAGGGTAGTCAAAGGTGACTATGTGATAATAGAAAGGTCCAGTGTTTTTTGCCCAGGCTAGCGCTATAGAAATACTTTATACATACATGCATACATACTTAGCGGGATATGTCTACCGATGCTGAGACAGTCCAGGCACATCCTATGTGCTTTCACAACCACAATTCAGTTGCCATGTGATCCCCCTTCCTCCCAATTCTGTCTTATTCAGACTCTGAACACCACATTTGGGATTCAATGGGATACTTAAGAGTATTTTTTCTCTCCCCAGCCCTTTTTTTGAAGAACCCCTTACTTTATAGCAGCACGCCACAACAAACATCCCCTCCTAGTGGGTCACAAATAAGTGCATGAGAGGCAGTATGTGTGCAGATCATTGGTTGGTCCTTTCTGAACAAATGAAAGTAAAACGAAGATCCAAAGTTGCAAATGCGTTATCAATGATATATGACTGGTGAGACAAAAAACACAATAAATGGTAATCATGGTATTGTATTATAGTGAATCAATAAATAAATAACATTTCTTACCTATTGTGACTGAGGTCCATAGATCCCTATACTCAAGTCAGTATGTTTTACTTCTGTTATTAGGTGTATAAACTTCATAGAAAATGTTACTATTCCAAACATTATCATTCTTTTTGTATCCACTCTGCTACCCTGTGACAAGCACCCACACTGGCTGCCCCGCCTGTAAATAGCTGAGGCATCCATAACAGTGCCCCCCTCTAAATACTGGTGACTCAACAGTGGCAGGGTCCCCCCTCACACCCACGTGCCAAACGTTGGCACTCTAACACTAAGGACATAAGCCAGGGAGACAGCAAGTGCTGTTGCTACACCAGCACTTGAGGGAAGGGGTCATGGACGAGTCAATGGGAAACAGTCTGGCGGAGCACTCAGCAGATTCGATGAGATCCTCACCGATGTTATCAAAACCACCCTGGAACCAAAGATCAATGCCCTGCGGATTGACATGGGCATCATGAGGGAGGACCACAAGAAGTTGAAAGAATGCATGAGGTCCACAGAATCTGCTCTAGCGTCCCTCAGCCCATATGTCTCTTATGCAAGTGTACACCTTAAAGCCCTACAAGAAGAAGTAGCATTTCTCCAAAGATGTGCAGATGATAAGGAGGGCAAATTCCATTGCAACAACTTACTTATCTTGGGCTTTTTGGAACATGTAAAAAGTCCTAGTATGGAACTCTATCTTGAGGGCTCGTTCTTGACAATCATCTTGCAGAGGAAACACTCACCTTTGTTCTCTGTCGAGCACGCCTGTAGTGTACGGGGCAGACCACTTCCTTTAGAGCCCTCTCCGAACCCGGTGGTCACCCACCTATATAACCACAGAGATAGGGATCACACCTTACAGGTCACCCGTGTCAGAGTCCTGTGGAAGGTAGAGAACTCACAAGTTAATATCTTCACAGACTGCACCCTGGAGGTGCAACGGCGAAGGTCCTCCTTCCTGGCTGTGAAATTGTGCCTCCGTGAGCATGACATCAAATACACCCTTCAATGCCCTGCAATGGTCTGGATCATGCAGGGTGACAGTGCCACCTTCTGCATCAGCCCGGAGGATGCATGAGGCTGGCTAGAACACAAGGGCATCACACCCTCATCAACGGAGGCATTAAACTCTCCCATGGAGTGTAACGTACAACAATGCTGCAAACTCCGCAACAAACGCTATCCGATAGGCCCAACAAAGGAACATGCTGCAAAGGAAAGGGCACTGGTAGTCGCTGAAGAGGGGCAACATGCAGCTATCCCCTTCCGGCTGGTTTAGTGTGGGGAGGACACAAGGACGAGGCACCGGACTCAGGCCTAACTCTGGTGGACGCTTTTCTTGGAGGAGGCCCTGTAATGGCTCCTCAAACAGCCGAAGAAGTCTTATAGGAGTGCACATGCACAGTGGTCGACCTGTCTTGCTGCGTGTCCCTGTGTGCACCATGAGGGACAGCGAGTGGTGAAAAGATGTGCCTCTGGTGTACTGGCTAAGAGCTGAATGTCACATAAATGAAAGTATTGCTGCTGTTATTTTGACACCACCCCAATTACGGATAGCGACACAGTAATTGACCAGTTTAGAACTTTGTTCTTTACAGCATCACAGTGCTATTGGCCAGACACCCATTGGTGTACCAGCCTGTGAGGGAGTGCTGAATGTCAATCATGAGTTCATATTTACTTGTACTAAGCGTTGTTCTCCTTTTTCCCTTTTTCCTTGTTACTCTGTTTATACGGGTGTGTGGTCAGGGGGTACACGGAGTGGGCTGGTCGATGGGGATGGGCATCTGTGGGATGACACTACAGATGCGGCACTCTCTCCTTTATTACACATTCCATGGCTGCGCATATTGGTAGTTCTCTGCCACAGTATCTGCTATTGACCTGGAATGTCAGGGGGCAGGTGGGAAATGTGAAACGTTAAGTGTGCACCAATATTAATGCAGGTGCAAAATTCAGATCGCACTAGTCCAAGAGACCCATCTCACTGCCCCGGACCTTGAGAATGTGTGCAATTGATGCTGAGGTATAGCGGTGGGGACCACCTACTCCCACTATGCTAGAGGTGCCCTTATATGGGTAGCACCTGGCGTGCCCCTGGAAGTGCTGCACACTGAGATAGACCCAGAAGGGAGATATGTGGTCCAGGAGGGAGTCCTAGACAGCTCCCCTGTGATGCCAGTCTCCTTATATGCACCCAACATCAACCTGGCCTTTTTTCTTTGATCCCTCAGTCTCGCTCTGATATGCAATGCGCTGGTGCCCTGTTATTGGGTAGGTGATTATAACTGTGTCCCAGACTTAGACCAAGATTGCTCACGCCTGCCTATACCTGGTGCTCATTCCGAAGTGCTCATCCACCATCTGTAGCACTGGGCTTCCCACACACAGGTGCTTGACGCCTGCTGCAGCCTACACCCCCAACACACAAATACTCTTTTTATTCTGGGTTACCTGATTTGCACACCATGATTGATCTTTTTTACTGCAGTCCGGAGGTGCTAGCGAAGGTCACTCACACTGAACACTCTCCTGAACCTCTGTCGTCTGTTCATGATGTACCTTCGCGATGGTACCACGGTCCTCCCCTGCTTACATTTCTACAACAGTTCGGGGAGGCCTATGGGTGAACTGGGAGAAATCTAATTTGTTTCCCCTCACAGCCCTGACAAAAAAACAGCGGAGAGCACTCTCACAGACCCCACTCAACTGGACATGTGATTCCTTTAAATATCTAGGCATCCAAGTGTATCACTCTGATAAAGATGTGATCGACGGAAATGTGGGCAAAGCCCTTAAAAGGGTGAGGGCATCAATCCCATCTTGGACAGGCCTGCCGCTCTCCCCAGCGAGCAGGATTGCTATATCCAAAATGATGATCCTTCCCAGGCTAGTATACTTCCCTTTGGCCGTTCCCCTCTTATTGCCTCGCAGAATATTCGCTGAACTATGCTCTCTGTTGACTGCATTGATATGGGGCAAGGCTAGAAGGTGGGTAGGGCTCTCCAAGCTATATGTTCCACTGGAGCAGGGGGGACTGGGTACCCCCAATTTCGAGCACTACTACGCTGCAACAAAACTCCAATGGCCCATGCATTTGCTAGCGGGCTGGACCTTTTCTGAAATGGGACACTGGTTTGGCAGGGCGACATCGACCTCGGTGCTGTTGTGGCTGGTTGGTTCTGAAGCTGAGGTAGCGACTAGAGACAGCATTGCCCTAATGCGGGCGGCCAAGGCATGCTGGAAGACATTTACGATCCAGAATCGAGCCTGTCCCCCATATGCTCCGGAGCTCTCCCTCTGGGCTTTACCAGAATGTATCGTACTTCAATTGCACACACACTGGACCGAGGCAGGCCTCACCGTGTGGGGTGATTTTTTATCAGATAAGAATTCTGCCACTTTTTAAATCTTGGTGGATGACTATGGGATTCCATAGGACTAATTCCTTATCCATGCTGCACTTAAGCATTGCCTACATACGGTTTGGCATAGGACACACAATGAACCACAGGCGTTCTTAACCTTCCAGATGATGTTGATGCATGGGCGAAGCGCAGGGCTGTTATGCCCCTACAGAGCTCATTGAGCAGCCTCCTTTTCATGCATTTCGAACCTACTAGGAAACTGCCCTTGCCAAAACATTAACGGACACACAATGGGTTCAATGCACAGAGACACTAAAAACATTTTCACAAACGCTAGACTGAAGTGCATGTACTTTAACTATCTGCATCACACCTACCTTACCCCAGAAAGCCTGGTGCACATGTACCCTGACACCTCAGACACCTGCCCCCGCTGCAACACCAGCTCAGCAGACTTTGTACACATGGTATGGAGTTGCCCCCTACTCAACACCTATTGGGGGGAGGTGATGGGGTTCCTCTCTGACGCTGTTGGCTTCCCGTCTAACGGGTGGGGCCCCATTTCTAACTGGGAGTTACTACCCGCACAGACTCGTCAACAACTTTATAGATTTGGCCCGGATTCTGGTAAAACACAGAATAGCAACCTGCTGGAAGGCCACCCACAGCCACCCACTCGCCCCCCACTTCCCCTGTGGTGCTCCGACCTTTGCTCAGGCATCTTGGCGGAACAGCGGGCAAAACACCCAGCCGGGTTGAGGGGCATGGCACAGACCCAACCCCCTGATAGACTGCTTTACTTGGAGCAAGTGGAGGCCAAATCTGATTATAGGCCACCATGATACATGCACACTATCTCCTCAACATAGACGCAGGCCACCACCTTCATGGAAAGGGAGGAAAAATGGGCCTAATTGCTCTCTAGACACAGACCCACACTGAATCTAGCCTCTTGTCACTCGGAGCCGGGGGCGCTGCCCCCTCCTTCCGCTCGCTAATCAACTTCAGCCAGATATATGGCGGAGTGCAAACAACCACACACCACAGTTCAGTTTTTCATTGTTCGATTAAAAAAAAAAATCATATTGACTGCAGATTAACGCCTAAGCAACGCTTCCACCAATACTGCTGGTAATGCACATCCTCACTGATTGCAGTGGCTCTGACGTTAATCTGTGTGACGACTATTCACTGATATGGTTCACCTCGAAACTGATATCTGATCATGTACCACCACTTTTTGATCCACTGCATAGTTGGTATGTACTTGCTTTGTTAACATGTTATAAATAAATATAAAGACATATTGAAAAAAAGAGTCCAACTGGCTAATAATTAATACAATTTCTGTATTGTGCATGAGTTAACACTTAGCACACCTTTTACTACCTATTTGCCTGGACCGATGTACACTGACAGGTATTGAGGGCTTTGCCACGCCACCCTGGATTCCCAGCGGAGTTGGGTATTCCCAATGCCTTTGTGAGGTTTGTCATACAAAATATTTCCAAATCCTATCCTACTTCAACAGCATACGGTGGGGGAAAGGCGATGCGCAAAATGTGTGAGCTGCTATCATGCTGCTGTTGGTATTAAACTCCAGGAGGACAAGATTGCTGCCTGAGAAGAGGACAACACTGAGTACCTAAGAAAAAGGTATACACAATCTGCTTGGTCAAGCACCATCCAAAAATCAAAAGCAACTCTTTCATCCATTGAACTTCAGACCAGACTGCAGCAGTGAAACAGCTACTCTTGAAGTGGTTGTTGATGCACTCAAAAACTGACTAAAGATACCTCCTGCAGACACATGTAGAGGCCCTGCAGGATGAGCTAGAGGAGCCGCCCTTCAAGTATAGCGTTTTTGGAGCCCCCCTCACAGGTTATGCAGTGTCTAGACTGAATTCAACTCTCCTCCATAATAGCCTCCCACTCCCTTGACAGCCTCAGAGAAAAGTGGAAGAGAGACCTAGGCAGACTGGAGGACAATGACTGGGGGGGATCTTGGTATCCCAGGGAGGTAATTGAAAAGGTCAGGTTCCAGTTGATCCAATAGAAACTCCTTCACTGGGCCTACTTCATGAGGACAAAATTGTTTAGGATGGGGAGGATTGACTTGGATTTCTGCCTAAGGGATTGCAAGCAGAGAAGCTCACTGATACACACCATCTGGTGTGTCCCCAGGGTTCAGGAACAGTGGGGAAAGATAAGCCAAAGGCTGTCTGTGGTCCTACAATTTACACTAGAGTTTACGCCGCAACTGATAGCCCTGGGAATTTGAGGAAATCAAACCTTAGACTCCTATACCCTCCTCTTGGTGGTCAGATGTGGTCAGAATGAGGGGACAAGGCAAGATTCCAACCAACAAAGCCTGGGAATCTAATCTGGACTGCTGCATGAGGGTGAGGAAACTAATGTACAACATGTGGCGTAGCCCAAGTATGTTCAAGAAAATTTGTAGCCCATGGAAGACTGCTGAAGGAATCTACCCTTAAAAAGGTTTTTTTTAAAACTGTGACAAAGGCGACCTCTGGTTCATCATCCACTTTCAACTCAGCTTTTGACACTCATGACCATTGAACCCTGCTTAACACGGTCAGTGGGAGAGCATGCTGAGTGAAGGCATGCAAACCTTCCCCGCATGCATGTTTGGGCTTGGTGTTCACAGGTCTGTGTGCTATTCCCCATTTCACTGAGGTAGGAAGTAGAAGGTGTTATATGGCATGACTAGGTAGTCTTACCATGTAATACCAACACAATACCCAGTAGTGGACCTTGGATTCACTCTTAGCAAACCCTAGCTCAGCCCTGGTAGTGTGGCAAGGAGCAGTCAGGCTACTTAGAGGAACATGTGTAAATCATTTCACATTACCAAAATGGGCGCTACGTAAATGACACGACTCTGCCGAAATCCAACACCAATTTTGAAAAATATATTCGATTTGAATCTTAACTTAGACACCAAAATGAACTTTGTAGCTTTGGTACAACCAGAGTTGTGAATTTTTAAGTCATTAGAAAATACAGTATTTTGCAGGTTTAAAGTGTTTCCATTGAAGTCAATTGGGAAAATAGCAGTGTGCACTTGGGCACTTGTAGAGTGAGTTCTAGCGAGCCCACGGGAACTTAAGGTTCTGCAGGGACCTAGACCAAGAATTAACAGTCAGACTTTTGCTACCTTGCTTAGGGAGTCCGGTTGCAGAGGTGACTTGCCTGTCCTTGGAGCTCACTGGTCCGCAGTGGCTGGTGCGTTTTGCACTCCATTGCAAAAATTGACTTGGGGGTAGACTCACACCCTACATTTCAGATGTAGAGGTCTTTGGGGGGCCAGGACCAGAAACCAACACTTGGCTCTTTATCACCTCCTCCAGTGGCTTGGAGTGCAGAGGTGGCTCCTAGCTGTCCATAACCGGCTGGTTGTGCCAAAGATGCTTTGTTGTTCCAGTTGAAGTCATGTCCTTCAAGCTTCAGTCTCACAGTAGAGGGGTCGTTGGTGATGTCGGTCTCTATACTGAGGGGGTGCCCTTGAAACTGTGAACGTTGTGAGGCCGTTGGTTTCCAGGCAGGGGACAGACAAGCCTTGGTAGCTGCAAGGGTGGTCCACGTGTCTTCTGGTGGCTGGAGGTCATTTGGCGGGGAGCAGAGGCTTGCCACTTGGCATGGGCCTCACTCCCCCTCGTAAGATGCTGGGCCCAAAGTTTCTTTATGCTCAGACACACTGAGCCTGTCGGGTCACAGTTCTTTGATCTCTGCTCACTTTTACTCCTGCAATTTACAGGGGACCGGTACCACCAGTTAGGGGAGTCTTACTTGGAGTTTTTGTGTCCACTGGGGCCCCTCTTACTGGGACCAATGAGTCTTCACCTCTGGCACATGTTGGGCAAGGGGTTCCAGTACTGGCCTCCTTAAGTCATACTGTGCCAACTTCTTTGCACTGTGGCTGGAGTCCAGGTCTTTTTGTTGGTGCAGATGTCTCTTTGGGCTTCTTTCTTCTTTTCCAGGTAAGATCCAAGTTCTGGTGCCAGGGGAGCCCCTTAAATCCTGTTAGGGGTTGTGTAAGGGTGTAAGGGACAGTGGCCATTGGGCTACTAGTCCCTGTGGCTACTCCATTCCTGCAGTGAAGACTTCCTGTGGGAGTACGTCACTTTCTACCCACAGCCTACTATTCTTAGGGTCTGCCAAGATGGCAGAACCCACTGCTGTGCAGGCCTCCTAGCCCACCCTCAAGGTGTGGCTAGTCCTATGAGGGTGCACGCCTCCTGCATAGCTAATTTCCTACCTGCCTCAGCCGGCAGGGTGGGAAGGGCCTTGTACTCCACTGGAAGCACAGTTACTTACACATCAATGGCAGGTGAAGCCTTTGAGGCTCACCGCCCTGATGCTTTTCTCACTAGCCATCCTGGGTGGGAGGAAGTGTGACCTCCGTCCTGCTCAGGCTGTTTGTCTTACCTCTGCCAAGGTGCTAGCACCACTGGCAGGAGGTCAGACTCTTGTCTGTGGTGGCAGTGGCTCGGAAGAGCCCACCAAAACAGTACAGGACTCAGTAACTTGGTGGGCACCCTTTAAGGGTGCCACCTGGGCATCTGCTTTTTAATCCTAAACATGGGCATCATGTTCAGGGTTAAAAAGTGCAGTGTTTTATACCATTTGGCTGGGCCATTGCAGAGCTGGATTTCTGAGCACTGGTCTGATACCAGCCCATGTTATCCAATGGGTTACCTGTTACTTGGGCCGGCATCGTGTTTTAGATGCCAGCACGGGGGCATATGGGCTCCTGCACATATGTCCTCGCTCATGGAACAGTGCACCCTGCCCCCTGGGCTAGAGGGGGCCTTAGGGGTGACTGACCTGTCCATGGGCAGTAACAGGGACTCTGCCTGCACCTGGTGTGGGCAGAGTCTCACTCAAGCAGCAGGCTGCTCATGTAGGGTGACATGGCAGTTCTGCAGTCTCTCTTTTAATTGGGATACTCAGGGTGGCACAATCAGTGCTGCAGCCCTGGGTTCCCCCTTTACCACCCTTGCCCTGGGTACCGTTTACTAAGGATTTACAGGGGTGGTAAGGTCCTTGCCAATTGGTCTATGCAATTCAGCATATAATTTAAGGGAAAAGAAAATTGGTACTGGGGCCCAGTTAGGAGGCCTCAGTACACCGACAGGTCAAAAACAACAGCATCTGACAGCAAAAAGTGGGGGGTGACCATCTAAAAAGGTGCTCCTTACAACAACTGGAAATAACTTGTGATGCCTGGATTTAGGTAATGGAGCATTCTCCAACATCCCACCACCTAAATCTGGAGACCTTGCTAAGAAATCCAAGATGTGAAGCTTTTTCCTGCGACGCTGATAGTTTGGAATTCCATTTTCATCCGTCCCCCTCCTTCAACTCCAAAAGGAAGTGAAGAACCATCACTTCAAAGCACACCAAAACATCATCAATGTGTAACTTTATTCTCCCTAATTCCACCAATAGTGTACAATGTCAGAAGACCTGGTCCTTGCTAACCGATTTTGTACACTGTGCCAGTAAAACCTCCTGTTTCACTCGCTTTTCACTCAACTAGTGTCTCTTCGCATACCACCTTCTCTGTACAGTACTTTCCTACTGCTTTGTAATCTGATGACTTCTAGTAAACTTTATTTGGTTCTGTTAAATTGCCCACGTTTGCACTGACAGAGTACTTGAGTTGACTGACATTTGCAGGTAAATTTAAAATTGCAGCAATTATGTTTATTTCAGATATTTAAATGTGTTCTGATATTTCTTGGAACAAAATGCATCATATGTTATTGCACTTTACTCATTCAAACGGACTTCATTGTGAGCATGTAAGCCAGTACAGAATACATCACATCCGGGATATGCTTAGATATGTGGGGCTCGTTTAGCAATTAAAAAAAAAGCAAAGAACAGCTTATGGACGTAAGGACAGGGAGATTATGACAAGTCCAGACCTACATCAATCGAACAACCACGAAGGCAATACAGTCTATACATGTTTAAGCAAAGATCCCAAAATAAAGATCCTATAATTAAGATCTAACAAAACACTCATAAATCCAACTCAGAATACATTAACCAAAAGCATGTCCATCCATCCACCGCACTTTAATGGTTGAATTAATCTCAGCCACTGTCAATCGCTCTAGGTCACATCCCAGTCTATTGTTTTTTCGCTCACCATGTCCAGCCAGTCCTGTGCACACTGTGCCACTGGAACCAAGCTACATCTGGCTGATGAGCCTGACTAAAAGTGAAATTAGCCCTGGGTATATGTTCAGATAGAACTTTGCCTTGTAGATCGGGCTGGACTGTTCCTATTGGAGCAGAGTCAAGACTGACTTACATATGTCTGGGTCCAATCTGAGGTGGAAAATTGGGCAACTGGGATGCGACCCAAGTATTTATCACTTGCTGAGATTGATGCAAGCATTCCATCCATCATTTGTTCTGTATACTTCAGTGTCTCATCCTAAGTGGGAAGGGTATAACCAGACATGGGCCCCATGCACTCTGTGCCACTCGAACCAAGTTATATCTGGCTGATGAGCCCTCATAAGGGTGAAACCACTCCTGGGTTGTTTGTGTTTCGGTTCAGGGACGACCCTGCTGGTAGTTTGGTCTGGTCTGCTCCCACTGGAGCCAAGTCAAGGCTGATTTGCATATGGCTGGGCTCAGACTGAGATAGCATGGTGTTCAAAATAACGATGGACTGGGATGTGGCCCCAGTAATTACCACTGGCTGAGAATAATTCAAACACTAGTCCATCACTTTTTTGGTGCACTTCAAGGAACAAACTACAGCTCACAATAAAGTGCAAACAAAAAGCTACATTGTGGACGGTGCTCTCCTGAAGCAGTTGTGAAACAACGGCAGCACACAAATACCCTGAAGTCACACATAGCCACAGAGATCATTTCCCACCACTGTGTCCACAGAAACAACCACACACACACACACACACACACACACACACACACATACACACACACACACACACACACACACATACACACACACATACACACACACACACATGCCCACACATACAATACACATGCATGCATTCATGGACACGCACCCGCTACTAAAATACAATGTAGCAGAACTGGTGAATGTCATACAAACTGCTCAACAATATGGATACAACCAAAATGCATAATGACAGCTACTCATAACCACGTCAGCACCAGGCCTTAAAAGTGACAACTTTCAACCAACTTTTACAGAAGTGCAGGTCAGTGCATTGGATTAGGACACCTGTGCTGGAGATGGAAAGCACTGAGCATCTGTTCCTTTGATACCACAAGCAACAAGGCGGGCGCCTCTTCCCTTCCATGCTGTAGCTGGCACCTAGGTTGGTGAAGGCCAACATGCAGCACACCAGTAGGGCACACACAAAGCCGCCTGGATGCCACTCTCCAAAGGCTTCTTCACAAGCCCCTGAAACAGCGGGGCAAAGATAAATAGGACCACCGTGGCCCTTGGAAAGGCAGTACAACCACTCTTAAGGGGTAGACATAAAAGGTATCCCCTAGAAGCTCACGTACACAATAGTGAGGTAACAAACTTCTCTCTACCTTCGGCGGCCTCTCTAAACATCCTGGTCCTGTGCTCGGCCTCCCGTGCACCCGCTGCAGGCACAGGGACGGGAGGTGGGCACATGCACCGTCATGTTAAGGAAGAATCTTTTTTCGTCAGTGTTTTTCTTATTACATTACAGAACAAACACGTGAACGCACGCCTGTCACATCCCACACGGTGTGTGTGATTTTCACCCATATGTAATGTGCATGTGGAAAGAAGCCTTTACCATTGCGTCTCTTTCTAATCCCCTACACAAAGTGTTGTAATTCCTCCATTCAGAACGTCTCGGGCTTCTAGTTTTGCATTAATCTCCCGGTGGGGAAAACTGACGCTTTTTATTCCCTTCTCTGGCCCTGCTGGAGGGGCCGCGGAAATGAGATTGAAAGTCGTCGAGAGAAATTAGAAGTGACCTGAATTATTGGCGCTTCCTCCTGTCAGAGGGTGAAAGGAGGCACGTGCGGTTTACCAGAAGGGATGCGGGATCTGTGTCAGTTCCCAAATGCTGCGACAGGTGGCGCTGAGCCGTGACTTCGCCGCAGGCAGCTGCGAAACTAGGTATTGGCGCAGCAGGGGGCTGATGGAGAGCAGTGAACGCACATGATGGCTTTCTCTGGGGGTTGCGGTGCCCTTTACTGAAGTGGTGGAATTATCTAGAGATGTCCTTCTGTGCCATGTAAAGAAATGTTACATCTGAGACAAGGAGCTAACTTCGATTAGCAAACCGCGTCGCCATTACTAGAGTCGCTGCGGTTTTCGAAGTCAGTACGTTCCGCACAGTAATGTCAATGTGCACATTTTAACCTAGTGATATAATAAATCCAAGTTCCCAGAACTCTGGCACACGAGAAAGCACGGCTTTAAGTAGGGTGGGTCCCTCGGGTTTCAGACTGGGAAGTAATTAAAAAATGCACTGGCAAAGCCAATAGGTCACGCCTACACAAAAGCTATTTGCTTTGGCAATATGTTTTTGCCATGTTTTACATCAGTGAGGATGTTGTTCAGCATGGCTAAAAGTTGGTGGGGTGGAGTGTTGTAGAGTGGAGTGGGGTAAAGTGGAGTAGGGGAAGTAGAGAGTAGTAGAGCTGAGTGGAGTAGAGTAGAGTTCAATGGTTCACTGGCGTGTGTTGTGGCATATAGTGGTGTGGGGTGGAATACAATGGAATGGGTTGGAGTGGACTGAGGTTGTGGTGGGGCGGATTGGATCGGAGTAGAGTGGGGTGGATTGAATGGAGTGGGGTGGGGTGGATTGAAATGGGGAGGTGGACTTGAGTGGGGTGATTGGATTGAAGTGCTATGACTAGGATGGGGTGGATTGGATTGCGGTGGATTAGACTGGACTGGAGTGGGGAGGATTGGAGTGGACTGGAATTTGCTGGTTTGGATTTATTTGATTGGAGTGGGGTGGACTGGATTGGAGCGGAGTGGAGTGGATCAGATTGAGTAAAGTGGGGTGAATTGACAAGAGTGAGGTGGTTTGGATTGGGTAGAATGGGATGGATTTGATTAAAGTGTGGTGGATTGAACTAGAGTAGGGTGGGTGGATTGGAGTGGGGTTGACTAGAAGGAATTGGGGTGGGGTAGAATGGAGTTGGGTGGATTTCAGTGCAGTGAATTGGATTGAAGTGAGGTGAACTGGACTGGAGTGGATTGGATTGGAGTGGATTGCACTGGAGTGGGTTGGATTGGACTGGAGTGGAGAGGGGTGGAACTGAGCAGGTTGGAATGGAGTGGGGGGATTGGATTGAGTGGGTTGGACTGGGTTGGGGCAGAGTGCATTGGAGTGGAGTGGATTGGGATGGATTAGATTGAGGTGGATTGGAGTGGGGAGGGGTGGCTGGGGTGGATTGGAGTGGGGTGGGATAGGGTGGGGTGGATTGGAGTGGAATGATTTATTTGGAGCGGGGGTGGATTGGATTGAAGTAGAGTGGATTTGAGTAGGGTAGATTGTGGTGGGGTGGACTGGAGTGGAGTGGACTGGAGAGGGTTAAACTGGATTGGAGTAGGGGATTGGAGTGGGATGGATTGGATTGAGTGGCGTGGATTGGATTGGGATGGATTGGATTGGTGCAGGGTGGATTGGATTGGTGTGGAGTGGTTTGGATTGGTGTGGAGTGCGTTGGATTAAGGTGATTTGGAGTGGGGCGGATTACGGTGGATTGGACAGGACCAGGGTGGATTAAGTAGGACTGTATGGGATTGGTGTGCAGTGGAATAGAGTTGAGTGAGGTGGATTGAAGTAGAGTGGGTAGGATTGGATTAGAGTGTAGTGGATTGGAGTAGAGTGTGGTGGATTGGAGTAGAGTGAGGTGAGGTGGATTGGAGTGAGATGGCTTGAAATGGGTGGGGTGGAATGGATAGGGTGGATTGGAGTGAGCTAGGTTGGAGTGGGGTGGATTGGATTGGATTGGGGTATGGTAAGGTGGATTGTAGTGACGTGGAAAGCATTGAGGTGGGGTGGATTGAATTGGTGTGGGGTAAAATAGATTGAGTGGGGTGAATTGGATTGGAGTGGGCTGGACTGGAGTGTGGTGGAGAGAAATGGAGTGAGGTGCACTGGATTGAGTGGGTGGATTGGTTTGGGGTGGGGAGAGTGGATGGGGTGAACTGGTTTGGGATGGGGTGGATTGGACTAGAGTGGGATGAACTGGATTGGAGTGGAATGGATTCAATTGGTGTGGAGTGCTGTCGATTGGATTGGTGTGGAGTGGGGTTGATTGGATTGGAGTGGGGTGGATTAAGGTGGTGTGGGATGATTGAATTGGAGTGGGTGGATTAAATTGAACTGGATTGGACTGGGATGGACTGGAGTGATGTGGGTGGATTGGGTTAGATTGGATTTAGGTGGGCTGGATTGGAGTGTGGCAGGTTGGATTGGAATGGATTGAATTGGAGTGGTGGTGGGTTGGTTTGGAATGTGGTGGTTTGGGTGGGATGGGATGGACTGGAGTAAATTGAGTTGGACTGTAGTGGGGTGGATTGGACTGGAGTGGGTTGGATTGTGGTGAATTGAAATGGGGTAGTTTGGATTGGATTAGAATATATTGGATTGGGGTGGATTGGATGGGTGTGGAGTGGATTGGGGTGGATTGGAATGGAATGAATTGAGATGGAGTGGGGTGGCTTGGATTGGGGTGAGGTGGACTGGATTGGAGCTGGGCAGCCTGGAGAGTGGCAGACTGGAGTGGGGGAAATTGTTTTGGATTGGGGTGGGGCAGATTGTTTTTGATTGGAGTGGGGCAAATTGTTTTGGACTGGAATGGGGCAGCTTGTTCTGGATTGGAGTAGGACAGATTGTTTTGGATTGGAGTGTGGGAGATTGTTTTGGATTCAAGAGGGGCAGATTGTTTTGGTTTGCAGTGGGGCAGATTGGAGTGGAGAAAATTGTTTTGGATTGGAGTGTGGCAGATTGTTTTGGACTGGAGTAGGTTCAGATTGATTTTGGGCAGATTGTTTTTGATTGGAGTGGGGTAGATTGTTTTGGATTGGAATGGGGCAAATCCTTGTGGATTGGAGTGGGGCATTTTGTTTTGTATTGGAGTGGGTCAGATGGTTTTGGATTGGAGTGGGGCAGATTCTTTTGCTTTGGAGTGGAGGGAGACTGGTGTAGGGCAGGTTGTATTGCATTGGAGTGGGACATATTTATTTGGACTGGAGTGGGGCTGATTGTTTTGAACTGGAGTGAGGCACTTTTGAGTGGGGCACATTGATTTGGACTGGAGTGGGCAGATTGGTATGTACTGGAGTGGGCAGATTGGAGTGGGGCAGATTGTTTTAGATTAGAATGGGGTAGATCGTTTTGGATTGGAGTGGGGAAAATTAGATTGGGAAATATGGTACTAGATTGGAGTGGGGCAGATAGTTTTGGATTGGGATAGGGCAGGTTGGAGTGGGGCAAATTCATTTGGATTGGATTGGGTAGATTGTTTTGGATTGGAGTAGAACAGATTGGGTTAGTGCAGATTATTTTGGTTTTTTCTGGGACAAACTGTAGTGGGCAGTCTGTTCTGTACTGGATTGGGGAAGATTGGTTTGGATTGCTGTATTGAAGTGAGGCAGATTGTTTTGGATTGCAGTGGGGCAGTTTGGAGTGGGCAGGTTAGAGTGGGGTGGATTGGATTGGGACAGACTGAAGTGGGGTTATTGGGGTGAGGTGGGCTGGATTGGAGTGGGATGGATCAGGGTGGAGCAGATTGTTTTGGATTGGGGAGTGGCAGATTGTTTTGGATTGGAATAGGGCAGATTGTTTTGGATTGGAGTGGGGCAGATTGTTTTAGACTGGAGTGGGGCAGATCATTTTGTATTGGATCGGGGGCAGAGTGTAGTGGGATGGATTGTTTTGTATTGGAGTGGGGCAGATTGTTTAGGATTAGAATGGGGCAGATTGTTTTGGATTAGAGTGAGGCAGATTGAAGTGGGGCACACTGCTTTTGAAAAGAGTGGCAGACTGTTTTGGGTTGCAAAGTGTCAGATTCTTTTGTATTGGAGTGGGGCAGATTGTTTTGGATTGGAGTGGCGGTAGAGTGGAGTGGAGCAGATTGTTTTGGACGGTAGTGGGGCTGATTGTTTTGGGTTGGAGTGAGGCAGATCAAAATGAGGCACATTGCTTTAGAATGGTGTGGGCAGACTGTTTTGGATTGGAGTGGGGCAGATTGTTTTGGATTGGAATGGGGCAGATTATGTGGTTTGGAGTAGGTAAGATTGTTTTGTATTGGAGTGGGGCAGATTGTTTTGTATTGGAGTGGGGCAGATTGTTTTGGATTGGAGTGGTGGCAGAGTGGAGTGGAGCTGATTGTCTTGGATTGGAGTGGGGCAGATTGAAGTGGGGCACATTGCTTTGGATGAGTGGGCAGACTGTTTTGGATTGGAGTGGAGCAGAGTAGAGTGGGGCAGATTGTTTAGATTAAAGTGGGGTAGATTGTTTTGGATTGGAGTGGGCAGATTGTTTGGAATTGGAGTGGGGCAGATTGGATTGGACTGGAGTGCGGGCTGCGTGGACTGGAGCAGATTGTTTTGGACTGGAGCGGGGCTGATTGTTGTGGAATGGAGTAGGTAAGATTGTTTTGTGTAGGAGTGGGGGAGATTGTTTTGGATTGGAGTGGGGGCAGGGTGGAGTTGAACAGATTGTTTTGGACTGGAGGGGGGCTGATTGTTTTGGATTGCAGTGGGACAGATTGAAATGGGGCACATTGCATTGGATTGGAGTGGGCAGACTGTTTTGGACTGGAGTGGAGCAGGTTAGAGTGGGGCAGACTGATTTAGATTTAAGTGGGGTAGATTTTTAGGTATTGGAGCGGGGAAGATTGTAGTGGGGCAGGTTGTTTTGGATTGTAGTGGAGCAGATTGCTTTGGATTGGAATGGGGCAGATTGTTGTGGATTGGAGTAGGGAAGATTGTTTTGCATTCGAGTGGGGCAGATTGTTTTGGATTGGAGTGGGGGCAGAGTGGAGTGGAGCAGATTGTTTTGGACTGGAGCAGGGATGATTGTTTTGGATTGGAGTGGGACAGATTGAAGTGGGGCACATTGCTTTGGATTGAAGTGGGCAGACTGTTTTGGATTGGAGTGGAGCAGACTGGAGTGGGGCAGATTGTTTTAGATTAAAGCGGGGTACATTGTTTTGGATTGGAGTAGGGAAGATTGAAGTGGGACAAATTGTTTTGGATTGTAGTGGAGCAGATTTTTGGGGATTGGAGTGGGGCAGGTTGGAGTAGGGCAGATTGTTTTGGATTGGAGTGGGCAGATTGGATTGGGGCAGATCGTTTTGATTTATACTGGGATAGACTGCAGTGGGGCAGACTGTTTAGGATTGGACTGGGACAGATTTCTTTTGGATTGTAGTGGGTCATATTTTCTGGATTGTAGTGGGCAGACTAGAGTTGGGCATATTGTTTTGGATTGGAGTGGGGAATATTGTTTTGGTTTGAAGTGGGGGAAGACAGTTTTGGAATGGAGTAGGGAGATTGTTTTTTATTGAAGAGGGGCAGATTGTTTTGGACTGGAGCAGGGCAGATTGTTTTCGATTGATGTGGGGCAGATTGGAGTGGGTAAGAATGTTTTGGAACGCAGAAATTATTTTGGATTGGATTAGAGTAGGGGACTGGAATGGGGCAGATTATTTTAAATTGGAGTGGGGCAGATTGTTTTAGATTAGAGTAGGGCAGATTGTTTTGGATTGGAGTGGGGCAATATGTTTTGGGTTGGAGTTGGACATATTGGAGTGGTGCATATTGTTTTAGAATGGAGTGGGACATATTGCTTTGGATTGGAGTGGGGAATGCTGTTTTGAATTGGAGTGGGGCAGATTGTTTTGGATTGGGGTGGAGCAGATTTTTGGGGATTGGAGTGGGGCAGGTTTGAATAGGGAAGATTGTTTTGGATTGGAGTGGGCAGATTGTTTTGGATTGGAGTGGGGCAGATTGGATTGTGGCAGATTGTTTTGATTTATACTGGGATCAACTACAGTGGGGCAGACTGTTTTGGATTGGAGTGGGACAGATTAGTTTTGGATTGTAGTGGGTCATATGTTCTGGATTGTATTGGGGCAGACTAGAGTTGGCCATATTGTTTTGGATTAGAGTGGGGCAGATTGTTTTGTATTGAAGTGGGGGTAGACTGTTTTGGAATGGAGTAGTCAGATTGTTTTGTATTGGAGTGGGGCAGATTGTTTTTGACTGGAGCGGAGCAGATTGTTTTGGATTGATGTGGGGCAGATTGGAGTGGGGAAGAATGTTTTAGAGTGTGGAAATTCTTTTGGCTGGGAATGGGGCGGATTGGACTAGAGTGGGGGACTGGAATGGGGCAGATTATTTTAGGATGGAGTGGGGCAGATTGTTTTAGATTAGAGTAGGACAGATTGTTTTGGATTGGAGTGGGGCAGTATGTTTTGGACTGGAGTGGGACATATTGGAGTGGTGCATATTGTTTTTAGATTGGAGTGGGGCATATTGCTTTGGATTGGAGTGGGGAATGTTGTTTTTGAATTGGAGTGTGGCAGATTGTTTTGGATTTGGGTGGAGCAGATAGTTGTAGACTGGACTGGGGCAGATTGTTCTGATTTTTGTATTGGAGTAAGGCAGATTGTATTGGATTTGGATGGGGCAGATTGGAGTGGGGCAGATTAAAAAGGGATGGATTGGAGTGGGGCATATTGTTTTGGATTGTGGTGGGGCAGATTGTTGGGGAGTGGAGTGGGGCAGATTGTTTTGGTTTGCTGTATTAGAGTGAGGCAAATTGTTTTAAAAGCAGCCCTCTCACCGCAACTGAATGGGGTTGGATGCAATGGTTGTTTTTTTTCAGTTTTTTCTCTGGATCCATGCATCCACAGCAGATTTTCACAGGGGGCCCTGCTGAGCCCCGTGGTGGATCCGTGGATCTGTGAATTGGATGACAAAATAAAATTGGGCAATTTTTTGCCCGTAAGGGATTTCTGAGGGACCCTGTGTGCTTTATGGGGCCAGGATACCTGTATCTTGACCTCTTATGTGTTTTTGCAGTGTTTTTTCACACTTTCCAGCCGATGCAACAAACAAAATGGCAACCAAAACTTTTCTGTCAGGTTGTGGCTAGCCAATCAGCGTCTTGCTTTTCCCCCTGATCGGCAGATCCACCACTGGTTGATCCGCGGAGGATCTGCCGCTCTATATGTCCATATTGTTCAAACTAAAAAAACTCAGAATCTACTGAACGAATTTACATCAAATCATAAAAAAGCACAATTTGCAGACCAAAATCTAGCTTCTTGCCAAATTTGGTATAATTCTGTTTAGCAGTTTGTGGTGTAGGCACGGTAATACCTTTCTGTAAATTAAAAAAAACTTAGAAATTCCCTGAAAGAAAACAACGATTAATGTGACGTCATAGTTAATTGAAGTAACTACAACTTGTGCACTTGGAATGCACTGCTTATGACCTTGCATATTACATCACTCAGGACACATTGCTTGATATTATTCATAACACCACTAAAGACACCTGAAAATACATAATCAATCACATGACTGTACATGGCAACTGCACAAGTTATAGTTACTTAAATTAATTATAAGTGGCGAATTTCAGTGTTTTATCAAGTTTAAAATTGTATTATTTAACTGACATTTTCACCTAGCTACATGCAGAATTTACATTTTTAGTTCTATATATAAAGGCTATGGTTTAGTGGTTTAGAATGTGCATCTTTTTAAAATAATATTACATACCTTGCGTCCATTGATCATAAGAAACACCATAAAGGGACATGCAGAGCTGTTCAAAGCTACTGCATACTAAAAACCATTAACTGCTTGCCTATCTCCCACACTTCTTCGTCTAGCACACTGCTAAGCGCTGTGACTCATAAACTGATGATCACCTTGGTGCTCATTACCCACACCTTGGAAACACTATCCACATAGAATAAAAAACAAAGACAGCATCCTCCCAACCACACATCCTACTTGGTGAAGCATGCTGCACATGTAGGTAAGCACTTCACCTTTGCACATAGTGGAGTAAGCACTGTAAATGTTGCAATACAATACAATACAATACAATAGGTTTTCTGACCTGCGACGTCCTATGCATTGTAGTGACTCCCAATATAAAGGTAGGAAAACTTACCTGGAATGTAGAGCCTGAAAACTGTATTGGTTTCATCTGCAGGTGTAGAATGAGTTCAAACATATTCTAGGAACTTTAGTCTCAGAAACTCAAAAAGTTTATTAGAACAGATTTCTTCCCTATCCTGTCATTGGAACATCAAGAATTGGTCAAACGTAGCTTGTATCATTTTACCCTGTTTATTCATGATGAGGATTTGCATATATTACTAGTTGTGTGCTGATTCTTTTGCAGTGATTTCACAAACCATCTCCTAAATTCTCAAGTTGGGGCAAAACATTTACTATAATATGGGGTGGCACAATATGAATTTGTTCCATTCCTTTTTTGCAGCAAAATTAGGGCAAAATGTATGTTCTAAGTATTTTTTGCAACCATTGAAACTTATATTCCCCCCACCCCCTCATGCCGCTTGCTTATTAATTCTGGAGGGTAACTTGCTGAGTCAAATACAAGCAGGAAAGTGAGATCTTTAAGAGTTATGCTTTATTCCAGGTAAAACAGCTATGATGAGAGCGGATCATTCATATACCACTCCCGCTGCTGCAACACGCCTCACTCAGTCTCAAACGTTCTAACGGATCTCCAAGCTGACGGAGCGAGACGCATACAGTGCGTGACCAGGGAACTGTGTCACGTGAGCAGCTTCAGGCAGGAAACACAGCACAGTTCCCTTTTTCCATAAAACAACAATAATGAAAAATGATACGTAGGAATAATACTGACCATAAACTGTATTCCTAATAATAAATATCAACAGGACAATGTGCAATACATGATACATAACAATATTCTGGAAATCAACAAATATCGTTGAAATAGAGAATCATTAAGAGACAAAATTAACAAAATCTTTCAACTACAATGGTGGGGTGCGTTCTCGATAACTCTTTCTTAACTCTTTTTTATCATCAGAAATTGTAGGTATTAACTTGGTTTATGACCCATCATGTTTCACACTTTTCAATCATCCTTCCTTGTCACATTTTCTTTATTAACTGGGAATGCTGGGTCCACACCTTTCAAATGATCTTTCTTTGCCTCATTTCCTTTGTTTACAGCAACTGAGGACTTGTTCCACCATTTCCCCCACTTCTACACAAATAGCAGATTTAGATACTGCATCTGCTACATTTAAAATGACCTTTCCTAACTAATGTGAGGATTTTGATTCTACCAATTTTATTGTCACCAATTTGATAGTTAGAAAATTGAACTCTATTTAAACACTTAGGTGGTCATTATGAACATGGCGGTAATGACTGCCACGCCGGCAGTGGCGGTCATTACCGCCAACAGCATGGCGGTCCAGACCGCCATATTCTGAACACAGTAGAGAACTGGCTGCAAAGCAGGCAGTTCACTACTACCCACCGCCAGGCCATAATCGGCCGCCGGGCCGACGGTAGGCCCATTAGACCCAGAGGTGGAGGCCGGACTGGCGGTGGAATTATGATCCCACTTCCACCAGGGATTTCCTGGCTGCATTCCCCGCCAGGTCATTCCTGGCGGAAAGCATATGGGTGACAGGAATTCTCCTTCCTGTCACCTCTATGTGACACCCCAGGCCCCCCCTTGCCTCTACCCTCACTCACCCCCAAGCCCCTAGAACCGCCCCCACCCTCGACCCCCAAAAACCGACCCCCCAACCCTCCTCCCCCAAATCTCCATGTAGGCCTCCCAGCTCCCACTCACCATCCCCTCCAACCCCCCTCTACATACAGGTGCCCCAACCCTCACATCCTCATGCACCCATACCCCTACATGCGCACACGCATTCATACACTCAGACACATATCCCCCTTCACAAACACTCACGCACACCCCCATGCACTTACACACTCACACACGCACCCCTTCCCCTCTTACGCCCCTTCCCTCTCGGGTAGCACTTACCTGTTCCATGGCGCTGCTCTGGGAGGGAACGGGCTCCTTGGATGCTGCTCTGCCATCATCGCCGTGTCTCCATACACCGCCACGTCTATAACTGCATCAATATAGGCGTGGCGGGGTATGGACTGACGTGGCGGTGAGGGTGGAGCAGCATCCACCCCTGCCACTGGCCGCCAGCATGGTGTATGGCGGGTCTCACCTCCATCAATGGCGGTGAGGCTCCATGCGTTGGAATATGGTGGGATGCCTGTCGCTGCCACTGGTGGTCTTATGTCGACCGTCAGCATGGTCGGCGGCGGGCTATCCCGCCATGTTCCAAATGAGGGCCTTAATCTTGAACAAATTTGCATTTGTTTATGTTTGACCAACTCATTGACCTTTGCTTTACACCCTTCACAATTTAAGTAGTAATGTTTCTCTTAACCCAATGCAATTCTAATAATGTGAAAGGAGTATGTCCCTTTAGTGCCTGAAAAGGAGAGATTCTTGTTGTAAAGTGAGGAGTTGCATGATAAGAGTTCAATATTTCCTGGACTGCCTCAGAGGGGTGCAGATTGTTGAATAGGGGTAATCTTATGGTATTACCAATAAGTCTGTTGGCCTGTTGGGCAAAACCATTACCTTCAGGATTGGTGTGCTTGTGTTCAATGCCTGTTCATATAAGTAATTTAATCATAGCATCAGATGTAAATTGCACACCATTGTCTGTGAATAAAACTTTGGCCATGCCTTTGCAGGCAAAGATTTTATTTCGAAAATTAATTACAAACAGCATGTTAGGCATCTTTACAAATTCAGCTTCAATCCATGTTGATCTATAATCAATAAGAACCAATTCATACTGATTGTTGCAATGTGAGAAGGGACCTAAAAAATCTAGTGACACCTTATCCCAAGCATTCTCCAGAAAATCCATAGCTAACCTGGGAGGTGTTCTAACCGATAAATGCGTATCTGCTCTGCGACATAGCTCACAGTTCCTTACATTGTGCTCAATGTCCTAATCCATCTTTGGCCACCAGTAAGTTTCATATAATCTTTTCTTGTTTAAAGTCCTTCCCAAATGCCGTGAATGAGCTAACTTTAATAACTCGCTTCTTAAAGAAACAGGAGAAACAAGTGATTGACCTCGAAACTTTACACATAACAGGATCTGATAATAATGCAGTACTCCCATAAAGTTTGAAAATAAACGGTTGATTGTCAAAATCTACTGATGCTACTATGCACTTGTTAACGCGTCCTTTTATGTTAATTTATTACACATTAGGACTCGCTTTAGGCCAATGAATCTTGTCACCCAGTGGAGAGACACGGTAGGACGAGATAGCTAATCAATATGTCAAGCAATATATCAATAATGTCATCAATATTTATCACAACAATGCACTTTACTTTGGTTAAAGACATTAATCAGATTGTCGACGCAACCATGACCTTTCAGCCATGAATAACCACACCTGTTAATAGAATTTTATGTATTTTATTCCCTATTGGTTACAATCTACGAGCAAAAGAGTTAATCTCAATACCAAGAAGCATAATAGCATAGTCACGATATGGCAACTGTGATAAGATTTCATTAATGCAAGGATCACAAACATCAGAACATAACATGACTTAAACATAGATCAGAATAAAGCAAATGTCATATACGTATCAATTCAGCATAGTGTAATGTCAGTCATTTGTCTATTTGCGTCAGTCTAAGTGAACTCCTGTCCTAACCACTGATTAGCATCAGCATGTTGGGCTTCATGCAAAACAATTTAGAACACCAATTTGGAAAACATCTAGCTATGGTCTCTATCAAAATGAGCAGTTGGTACCTAGAAAGGAAAAGCAAACAGACAAATTACAGATTGCATTGTCATAATTACCCTCCAAGGATTAGGTCAGCACACAGGATCAGTCTTCGTCTTCAGGACATCAGTCAAAACGCCATCAGTCTAAACTCGACTAAGGGGCATGAGGAACATTTCCCTCGTAAGGAGGAGAAGCATAAAAAGGGCAGTCTATGGGTGAAGATGGTTTTAATAAGTCTCAAAGTCACCAAACAGAGTGACAGAGTTACTGGATAAAATCAATAGCATTCCCTACTTAGTTCTCTCGACTCTTCTGTGACATGTTTTTTTTTTTTTTGATAAAGAAATTTTATTGATTTTGCATGAAAACAGTAATGAATACAAATCAACATGATGCCAACGGGCATTTAAACAACGGTGGTCGAATCCTAGGTCCCCCCCACACCTTGTTGATAAATATAATATACAATCTAGAAACCTAAAAGCCTGCCGTGCCCTCCCACCTCCCCCATATCTTGTTATGTTTATTTAAGCAACCTCTGGCCTCATATATAAGTTTCTCTCGCTGCGCACACCAATCCACCCCCGTCTCCATTTAGTCAGTGTCGGTGCATTCTTGGCCTTCCATTCTGCCATTATATCCCTCTTGGCCACCAGGCATGTCACCCCTAAAAAGGTCCGGTCTGATCTTCGCAGCCCAATGTCACCCATGACACCCAGGAGGAGGGGCACTGGCAACCTCTTCACCTCCTCTTGTAAGACCCCAGAAATCTCCTGCACAACCGCACCCCAGTAAGCCGCTATTATCGGGCAGGCCCATACCATGTGGAAGAAGTCATCTGTGGGGCTTCCACAACGTGGGCATTCCGCTGAGGAGCGGAGGCCTGCTCTGTGTAGTTTGTCGGGCGTGAGATATAGGGCATGCAGAAAGTAGGTTTGTATTAATCGGAGGCGAGTGGCCATTGTAAGAGAGCGCGGGGCCATCAGTGCTTCTGTCCAATCCATGTCCTCCATGGGACCCACCCAATCCTCCCAACTCTGGCGAAGTCCTCCCGGGGGGCCCGCAGCGACGGTATATAGGGTGCAATATATCTGGGAAACCCCTCCTCTGCCCAGGTTTCCCATCAGAGCCTTGGCTTCCATGGGACTATGCTCGGGTATGGTGTCCCCTGCCTGTACGTGGACTAGTAGGGCATGACGCAACTGAAGATACTGGTGGAACTGTGTCTTGTTCAAAGCGTATTGTTTCTGGAGGTCCTGAAAGGACCGCATATGTGACCCTTCCCAGATATCACCCAGAGTGGAGATACCTATGTTGTCCCAGTTCTGAAAGCCCTCCAGGCCTGCCACATGTACCAGCTGCCTCCCGTGCCATAGCGGGGTCTGTTGGGTAAGACGTCCCCACCACCCCGTCACTTTCTGAGCCGTCCGCCATCCCTGTAGTACCACTTTGGTCACGTCTGGGGTATCTCAGGGGATCGGATTCCCATATAGGGCGCCGAAGATCCGTGGGTAGCCCATTGTCTGTAGTTCTAGTTGGTATGCGGGGTCTGACCATCCACCTCCCACCCAGTCATTAATTACGAGTGTATGCATCGCTAGATAGTAGTATTGGATATTGGACATGCCCAAGCCCCCGTCGTATATGTCCCTCTGACATGTTTTAAGCGACAATTGTGCGTGAGTTCCGCCCCATATGAATTGGCGAGCTAAGGGGTCCATCTCCCTGAACCATTTCGTGGGGACGGGAAGTGGGAAGTTCTGCAGGAGGTATAGGAGCCTGGGGAGGATCATCATCTTGAACAGCGCTATTCTGCCAAGTAGATTCAGGGGAAGCACCTTCCAGCGCAGGAGGTCGAACTTGATTTTCTTTGTTAGTGGCGTGATATTCAGTTCCCACGCTAACTCAGGAAGAAGTGAAATATGTATTCCTAGGTATTTGAAGCTGTTTCTCCGAACAGGGATGTTTCGTTGCCAGTCTACACAGTCGCGGGAGCGGTGTAGGGGAATTAGCAGGGACTTGGCCGGGTTCAGGATTAGTCCTGAGGCTTCTGCGAAAAGTCTCAGGATCTCTAGGACGCGTTGGCCCTTTTGGGTGGGTTAAAGATATACAGGAGAACATCGTCTGCGTATAATGCCACTTGGTCCTCCAAACCGACGGGCCAGTGCCAGCCCTCAATCAGTGGGTCGCTTCTCAGTAGTATCGCCAAGGGTTCTATTACTAGCGCAAAAAGTAGAGGGGATACCGGGCATCCCGTCGAGTTCCACGGCCAATGGGGAACGGGTCGGAGACTACTCCATTCACCCGGACTCGGGCAGTCGGGTTAGAGTATAGGAGTTTCACTAGCCCATTTTTATGCAGGACCTGTTCGAGGTAAGACCAATCCACCGTGTCAAAGGCCTTTTCAAAATCAAGTAGAAGTAGTGCCAAGTATTTGTGTGACAGAGTTTTGTGGTGCGCCAGTGCCAGATGTAGCCCCCTGATGCAGTGCCTAGTACTACAGGTAGGCATGAAGCCACATTGGTCACGGTGAACCAGAGTGGGCATTACCTCCTTTAGTCTGGAGGCAAGGATCGAGGAGAGTACCTTAATTTCAACATTTAGGAGCGAGATGGGCCGGTACGCTGAGCAGTGTCGTGATGGGGGCTGGGTTTTGGGGATCACCACAATTGTCGCTTGATCAATCTCAGTGGGGAAGCGGCCTTGGTTTTCAGCCTCATGGTACATGTTAAGTAGGTGGGGACCCACGATGTCACTGCATTTACTATATAGTTCTGCTGGCAAGCCGTCTGGGCCTGGGGTTTTGCCCGTTGCCAGGCTTGCTATTGCACTGCTGATCTCTGCAAGGCTAATGGCCTCCTCAAGTCTATTTCTCGCCTCTGGGGACACCCTAGGAAGGGTAATATCGTTTAGTAGTGGGGTCTCTCTCTCAATGGCGGGGCGCGGGTGTTTGGCATATAGACGCGTATAGTAGGAGGCGAAACTATGTGCAATTTCTGCAGATGTTTTAACAAGGGAGCCCGAGTCCTCTAGGATCTCAGGTATAATTCTGTTGGCCATGGGGCGGGTGGCTAGCCAGTGCAGCAGTTTCCCGCTTTTATCCCCCCATCCATATATTCGGGCTGCTGAGGCTCTCCACATGTTTGGCCGACTCCAGCATCATATGTTTGATATCCTCTCTCAATCTAGTCAGTCGCCTCATGGTAGAGGCCGATGCCAAGTTTACATGCTGGTGTTCCAGTCTTAGGGCCTCGGTTTCCATTTCAGAGATCTGGGAGTTCTGGTCTTGCTCACGGGACCGAAGGATGTGTTTGGCGTGTCCTCTAAGAGTAGCCTTACAAGCGGCCCATATTATTCCCGGGGATTGAACCGAGCCTACGTTAAAATAAAAATATTGACTGAGGTAATTCCTGAGCTCCTGCGTGTAATCTTTATCCTGTATGTGCCAAGCGTTCAGGCGCCACATAGGCCGCCTGTTGGGGTCTACTCCGCCTAGTCAGATACGTACTGGCGCATGATCTGAGACCCCTTGAGGGAGAATCTCTGCCCCCGCGACGTTTAAGAAGTCCAGGGCGGGCATAAACACAAGATCTATTCTGGATTGCGTCTGGTGGGCAGCCGACGTGTGCGTGTACTGGCGCTCTCTGGGGTGCCAGGTGCGCCACACCTCGCACAGGCCGAGGCTCTCCGCCCAATTGCTTAGGGTTGAAGCCCTCTTAGATCTATTGGTGGTGATTTCCCCAGATACGTCCAGAGTTGGGTCAAGAACCGCGTTGAAGTCGCCTCCCAGTAGGGTGATCCCTTGGGGAAGTCCTGAAGTCACTCGGTGGAGCGAAAGTAGGAAGGCGTCAAGCCCCGCTGGAGGAGCATAGGCGCATACAAGGTTTAACGGGTGCCCCTGAAGAGTCCCTGTGACTACTACGAATCTACCCTGTGGGTCGGACTGCGTGGCTGTGATCACCATGGGTAAAGATCGGTGGAGTAGGATGGCCACCCCTCTAGAGCCTCTGGAGAATCCTGCGTGATATACTCTATCATATCCTCCTCGCGCTAGCATAGGGCATCTGGACCCAAGGAGGTGGGTCTCCTGGAGGAGGACCACGGAGGGGGAATATCTACGGAGAGTGTGGAATACTGCTGACCTCTTGATCTTATCTAATAGGCCATTTACATTCCAGGAAAGGACTTGGGTCATTGAGGGCCAAGCGTGAGGTGTGCAGGTGTTATGCAAGGTTTAGTGTGCGGGTGCAGACCTAGGGACGACCATTTCAAACAATTTGGTGAAATCTTAAAATTACAAACCAGGCTGACTAACTCGTAGCCCTTTAAACCCAAATCAAACTCCCCCCCCCCCAGTACTCCCCCCCTCCCCATACTCCCACCCCGGAAGCATCTGTCGCCCAAAAACCCAACCAGAACCAGACAGCCAGCATAGCTGTCGTTGGGGTGGAGTGGTGGACCCCTCCTTTCTTTCGGATCAGTTGCAATTAGCGGTCACAAATCGAGCATTCGACACCATACTTTAGAAAGTCTCCGGTGTCGTCAATGGCAGTCCCACCGGGGCCTGCCCGAGCATATCAAGCGCGGCCAGTCTCCCCCCGCGTCCAACGAGGGGGCTGCACATGTCCCGTCAGCCGAGCACCGGAGATTGACTTAGGCGACCGTCTTCTGCCGCTTGGGCCGGTGTCTGAGGCCCCGGAAGAGCGTCTGTTGTGTTCTTAGTCTGTGGGCCTGAGTCTTGGGCCGCCTCACCGTCTGCAGGACTGTTCAAGTCTTTCTGCCTACCTCTCCGGGATCTGGTGCGCCGCCGGCTCCTCCGGGGCCCCTCTGAAGAGGAGGGTTCGATACAAGGGGTTTTCCCGGTAGCCCCTGGGGGACCTCTTCGGGCCCCAATGCTCTCCTCCGTCAGCCAGTCCCACGCCTCCTCAGGTGATTCGAAGAAGTATGCTTTCCCAGCCATGAGAACTTTGAGGCGTGCAGGGAAGAGCAGCATGTACGAAAGTTACATTGCCCTGAGTTTTTGTTTGACAAGCTCATACGACCTGCAGCGGGTTTGGACCTCTCTGGTGTAGTCCGGAAAAATTAGGATTTTGTGATTTTCCCATTGAAGATCTTCCAACCTCCTCGCTTCTTTAAGGATATTGTCTCTGTCCTTAAAATTAAGAAATCGAGCGATCATTGGGCGCTTCGGGCCACCCGGAGGGGGGCGAGGTGCGAGCGCCCTGTGGGCTCGTTCAACTGCGAACAGGGGCGAGAGAGATTGGTCCGGCATCCACGTTTTGATCCATCTCTCTAGGAACTCGGAGGCCTTGTCATCCTCTATACCCTCGGGGAAGCCGATAAAGCGTAAGTTGTTGCGTCTTGCCCGGTTTTCAGCATCCTCTGCCCGGCAGTGAAGCTCGTTGGTTCAAGTCTGTAGCTGGGCCACCTTGGTTTTGAGGTCAGACAAATCGCTATCATTCTGAGAGACTCGGGATTCCACCTCAGTGATTCGGTTTACTGCATTTCTAAGGTCTTGTCTGATGAGGCCCATATCCACGCGTACTTCTCCGATTTTGGTTTCTACGGCTACCTGCGATGATTGGATAGCTTGGAGAATGGCGCTCACTCCGTCCGGGGTCGGACCCCTGCTGGCTGTGTCTCCCCCTCCCCGTTGGCCCGTCGTCGTCGTGAACTGATCGATTTTTTGTTGGGAGGGTGGAGGCTGTTTGTTCATCTTGTCCTTTCCCATCGTGGCACCCGGAGTGGGGGCCGAGTGTGTCACACTCTCCGTATTATGTTTTCAAGCCCAGGTTTTCAGTTTGGTTTCAGGTGTCTTGGACCAGGGAAGGTATCGCCGCGCTGCTCCGCACAGGGACGGTGGGGTGTCACTGTCTCAGGGGCGTCCTCCGGACTTTTTGACTCTTTCTTGGGCCCTGTGGAGGCATCTCTTGCCGGTACCGTTGAAAGACCTGGTCGTTGGCTCCCATCTGGTAGCTCCCCTCCTCGCGCCCTCTGCTTAGATGGAAGGGACTCGCTATAGATCCGGGCCCAAGTTCCCTCACACCTAGGATCTGGTATTTCAGTGGAGGGTCCCGTCTCGCCACACGTTGGCCTCTGATTCCCCGATCTGTCTCGACAATGATCAATTGTATATAATTCGAGGCCTTAAATTTCAGACTGTTCTGGGATGTGTTCCTCCACTTCTCGGATCCTGGTCTGCTCCCAGCTCTTGTTATGGGCCTTGGCGAACTCCCTCTGGGTGAAGACTCGAGTGGGAGCTGGAGGCGGGCCTTTGCGTGTCCCCTTCACTGCGACAACGACAGGAGAGGGGGGTATCACAACTCGTCGACCCCCTCTCCTTCCTCCTCCTCCTCTCCTGGGCCCCTGAATTGTGTCTTCGTCCTCCCGGGCGGACCCGCCCGACCCCCAGCCGGGTCTTGATCCCCCGCGCGGCCCTAGCCCCTATCTCGTATCAGAAGGGGGCCGCGGGGGGAAGGTTATAGGCTGCGGCGGCGATCCTCTTGTCCTCGCCTGGCCGCTTCGCTTTCGTCTCGCGGGCCAGGCAGGATAGATGGGGGGTTTAGGCCTCCCGGTCTGCACCCGCGGGGCAGTGCACAGGGTGGGGCCGCTCACCTGGTGCTTACTTTCTCGGCCGCCCGGCCACAGGGATCCGTCGTTGGGGCCCGGTCCAGGCCCCCCAGGGACTCTCTCCGCTCCTTCAGTTCGCCGCGTACGCCATCGGTGCAGCTATCGGCCTGGCCTCAGCCCAGCCGGGCGCGTCGCGGCCGCCATCTTCTTTTCCCTTCCCGGGATCGGCCGGATCTCCGCGCGGGCGTGGGATGCAGGATCCCCGTTCTTTTGCCGTGCGCGACCCCCCGTGGGACCCAGGGTCTCAGGGGTGTCCGAAACAGCGTCTTTCTGCTCCTTTGGGCCGCGTTGACTATGGGCGGATGACGGAGGGGTCCAGAGCACTCTCAGAGTGCGACCGCCATCCTGACGCCCGAAGCTGTGACATGGGTTTTTATCCCTTTTTCGTAATCCATTCCCCCAAAATTCTATTGGACATTTACTATGCCTCACTATCTTTAACCTATCAAATTAAACATTAGGTAATTCCAATTGTCACCCCACATTTATTCATGACATTTTGATTGGTCTTCATAATTGACGTCTTCGGAGGTGGCACGTCCGGGGTTACTTCATACCTTGGCACGTCTTCTCGGGTCAGCAGTTCCATTGTCCATTGGTTTAAACGTCCTTGTACATTACATTAATCTATATTTGTTTCAATTTTGTATACAAAACTTATACTAAGGCACCAAATATGCGGTTGAGAACGGAATCACAAAGATACATTCATCTTCCAAGTTGAAGAAAAAGAACATTTGCAGGGTCATGGCCCTTTGCGAGTCAGCACGCTGGAAAACAGAAAAATGCATTTAATATGAGAGCTGGGCAGCTATAAACCCACAGCTCACGCTAACTTAAGGCATATAAGATTTTTCAATATAAATGCAATATCGTAAATGTTAATATAAACTTGATTAACCATAGCATGAACAATTTTACTCATCATTATTAGTTTGCGTATACATTGGTGGCCACACACCGTAGTCATAATTCAAGTGCACGTTTAAGCAATACCGCTATTATTATTGTTTTCTATGTAGCATCGTTATGCACTAATATAAGCATTTCATTTTAGTATATGTATTATTTAAACTACGCTCTCTCAGTCCCTCCTCTGATGACACTCGTCATCACACAAACCTTTCCCTTTGACCTTTCACTTTTAATTTTTCACTTTACGCATAATGCGCATTTCAACATCTTGTCCCTTATGTGAACTCTCCCAAATCTCATTGAACATTTTCTCTCTTTCACTTTCTTCATTTCTTCTGGTTCTTTTAGTCCAATTTCTCTTAATTTTATCATTGATTTTGCATGCCCCCCATAATCCTAATAAACAGGCCAGAACAATTAATAGACCCATTAGTATTTTAGCAAGTACCCCATTCCAAATGTTGGTAAACCAGCTCCCTACTCTGACAATTCCTTTTCCAAATTTCTCCCAAACTCCAGGTTCCTTCAAATCCTTCAAATCTGCACTATCTCTAGTTAGGTTAGTAAGCATGCCTCTAATCTTTTTACTATTGTCCGGAATGAACGAGCAACAATGACGCTCGTTGAGCATCTTGCAGACCCCTCCACTATTTGCTAAAAGAATGTCTAAAGCAAGCCGATTTTGAAGAGTCATAGCTCTTTCTGCAGCAAGTTCAGTATCCATCAGGAGTATAGCTCCTGTGAAATTTGTCAGCATGTTATCCACAATAGTAGACAACTTTTGAATCTTCATAGAATTCAAGATAACCCCTACTGAAGGGATTATAGCTACAAATATATCACCAATGACAGCAGCCACTGATTCTCGTTTTTGCCTAGTATGTTGTAATTCAGACGTTTTAGGTATTTGTTTTAAGTCATCAATCTGGTAAATCTTTGGGAAAACTATTCCCAAATGACATGTCCCATACCATCCCTTAGGGAGACGGTAATAAGCATTAAACCCATAGATGTAATAGATCCCAGGGATCGCTGGATCTTGTCCATTCAACATAAATGTCCACTTACTCTGAAACAAAAACACATGTCTGCATTCACTCATTCCCACAAACAAATTGTCTTGCTCAGATTTTGGCCTATATATACAAAGCCTGCCTACATATAATGCATCTATAGCTAGCTTGCCTTTTGTTTTGATTGCGGTGTAAGCATAATCATTTGCATATGTGTGTTTCTCTAATCCTTTTTCTAATCTCTCTTTCAATGCTTTGCGTCTATCATCAGTGTGATCTAAAAAGCTTTTCTCTACAGGAGATAGCAAGCAAGTCAAATTATTGCGATGTGCATAAGCAGTTCCAAATGTAAGCATCAGCTCAAAGAATCCTCTAACTATTTTTATATCATGTTCCTTAGCTAACTTGTTCAGGAATTCAATCACAGGAGCAAAGGAAAACACAACATCCAGATTTGAATAAAAGTATTGCACATGCTCTTGATTATAGAATCTGGTTAGTAGTAAACTACAGCTAATTCCGTAAGTTAAAGGAAGGCTATGGTAGGTAACCCCTTCTTGCACAGATGAATTAATCTTAGTGCACACATAACAGTCTTTCGCGTCCATGGTCTCCACATACTCATTTAGCAAGCGATAGAAGACATTAGTAGAAAGTTCCCCCTTTGAATTAGTTCCCTCATGCAAGTGTCTTGCATCCTGCTCAAATCTTTCCCACGGTGTTGGTGTTGTAGTTTAAGGTTTTGAAGTAGCGTTAATAGTCTCTTTCTCTATCCATGGCATTCCCACAATCACTCCCACAATTATTATTGCACACACAATATCTATTATAAGACCTAGCCAACCACACACCTTACTCCCTTTGTTACTACCTCTATTATAAGTCATGTCTGTATAGAATCAGATAGCACAATAACAATCAACTTGAGGATGATTTTGAACTTTTCTCTTGCTCTTTGCGTGTATTTACAGCGTCTTCACTCTCTCCAGGACCCCTTTGTCAAATCAGGTTAGCAGCTTGTCATAATTAGGTTTCTCAAAGTCGGCTCCGGTTCTAATGTCACATTCGGTAATTTATAAGTCCCTTTTCTCAGTTTTTAGATTTTCGATTTTAACCAGGTCTTTCCTCTGGATTAGTTCAGGTACCGTAGTATTGGCCTGGTACTTCTCGATCAAAACAGAATGCTAAGAATTCTTGCTGCCATTCAGATGTTGTAGCATATGCCCATTCAGGACCTGTATATCTTCTGTTTGCGACTCTCTTTCTTTTCAACCTTCGTTCGCCTTGCTGTTCTCCTTCACTTAGGTCTTCCACTCGGGATGTATCGGTCTCCTCTATTATTGTTTCATCCGGTATGTTTCTTATTCTTAAGAGTGGTTTCTCTGGCCAGTTATCAACCTTATGCGTCTTCTTTCGATGTGTCTTTTCAGGACGCTGGACAGCACCCTCCTCTTGTGATATGGTGTTTTCACTTGATGAACCTGCAGCTGGCTCAGGGGATGCTGGCACACTCTGATCTCTTTCTATTATTTCTCCCTCTTCTTCTTCTTCTTCTTCTTCTGTACCTGTACCGGGTTCAAGTTCTAACCCGCATCTGTCTACTTCTGGGAGAACCTCTCCTTGACTTAGTTCTCCTGCTGCCTCTACTGAGATAGGCACTCTGTCACCTCTCTCGAACTCATTCACCGTTTGAGGGACGAGGCTGTTCTCAGTGGGTCCTCCTGCAGTCTCAGTTCCTTCTTGACTGTTTTCTGACCCTGAGACTTCTCTTCCTGGAACTGTTGTGCCGGAAACTTCAAGTTCCTCATCAGCAGGACACGTTACCTTCTTTGTGTGACTGGCATGTATCCAATTTGGAACTCCTGCACACTTCACGGCAGCGGTAGTTGTCAAGATTACTTGATACGGCCCTTTCCAGCGTGGCTCCAAACACGACTTTCTCACGTGCTTCTTGACAACCACCAAGTCACCGGCTTGTAGGGTGTGACCTGGATCTCCAATTGGTGGCAATGTATTAGCTTCTACCTGGTGAGAGAAAGAGCGAATCACATCAGCCAAACCTTTGCAGTAGTCCAACACCATATCATCTGTGATATTCACTAGAGCATTTGCAGGTACTGCTGGCAACCTCATAGCTCTACCCATGAGGATCTCATGGGGGGACAGTCCTGTTTTCTTGTCAGGGGTGTTCCTCATTGACATCAGCACTAAGGGCAACGCATCTGGCCATTTCATATTGGTAGCTGCGCACATTTTTGCCATTCTCGATTTCAGAGTACCGTTCATTTGCTCTACTAGTCCTGATGCTTCAGGGCGGTAGCTACAATGCAACTTTTGTTCGATGTCTAGTGCGGCACATAAGAGTTTAATCACCTCATTGTCGAAGTGTCTGCCCCTATCTGACTCTATAGAGACCAGAAACCCGAACCTTGGTATTAGTTCCCTAAGTAGCAGCTTTGCAACTGTGAGACTGTCATTTCTATGTGTGGGGTAGGCTTCAATCCAGTGACTGAAAACACACACAATCACTAACACATACTTCAATCCTCCACAAGCAGGCATTTCGATAAAGTCCATTTGCATTTTGCTGAACGGACCACCAGCTCTCCCAATGTGGCTCAAAGTTACCACTGTCCCTTTTCCAGCATTCATCTGTTGACAGATGATGCACCTGTGACAGATAACCTCAGCAACATGTCTGAATTTTGGGTTGAACCAGTCGATTTTAAATGACCTGATCATTGCATCTGTCCCAAGGTGAGCCTGTCCGTGGTACAGCCTGGCAAACTGGGCCAGAAGGCTGTTTGGCAAGACTAATTTCCCTTCTTCTGAGACCCATAGATCATTGGCCCTCTGTACACATTGCATTCTTTGCCAGGATCGTTTTTCCTCTTTGCTAGCACGACCTTGTAATGTTTTTAACTCATCTAGGGTATCGACCACCCTTAATGCAAGGTTCAAACATGTGTCGTTTTCAGTTTGCGGTAACAATTCCCACTGTTCCTTGAACGATATACAGTTCAATGCGCAAAACCTTGCGACTTGATCTGCATAACCGTTTCCCATGGACACAAAGTCTTGTGATTTAACATGAGCATTGCATTTTACCACGGCAATTTCAAGAGGTAACTGAATTGCATGTAACAAATCCTTTATTTGTTCACCATTTTTCACAGGAGAGCCAGAAGAGGTCATGAAACCTCTCTGTGACCATAGCTGGCCAAAATCATGTACAATTCCAAATCCATATCTGCTATCAGTATAGATTGTGACTCTCAAATTCACAGCTGCGTGGCATGCCTTTGTAAGGGCAATTAATTCTGCCACTTGTGCGGAAAACACTCTCTCGAGCCAGGAAGCTTCAATGATACCAGCTATGGTACACACAGCATAACCAGCTCTTAGTGTTCCAACAGAATCTCTTAGACAGGACCCATCGACAAACATGATACAGTCATTTTCTTTCAACTGTGTGTCCTGAATATCTGGTCGTGGTTTGCTACACAATTCTGTTACCTCAAGACAGTCATGTTCGAATTCTTGCTCATTGTTAATTTCAGTATTTTCAACAGGAAGTAAAGTTGCCGGGTTCAATACAGTACATCGTTTTAGTGAAACATTCGGTAACCCCAGTATGATTGTCTCATATTTGGTAAGACAAGCATTTGTCATGTGCTGAGTCTTGGTTCGAGTCAACAAAATTTCAACTGAATGCGGAACCATTACTGTTAGGGGATATCCCATGACTATGCCTTCACACTGCATAAGGCTCTGACCAACTGCTGCAACTGCGCGCAAACAACCCGGTAAGGCTGCTGCAACGGGGTCCAAGGTAGCTGAAAAATATGCTACAGGGCGATTTGCACCTCCATGGACCTGTGTCAAGACAGACAAAGAACAAGCATCACGTTCATGACAAAACAGTAGAAAAGGCTTCGTATAATCAGGCATACCCAACGCTGGTGCCCTGCACATGCACTCTCTCAATTCCATAAATGACTCAAGCTCTTCTTTGGACAAAGCTATGGTATATGGCTCATCCTTGATCTCCTTGCCTGTCAGTTTTATCAAAGGTTTTGAGATGATCGAGAAGTTGGGTATCCACTGGCGACAGTAGCCCACCATTCCCAGAAACATCCTGACATACCTTTTTGTCGTTGGAGGGTTCATTTGTAATATGGCTGTTATTCTTTCTTTTGATATTCTCCTGGATCCTTTTTCGATTAGATGCCCTAGGTATTTCACCTCTTTCTGACTGTATTGCAGCTTCTTAGGTGACACCTTGTGCCCATTCTTTCCCAAATGATTCAGTAAGGCAATGGTATTGTATTTACAGTTGTCCCTTGTTTTGGATGCAATCAGTAGATCATCGATGTACTGCACTAGAGTCGAATTGAAAGGCAGTACCAAAGACTCCAAATCCTTTTTCAATATCTGATTGAAGATGGACGGTGATTCAGAAAACCCTTGAGGAATTCTGCACCAACTGTACACCTTATCCAAGAATTTGAAGCTGAACAAAAATTGGCTGTCCTCATAAGGAGGTATTGAAAAGAAAGCTTGTGACAGGTCTATAACGGTGAACAACTCAGCATCACATAGAACCTGAAACATGATTACTGCTGGATTGGGCACTATGGGGCAACATTTTACCACAATCTCGTTTATTTTTCTCAAATCCTGCACAATTCGGACCTTTCCACAAGGCTTTTTCAAACCCATTATGGGAGAGTTACATGGACTGCTCAAAACCTCTTTCAGGACTCCCTGTCTCAGAAAATCTGCAATTATCTGTGACACTTCGATAAGGACATCTTGTGCCATATGATATTGTGGCACCTAAGGAAACACCGCATTCGGCTTTACCTGTACTTTAACTGGTTCCACACCTTTTATTAGCCCTACTTCTTTTCCTGTCAGATCCCACACTTTCTCTGTTACCGTTCCTTGTAACTCGACAGGTAGATCAATCATGGTAAGCATTGGGAACAAGGTAATTAAAGGATAATCCTCATTTGCCGTCCCTGTCTCTTCCTCTGAGATCTGACTTTCGTCTCCTTCATCGTCACTATTTGTCTACACTTCGATACCATCATTGGAACAGGTAATCGAACATTTTGTCTTGCACAGTAAGTCCCTTCCCAGTAAGGATACTGGACTTGAATGACAGACTACAAACCTATGTAGCCCCTGGAAGTTGCCGATCTCAACCTGTACTGGATCTGTAATCGGGTTTGTCAGATATTGGTTTGCTACTCCGACTACCCTTATGGTACGCCCTGAAAGTGGTAATTTTGGAACCTCCGCACTTCTGACTGTAGAGCGTATAGCTCTGGTATCAACCAGGAACAAGACTTTGTAGCCCATCACCTTTCCTTCCACATATGGACCCCTCTGATCCACCTCTAAAGATGCTGCAAGCCTGCACTCTTCGCTATCTGAGCTATCATCTGACCACTCTTTCATGCCATTTTCACCTCGTAATGGGAATTGTTGTACTGTATTATTTTGACTCATTACCTGACCTGTGACCTGATGAGGAAGCATCACCTGTTGCTGTCCCATCGGAGCCATTGGTAATTGCATTTGCTGTCTAGGTACCATGGGAACCTGCTGTTGTACTGGTTGCATTTGCGCTGGCTGAAAACGCGGCATTTGTATCTGCTGCATGGGCTGTACCCCTTGCATCTGTACCAGGTTATTCTGAAAATTTGGGTTTTGATGTCTCATTTTTGGGCCTCTTACATTTTGCAATGTACCGACATTAGTGCTTTGCTGAACAACACCATCCTGCACCGTATTCTGGCACTCCCGTTTCCAGTGCCCCACGCCCCCGCACGCGTGACATGGTGACATCCTTTTCGCCGCTTGTATGTCATTCTGAACCACAACAGTATTCAAGTCTGGACCGCGATTCACAAACCCTCGGCCTCGACCTTTCGGCTGTGTCTGAAACACACTATTCATTTGCGGTTGTTGCTGTATCATCTGTTGAACTCCATTTCCCTGTATTCCTGCCTGAGCAGCCCTTATCTGCATCACCATCACCTTTTCTTTCAGCTTTTTCTGTTTCAGCTCAATCTCATCACTACAGTATTTCGCATACTGCAACACTTCATCAATCGGTTTCGCTTGCCAACAAATCAAATGATTCTTAATCATCTGGCTAACTTCTGGTCTCAGCCCTTCGACGAATCTAAACGCAAGATGGTTCATGTCCTTTGGTTCAATAGTCTCAGTACCACTGTAATGTTTGAATGCCTTTAACAATCTCTCATGGTAAGCATGTATTGATTCCTTAACCTCTTGTGAGGTCCGGTCAATCTTCTGCCAATCAGTCACCTTCGGCGACACCTTTTGTTTAAAAAACTCAATCACCTTATGATAGTACTTCATCACCTCTTCAGAGGGTGCTCCGGTCACCTTATCCCTTGCCGGCTCCTTCATCGGCCAATCTACCCCTCTCTTGCACTCGAGCCACAAATCAGGCGGAACAATGATCTCAAACAAGGTATTCAAGTCTTCCCAAAGACACTTTGCAAGTTTCACAAACCTTTCTGTCTGTTGATACCTCTCGATCGGTTTCTCCCTCAATCTGGGATAATCATTAGTAAAGGACAGGATGTCTCCCCTGGACCATGGTACATGAACTAAGACCCCACCAGCTGTTTCTCTCATGGGTAGTATTTTTACTGATTCTGCATCGGGTGAAGTTTTGGCTTGATTTGACCCTGGACTGTCACCTTTTTCCTTATCCCTTTTCTTTGCCCATCTGCCTTCCCATTTTTCCAGTGCACCCCAGATTTGCGCACTTTGCAACAATTCTTTTAAATGTGCCTTCATTACTGTAGACCTCATGTGCCCAAAATCTTTGGAGTCAAAATCTAATCTGTAACTTCTTTTCAAATGTTTAGTGTTTCCGATATCAATATTGTATTTATCTGCCAGGTTCGCTAATCTCTGATGCACCTTGCCTACTTCTTTGGTAATCTTGGGGCACAGGAATCTCAATTCTGCTTCCATGTATGACTCCAATCTATCTACTCCCATCGTACCTTCCACTAATTCAGCGGCTTCTGCCCCTAATCTTACAAAATTTAGGTACTCATCTTGCCTTTCCTTTTCCGGTTCAACTGTAGTCACTGTAGTCTTTTGTGAAGTATAAGTCTTTTCTAGCCATTCGTTTAGCTGTTGTACTGTAAAACCCTGCAGCAAAATGTTCCCTGCATGTATCATTGGTGACTGAGGCGTTCGTACTCATCGTCTGCGGAGTTAAAACCCCTAGCCCTGCTTGGCGCATTGCTTCTATGGGTGCTCCCACTGGGCAAAGGTCTATTAAAGACCTTGGCTTTTCAACTGCTTGTTCTCCCGGGGCCATTATCTGGGGGGTTCCTATAGACCCTCCTCTTATCACATCATGGGTCATTACTCCCTGATCGCATACGTCCGTTTTGCCTTGAGCATACAATGGCACTGGTGGACTGACAGTAATTGGCAACGATATGGCAGCAGATGTCTGACCCGGTCCCAAGCTCCGTGGAGCAGTAACTCCATAGGTCTGTTCCAAAGTACCCGGGACAGGCACTAATGGCGGACCAGCTACTGGGTTGTACCCTGGTATCAGTTGTGGTTGCGGCTGGGACGGCAATTTCGGAGTTGACTCAATTTGCAATAACTTTGATTTCGTATATATCGGGTCTGGCGGCACTATTAGATTTGTAGTAGTCTCAAGTACTGGTACGTCTGGGTAGATTCTTTGTATCTGCGGTGGAGGTTGCAACTGTATCAGCATGTCTGGTGCAGTGGGTACACTGACACCATTCTGTATCAAAGTCGTATCACCAGTCTGTACCGTATCAGCAACTCCCTTCTCCTGCGTCTGGTTCCCAGGATCCATGCTAGTGCTTGGAGTGCTATCGCTCACCGCATAGGGTGGCGGGCGATCATTTAATAATCTGTCCATGAATTCCTCATCATCTGAATCATCTTCCTCTTCCCAGGGTCTTTTATTCTCTTTAGATTTGTTTGAATCTTTATCTGTTTTACAGGAGGCTTTCTTTCCCTGTGTTTCTTCTCCCTGTGCTATCGCTGGGAATAATTTTAATCCGTCAACAATTCCCCTTCTCCACATTTTATTTTCGTCATCCCATCTAGCCTCTGCATAAGATTTTTCTGCCCTTCTCAGTCTTCTCTGAAACTTTTCTTGCCTCTGTTTAAGAGCCATTAGATCCCAAACCACTAAAGCTTCATACTGAGCTGGCCTCGGAGGTGGTTTCTGTACGCTTAACATCCACCTCAAATTCTCTAGCACCTTCGTATTGAATGTCCCATGTTCTGGGAATGCTAAACATCCCTCTTTCTCTGTTAATTTGCACCACTGTTTCATCCATAAACATGGCGCGACGCCTTTATCTTCCATAACTATATAAGCTGGAGTACCCTCAGGTGGTGTAGGCTCCCCATCAGTTGCTATAATATATGCGTCTCCTTTCAGAGCTCTCTTGAATGCTTTGACAAAATTAATTTTGCAATTTTCTCTTATTTATATTTTAATCAGAAAGTGACTTAGTTCCCAGGACACTCTTCACCGACCTTTCTCAACCTATTGCCTCTCACGGACGGCACCCAATCCATGCGCGACCCCTCTCGACAACTGACCTATCTCAGCGCGGCACCACTGACGTCACACTCACACACACTGCAGCTGACAAAGTCTTGCGGCTCGTCCGCTCCTCACTGAATCCACACAAACTAATGCAAATTATTGCGAGCACCTTAAATGACAACACAAATCTGCCGGTTTACTACAGGAAAGGTAACACATTCGCTTCAGAACCTTACAGAGATTTCACTTGAAGCCTCAGCCGCTACTTTCTCCTTCTCAGCTCCTGCATACGCAAGCAGAATTTGACCCGCAAATTCTACTCTCGACTTGTCAATGGCTCGTCCTAGTGCACTTTAGAATTTGCCAAATCTCCATCGAAGGTTTCACACATACGTTTCGACTCGAACTTGACTTGTCAACCACGCCCGATTGACCTATTAAACCGCACAGATTACAACATAAACCCAAGTGTCTCCTACACTTGTCAACATACTCCGGAGTCTTAGACCACGACAGGTCCGTACATAAACAACCAACCACGTGGATAATTTTGAGCACCAAGCGCCACACTCATATGAAGTACGCCGATTTCCCTACTCTCATACTGCGGAGTACGCCCACTCCTACTAAAACAACATTTATCTGGCCTAGATACACACAAATTTCACAATCACCTGCAAAAAGGCGTAAGCTAAGCAAGTGCAAAAACCCTAAACCACACACATTATGGCGCCAAGAACATCCCCAACTCATTTAGGCAGGCTCCGAGATCCCGGGAAAGTCATGGTGAACTTAGAAACCCATCATACTTCAATTTGCATTATCACAGAAAAACAAATTAAACAATGATTCTCCGTCCTAGGGCCCCCAAGGGCCAAAACCGTCGCTCTGCTACCAGAACTGTTAACGCGTCCTTTTATGTTAATTTATTACACATTAGGACTCGTTTTAGGCCAATGAATCTTGTGACCCAGTGGAGAGACACCGTAGGACGAGATAGCTAATCAATATGTCAAGCAATATATCAATAATGTTATCAATATTTATCACGACAATGCACTTTACTTTGGTTAAAGACATTAATCAGATTGTCGACGCAACCATGACCTTTCAGCCATGAATAACCACACCTGTTAATAGAATTTTATATATTTTATTCCCTATTGGTTACAATCTACGAGCAAAAGAGTTAATCTCAATACCAATAAGCATAATAGCATAGTCACGATATGGCAACTGTGATAAGATTTCATTAATGCAAGGATCACAAACATCAGAACATAACACGACTTAAACATAGATCAGAATAAAGCAAATGTCATATACGTATCAATTCAGCATAGCGTAATGTCAGTCATTTGTCTATTTACGTCAGTCTAAGTGAACTCCTGTCCTAACCACTGATTAGCATCAGCATGTTGGGCTTCATGCAAAACAATTTAGAACACCAATTTGGAAAACATCTACCTATGGTCTCTATCAAAATGAGCAGTTGGTACCTAGAAAGGAAAAGCAAACAGACAAATTACAGATTGCATTGTCATAATTAGCCTCCAAGGATTAGGTCAGCACACAGGATCAGTCTTCGTCTTCAGGACATCAGTCAAAACGCCATCAGTCTAAACTCGACTAAGGGGCATGAGGAACACTTCCCTCATAAGGAGGAGAAGCGTAAAGAGGGCAGTCTATGGGTGAAGATGGTTTTAATAAGTCTCAAAGTCACCAAACAGAGTGACAGAGTTTCTGGATAAAATAAATAGCATTCCCTACCTAGTTCTCTCGACTCTCCTGTGACTTGGGTTTTTATCCCTTTTTCCTAATCCATTCCCCCAAAATGCTATTGGACATTTACTATACCCCACTATCTTTAACCTATCAAATTAAACATTAGGTAATTCCAATTGTCACCCCACATTTATTCATGACATTTTGATTGGTCTTCATAATTGACGTCTTCGGAGGTGGCACGTCCGGGGTTACTTCATACCTTGGCACGTCTTCTCGGGTCAGCAGTTCCATTGTCCATTGGTTTAAACGTCCTTGTACATTACATTAATCTACATTTGTTTCAATTTTGTAAACAAAACTTAAACTAAGGCACCAAATATGCGGTTGAGAACGGAATCACAAAGATACATTCATCTTCCAAGTTGAAGAAAAAGAACATTTGCAGGGTCATGGCCCTTTGCGAGTCAGCACGCTGGAAAACAGAAAAATGCATTTAATATGAGAGCTGGGCAGCTAAAAACCCACAGCTCACGCTAACTTAAGGCCTATAAGATTTTTCAATATAAATGCAATATCGTAAATGTTAATATAAACTTGATTAACCATAGCATGAACAATTTTACTCATCATTATTAGTTTGCGTATACATTGGTGGCCACACACCGTAGTCATAATTCAAGTGCACGTTTAAGCAATACCGCTATTATTATTGTTTTCTATGTAGCATCGTTATGCACTAATATAAGCATTTCATTTTAGTATTTGTATTATTTAAACTACGCTCTCTCACACTCTTCCAGTTCATCTTCACACCCTGCATTTTCATCAACTATAGGAACCACGAAAGAAAATCTGCCCTTTTGTTTGAAACACCTGGAATATATACTACTGAAGAATCATATTCTAACAATTTCTAAGAAAGTCTAGCGAGTCTTGCAGTTAACTTTGTGAATGGTGTGATTGTCTGTTCTAGGTATACACTAAGGGTTTGTGATCCGTTCTAAGTTGAAAATGTGTTCCCCATAGCAAATTTCTAAACCTACGTATTGCCCAAGTATTGGCAAGCATTTCCTTCTCTATTACTGAGTAAGATTTTCTAACATCTTTTAACACTCTGGAGGCAAATGCCACAGTGCGATCAACATTCTTGAATTTCCGTGTAAATAAAGCTCTCAAACCTCTGTCACTGGCATCAACAATCACACTTAAAGGGAGACCTGGGACATAGAGCTGTAATAGAGGAGCTTGTAATAAATCATTCTTTATCCAAATGAAAGCTTCTTTTTGTTCATCTCGCCATATAAAATTCACCCTCTTCTGGAAAAGTCTTGTAATCGGTTCAGCAACTGATGCAAAATTTGAATGAATTTTGCATAAAACTCACATAGACCTATAAAGGGCATAACTTGCTTTCTGTTACAAGTTTCAGGGGCATCTTCAATAGCTTTAACTAAACCTGGTTTTGGACTGATTTCATTTGTACTGATAATGTCTCCTACATATTCAAACTGAACTTGCGTAAAACTACATTTGTCCTGTCTTAAGCTCAAACCATTAGCTTTTTTCAAAAACTGCATTCAGCTTGTGAATATGTTCATCATTTATATGGGACTCCCACTCCTGCCAAATGCCTTACTCCATCAGCTCCTGTCTCAACCATTCTAATGGCTCTACAAGCTGACGGGGCGAGATGCACACAGTGTGCGAGCAGGGAACTGTGTCCATGAGCAGCTTGACGCAGGAAAGACTGCCACGTGCCACAACATAACTCCTTTGAAAAGGTACCATCATCAACAAAGTGGACCTTTCACCGCTGCAATAAATCTGTAGGTTGATCTATGTTGTCTCAAAATGGAATGAACAACATTAATGTAGACAATATAGTGGTGTGCAAAGGCTGCAATGTTTGGTTGGTTGCATTCAGAGGGCAGTGAGCGGAAGTGAGACCGCCATCTTGGGAAGCTGTACGTGCTAACTGCAGTCAGATCGAAGAGTTATTTAATACATGCATAGTGCCTATGCATTGCTATCCTGAGGCAATGGTAAAGTGTTACAGGGGAAGTGAACAGGGACTGAGAGACCAAGGGAAATAGCTAATACTGCCTCTAGTCCTGTTCTAAGCACTGTAATCAGACAACATGTGAATGAGGGAACAAGGAATTAGCAGGGAAGACATGTGAGCTCAATACCTAACAGGGTGTATTAGCAAAGCACAATATTATAAAGGCTGACATTTTATTTTATGATAGTCTGATTTATGTTGGATATTTATAGTGTTTTTCAACGTGCCTTAAGGATTTCATAGAATGTCAATGCGGTGGGATTTCAGAATTAGATGCCAATGCTCCTCAGGTTTTCATGAAAAGACCACTGCATACTTATGTATATACCAATTCTAGTGCGTCTTAGTGTAGCACTCATAATGTCTTGTGGCTACTTCAAAGCTCATTCCAGGAAACCTCATTAGGTTCATAGGTGGACTTCGAACAAGACGATAATGCTCACTATTTTTATCTGCTGTTAAGTAATTGATTATTTTATCAGAGCAGTTGCAAATGTTTATTTTTTCTCGTTATATATCATTTCTCCGTTTAAGCGTGGCATTGTTTCTTTGTAATTGTCACATTTCTCTTTTGTTCTGAATCATACCATGCTGATTACAAAAAAAGATCCAAGTTAACCTTATTCATTAATTAAATTGTATTCATTCATTTATAAAACTGGGTTTTTTCGGCCCTCAAATATTTGTAAAATATACGATGTGGCCCTCATACTGATAAATTGGGAGACCCCTGCACTAAACAGAGGGACAGAAAAGGGTTTCACAATAAGCAGAGCCTTGTAAGTTTACAGTACCTTCCCCAAATTATTTCTAGGTTGTTGGATGAGGCAAGTGTTGATTTTGGGGAGCCAACCCGAAGCATTAGGGATAATACACAGGCAGTTGCAATCTCCTCTGCTCTACGTCAACATGTCTATTATCACAATAGCCATTGTGTCAACCTAATGGATGTATGTATCTAGTCCCCTTTCTAGAAAATCTGCCACAAGTGGTATGCCAACTGTATGGCATGTTCAGGTAATGGCTATGTTATGGTTTGGTTGATGTAGTGGCAGGTGATGTGGTGGTACTACTCCTGAATGTTTGAGTGGTACCAGGGTAGCACCCTCAGCAATAGAGTGTGGTCAGATGGTTATTTTTCACTGTCTGCTAATGAACAATTGAGCATTACATCAGCCATCACTACACAGTGAGAGCTGGTAATCCTGAACACACTTTCTAAAAATTTAGCACAGGGGCCGCAGCACTCAAAACAATGTTCATAATGTTCATAATAAAGATGTCCTCCAGTTGAGTTGGTTGTAGTGGATTCCTTTAATTAGTAGCCAGGGGTATCAAAAGAGATCGGTTGAGCATTGATCCATAAATATAGCCAAGTAGTCAGTTGAGCATAGTTCCATATACACAGCCAACACGTGTTTCGTCACAAAAGGTGACTTTTTCAAGGCTATGAGACAACACAGTAAGTAGGGAAGTAAGTAGGGTCTTTCACTAGTAAAATGAACAGGGTGAAGGGTAAACCCTGCTGACCAACACAGTGGTAAGTCTTGTTCCTGGTCTATCTTGACCACATCTATGCAGGAAATGGAGTCCAACCATGATGCCTTTTGCTTGCTGTTTTTTTGCCCTCAGCAAACATGAAGCTTCTGGTGCCCTGTCCTGTCAGCAGCTGGGAATGAGTTGTAATGTAAATCATATCCATTTTCTCGTTCTAAGGCATCAACAGCCTTAGGGAAAATTACATATAAATTCAACATTTGCATTGTAGTTTCTCTTATATTTCGGCCCCCAAATGTGCGGTCTGTCTTTCGCAAATGAATTCCCATCGACGCTACTATCTCTCACGCTTTAGATGAAAGACAGAGAAGACAAACACTGGGGTTGTTTGTGACGATATAATGAAGCTTGTGAGTGAAGAAAGTCACCTAGAAATGTTGCTACCCTGATTCTATTGATAAGACAGCTGTAAGCATGGTGTCCAGTCATCTTCCTGTCTGAGCAGTGTTGACTCAACTGTTCATCACCCTAAAGTAGGTAAATAAGTCATTTTGATTTTTGAGTCAAAAGGAGGGCGGCAGAGTTGTTCAGATTTATTGGCTATGGGGGGATAGAGCTACGTCGCGAAGATGATGGCAGCTTCTTAGTGCAGTTCTGGTGGCCCTGCCCAAATGTTTTACATATGGTGCAATCCTAATTCCCTGCAGCTCCTGTAACTCTCCCACCCCTGACCTGTCTACCAGTTGCAATTCACCTGCCCGCTGCGCAGAGACCACAAGAACGTCAGTAAGGCCTGCGGACCCTGAGAAGCTTGGGCTGAGCACAGCCAGCTGAGGAGCGGCATTAACTCCCGGGAAGTGCTGGCGAATGTGTGGGGCAAGATGCCTCACCAGTAACACACTCCACACTTTAAACCAGGGGTAATAGGCCGCTTTAATAGAACAGGTAGGGGAATTCGTTATAGCATCACCCAGGCAAAGTGCCTTACAAAACTAAATAAACCTCACTAATGTCAGTATGACCTTCTAAACCTCAACCACCCTTTGTAAACTTTTTTCCCTTCCTTATATCCTCCTACCCCCTTACACCTCAAAGCTGTCATACTCATCATTCACGCTCTGACATCACCATTTGCTCCTCTGTCCCCTTCGCCCAATCCATCCCTGCCTCCCTGACCATATCCCCACCCTCACTGTGCGGTGGTCACCCACCGTGAGAGCCCGTCCATCACTACAAATTGTCTTGCTGACACGGTCACCCAGGAAGACCCAGACGCATTTTCCTGCCCTACCAGAAATGCTCTGACCAGAAGTTGAAACAATTAAAACCTCAAACCCACAACTTTTCAACCGACAATTGAACCACCATCAGCCGCTGGTCCATTAGGTAGTACTCCATCTCCCAAAAAGATAAATGACACCACCTTATCGTAAAAGAGAGGCATCCTTCTGTACAATCTCTGTGTGTTTAAGCACTGAAATACCCATGGACTGACAAAAACCCTCATTTCCCTATTCACCTTTCGATGCTGCTTTTCAACAGCAGTTGGTTTGAACGCACCTCTGCACACTGTCCTCTGAATTAATTTTGTCTCTAAAACATGAGTGCCTGACCAACACTCCTTAACGCTGGTAAGATCTAGTTTTGTTGCTTTCCATAAACCAACACCTGACATCTGCATGAGATAATTTTCACCACGATGTAAGACTAGTAAATCCAGACAAGCTCATCCAGAGAGATAATTAGACAAAAAACCCAACGCTTCACCCCAATGCATATCACTCTTTCCACACCCTGGCTCCATCAATTCCCAACTGCCTCCATATGTCCTTTTCGCTGCTTGCTTGGCAGCTAATTGAGCAAAAGAATGTCACACCATCCATACAGCTATGAGACCGCTGAGGGGACGTGGCACACAACTTAAGAAAGGAAAAACAATATTAATTAAGAGCACAAAACTACAAACTAAACAAGGAACTCACTTCTACATCCTAAATACCGCTTGTAGCATGCAGATTTCCACCTACCCTTCCATTTCATAAAACCCTCTGGCAAACCCTGTCCATGGGTTTCTGTACCAGTGCTAATATGAAATAAATGAGTCCCATACTGATTAGCTGGAAAACCTAATTCAAGTAGTGCTAATTTCAAATTCTTCAAAACCTGAAAAGGGAGTAAGGCCGACCCCTCCTCAGGTATGGAAACTGGACCTACTGCCTCACCCATAAATTGCACAGAATCCATCCACTTTTGCACTGGACAATATGCAGCATTTGCAGCTTTTTCTAACAGTATCTCCTGATCTCTAACCAACTGATCCATCTTAGAATACAACCATCAAATTCTCACATTTGTGGAAGAAGCTGACATGCCTTCGCAACAAATCACCCTGTCCTCCCAAACCTAATGATTCAGAAATGCGGAAAGCCCCATGAAACAACCAAACCATGCACAAGGAAAACAGAGCCACTTCCCAATCTGAGAAGCAGACATTTGGTAACTTCACTATGATCTCAAACAACATGTCCAATGAAATAGGTCTCCTTTTATCTATTATGGCCCCACCTTCTCTCCTGCAACCTGCCAAAATCCTGCAACAAACTTCACCTTCCATCAGATCATAATTCCAAAAATATTTTCCATAAAAATAAATGCCAGACAATTTGTCTGAATTGGTAACTGCCACAAAACCCAAGCCAATTTGAGACATAATAAACTGTACAGCATCTGACTGTCGTAATACCAACTCCCCATAAACTCCCCTCTCCTAAAAGCACCACTTAGTAAGACTCCCTGCTAAGCTTATCCATATGCTCTTCTGGTAGAAACTGCTACTGACTTCTCAATGACATCCAGTGCTCTTACCTTCCAAGTTGGCAGAGATCCAGTGTCTTCATCGCATCTGCTCCAGGAGCCAGCCCATGGAACCTCTGCCAATGGGAACGAGATAATACATCTGTGATATTGTTATCTATCCCCAGAACATATCTCGCCCTAAAAAGTATGTTACATTTTAGGCAACCCAACAGGAAAACTCGCAGTAACCTCAAAACTTTCTCATCCTTTGCCTTGTGTGTGTTAAACAAAGCCACAACAGTTTGATTGTCAACATTAAAGTAACCCTTTTATTCCCCAACAGCCAGCCCCACAAAACCATTGCCATGACTAAAGGAAAAAATTCCAGAAAGACAATGCTTCTACTGGCAACCAATCAATCAGCTGACCATTGTTCTGCCACCCAGTGTCCATCCTATAAAAGGCTAAAACCGTGAGCACCCGCAGCATTAGAAAACATCTGAACCTGCCACAACCAGTCCTCCTTCAAAGATAACATAGTGACACTGTTGAACTCTTTCAGGAATGTAATCCACACTTGTGTGTCTTCAAGGATGACTGATTTCAAATGAACCCAGTGGTGCGGCAAAGTTGCACCTGCCACTGAAAACCCAAGCCGTCTGCAAAATGCCTGTCCCACTCACAGCACCCTACAGGTGAAATTTAAATGGCCTAAAAGGGACTGAACCTTTCTCAACTCCATCTTTTTAGACATAGAAGCATTATTTGACAACAGCAACAAAAACTGAACTTTGTCTTGTGGTAAATTCACCTCCACGATAATGGAATCAAATTAAATTCCTAAGAAAGTCAGTCTGGTCACAGGGCCTTCAGTCTTATCAGGTGCTAGTGACACCCCAAGGTCCTCCATTGCCAAACTAAAGGTTTGAAAAGCACTCCCAAATTCCCCTGAATTTGCTTGCCTAACAAATAGAAAATTATCTAAATAGTGAATAGTTTTCTGAAAACCAGTTCTAAATTGGAAATACCATTGGAAAATAGAGCTAAACAATTAAAAAAGGAAACAAGATGCCAAACAACCCATTGGCAACATCCTACCCACATTAATTCACCATCAAAATGCAGACCCAGAAGTGAGAAATCCTCTGGATGAACCGGCAAAAGGCAAAAAGCTGACTTGATGTCTCATTTTAGCCCGGTGCCCACAACCCTTCTTTAAGAGAATGATGTCATGCACAGAGGCATATTTCACCCCTGAATTTTCACTGGCAATGAAACTGCTAATGGACTCACCTGCTGGCAAAGAAAGATGATGTATCAGCCGAAACTCACCTTGTTGTTTCTTCTGAACTACACCTCATGGGGAGATCATGAGATTCTCCATTACCCATTCATAAAAGGGGCCTAAAGTCTCCCTTCTACCTACTCCTTCCCCAGTTTCTCCTAAACCACCTCCCTGTGAACATCGGTTGACTTCAAATTCTTCACCCATTTCTGTATCCAGGTTTCTTGATAACATAACTGAATACCTTCCTTAAATCCCCAAAAAACAGATTTTGCTTCTGCCTGCTTTGGGTACCAACCGAACCAATAGAATAAAATATCAAATGTAACTGGTGTAGGCACATTTTCCTGCAATAGCTTGCTGTGCTCTACCTCATCCTTTTCCACCTTGCACACTTACGGGAGATTGCCAAAGCATTGGATAACTGGTGCCTTCCCCCACAGTTGGTGCAGTTGTTCCTGAACCTACATTGTGCTCTTGTGCAGAAGCTTCAGTTAAACTTACATTGCGCTCTCGTACAGAAGTTTCAGCTAAATGACCATCCTGCTCCATTTTGAGGGAAGTTACCTGTACCTGCCCACCCCACCCCCATGAGGGTGGGATAACTTTGAAAGGGCTTATAAGGAATCGGTAAACCACTTGTGGTGTGCACAATAGGAACCAGCCATGCCAGAGTCATCCACTATATCCACAATTCACTATCAGAATCCTCCCACTCCTTGTCCGGATTAGCAGCCAAACAACATGAAATTCATCATAATAGCAGAACCATGCACAACCGCCATAAACCATTTGTGCTCTCCTTCCCACATCCATATAGTTGAATAATGCAACGCATCGCTCCGGATGGTGTTCGCAATAAACGCTAGCATAAATCAAAAAGGTATAAGTCCAATTTTCAATAGTGACGAGCACTTTAGGGCTTCCAGTTAACTCCCATTCTTCTTCCTTTGAACCTCTTTGGCCTGAATCTCTTTGTGTAACAGCTTGAAAACATCAACAAACTCTTTTCTCCAAATCTTTTCTTTAGTTGCCTGCATCATGTAATCACCTAGAGGTATAGATATCCCAACATAGGGGCATTTTTTATTCTTAACATTGTCCTCTGTAGCAACTTTGTCTGTGACTTCCCTGGAGGACTGCTTACCATCTTGTTTAGCCATCACCAAACTCTCAGACATTGCATCCAGATTCGGAACCTCACCTGTACTGTGCTCTTGACAGATGCATCAATACTTCTAGATTCCTACCCTTCTATTTTAGTCACAGCTGTAAGTGCCTTCCACAAATCTTTCTGCCCACCCACCTTTTTTAATCAATCGCAGTCATTTCCGAATCCTCACCTGATTTCAACTGATGACGAGGCTACTGGTTAGCCAAAATTGATGGGCGACGTATAATACCATCCTCTGGAAGTCTGGTATGCCAAAGGCCTCTGAAAAACACCAACTTTCGGACCTCTATTATCACCTGTCCCAACTGCAGCACTAAAACACTTGTCAACAACCGCATGTGTCACCTACTCATCCAAAATTTTACCTTTCTCCAAAGAATACCACTGATCATCATAATCCATCATCAGATCACTCGTATCTTGCAACACATCCACTACACCATTCCCTCCTGTGCTAGTACTAGGCAACTCTTCGTCTCCATTTCCACTTACATCCGAATATTCCCTCAGGTCATGTTGATCCAACGTCAGGATGGACGCTCTGGACCCATCCATCTCTTCAGCCTGGTGCTCTTTACTCACCCTTTGTTTGACCGGGGGTAAGATACTGAATGGTGCATCTATAAAAGAGCCAGATAACCATACCCGTTGTTCTGCAGCCTGCCTCCCCCTTGCCCTGCCCTCCCATGCGACCAATTTTTCCTTCCACAGGTACCTGCTCTTGCCCCCTGAAAACAAAGGCACTTACCCTGGTAGGAGTCACATCCTGATTGGTTGCCACCCACTGTTGTACTTCATTAACAACAGGCAACACCTGCCTTGTCACTACTGGTATTGGGCTCCAAACAATATCTGCAAATACAATAGACCCTTGCTGCAATATACTTGCCGCCTCCTCGAGACATTGCCTTCTCTGACTCACCTGGAAGCCCTAATAGCTCAGAATCTGATACAATAATCTAATCTTCATTAACATGAATAGGCGTCGCCATCTTGGGAGTGCCCAACTGCATTTCCTCGAAAGGTTCCAGCACATCATTGGACATTCGTGAAAGACATGCCCTCTGCTGCCCGAGCCCTTTCACTGCAATTTAGTGAGGAGTTGCAACTGCAGCACCCATCCCCCACCTCTGACAGGCTCTCAAAATGAGCTCCCTCTGCTCTGGCATAATTTCTTTGTACCATGAGAGAACACAATGTTTCCTTGCAGCACAGGTATGTGAGATGACATATCAAAATTATACTTGGGGGGTCCTGCCAAGAGTGTATGTGCCTCAAGCGCTTTTGTGTTTCTTTTTAATTTAGTTTTTGAATTTTTTTGATGCAGGGGCGATATAGTCATCACGTTCATAGTCACACCTTCGGCTGACACCCTCTACTTTCCACTTGCAGGATTTTGAGCGCTTCCACTAACCTATTTTTTTACATGATGCCAAAAAATAACTAGCTCTATCTAAGTAATAACCCCATTTCACCACACCATAGATTACCAAACCTCTGGACTAACCGGACTGAACAAAGATATCTCACTGACCTGCCACTGGTTGTGGCCAAAGAGGCCATCCCACAACCTATACCTACCTGAGACCCTACTTTATCCCCACCCCACTCTAATAGCTTAAATGTCCTCTTGTTGTGTGAAGAGCAGCGCCACTCACCTGAAATGCCTAGGGGGAAACCACGTTCCTGGATCCCCTCGGACCTGCATTCTCACCGATAAGCCATATCCTGAGGGTACATCATCTCCTGTTACCAATGTTGGGCGCGCTGACTTCCCAAACCTATTCCTCTGGCCCTGTCGGATGCATTGCTGGGCTTGGGCGCCAACAAAACAGAGCACTGCGCCAAGTGTAGTATGCTATGGAAAAGCTGTGAATCCTGGGAAGTGCTGGTGCTGCCGAGGACATTTGAGCTGGAAGCCACCTCCCTGGGGGTTTATCTCTTCTTGTTGTCACTGACTGATCTAACCACCTCCTGTAATTATGCCTCCAGCAGCTCTTGGCTCTCTATTGGGAGCATTGTTTACTGATCACTGTGCAGCCCATTATGAGATGGCACCCCCCCCCTCTGGAGTCCCCGGCTGCACTTCTTCAGATGCAAGGAGTGTGAGGCGATAAATGCTGAGATGGCTCAACCATCCTGGGGGTGCTTGTGCTGCCTCGTGATCACAAACCAGCAAGCCGGCCCCTGGTACCTCCCTCCTTGGTTGTCCTAGGACTGCAAGGACACACCACAGCTCTCACAGTCTGCCTGTCAGTGCATCAACATTATTTAATCACAGTGCATTCGCTTTGGGTAGCACTTGATGCTTTCTGCTGAGTTAGGGGTGCTGGTGCTGTCATAGTGGTGCCCCACATGCAAAAACAACAGATGATGGATGGAATGCAGAACAAATCAAACATTCACTTTCAGTGACAGATCTGGGTTTAATTCATCAGCTTTTTTGCTTAACATATGGTTTCAGTTTGGACCCAGCCATATGCAAATCAGTCTTGACCCCATTCCCTTTGAGAACAGTCCAGCCCGAACTGCCAGGCCAGGTTTTCACTAAACCAGAAATAAGCCTCCTGGAACCGGTGTCAGGGTATCACCTTTCATCAGCCAGGCTAGCTTGAATCTGATACCATAGCAAGCACGTGACCCACGTCTGGGCATACCCTTCCCACTTAGGGTGATAAAAGCAAAAACAACAGATGATGGGCAGACTGCAGAACAAATCAAACATTCACCAAGAGTGACAGCTCTGGGTTTAATCCATCAGCTTTTTGGCTTACCATGCCATTCAAGTTTGGACCCAGCCATATGCAAATCAGTCTTGACCCCGTTCCCCAAGGAAACAGTCCAGTCCAAACTGCCAGGCCAGGTCCTCCCTCGACCAGAAATAAGCACCCTGGAACCTGTGTCAGGGTATCACCCTTCATCAACCAGGCTAGCTTGAATCTGGTGGCATATCAAGCACAGGACCCACGTCTGGGCATACCCTTCCCACTTAGGGCAACAAATGCAAAAACAACAGATGATGGACAGAATGCATAACAAATCAAACATTCACCCCCAGTCGCAAATCTGGGTTTAATCCATCATTTTTTTTGCTTGCTTTGCCATTCCAGTTTTTGACCCAGCCATAAGCAAATCAGTCTTGACCCCGTTCCCCAAGGGAGCAGTCCAGTCTGAACCGCCAGGCCATGTCCTCCCTGGACCAGAAGTCAGCATCCTGATGCTGGTTCCAGGGTATCACCCTTCATCAGCCAGGCTAGCTTGAATCTGGTGGCATAGCAAGCACGGGACCCATGTCTGGGCATACCCTTCCCATTTAGGGTGACAAATGCAAAAACAGAAGATAGAAGGGATGCAGAACAAATCAAACATTCACACCCTATCACAGATCTGGGTTTAATTCATTGTTTTTTTTGCTTACCATGCCATTCCAGTTTGGACCCAGCCATATGCAAATCAGTCTTGACCCCTTTCCCCATGGAAAGAGTCCAGGCCGAACTGCCAGGCCAGGTCCTCCCTGAACCAGAAACAAGCATGGTCCATGGCAGGTTGCCCCAGACTCTAACAAGCTGCGCTCCCTCTCTAACCTTGTACCACCTACCTCATCAGCCCATCCTTCCTGCAGCAAGTTTCCTTCTTGGGCTTTCACTGAATAGACAACATCCTATATCTCACTCTCCCAGACAGTGCTGAAGTTGCTGAAGATGCACATAATGGCAAGTCGCCTCCTGAGTGTGAGCTATCACTTGCTGCTGCCCGGTGTTCTCCCTCCTGCATTGCTACTACTGCCACCCCCTGAGTGGCAGGGGGCAGGGAGGCCGCTGCTTTGGACACGTCCCAACCCTCATCATCCTCCGTTCTTTGTATTCTTCCAATTGCCAGGTTGCTACAGGGAGGGGGGCAAGCTGTCTTGAATCATTGCCCTCTTTCAAGCACCTCCTCCTGCTAGGACAGTGCAAATGCCCAGTAAGGAGACTCAGCATCAACTAACTCTTGCATAAGAAGTTAAACCCAGTCTGCTGATCCTGCCGCCCACACAATGGCCTGACCCTAGATTCTATTATAGCGGAGCTCAAACTTATCCAGTCTACAAACTCCATGTTTGAATACTTCACATCAGAAATGAATAAGGAACTTATGGGCATTAAAGGCAAACTGTTGCACCTCTACACCAGGTTGGACACAGACGACAAGCATCTAGAAGAGTTACGGAGACCATGACATGGAGCACAAAAACTGGATTACTCAAAAAACAGCAGAACTGCATCTGGATTGTTGGCGTTCCTGTGACAGAGGACACTAAAGATGTTGTGGTTTTCCTCCAAAAGTTTCTTCTGGATCTTACTGGTCTCACATTTATGCCTCTCCTGAAGCTTCAATATGCACACCGAATGGTGTCTTGCACATCTGCCCATGCCATACAAGGCTGATAATTACTAACTTTCTATGGTTCCAGCAAGCGTGAGCCATTCTATCCAAAGCACGCAGGCAAGGTCAATACATGTACAGGGAATACTGAGTTATCAACTCTGCTGATCTGTCTTATGAAACTCACATACTTTCAAAGAAGTTCCTAGCCCTGCGTCTTGCCTTCAGGAAGCTTGATCTATATTTTAGCCTACTGGATCCAGTGATTATGATTGTCACAGTGAATGGTTAGATCAAGCAAGTTCACCATGCAGCGAAATTGAAGCTTTGGTTGGAATAAAAGGAGACCCTGTCGCCCACACGGATACATCCCATTCCACTCCTGAGCAACCCCTCAGCCTACCTTGTGCCCAGTCCCAGCAACTAATGGCCTGGAAACAGAGAAAGGCAGACAGGAGGTTTGCCTAATTACTTATAACAGGGACAAGTCCTGCTGTCCTTTGAAACCCTGATATCCAGAGGGTCACAGTTCACTGCTGATCTTCCCCATACAGTGGCTTACTCGCCACCTACCAATCCTCTCTCTCTTCTAGGGCTCTGGATCATTTCTCTACCTCCTACATAGGGCAGGGATGAATATGCTAAATTGAAACATGATTTGGTGGGGAGGGTGATATCGGCCTCCAGATCAGAAAAAAAACCTAAAGCATCTGCTAACCCTGCCAGTACTCCTAGTAAGAATGGAGATCCCATACTTCTCCATAGGAAGCTGCCAGTGAGAGTTCTAAGGAGTTGGACTGATCTGCATGTTTGTTATGCCTTTGCCTGGCTATGTATCTTGGACTGTACTTTTGGGGTGTGTTCTGCATATGCACTGTTTGGCAACAAACTCCAGCAGTTCACAAAATTGACTAGGCTTTTCACTGATTTTGGCCCAAGTCCCATCATCATTAGCAGTAACTGGTTCATGGTGCTGAATCTACTGCTAGACCAGTCAGGTGGCTCTGGACCTTGACAACTAGAGGATAGAGCCCTTCTGAGTGACATTGCTGCTGACTTCTCCCTCCTTAATCCATGGCGCTTGTTACACCCTAAGGAGAAAAAATATTTGTACATATCTCCAGCACATGGTATGGAGTCCAGATTATACTTCTTCCTTACAATGATTTCTGTATGGCTGAAACTCTAGACATGCAACATCAAAGTGGGGAGTGTCTCAAAACATTCCTGGTCACAAACCTGCTGGATCTCCACTTGGTAACACCCAAATCCCAAACAGAAGCTCCTTTCTTGGTTCATGGAATATCTGGAATTCAATGGTGCAGCTGCTCCCTCAAAACAGCTATTATGGGCAGAGAGCAAGCCATATCTTAGAGGACTGCTTTTGAGGAATTTCAATTTGGCAAGAAAGACAGTAGAATGCAATAGATCCCCTCTGGAAGAGGAAGTCAAACCCCTGCAGATGGCCTACAAGAAGCAACTTACACCGACTCTCTTACGTTCTCTTCTCCATAAAAAATATGAGTTGAACATGACCTACGCATTGATTGTGGAGAAAGCACTCATGAGAATCTAACAGAAAAACTATGAGCAGAGTAAAAAAGTGGGGCAGCTCCCCACACTACAGCTCCGACAATGAGAGGTCAAGACAGCAGATCTATTGTTATATGACACCTCTGGCTTCTTGCTCTCCTGCTCAAATCTCATTTTGCATGCATTTGCCTCCGTACTCTGATATTTATTAATCAGACTACCCAGATGATACTGTCGGAGAATACGACTTTGTGGCACAATTACATCTTCCTGATCCCCCCATCACCTCGGGAGGAGCTGGAACAGGATATTATGGAAGAAGAGGTGGGGGGAGTCTTAAGTGAATGGCAAAGGGCAATGCACCCAGAGAGGGTAGATTCCCTATAGAGTTTTCAGAAAATACAGGCTCGGTCACCACACCCCTCCTTACAGTGATATTCCAAGAGGCTAAAGACTCTGGATCTCTCAAAGAATAATTCAAGAGTTCATATCGCGGTTATTCCTAAATACTATAGGGTCCCACTTTCCTGTGCCAGCTGCCGCCCAATCTCCTTCTTGGCCTGTGACATGAAAATTCTGGCCAAGGTCCTAGCTAATGGACTAGGAATAGTGATCCATCTTCTTGTTCAAGAAAATGAAGTAGGATTTGTTCCAGGGCACTCTTCCCATCATCATTTACATGCTTTGCTACATATTCTATGCCAACCAGGGTGGCTATCGACATCAAATTGTTGCTCTGCTTGAACTCCAAAAAGACATTTGACCAGGTGGAGTGGTCCTATCTTTTTCACATCTTGCAGCACTTTGGCATAGTTCCAGCTTCTTAAAAATGGTCTGCTGTCTATATGCAGCTGCAACGGCCTGGGTCCTTTGTAATGGCTTCATCTTGGACCACATGCCAATTTAATGTGGCAGAAGGCAGGGCTGCTCTTTGCACCCCAGGATTTTCTTGCTGGCCCTAGAATCATTGGCCATCGCCATATGGTCTTCAACCTTGATATCTGCAGTAACCACCTCAGGGGAAATTTCAAATTGCTACTATACGCAGATGATGTGCTATTGATGTTAAGTAACCCTGAAACTTCCGTGCTGGCCTTGATGTCACTCAATGAATACTTGTTTTGTTCTTGGTACAGGATTAATTGGGCCAAAACAGAAGAGATGCCCATGACAGGGTCCAGGCTTCAGCGGCTGCCAGCAAAATGGATCACCAAGGGACTAAAGTACCTAGGGATATGGATCAGAACGGAATTTCCCACCCTGGTCAAAGATAATATCCCTCCACTTTTGGAGAAGCCAAAAGCAGAATTTAACACCCTGAAATCCCTCCAACTCTCCTTGTGGGTAAGGTCCAAACTATCAAAATTGTGGTGGTTGCTAGGTCTAATTATGTTTTCGGCATACTCCTGTTTAATATACTGGAAAGCTATTTGAGACGAATTGACACAACTATCAGGCAGTTTATTTCGGACTCCAACACACCTGGGTTGTTGGCGGCCAAGCTACTTGTGGCCACAACATCTGTAGGCATTCACATACCAAATCTCTGATCATACAACAGGGCTTATTATATCTCCCAGATGACCTATCACATAACTCTCACATGGAAACCCCTTTTTGGGTCAGCCTAGAATGCAGGTAGACACGGGGGTGGAAGTATGTTGTTCTTGTATGCCAGCCCCAAATGTCATAGGATCCCCACAATCCTATCCTTCTGAAAATGCATAAGATTGGGAAGTTGATACATGAACTCCTCCAGGAGGGTGGGCTTACCCATCTAAAAGCCCAGTTATGACATAATGCGGCTGTGAGCACTGACTCTAAGCCCTTCATTTGGCAAGACTGGCACATTAAAGGCATTTCTGCCGTTGATCATGTCGTAACTGATGGAGCTGTGACACTTTTCACAGTCCTCTCTACCGCATACAACCTACTCAGATCCCATTTATGGAGATACCGACAGCTGCGACACAGCTTTCAATTGATGTTGAAGACACCAAAATGGCTCCATACTTCATCTTCTCTATATGCTTATCTGTTCCGCTGGGGCCACTACAAGAAACTGATCACAGGACTCTATGATCTACATATCAACAGGATTTTCTCAGTCCCAATTGGAGCATCTGCTCTCATCACAATGGCAACAGCCGCTTAGAATCTCCTATTCCATTATGCAATGGGCACACCTTATATCTATATTGCCGAGCCGAACTCCCCATGAGGCTACTCCCCATTATAAGGAGGACCAGTGCCAATAGTTGCAGTCCCTCGCAATTAAATGAACTGAGCCAAGTTGGGTATTTGATGCTCAATTTGAAGAGAAGATTGTACACACGAACGAGGATTGATTGCCCTGATGAAGGTGGCTGGAAACAAGGGGGATTTACCCTGATGGATAAATCCACCGAAACGCGCGTCGGCAAATTCGATGGTATATGATTGAAGTGAATGAGATGGATTAGAATTAAACTGGATTCCCAACGGCAAGTTCTGTGGCACATGATTGAAGTGGTTGATACGTACTGGAAATTAACCTTATTTTCACATCTACTGGATTGAGTGGTGTCAGGGAAGACCCGAACTGACGTTACTAGGACGGATTTTTATGACATCCATTCCAACAAGGAACTTTCTTTTCTTCACTGAGAGAGCATTTTTGATGTCAATCAGTTACAAGCTGTATCTACAAATGGATAATACTATGCATCTTAACGTTATCTAATGTCATGTTGTATTTGTTTGTGATACATGGTGTTGTGTATAGTGAATGTGTCTATGGCCTTATTTGTTTATGGTTTTTGTTTGTCTGTATTAGTGTAATAGAGTAGGGGAAGGGGGGTTTGAATGATCAATGATTCCATGAATATATATGATTGCGTGAATATATATGAATATTGTAAATAAACTTGGATTGGTATTAAAGAATTAAAGATTAATCAGTGATTGTTCAGTCTCGGTCCTTCATGGATTGAGCTGATTGTTCTGAGTCTTTGGAGAGCGATACACTATTTACTTGTGGTCACACCTTATGGCTGATCATGACAGAGAACTTTGAGAGTCGTGGGTCAAATTCTGTTATTTAAAACATTTTCAGGATTGGTACTGGTCTCCGGAACACCCCCTTTGGTCAAAATTGGCACCCTTCTCCAACTTCTAGAGGTGTGCCTTCTCATAGCGACATTCTGAAAGTTTTTTAGTCTTGCTCACAACTTCAGCGCTTTTGGTTTCAGATATGGCAAGTCCTCACAGGCACATGTGCCTTGGGCTGTGCGCCTTCAACAGCACTCGTGTTGTTACATGACACTCAGGGGATCCCACTCAGTAACCAAACACGAGAAACCATGGCTTTTGACGGCTTTAGCAACAGCAAAAATCTGTGTCATCTGGAACTGGTCCAAACCAACAATCCCCACCCTAGAGGACTGGATGGATAGCATGGTGCAGACGGTAGTGTATGAGCACTTGATTTACAGGTTGAATGACCAGCCACAGCTTTTCTTGGACATCTGGGGTGACTTTTTACAACTTCCTCTCTGATGATACCTGAGGTTCCCCATGTTATACAAGAGGGCCTATAATGTCTTGTCACCTAAGGAGGAGGAGGCAACAGGGAAAAGGTCAAGGTCTAACATAAAAAGTCTCTTAGGGACACGGGGATGGTCATCAAAAGGGAATCAGGATTTGGAGGTTGAGGGAGTGGTCATAAGCTGGGTTGGTGTGGATGTTGTGGGTGCGTGCTCATGGGAAGTCTGCTTGTGTTTAGTGGGTGTTTGTTGGGTGGGTGAATGCGGGCATTTGTGTGTCTTGTGGGGCTGGGAGGCAGAGGTGCTGGGGATGCAGTGGTGTGTGGGTGTGTGGCTGTTGGGGTGGTGACTGCAGGAATGGTGGATGTGGTGGATGTCTGTGTGTTCATAGTTGTGGTGTCTGCGGGTGTGGTGCTTGTCTGCTGGCCTGCTGTGGTGGTGTGAAGTGGGTTTGATGGGTGTGATGGGATTGTCCGAGACTATTGGTGTGGTGCCTGTGGGTATGCTGGATGTGGTGAGTGTGATGCTGGGGGTGGTGGGGGTGTCAAGGAAAGTTGTGACTGTTGCTGTGTCTGTGGGTGGATGTTGTGTGTGTGCATGCCAGTGTGTCTTGTGCTGCCTTTGTTTGTGTGCACTCCTCTTGGATGTTGAGGTGGATGTCTCCGGATCGCTCTGTATGATTTGGGTAGGTAGGGGAAGGGGAGATTTGGAGTGGGAAGAGGGGCAGGTGGAAGGGGACAGAAGCTGGGGGGGGGACTGGCTGCCGTCAGTAAGTAGGCCAGAGCCTGAAAAGATCTCTGTAGGCCAGCCATTGCACCATGAATGCCAATCAGGAATACGTTGGTTGCTGAAGTTGTGTCGCCAATCCCTGGATGGCATTCACAATGGCAGTCTGATCCACAGAGATACTTCTCAGGAGGTCAAGGCAGCAGGGATAACAGGTGCTGGGGTGGAGGTGCCTGTGGCAAAGGAGACAACCACTCTCTTGGGTGAGCGGGCACGGCCAACTGGGTGGGGAGCAACAGGGAGGGCGCTGCTAGATCGGGAGTGGCAGACAAGGATGGTACAGGGGGATGCCCAGATGGGTCCACCACCACTAGGGAGTAGCCACTGGAGGAGAAATCCGATGTTGAGGATGTCCGGTCTCCACCGTGGCACTCCTCTCGCCCTCCCGACCACTGGATCCATCTGTGTCTGTGGTGTCTTGACCCGAGGTCCTGTGGCCAGATGCTGCCCCACTTGGCTCAGCCCCATCTCCTTCGCCTTCCTGTGCTGATGCTGCAAAGACAAAGAGAACTAGGGTCATCACATGCACATGAACACACTTGAACAATACCTCTGATTAGCAAACATGATCAGGATGTAAAGTAGGCCCCAGGAACAAACACCACCTAAGTGGACCATACATGTGCCATACCAAATGCATGCATGTCATCTGAACTGGCAACAGTTGCCCACAGGAAAATCAGGATCTCACAATACTACAATTGCATGACTGAAGTTGTGCAATCACCATGACCAGTCAAACATTTTGAGACAACATCACCCACAAAGGGTTGCCCCATGGAGCAGACCTCAGTCACCTGTAGGCATACAAAATGTAAGACAATGCAAAGTCCATTCCCACAGAACCAACACAAGGCCATGCACACATCCATTTGTCATATACATCATGACCCTACAATAAGAAATGATGGTCCAAACCTCAGACATGTTGATGGCAAATGTACAATAGCCAGGAGAAGGTGACATGGCAATACCCATGTCACACTGGGAAACAGTACATTTTACACCTCACCAAGTGATTTTTGTACCAATAGAGACAAGGAGGTAGTATAAATGTCATGCAGATAGGCCACATATTTGGCATGGACATGAACACTGCAGACATCATGTCCAATATGTCAGGGAAAGATGTCCCCAAAATACACAACACAATGAATCAGAAAGCCCCCGGGTCATAACCACTAATGTCAGGTACCCCTTACAATGACATACTCTGAGTGCTTCAGTAGAAGCCATCAGTCCTTTGCATGTTGGAGAGACACAAAAGTAGCAAAGACTTCTAGGAGGCACACAACATATTGCCCAATGGGATGCCACATCACCATCCCCATCATGGTCATGCAAACCCAGATGTCTGTTCGTAGATGTGTGCCTGTACCCAAGCACATGTTTCTAAAACAACTGTAAGTCACTCCATGATGCATGCCGTCAGTCAGGGCACATACCTCATCCTTCACACAGGTGCAGTGCAATTTTAAACATGACACCAGATCACACTCAAAGAAATTCACATTTTGGCTTTGAACTCTAGGCCTACCTGTCATGTCCATCATTGCTTCTGCAGTATGACATGCCAAATAACATTCTATGATGCTTGATGGAATATTTCAGCCAATGAACAGCAGTGGCCCACTCCTGTATGTGGCGCAACTTGAAATGTAAACCTATTGAAATGTACTATTCCACAAACAGTTTGAGATGCACAGATAGGTGAGGGAATACAGACATCATCCCATCAACATAGGTAGACCATCCATGAAACTTCAGCTCACAAATGTTTCCTAAAGAGGAAGGAACACATGCTGACATGTAGGCACAAGTAATTTTGGCGACACTGATGGCACATAAATCCTGTCAATGGACATTCCCCACTTATTAAGGGAAAGAAGTGATCCATGGCTCTACACAAAGAACAATGTAAGCCCTGTCACATGTATGTTGGACACCTTCACATTACAGACTGAAGTGAGGCACCAGAAACATTCATACAGTGAGAAAACAAGCATCTGGGTGTCAGATGCTGGCCTACACATTAACACAGACACGTGGGTGAGGACAGTGATCCATCACCTATCTACCTGTGGACTGGAACACTGAGGAGTAGTGGTATGTTGCTTAGAAATTACACACACTACAACAACAATCAGTACTTGATTAATCAATGTACACAACCATATGTGGTCTTTTCAGAGCAAGTGGTGTGAGGATTCCATCCATATTTTTTCCGAGGTCCATTCTCCAATAGGCAAGGCTCAGCAGTATAAAACACCTGACATGTCAACACAAACAATCTCTTCTCCACTGGGTGACCCATGGCTCATCCCTAATAGTCGGGGGCAGTCAGAACCTCACTTAATCACTTGGCAATGGGACAGACAAGAATATGCCCTGTACTCACCCCACTGTGGCTGCTGTGCTGCCCTCAAATGTCCATTAAGCTCCAGATAAGCCACTGCCAGAATGCAGGCCATTGGGGTGGGTCATGGTCCGATGGGCACTCCTCCCATGTTTGGAGGACCACCCCAGCTGGACCTCTGCAATCTTCCGGGCCCAGCATCTCAGGTCCTCCCTCCTCTTTCTGCAGTGAGAGCTCCGCCAGCTGTGAACCCTCACGGTCCGCACCTTCTTGGCAATGGCTCTCCATAACCCTTTCTTGTGATGGGCGTTGACCTGCATAGATGCAAAAGACAAATGAAGAGATCATGAACACAAACATCATCACAAATGGTGCAGTCACATACATGTCAGTTACATCAAGCTATAACTTTCCCACATTGTCAACAATCCCCAACTGTGACTCATACAAGCCAATAAGTACATGGACTTGACACAAGGCATGCATTTCCCAATCTACAGATCAACCCACCACCCTGCTCATGCCCTACAATGAATAGGCAGGCTTACTGACATCTTGTGGGACGTGCCCTAGCAACCTGACTGAGATGTGAGCCACTATGAGACACATCACACCTCTGTGGCTACTGCCAGGTAGACTCCTTAGGCATGAATGGACCAACACATTCACACTCTGTGATGATGACTCTCTGCATACAGTCCCTACAGGCTACCGTCAGAGTACAAACTCCAAAATAACAAATGGGTAACAATGAAAGGACCGGCATGGTGGGCACAGAAAGTGTTTACCTTGTCCATGTGTGGACATTTGCAATAAACAATGCAGACTCATGCCACTTCAGGGGATGGGGTTCTGTCATATCTACCTGTATCAAGGAACACGCTTTTGGACATTTGTGTCTAACCTACAGAGCTGCATCCAAAAAATAAAGGCATGCATTGAACAGTTTTTGCTATGTGACCAAGCTACTGCGTCACACATCATGGTCTCCCTGGAATCAACACACTGGGCCTGATTCTAACTTTGGAGGACGGTGTTAAACCGTCCCAAAAGTGGCGGATATACCACCTACCGTATTACGAGTCCATTATATCCTATGGAACTCGTAATACGGTAGGTGGTATATCCGCCACTTTTGGGACGGTTTAACACCGTCCTCCAAAGTTAGAATCAGGCCCACTGTCTGCGCTGTAGGACTGTCACTTATGCGACAAGCCTGCACATGACAGATATGACCTGTATGAAGGTGACAACAGGGCTGCGGGAGTAAGGGTCCTGTCAGAAGTCAGGGACACACATTGACAATGATACCAAGTGCACATGTGGACTGGATCAGTAACGTACCTTACCTGGACCTATTCTCAATCTGAGCAAAGGAATGAGGCATTCTGGGTAGCATTTTACAACAGAGCTTCATATTTGCCATATTACAGGATATGCGGGTGTACAGGGAGTGGGCACAGTGCCACAGTTGCAGAGCCAAAGAAATCCCATCCCAGCCTAGACTATGATCCATGCTGGGAGATGCACGTGACAGGCCATGGTCTCTGCAAGCTGATGAAATGACTTACAAACAACAGTCAAGCAAGGGCGGATGTGCTAAGAATTCTCTGTGGCAACATACACATATCTCACATTACTCACAACTGACACATACAAGATGCATACTCAGCTCATTCTATCATGCACATACATGTAGTTTCACATATGCAACATTCATGAAGAAAGAGATGTCAGTGGATGGCTGTGATGTCACCTCACCTAGTCATGTGCATCCAACACAAGGTGGATGATGGACCACAATAAACATACACACCACATTGTGATGAAGTCACCATGTGGCACTGGCCACCAAAACATGCACATTGAGTCTCTCATTGATGGCACACAGACCACACCTACAGGCACATGAATACTCAATCCCCCACACATGGGCACTTTCTAGCCTGTGAGGATGGCAAAGTTGGTTAGGTACATTGAAAACTGTGCACATGTGACACTTACCTGCTCCTCTGGTGCACCATAGAGCTGTTCATACAGGGGTAGTGTCAGAGTCACCAGATCCTCGGGGTCTGTGCACGTTCCCAACACGTCCACCACTGAACAGCTCCAAGACTCTGATAGATAAATCACAGAGACTGAGAGAGTTCAAGAGGGGAAGAGGGGATTAGGAAGGGAACAGCTGGGAAGGAGACCTGTAGTAAGAAAAAGGTTAGAATACACAATATGAAAATTATATCTCCTGAAATGTATACTAGACTATGATTCTAAGCCTAGTCACTCTGAAAACATGAACAATCTAAGAGTTAAGTTTAAAATGACTAAGTTTCAAGATGGCCGGATACCTGTAGGGGAATCAAGATGAATTAAATGAAAACTTTCTTATTCAAGTACTTTCCTTTACATGAGGATCAGAAAAACATTCTGACTAAATTTTAAACCAGTCATATAAATCCTGTTTTGAGAATGTATACTAGGACCATACAATATTGCATCTAGAAACTCTGCCTTCTGTGCACTCTTAAAATGTTTCAACACAAATTGCGCATATTGCATATATATATATATATATATATATATATATATATATATATATATACAGTAAACACCATAAAAGGATTGTGCACCATGAATAACACAATATGGATTCAGGAAACAAATCACATAACTTGTCAACTCGAATATTACATAATAAATATCTTAGAGTAGTGGCATACAATAAACAACTTGAAATAAACTCGAGGAGAGAATCGTGCGTCTTGCCGATTCGAGTGTCACCATGTAAAATATCAAGAAATGGTAGCACGCAATGAATATCAAAGTCAAATCATCATTAATCAAATCGCGCATCTTGCCGATTCGTAAAACACAATGTAAATGTCAAGAAATAACAGCTCACAATTAATAACAAGATCACAGCACAATGAAACGGATCGCGCTTCTTTTGCCGATTCTTAAGCCACCATTTAAATGTCAAGAAATGGTAGCGCGCAATGAACAACAAAGTTAAATCCTCATGAAACGATTTGCACGTCTTGCCAATTCATAAAACATCATGTAAATGTCAAGAAATAGTAGCGCGTAATGGACAACAATGTTTAAACACCATAAAACAAATTGCGTGTCTTACCGATTCTTAAGCCACCATGCCAATGTCAAAAAATGGTAGCACGCAATGAATAACAAAGTCAAAGCTTTATGAAACAAATCGCGCGTCTTGCCTATTTGTAAACTACCATATAAATGTCAAGAAATGGTAGCGTGCAAATAATCTGTTACTCTTTTAAGAATTAAACCAAGAATATGAAAATTCCCAATAACGGTGTCGGGACAGTCCAACCACCCTCTTACCGCCTGGAACAATGATCACCAATGAAGGATGAAGGGCAGAAGACTGGAAGATCCAAATAGGCCGCTGGGACAGGAGCTCAGGAAGAAGCTGCTGCTCTGCACGTGGACCTCTGAATAGTGAGCACTGGGAGTTGAGCTGGCTCTCTTTTATAGAGTCTTGGCCCAGCCCAGAACCACGCCCAGGCGTGTCGCAGGGAAAGTCTCTGGAAGGCCCTGGAAAGGGGCCACACCCTAACACACTCTGAAAACCTGCAGCAATACATTGCAAAGGAACAGTATTTGTTAGCATATTCAAAATAAGTTTTCAGGATTGAACTCTGCAATGCAAAAGGTTAAACCACAACATATCAGCACAATGCATAAATTACGTTGTTTTGAGAGTACTGGGTTTTTGCATTTTTGTCGCCAATATAGCGCGTGCTGCTCTGGTGTTGACAGTACTCCCCTCTTCCAGACGCACTCTAGGGCCTGGTTTGCTTGGATTAAGACGATGAAAGCGTCTCACAAGTACTGGAGCATGAACATCAGATGCGGAAACCCATGAGTTACTTTCAGGACCATAACCTTTCCATGAGATTAAGTACCATAGATTACGCTCTCTCAGTTTAGAATCCAACACTTTCTTGACTTCGTATTCTTCTTCCCCTTGTACTAGAACAGGAGCTGGATGAGGGTGGACCTTTTGGACTGCCTTTTTCAAGAGGGAAGTGTGGAACATTGGATGAATCCATAAGGATCTGGACAATTGTAGTTTATAGGTCACCGGATTGATTTGCTGAAGGACAGTATAAGGACCTATAAATTTGGGGTTAAACATGTGCTTCTTCTTAAAGTCTATGGGGGTTATTACAACTTTGGAGGAGGTGTTAGTCCGTTCCAAATGTGACGGATATACCACCAGCCGTATTACGAGTTCCATAGGATATAATGGACTCGTAATACAGCTGGTAGTATATCCGTCACTTTACCGTCACTTTTGGGACGGATTAACACCTCCTCCAAAGTTGTAATAACCCCCTATATGTTTTGTGGAAAGCCACACTTTGTCACCTGGTTGATATTGCGGTCCCTCACAATGTTTGTTGTCATAATGCCTTTTATATTTTTGTTTGGCTTTTTCTAAATGCTGTTGAATCAGTTTCTGGGTTTGATGTAAATGCTGAATGGTTTCTGACACAGCTGGAGTAAGAGAACTTTCTTGAGAAATTGTGATGGGCAAGGTGTCAGGATGATAGCCAAATAAACCAAAAAAGGGTGTAACGCCAATAGAAGTGTGGAATGAGTTATTGTAAGCTAACTCAGCTAACCAGAGCATAGATGTCCAGGAATGAAGTGCCTTTTCAGCGTAGGCACGTAGGTATTGTTTCAAAGTCTGATTTAGTCTCTCCGTTTGACCATCTGTTTGAGGATGGTGACTAGTAGATAGCGTAGATGTCACTTGGAGTGTTTTACACCATGTCTTCCAGAAATTGGAGGAAAATTGTGACCCCCGATCGGAGAGGATAACCTTTGGCAGTCCATGATAATGAACCACTCTGTTCAGTAAAATAGTTGCCAATTCACTAGAAGTGGGCATTTTTTTTAGAGGCGATGAAATGGCCCTATTTCGTGAGACTATCTACTACCACCAGAATTACTGAATGCTGTTGAACCACTGGCAGACCGATAATAAAGTCTAAAGAAATGTGCTCCCATGGACGACTTGGGGTTGGAAGTGGATGTAACAACCCTTTTGGTTTTGAATGACTTGTTTTAATGCGAGCACGAACTTCACAGTTGTTTACCATTACTTTTACATCTTTTGTTAGGGTAGGCCACCAAAAATAGCGTTGGATCAGTTCAAGAGTTTTAGGAGTACCTGGGTGACCTGCGTAGGTATAACATGCAACCAATGAAACACTATCTTGCGAAGTTTGGTAGTGGGTACGAACAAACGAGCATCATGAAAGGGTAAACCTTGCTTGATTGACCTTTTGGGATCTGCTTGGGCCCATGTTTGCCATTTTTCAACATTGAAAGAGTTGCGAATTTCTTCAAAGAAATCTTCAGTTTTTATGATACATAGAACCTTGTCAGGAGCAATGATAGCTCGGGAGGCTTGAAATGCAGGCAACGTGGTAGACTCTTGACGGGACAAGGCATCAGCCTTGCGATTATCTTTACCAGGCCGGAAGGTTACTACAAAATCAAATTTGGCAAAAAAAAGCATCCAGCGTAATTGCCGAGGGGTCAAAAGTCTGGCGGAACTCATGAATTGAAGATTACGATGATCAGTATATACTGTGACAGTGTATTTGGCACCCAACAAATGATGTCTCCATTCTTTAAAGGCGTCACGAATCGCCAGAAGCTCTTTTTCAGCAATGACATAGTTCACTTCGGCTTTGTTCAACTTCCGAGACATATAAGCCACAGGATGAAGTTGACCAGTGTCTTTATTTCGTTGTGATAAGACGGCTCCTATTGCTACATCTGAAGCATCAGTTTCCACTATGAAAGGTTGATTCGCATCAGGATGAGTCAAGACTGGGGCAGTGGAGAAAGCTTCCTTCAAAGTCGAGAAGGCTTGATCAGCTTCTGGGGACCATACAAACTTTTCTTTCTTTCTTAGTAGCTTAGAGATTGGAGCCACTGTCTGGGAGAAATGATTTATGAACCTCCGGTAAAAATTTGCAAACCCCAGGAAACATTGTACATCACGAACAGTCTTCGGGGTGGGCCAATCAGATACGGCTTTTACTTTCTTTTCTGCCATCACCATACCTTCAGGGGTAAGAATAACCCCTAAAAACTCAACTGTGGTAACATGAAACTCACACTTGGTTAGTTTGCAATATATATGGTGTTTTCAAAGGGCTGCAAGAATTTTCTTGACATGTTGGACATGTTTGTTTTCATTGTCTGAGTAGATCAAAATGTCATCGATGTAAACTATGGCAAATATGTTGAGGTACTGTCTAAGAACATAATTGAAGAAAAATTGAAATGCTGCTGGAGCATTACACAGACCAAAAGGCGTGACGGTGTATTCAAAAAGGTCATATCTTGTCTTAAACGCTGTTTTCCATTCGTAACCCTCTCTCATTCTGACCAAATGATAAGCGCCTCGAAGGTCAAGCTTCGTGTAGATTTTTGCTCTCTTTACTTGTTCCAATAAGACCGGAATTAGGGGTAAAGGATATTTATTCTTGATGGTGACTTTGTTCAAACCCCTATAGTCGATGCAAGTTTGAAGTTCTCCATTAGCTTTTGAAACAAAAAACAAAGGCGAAGCTACAGGAGACTTGGAGGGGCGAATGAAGCCATTCTCCAAAAATTGATCTAGGTATTTTCGTAAATGTTGATTTTCATGTTCTGACAGGGCATATACATGACGGTTGGGAAGTATCGCACCTGGGGCTAGATCAATTTGACAGTCATAAGATCTATGAGGAGGTAGAGTCTCTGCTCCTTTCTCATCAAATACATCTTTGTAAGATGAATACTGTTTGGGCAGCTGAATTTCTTTCTCCGTGGCAGTAGCTATGTAAGAGTTGCAAACTTTTGATACTTGAATCTTTTGGAGATTGTTCGTTACATAGCGCAGATGAGAACACGATTTTTCGTTCTGCCCAATTGATCTCCGGATTGTGATGAGTTAACCATGGCAAGCCGAGGATAATCCCATATTGGGAAGCATGGATCACGTCAAGGATGATTTTCTCTTTATGTTTCTTTCTTTGATTCTTATCTTCACAAATAATCGATAAGGGGATAGTCTGAAGAGTTACCGGACCTCCAGTCAAGAGTTTTCCATCGACTGCCTAGATGATTTCTGGGGTCTTCTTTTCAATACATGGGATCCCCCAGGCACGAACCAATTGAACATCAACAAAGTTCCCAGTAGCCCCAGAATCGACTAGAGCTTTTTTGAAATAGATCTTTTTATTGACCTGAACTCTTATTTCCAGTTTAAGATGTCTAGATTGTGAAGGGTCCACGGTGACACCCAAGAGCCACCCTTCTCTGCATCTTGGGTGTTTTAGTTTTCCAACTCAACTGGTGCATTGGCTGCAACCTTCTGAACTGGACCTTGCTTGTTCTTTGGTTTGATTGGACAATCTTTGGCAAAATTACCTTTTCGCCCACAATAAAGACATTGACCATTTTTTATGCGTAGGTCCTTTTCATCTTTGGTCAAAGGTTTTCTGATGGTTCCAATTTCCATCGGTTCCGGCGTTCTTTCATTGAGAGTTCTTGAGTCTCTGTTATCATGAATGCGCCATGAATATTTTTCAATCTTTTTGCGCGTTCCTTTACGTTCTGCTAAACGATGATCAAGTCTCAAGACAAGATTTATTAATTCTTGACAGTGTGTAGGTTGTGGGCCGATTTGCACTAAGATATCTTTTAGTTCTTCTTTGAGTCCCTTGTAAAACAAGACCGCTTGTTTTTCTTCAGGCCAGGATGTTTCGGCAACCAGCCGGTTAAAGTTGGCTAAATACGACACTAGGTCTTGATTCCCTTGGCGTAAATCTAATAATTCATGATCTGCTGACTGTGTTACAGTTCTACAATCAAAAACTTTCTCAAATTCACGAACAAAATTTCTCCAGTTGTACAACAAGGGACTATTTTTACGCACAAGAGGAATTGCCCAAGTAGCTGCATCCCCAGACAGATATGATAACAAGAAAGCTACTTTGGACTGGGCATCGGGGGAAGTATTTGGTCTGCAGGTGAAGTGTAGTTCCACTTGAACCAGGAAAGATTGCGCTTTCAAAGGGTCACCTGAGAAACATTCTGGGGGAGCTAAAGGAATGGCAGAAGGAACATTTAGGGAAATCGGATTACTTCCAGAACCCTGAGAAGAAGTACCTGGCCAAGACACACCTGTGGGACTTTGTTCCTTCTTCTCTACCTTATCTTGCAACTGACTCACTCTCTCTGCTAAGCTAGTTGTCAATTCTTTGGATGATACCACCTCTGCTTGGAGCTGGGTGATAGCCTTGACTAACTCGGCTAGCGTGGCCATGCTGAGAACATACACAAGCCAGGAGGATAATAATTTGTGGACTCACTATTCTGTCAGAGTCACCAGTCCTCGGGGTCTGTGCACGTTCCCAACACCTCCACCATTGAACAGCTCCAAGACTCTGATAGATAAATCACAGAGACTGAGAGAGTTCAAGAGGGGATGAGGGGATTAGGAATGGAACAGCTGGGAAGGAGACCTGTAGTAAGAAAAAGGTTAGAATACACAATATGAAAATTATATCTCCTGAAATGTATACTAGACTATGATTCAAAGCCTAGTCACTCTGAAAACATGAACAATCTAAGAGTTAAGTTTAAAATGACTAAGTTTCAAGATGGCCGGATACCTGTAGGGGAATCAAGATGAATTAAATGAAAACTTTCTTATTCAAGTACTTTCCTTTACATGAGGATCAGAAAAACATTCTGACTAAATTTTAAACCAGTCATATAAATCCTGTTTTGAGAATGTATACTAGGACCATACAATAAAGCATCTAGAAACTCTGGCCTTCTGTGTACTCTTAAAATGTTTCAACACAAATTGCGCATATTGCAGATATATATATATAGTAAACACCATAAGAGGATTGTGCACCATGAATAACACAATATGGATTCAGGAAACAACTCACATAACTTGTCAACTCGAATATTACATAGTAAATATCTTAGAATAGTGGCATACAATGAACAACATGAAATAAACTTGAGGAGAGAATCATGTGTCTTGCCGATTCAAGTGTCATAATGTAAAATATCAAGAAATGGTAGCACGCAATGAATATCAAAGTCAAATCATCATTAATTGAATCGCGCGTCTTGCCGATTCGTAAAACACGATGTAAATGTCAAGAAATAACAGCTCACAATAAATAACAAGATCAAAGTACAATGAAACGAATGGCGCTTCTTTTGCCGATTTTTAAGCCACCATGTAAATGTCAAGAAATGGTAGCGCGCAATGAACAACAAAGTTAAATCCTCATGAAATGATTTGCGCGTCTTGCCAATTCGTAAAACATCATGTAAATGTCAAGAAATAGTAGCACGCAATGGACAACAATGTTTAAACACCATAAAACAAATCGCGCGTCTTGCCGATTCTTAAGCCACCATGCCAATGTCAAGAAATGGTAGCACGCAATGAATAACAAAGTCAAAGCTTTATGAATCAAATCGCGCGTCTTGCCTATTTGTAAACTACCATATAAATGTCAAGAAATGGTAGCACGCAAGTAATCTGTTACTCTTTTAAGAATTAAACCAAGAATATGAAAATTCTCAATAACGGTGTCGGGACAGTCCAACCACCATCTTACTGCCTGGAACAATGATCATCAATGAAGGATGAAGGGCAGAAGACTGGAAGATCCAAATAGGCCACCGGGACAGGAGCTCAGGAAGAAGCTGCTGCTCTGCACCGGGACCTCTGAATAGTGAGCACTGGGAGTTGGGCTGGCTCTCTTTTATAGAGTCTTGGCCCAGCCCAGAACCACGACCAGGCATGTTGCAGGGAAAGTCTCTGGAAGGCCCTGGAAAGGGGCCACACCCTAACACACTCTGAAAACCTGTAGCAATACATTGCAAAGGAACAGTATTTGTAAGCGTATTAAAAATAAGTTTTCAGGATTGAACTCTGCAATGCAAAAGGTTAAACCACAACATATCAGCACAATGCATAAATTACGTTGTTTTGAGAGTGCTGGGTTTTTGCATTTTTGTCGCCAATAGAGCACGTGCTGCTCTGGTGTTGACAGTTAGGACCTTAGTCACCAGCTTCTCCAACTCTTCTTGTGAGAAGGCCAAGGCCCTATCACCTGCTGGACGTGGCATGTTTGCTCCCAGAGGCGGTGCACAACAGCTCGGTAGTGGAGGTCTTGGTGGCAGCAGTGTCAGGAGTCAAGTGAAGGATTTAGAAGAAGAAAGCAGCCATGTCTGTCACATACGCAGTTGTCACCGCCGGCGGGCACAGCCATTGGCTTGTGATCGCCACTGGCAACAACATTAGCCTTTGGCTGTGTCTGCTGCGGTTGCAACCGCCTACCACCATGATGACTTCCGCCAGTGGTCCCAGGTGGTTCCTAATGTCTAGGGGAGTAGGTCAGGCAGCTGCCATTTTAGAGGCCAGAAATGCAGGATTGGGATACTAACACTGCATCACACATCTGAAGTTCTCTTTCTTTGCACAAATACCTGCTCATCCTGTCTTGTCATGTAGGTCCTACTCAAAAACCATTGTTGTATGTTGCAGGGCACAGATGGTAATTCACAGTGGTGCACAGCCTACCCCTGTTAATGGTCATTTTTGTGCGCAGTACATTCAGCCACATACCAAGAGACATAGTTGATGCAGATTTTGGATTTAGGTCCAGTTACATGTGGTCTACACGTGTTGTAAAGCAAGGGGCTAACATGTGAACCTTGTGTCATTGATGGCTGTGATGTGTAATGTTTGCCATGTCCATCTTTAATAATATATCTTGTCACATTTTAACCTGGACATGCATCATGTATGTTGCTGTGGACACAATGACTAATGTCAGAACTCATTTCCTGTCATATTTAGGTACCAGGGGAGGGGGAGGATGTGACAACCACCGGTCTACCATCCCCTGCCAGACCTACAGGTCATGGAAGAAAGACATGTTATACTTCTGCGTCGTCTGAATCGTCAAACAATAGTGGATCTATGTTGTAAGTTGGAGCCGGATCTGATGTCAGCTATTAGTAATCCAAACAGCAAACCACCCATTGTACAAGTCATGTCAGTGTTGCACTCCCTAGCCACAGGGTCCTTCCAACATACAGTGGCCCAAACTGGTGGTATGTGCCAACCCATGTTCAGTCTGGTGTTGAGTTGAGGGATGTCCTTTTGGCAGTGTTGAAACACCTGGACAGCTACATCAAGTTTCCCCGACATGAGGATGTAGCCCATGTGAAGGCTGACTTTTCTAGTTTTGCATGCATCCCACATGTGGTGGGGGTTATTGATGGCACACACTTTGGGTTGGCTGCACCACATGCCAATGAACAAGTAAACCGCAACCAAAAGAATTTCCATTCCATCAACATCCAAATTGTATGCTTGGCGGACTTCTAGATCTCATGTCTGTGCCCGTTTCCCGGGTTCAGCCCATGATGCCTTCATTATGCAAAACAGCACATTCCACCAGCTGATGTCACAGCTGTAACTAGAGAAGGCCTGGCTGGTTGGTAAGTAACATCTGCACTGTTCATGTGTGTGCAATGTCTGCTGAGGATTTACTGATAAAAGGGACTCATAGTTGCACATTTGTCCCATTCCTTAACAGGAGATTCAGCATATCCAAACCGTCCTTGGTTGTTGACACCGCTGAGGAATCCAACTATGCCAGGAGAAGTCCGCTTTCTTGAGGCCCATATCAGAACAAGGCAGGTAGTGGAGAGGGCTTTTGGTCTCCTGAAGACCAGATTTAGGTGTCTGGACCAGACTGGTGAAGCCCTCCTCTACTCACCTGGTAAAGTGTGTAAGATCATTGTGGCCTGCTGTATGCTCCACGACATTACCCTGAGGAGGAACATCCCAAACATACCAGAGGAGTGGAAGCCTGCAGTGCCACCAGGTGAGCCTCCTGAAGTGCCAAGTGAGGATGAAAGTGGTGAAGAGGAAGCAGCAGACTTGCGGCAGGATTTCGTCAATAACTACTTTTCATGAGTGTATGTCATGTGATGTGATGACTGACTGTATGCAGGACTGTAGTTGTCTGAATGTGTGGAGTTGAGTGTCTTACCGTTACAATGGGGAGCTGACATTCAGCTGACATTCAGCAACACTGAGCCAATGGGTTCTTGAAGAGTTAGCCTCTGACATATCTCCACCATGATGATGTTGCTTTGTTTGTGTCAGCCTCATTGCATTGTCACTTCATTTCCAGATGCTTGCTATGTGTCAGTTGTGTAATAGGTATGTTTCCAAATCTATGCCCCTTTTTTGTCTTTGTAAAGGTACCTTCACACTGACATGCTTATATGGGTATTTCAGAGTTGTGACATTGGCAGGTATCTGAGGCTGTCCGACATAGGAAGCTGACATGGGTTGTTCCAGGTAATGTGGGTTACAGATTTGGGGTATATGAGACCTGTGCCAATCCAGCTTGGATAGGGTGTGGGTGGAAGGGCTGAAGTGCACATTGTACCTATCTAATGTGCTGTGGTGGACCCATTGCTACATGTATGTGAACATATGGCCATGAAATATGTTGTCTGCAAGTGCAAGCCAGGCATTCACCCTTTTCAAAGGCTAAACATATTCTTGCATGACCTGTAAGCAGCCGTAGATGTGTTTCATCATTGCAGGCCACTTTGTCTGTGCATATGTCTATATCGTACCACCAGATGCATGGTCATTGGATTATGAGGGACCTGTGGTCAGTGACTGTTGTACTGCCCTCTGTCTATTTCTTGGATTATGTGATGTTGGATTACTTGGTTTTGGTATATGATAAGGCTCAAGCTGGTGACACCATTCACTTCTCTGTTTGCCTATTCAACAGGACAATGTCTGACAAGGCCCTTCCTGTCTGTGGTCTGGGGGACTGTACCTCCGTATATCTACCCTGACCCAATATGCGTCAGCCATTCTTGGCTATGACAGTCCAGACATATGGACAGCCTATGTGCTGTATGGTACAATAAAATGTTTGGTGCGACTAGACACTTGTAGCAATGTGTTTGTGTGTGTTGGTAGTAATCCTTAGCAGGACACTGTACCTGTAACACACCCCTCGTTGCTCTAGTATCTTGTGTCTTCCTCATTTGCTCTTATATCTCTACATAACAACAACAGAAACAGTAGCAGACAGATACTTTGTGATAGGTGGATTTATTGAACATTTGTGCATAAACTTACAGTGTGGCATGATGGAAAAGGAAAGTGAAGGGTTTAGTCATGGTTGATGAAATCATTGTAGTTGATGCCACAGCATTGTAAATCCAAAGTCCAGTTCACTCCTCCCATAGGAAATGGAAGGTGGTTGAAGAACAGTCAACATAGTGAAAATGTGGCACACAAAGGAGTTCCTTCAGGAAGAGGTTATTTGATGGTAGTGGGTGGTGTCTGGCCATCTGCACCTCCGGAATTCTTTGCTGGACGTCCCTGCTTGTGTGAGGGTTGAGCTTTAGCTACAGAGGCAGGGGTGTCTGTGGTGCCTTCTTCCCCTGACAGGGCCTCCCTTCCAATGTGTGGTATTGATGATGACGGGCTAGTGTTGCTGTGCGAAAGAAAGGGGTAGACTCTTGCTGACAATCCCTGATCAGGGTACTGTTAGTGTCCCTCAACACCCCTGTTAGGGAGGCTAGGTTGGTATTGGTGGTCTCCCTCTGCTCACTCATATCCTTATGGATGTCCCTCTGCAGCTGCTTGATCTCACGGAGTTCAGTAAGTACCTGGCCCAGCATGCCTTGGGACTCTTGATAGATCCCCAAGACTTGGCTGATGGTGTCCTGGAGCATCCCCTGTGGCCTCACCCTGGTGGCCAACAGCATTCCTCTCATGCACCCTACCCCCATGGGCCTATGCCCTTGCCACAGGCCACCCCTCCCACTGGTTCGAGGACCATCATTGTCTAAGTTGTTGGTCTGTGACTCAGGACCCTGGACTGGGGGGTATAAGATTGTTGACACTGTCCTAGGGACACAGCTTGGGGGGCGAATGGGTGCCTGTGTTAAAATGAGGCAACCAGGCTGGGAGATCTGGATGTGGGCACAGTAAGACTCACTGGGGGCAATATCTGTCCCCCATGTCCAGACATACAGGAGTGTCATGTTCACTGAGGGCTTCATCATGGTGGATGGTGGCAGTCTCGTAGGTGGGCTCTGTCTGGCCAGTGGCAGCTCCACCTGTTGATGTGACAGATAAAATGTTACTGGTGGTATTGTGACATCTACCTCAAAAAGTTAAAAGTGACATTTTGCACAGTGTACATAGTTGATATGCAGGTGATCCTGTTGTGAATGGTACCCATGCTATTGGTTGCATTGAGCTGACATTTGTGAAGCGTGCCAGTTCCATTAAGGTCCAGCAGCTGCTGCATTTAACAGTACATTAGCAAGTGGGAAAATGGGCAGAGATTTACATCCTGCCTGCAGTGCTGGCAAAACAGTGACTGGGCAGGATGTAGCTTTGACCATTTTGAGGCCTAATTGAATGTTATGTAGTCTGAAGCAGGAGTTCGCTGTATATGTGACTGGAGTCATTGTGTGGTCAGTGCTTTGTGAATGTGTCCGCAGCCAGTACCATTAGGGTATTAAGGCCTAGTTGATAGTTTATGGTGCACACTGTGTGAGCTGTCCTTCCTGTCCTCAATAGTTTCAACTTGCTAGGTGGCCAGTCACATCTCTGAGTTGGACAGGATCTGTATCTTGGTCCCTCTCAGGTGAGTAAACATGATTTGAGAGTGATCAGGCTAGGATACTTGAACCAGTTACCATTGTTTTGCTATTTGGGGTCACTTGAACAGTGCCTCTTGGTAGTTGCAGTCAGGTTACTCCCTCTACTTCCCAACACTTGACAATTGGTATCCTCTAAGGTGAGTAAACTTCATTTGGGAGTTCACTAACAGATGCATTGGGGCAAGTGGATACTGGGCTGGTGACTGGAGTTAGCAAAACAGGGTCCATTGGGCTTTGCATTCAGGTCACTCCCCTAGTTCCACCACAAGCCAAATATTATCCTCCCAGGGGAGTAAACTTCTCTGGGTTAACGAACAGGTGTAGTTGGATAAGTGTGCACTTGGCTTGAGTTTGTAACCGGTGAGACAGAGCCTCCTGGCTCTAGCAGCCAAGTCACTCCCTCTACTTCATACACTTGAAAAATATAATTCCCCCAAGTGAGTCCACTTCTTTTGTGATTTCCCAAACAAGAGTCTTTGAAGAAGAGGACACTGGACTGGTGGTTGGAGTGACAGTAAGAGCCCCAACTGTGGGTTACAGTCATGTAACTCCCTGTGGTACATACACTGTACAAATGGTATCCTCAGCTGAGTACATTTCAATTTAGGGTGGACAAGAGGACACTGTGTTGGTGTTTTGTTTTCCAGAAACAGGGCCCCCTGGCATTAGCAGTCAGGTCACTCCCTGTACTACACACACTTTGCAAATGTTTTCCTCCCAGGTGAGTACACTTCAATAGAGAGTTAAGACAGAGGGGCCTTTTGAGGAGAGAACACTGGTCTGGTGTTTGGAGTTGAAGGAACAGTGCCTGCTGGGAGTTGCAGTCCTGTCACTCTCACTACTCCCTATTACTGGACAAATGTTATCCCTCCAAATGATTCTAATTGACAAGCAGTGGTCTTTGGAAAAGAGAACACTGTTCTGGCGTTTGGAGTTACAGATATAGGGGCTGCTATGAGTTGCAGTCATGTCACTCACTCTGGTACACAAACTTAACCAATGTTCTCCCCCTTGTGAGCACACTTCAATTGCGAGTTCACTAACAGACGTTTTTGTGCAAGTGACCACTGGTCTGGTTTTTGGAGTTACAGAAACAGTGCCTGCTGTGAGTTGTAGTCTTTTCAGTCCCTGTGCTACTCCCACTATATAAATAGCATACTCCCAGGTGAGTACACTTCAATTGGGAGTTGAGAAACAGGGGTCTTTGGGGCAGAGGACACTGGGCTAGCTCAGCGGAGTAAGTGACAGAGCCTCCTGGCCTTGGCAGTCATGTCAGTCCCTGTACTACACCCACTGTACAAATGTTATCTTCACAGGTCAGTAGACTTCAATGGAGAGTTGTTACACAGGGGTATTTGTTGCAGATGGCAGGGCTGGCTTAGTAGACTAACAGTGACAGAGCTGCCTGGCCTTAGCAGTCCTGTCAGCACTGTACAAAAGTTATCCTCCCAGGAAAGTACACTTTCACAGAGAGTTGAGACACAGGGGCTTTGGACAAGAGAATACTCTGTTGGTGTTTTGTCTTCTAGGAAAAGTGCCTGCTAGGAGTTGTAGTCCTGTCAGTCCCTGTACTACACCTCATGTAGTGATGCTATCCTCCCAGGTGAGTACACTTCAATTTGCAGTTGACAAACAGGGGTATTTGTTGCAGGGGACACTGAGCTGGTGAGTGGAGTAACAATGAAGGTAGCACAAGGTAGGCAGTGAGAATGCATGGCATACATTTTTGTGACATTTTCCTTCTTGTGACTTACCAGATTTGACTCCCCCAGGTATTCCTGTCAAGCCCTCAGGATGCAGGATGGCCAAGACCTTCTACTCCCAGGAAAAGAGTTGCAATGGGGCAGTGGGAGGGCCACCACCGGTCTTCTTGGCCTGCAGATGGTGACTGGAGACCAGGGAACAGAGCTTTCCCCTGAGGTCGTTCCACGGCTTCCAAATGACCTCCTTTGTGAGGAGGGATGTGCCTACAGCCTTCACTCTGTCGACTATCCTGTCCCTCATTTCCATTTTCCTACTGAGAGTAGTGCGCTGAACTTGTGCTCCAAACAGTTGTGGCACTACTCTTATGATTTCATCCACCATGACTCTTAACTCCTCATCTGTGACACTGAGATTTTTTAAACGTAACATGGTGGGAAAAAATATAGAGGAGTGACAGCGACTTACTAAGAGGGGTAGTGCAAAAGGGTGTGACTGGACAAAAGTGTGTGTAGGGTGATCAATAGATTAGTGATAAAAACGGGTGCCTAATATATCTAATCTACAGAAATGAGTTGCTCTGGGTTCTGTGTTTGGCGTTGGTGATGCAGAGGATTGTGGTGTGTGAAGGGGTATTGTAGGAAAGTACCATCTTGCCTGGCATGTTACCCATTTTTCACTGTATATATGTTGTTTTAGTTGTATGTGTCACTGGGACCCTGGTAACCCAGGGCCCCAGTGCTCATAAGTGTGCCTGAATGTGTTACCTGTGTAGTGACTAACTGTCTCACTGAGGCTCTGCTAATCAGAACCTCAGTGGTTATGCTCTCTCATTTCTTTCCAAATTGTCACTAACAGGCTAGTGACCATTTTTACCAATTTACATTGGCTTACTGGAACACCCTTATAATTCCCTAGTATATGGTACTGAGGTACCCAGGGTATTGGGGTTCCAGGAGATCCCTATGGGCTGCAGCATTTCTTTTGCCACCCATAGGGAGCTCTGACAATTCTTACACAGGCCTGCCACTGCAGCCTGAGTGAAATAACGTCCACGTTATTTCACAGCCATTTTACACTGCACTTAAGTAACTTATAAGTCACCTATATGTCTAACCTTTACCTGGTAAAGGTTAGGTGCAAAGTTACTTAGTGTGAGGGCACCCTGGCACTAGCCAAGGTGCCCCCACATTGTTCAGAGCCAATTCCCTGAACTTTGTGAGTGCGGGGACACCATTACACGCGTGCACTACATATAGGTCACTACCTATATGTAGCTTCACAATGGTAACTCCGAATATGGCCATGTAACATGTCTATGATCATGGGATTGCCCCCTCTATGCCATCCTGGCATAGTTGGCACAATCCCATGATCCCAGTGGTCTGTAGCACAGACCCTGGTACTGCCAAACTGCCCTTCCTGGGGTTTCACTGCAGCTGCTGCTGCTGCCAACCCCTCAGACAGGCAGCTGCCCTCCTGGGGTCCAGCCAGGCCTGGCCCAGGATGGCAGAACAAAGAACTTCCTCTGAGAGAGGGTGTGACACCCTCTCCCTTTGGAAAATGGTGTGAAGGCAGGGGAGGAGTAGCCTCCCCCAGCCTCTGGAAATGCTTTGTTGGGCACAGATGTGCCCAATTCTGCATAAGCCAGTCTACACCGGTTCAGGGACCCCTTAGCCCCTGCTCTGGCGCGAAACTGGACAAAGGAAAGGGGAGTGACCACTCCCCTGACCTGCACCTCCCCTGGGAGGTGTCCAGAGCTCCTCCAGTGTGCTCCAGACCTCTGCCATCTTGGAAACAGAGGTGCTGCTGGCACACTGGACTGCTCTGAGTGGCCAGTGCCACCAGGTGACGTCAGAGACTCCTGCTGATAGGCTCCTTCAGGTGTTAGTAGCCTATCCTCTCTCCTAAGTAGCCAAACCCTCTTTTCTAGGTATTTAGGGTCTCTGTCTCTGGGGAAACTTGAGATAACGAATGCATGAGCTCAGCCGAGTTCCTCTGCATCTCTCTCTTCACCTTCTGATAAGGAATCGACTGCTGACCGCGCTGGAAGCCTGCAAACCTGCAACATAGTAGCAAAGACGACTACTGCAACTCTGTAACGCTGATCCTGCCGCCTTCTCGACTGTTTTCCTGCTTGTGCATGCTGTGGGGGTAGCCTGCCTCCTCTCTGCACCAGAAGCTCCGAAGAAATCTCCCGTGGGTCGACGGAATCTTCCCCCTGCAACCGCAGGCACCAAAAAGCTGCATTACCGGTCCCTTGGGTCTCCTCTCAGCACGACGAGCGAGGTCCCTCGAATCCAGCGACTCTGTCCAAGTGACCCCCACAGTCCAGTGACTCTTCAGCCCAAGTTTGGTGGAGGTAAGTCCTTGCCTCACCTCGCTGGGCTGCATTGCTGGGAACCGCGACTTTGCAGCTACTCCGGCCCCTGTGCACTTCCGGCGGAAATCCTTTGTGCACAGCCAAGCCTGGGTCCACGGCACTCTAACCTGCATTGCACGACTTTCTAAGTTGGTCTCCGGTGACGTGGGACTCCTTTGTGCAACTTCGGTGAGCACCGTCTCACGCATCCTCGTAGTGCCTGTTTCTGGCACTTCTCCGGGTGCTACCTGCTTCAGTGAGGGCTCTTTGTCTTGCTCGACGTCCCCTCTCTCTTCAGGTCCAATTTGCGACCTCCTGGTCCCTCCTGGGCCCCGGCAGCGTCCAAAAACGCCAAACGCACAATTTGCGACTAGCAAGGCTTGTTGGCGTCCTTTCAGCGGGAAAACACTTCTGCACGACTCTCCAAGGCAAGAGAGATCCGTCCACCAAAGGGGAAGTCTCTAGCCCTTTTCGTTCCTGCAGAAACCTCAGCTTCTTCTGTCCAGTCGAAGCTTCTTTGCACCCGCAGCTGGCATTTCCTGGGCATCTGCCCATCTCCGACTTGCTTGTGACTTTTGGACTTGGTCCCCTTGTTCCACAGGTACCCTAGATTGGAAATCCACAGTTGTTGCATTGCTGGTTTGTGTCTTTCCTGCATTATTCCTCTAACACGACTTCTTTGTCCTTAGGGGAACTTTAGTGCACTTTGCACTCACTTTTCAGGGTCTTGGGGAGGGTTATTTTTCTAACTCTCACTATTTTCTAATAGTCCCAGCGACCCTCTACAAGGTCACATAGGTTTGGGGTCCATTCGTGGTTCGCATTCCACTTTTGGAGTATATGGTTTGTGTTGCCCCTATCCCTATGTTTCCCCATTGCATCCTATTGTAACTATACATTGTTTGCACTGTTTTCTAAGACTATACTGCATATTTTTGCTATTGTGTATATATATCTTGTGTATATTTCCTATCCTCTCACTGAGGGTACACTCTAAGATACTTTGGCATATTGTCATAAAAAATAAAGTACCTTTATTTTTAGTATAACTGTGTATGGTGTTTTCTTATGATATTGTGCATATGACACTAAGTGGTACTGTAGTAGCTTCACACGTCTCCTAGTTCAGCCTAAGCTGCTCTGCTAAGCTACCATTATCTATCAGCCTAAGCTGCTAGACACCCTATACACTAATAAGGGATAACTGGGCCTGGTGCAAGGTGCAAGTACCCCTTGGTACTCACTACAAGCCAGTCCAGCCTCCTACATTGGTTGTGCAGTGGTGGGATAAGTGCTTGAGACTACTTACCACTCTTGTCATTGTACTTTTCATAAGAGAAAAATATACAAAACAAGGTCAGTGTATATACACATAGCCAAAAAGTTTTGCATTTCCTCTTTTCACTCTTTCCTAAGTGCTGAAAAGTACTTCTAAACTTTCAAAAAGTTCTTAAAAGTTTAAAAAGTTTTTTCTGTCTTTCCAAAAAGTTCTGAAAACTTTTTTCTCTTTTTCTATCACTTTAACTCTCTCTAAAAAAATGTCTGGCACAGGCCAAAGTGTTGATCTGTCCAAACTTGCATATGACAACCTTAGCTGGAAAAGAGCAAGGAGTCTCTGTATAGAGAGATGTTTGAGTGTAGGGAAGAATCCTTCCTTGGAACTGTTACTTAACATGCTTAGAGAACAGGATAAGGCCATAGGTGCCCCATCTGTTGAAAAAGTACCTAATAGTTCCCAATCTGATTCAGGGACTCCCCCAGGAAAAGATTCAGGAAAGAAACTTCCTAGCCTGCCCATTACTAGACAATCTAGCATAGATGGTAATGATGATGAGCCACACCAAATAAATAGTGTTGTCTCACATCATAGCAAAAGCATTTATTCTCACCATACTGGTAGTAATGTTTCTGTAAACCAAGCTGTTAGGGTGCCTTCTGTAAGGGACAGGTCTCCTTCTGTTCATTCCCATCATAGCTCTGTTTCTAGAAATGTCCCTCCCACCAACCCTGATGACAGAATGTTAGAGAGGGAACTCATTAAGTTGAGGGTGGAACAAACCAGACTGAAGCTTAAAAAGCAACAGCTGGATTTGGATAGACAGTCTTTTGAATTAGAGAAGGAAAGACAGAAGTTGGGTTTAGATACCCATGGTGGCAGCAGCAGTATTCCCCATAGTCATCCTGCAAAAGAGCATGATTCCAGGAATCTGCACAAGATAGTTCCCCCTTATAAGGAGGGGGATGACATTAACAAGTGGTTTGCTGCACTTGAGAGGGCCTGTGTTGTACAGGATGTCCCTCAAAGGCAGTGGGCTGCTATCCTATGGCTATCATTTAGTGGAAAAGGTAGGGATAGGCTCCTTACTGTGAAAGAAAATGATGCTAATAATTTCCAAGTTCTTAAGAATGCACTCCTGGATGGTTATGGCTTAACCACTGAACAGTACAGGATAAAGTTCAGAGAGACCAAAAAGGAGTCTTCACAAGACTGGGTTGATTTCATTGACCAGGCAGTGAAGGCCCTGGAGGGGTGGTTACATGGCAGTAAAGTTACTGATTATGACAGCCTGTATAACTTGATCCTGAGAGAGCATATTCTTAATAATTGTGTGTCTGATTTGTTGCACCAGTACTTGGTGGACTCTGATCTGACCTCTCCCCAAGAATTGGGAAAGAAGGCAGACAAATGGGTCAGAACAAGAGTGAACAGAAAAGTTCATACAGGGGGTGACAAAGATGGCAACAAAAAGAAGGATGGTAAGTCTTCTGACAAGGGTGGGGACACATCTAAAAATGTGTCTTCATCAGGCCCACAAAAACACTCTGGTGGGGGTGGTGGGTCCAAATCCTCCTTTAATCAGAACAAGGAAAAGAAACCATGGTGCTATTTATGTAAAATAAAAGGCCATTGGACAACAGATCCCAGTTGTCCAAAGAAAGGCACCACTGCTCCTACCACTACAACCCCTACTGCTACACCTAGTGTCCCTACTAATAGCAGTGGTGGTGGGAGCAAACCTACTAATAGCCAATCCAAGGGAGTAGCTGGGCTCACTTTTGGTAACTTAGTTGGGGTTGGTCTGATTAGGGAGACCACAGAGGCTACTTTAGTCTCTGAAGGGGCGATTGATTTAGCCACTTTGGTTGCTTGCCCCCATAACTTGGAGAAGTACAAGCAACTAACCCTAATAAATGGTGTTGAGGTCCAGGCCTACAGGGACACAGGTGCCAGTGTCACAATGGTGATTGAGAAACTGGTGCACCCTGAACAACACATACTTGGACACCAGTACCAAGTAACCGATGCTCACAACATAACACAAAGCCACCCCATGGCTGTTGTAAATCTCAACTGGGGGGGGGTAACTGGTCCAAAGAAAGTTGTGGTAGCTTCAGATTTACCTGTAGACTGTCTATTAGGGAATGATTTGGAGACATCAGCTTGGTCAGATGTGGAGTTGGAGGCCCATGCAGCAATGCTGGGCATTCCAGGGCATATTTTTGCTTTGACAAGGGCTCAGGCCAAAAAGCAAAAAGGACAGGGAAGCTTGGATCCTGGAACAATGGACCAAGTGCTCCCTAAAGCTAGGGCTAGTAGAAGCAAACCACTTCCTACTATCCCTCCCTCTACAGTGGATTCAACTTCTGAGGAAGAAGAATTCCCTCCCTGTGCAGAACCTACACCAGAGGAGCTGGAAGCAGACACTGCTGAGCTTTTGGGTGAAGGGGGGCCTGCCAGGGAGGAGCTGAGTGTGGCACAGCAAACCTGTCCCACATTAGAGGGTCTCAGACAGCAAGCTGTCAAACAGGCTAATGGGGATGTCAGTGACTCTCACAGAGTTTACTGGGAGGACAACCTCTTGTACACTGAGCATAGGGATCCTAAACCTGGAGCTGCCAGGAGATTAGTGATTCCTCAGGAGTACAGAAAGTTCCTCCTAACACTGGCACATGACATTCCCCTAGCTGGGCACCTGGGTCAAATGAAAACTTGGGACAAATTGGTTCCATTGTTTCATTGGCCTAGGATGTCTGAGGACACAAAGGAATTTTGTAAGTCCTGTGAAACCTGTCAAGCCAGTGGCAAGACAGGTGGCACTCCAAAGGCACCCCTTATCCCACTGGCTGTGGTTGGGGTTCCCTTTGAAAGGGTAGGGGTTGACATAGTTGGCCCCCTTGACCCTCCTACTGCTTCAGGCAATAGGTTTATCTTGGTGGTAGTGGACCATGCCACAAGATATCCTGAAGCTATTCCTTTAAGGACCACTACAGCACCTGCAGTGGCAAAGGCCCTCCTGGGAATATTTTCCAGGGTGGGCTTCCCAAAGGAAGTGGTATCAGACAGGGGAAGCAATTTCATGTCTGCATACTTAAAGGCCATGTGGAAGGAGTGTGGTGTAACGTACAAGTTCACAACACCCTATCATCCACAAACAAATGGACTGGTGGAGAGATTTAATAAAACTCTCAAAGGCATGATTATGGGTCTCCCTGAAAAACTCCGCAGGAGATGGGATATCCTGCTACCATGCCTCCTTTTTGCCTACAGGGAGGTACCCCAGAAAGGAGTGGGCTTCAGCCCCTTTGAACTTCTTTTTGGACACCCTGTTAGGGGTCCACTCACACTTGTAAAGGAGGGTTGGGAACAACCTTTAAAAGCTCCTAAGCAGGATATTGTGGACTATGTACTTGGCCTCAGATCAAGGATGGCTGAGTACATGAAAAAGGCCAGTAAAAACCTTCAGGCCAGCCAAGAGCTCCAGAAGCAATGGCATGATCAGAAGGCTGTTTTGGTTCAGTACCAACCAGGGCAGAAAGTGTGGGTCTTGGAGCCTGTGGCCCCAAGAGCACTCCAAGATAAATGGAGTGGACCCCACACAATTGTTGAAAAGAAGGGTGAAGTCACCTACTTGGTTGACTTAGGCACTGCCAGGAGTCCCCTTAGGGTGCTCCATGTCAACCGCCTGAAACCCTACTATGACAGGGCTGATCTCACCCTGCTCATGGCAACAGATGAGGGACAGGAAGAAGACAGTGATCCTCTACCTGATCTCTTCTCTTCCACAGATCAAGATGCTCTAGTGGAAGGTGTAGTTTTGGCTGATTGTCTTACTGCTGAGCAGAAAGACAATTGCATAAATCTCCTAGGACAATTTTCAGAACTCTTCTCTACTGTGCCAGGCACCACTTCTTGGTGTGAGCACACTATAGATACTGGAGACAGTTTACCTGTCAAAAGTAAGATCTATAGGCAGCCTGACCATGTCAGGGACTGCATAAAGCAAGAAGTTCAGAAAATGTTGGAACTAGGAGTGGTTGAGCACTCTGACAGTCCATGGGCTTCTCCTGTGGTACTGGTACCAAAACCCAATTCTAAAGATGGAAAGAAGGAAATGCGGTTTTGTGTAGATTATAGAGGTCTCAACTTGGTAACCAAAACTGATGCTCACCCTATACCCAGGGCAGATGAGCTTATAGATACACTGGCATCTGCCAAGTATCTAAGCACTTTTGATTTGACTGCAGGATATTGGCAGATCAAATTGTCAGAAGATGCTAAACCTAAGACTGCATTTTCTACCATTGGAGGACATTACCAGTTTACTGTAATGCCTTTTGGTTTGAAAAATGCACCTGCCACTTTTCAGAGGTTGGTGAACACAGTCCTGCAAGGGCTGGAAGCTTTCAGTGCAGCATATTTGGACGATATAGCTGTCTTTAGCTCCAGCTGGGATGATCACCTGGTCCACCTATGGAAAGTTTTGGAGGCCCTGCAAAAGGCAGGCCTCACTATCAAGGCTTCAAAGTGCCAGATAGGGCAGGGTAAGGTGGTTTATCTGGGACACCTTGTTGGTGGGGAACAGATTGCACCACTTCAGGGGAAAATCCAAACAATTATTGATTGGGTTCCCCCTACCACTCAGACTCAGGTGAGAGCCTTCCTAGGCCTCACTGGGTATTACAGGAGGTTCATTAGGAACTATGGCTCCATTGCAGCCCCTCTTAATGACCTCACATCCAAGAAAATGCCTAAAAAGGTATTATGGACAGCAAACTGTCAGAAAGCTTTTGAGGAACTGAAGCAGGCCATGTGCTCTGCACCTGTCCTGAAAAGCCCTTGTTACTCTAAAAAATTCTATGTCCAAACTGATGCATCTGAATTAGGAGTAGGGGCAGTCCTATCACAACTTAATTCTGAGGGCCAGGATCAACCTGTTGCTTTTATTAGTAGAAGGTTGACCCCTAGAGAAAAGCGTTGGTCTGCCATTGAGAGGGAGGCCTTTGCTGTGGTCTGGGCTCTGAAGAAGTTGAGGCCATACCTGTTTGGCACTCACTTCATTGTTCAGACAGACCACAAACCTCTACTTTGGCTAAAACAAATGAAAGGTGAAAATCCTAAATTGTTGAGGTGGTCCATATCCCTACAGGGAATGGACTATACAGTGGAACATAGACCTGGGAGTAGCCACTCCAATGCAGATGGACTCTCCAGATATTTCCACTTAGACAATGAAGACTCATCAGGTCATGGCTAGTCTTATTGTCCTTCGTTTGGGGGGGGGTTGTGTAGGAAAGTACCATCTTGCCTGGCATGTTACCCCCATTTTTCACTGTATATATGTTGTTTTAGTTGTATGTGTCACTGGGACCCTGGTAACCCAGGGCCCCAGTGCTCATAAGTGTGCCTGAATGTGTTACCTGTGTAGTGACTAACTGTCTCACTGAGGCTCTGCTAATCAGAACCTCAGTGGTTATGCTCTCTCATTTCTTTCCAAATTGTCACTAACAGGCTAGTGACCATTTTTACCAATTTACATTGGCTTACTGGAACACCCTTATAATTCCCTAGTATATGGTACTGAGGTACCCAGGGTATTGGGGTTCCAGGAGATCCCTATGGGCTGCAGCATTTCTTTTGCCACCCATAGGGAGCTCTGACAATTCTTACACAGGCCTGCCACTGCAGCCTGAGTGAAATAACGTCCACGTTATTTCACAGCCATTTTACACTGCACTTAAGTAACTTATAAGTCACCTATATGTCTAACCTTTACCTGGTAAAGGTTAGGTGCAAAGTTACTTAGTGTGAGGGCACCCTGGCACTAGCCAAGGTGCCCCCACATTGTTCAGAGCCAATTCCCTGAACTTTGTGAGTGCGGGGACACCATTACACGTGTGCACTACATATAGGTCACTACCTATATGTAGCTTCACAATGGTAACTCAGAATATGGCCATGTAACATGTCTATGATCATGGAATTGCCCCCTCTATGCCATCCTGGCATAGTTGGCACAATCCCATGATCCCAGTGGTCTGTAGCACAGACCCTGGTACTGCCAAACTGCCCTTCCTGGGGTTTCACTGCAGCTGCTGCTGCTGCCAACCCCTCAGACAGGCAGCTGCCCTCCTGGGGTCCAGCCAGGCCTGGCCCAGGATGGCAGAACAAAGAACTTCCTCTGAGAGAGGGTGTGACACCCTCTCCCTTTGGAAAATGGTGTGAAGGCAGGGGAGGAGTAGCCTCCCCCAGCCTCTGGAAATGCTTTGTTGGGCACAGATGTGCCCAATTCTGCATAAGCCAGTCTACACCGGTTCAGGGACCCCTTAGCCCCTGCTCTGGCGCGAAACTGGACAAAGGAAAGGGGAGTGACCACTCCCCTGACCTGCACCTCCCCTGGGAGGTGTCCAGAGCTCCTCCAGTGTGCTCCAGACCTCTGCCATCTTGGAAACAGAGGTGCTGCTGGCACACTGGACTGCTCTGAGTGGCCAGTGCCACCAGGTGACGTCAGAGACTCCTGCTGATAGCCTCCTTCAGGGGTTAGTAGCCTATCCTCTCTCCTAAGTAGCCAAACCCTCTTTTCTGGCTATTTAGGGTCTCTGTCTCTGGGGAAACTTGAGATAACGAATGCATGAGCTCAGCCGAGTTCCTCTGCATCTCTCTCTTCACCTTCTGATAAGGAATCGACTGCTGACCGCGCTGGAAGCCTGCAAACCTGCAACATAGTAGCAAAGACGACTACTGCAACTCTGTAACGCTGATCCTGCCGCCTTCTCGACTGTTTTCCTGCTTGTGCATGCTGTGGGGGTAGCCTGCCTCCTCTCTGAAGCTCCGAAGAAATCTCCCGTGGGTCGACGGAATCTTCCCCCTGCAACCGCAGGCACCAAAAAGCTGCATTACCGGTCCCTTGGGTCTCCTCTCAGCACGACGAGCGAGGTCCCTCGAATCCAGCGACTCTGTCCAAGTGACCCCCACAGTCCAGTGACTCTTCAGCCCAAGTTTGGTGGAGGTAAGTCCTTGCCTCACCTCGCTGGGCTGCATTGCTGGGAACCGCGACTTTGCAGCTACTCCGGCCCCTGTGCACTTCCGGCGGAAATCCTTTGTACACAGCCAAGCCTGGGTCCACGGCACACTAACCTGCATTGCACGACTTTCTAAGTTGGTCTCCGGCGACGTGGGACTCCTTTGTGCAACTTCGGCGAGCACCGTTTCACGCATCCTTGTAGTGCCTGTTTCTGGCACTTCTCCGGGTGCTACCTGCTTCAGTGAGGGCTCTTTTTCTTGCTCGACGTCCCCTCTCTCTTTAGGTCCAATTTGCGACCTCCTGGTCCCTCCTGGGCCCCGGCAGCGTCCAAAAACGCCAAACGCATGATTTGCAACTAGCAAGGCTTGTTGGCGTCCTTTCAGCGGGAAAACACTTCTGCACGACTTTCCAAGGCACGAGGGATCCGTCCACCAAAGAAGAAGTCTCTAGCCCTTTTCGTTCCTGCAGAAACCTCAGCTTCTTCTGTCCAGTCGAAGCTTCTTTGCACCCGCAGCTGGCATTTCCTGGGCATCTGCCCATCTCCGACTTGCTTGTGACTTTTGGACTTGGTTCCCTTGTTCCACAGGTACCCTAGATTGGAAATCCACAGTTGTTGCATTGCTGGTTTGTGTCTTTCCTGCATTATTCCTCTAACACGACTTCTTTGTCCTTAGGGGAACTTTAGTGCACTTTGCACTCACTTTTCAGGGTCTTGGGGAGGGTTATTTTTCTAACTCTCACTATTTTCTAATAGTCCCAGCGACCCTCTACAAGGTCACATAGGTTTGGGGTCCATTCGTGGTTCGCATTCCACTTTTGGAGTATATGGTTTGTGTTGCCCCTATCCCTATGTTTCCCCATTGCATCCTATTGTAACTATACATTGTTTGCACTGTTTTCTAAGACTATACTGCATATTTTTGCTATTGTGTATATATATCTTGTGTATATTTCCTATCCTCTCACTGAGGGTACACTCTAAGATACTTTGGCATATTGTCATAAAAAATAAAGTACCTTTATTTTTAGTATAACTGTGTATGGTGTTTTCTTATGATATTGTGCATATGACACTAAGTGGTACTGTAGTAGCTTCACACGTCTCCTAGTTCAGCCTAAGCTGCTCTGCTAAGCTACCATTATCTATCAGCCTAAGCTGCTAGACACCCTATACACTAATAAGGGATAACTGGGCCTGGTGCAAGGTGCAAGTACCCCTTGGTACTCACTACAAGCCAGTCCAGCCTCCTACAGGTATGCTTTATGGTGTCCTTTGCAGGTGTGTCGATTGTGGCAATGTGTGCCAGCTGTGTTGTTTTCAAATCTTTCCAATGTGCTGTTATGTATTACTTTGGTGACAGTGAATTGTTGCTGCCTGACCATCATGGATGTCCGCCACTGCGACTTTGGACTTGTAATATGGTCAGGGGTTGGTTGCGGGGCTGTCAGTGCTGGATGTTGGACCGCCTATTTCCAGGTCTCCGTGCCACTGCCGGTCTGGCTTTTTTGGTTTGGTGGTCAGCGGTCCTGCCTGTATAACTCGTAATAGGCGGTATGGGAGACCGTCAACATGGCAGTCTTTTCAGGACACCAACATGGTGATCCGGCGGTCTGACCAGCAAACTCGTAATAAGGCCCTTTATATATTCTCCCTCCTCTATGATGAAGAGTAGATTGCACAGTTTCAGATGTTGGTATTGTTTCTTGATTGACTTCTTTAGGATCCTTGATGGAATCCTCATCTTCTTGTTGGGAAGAAGGTTGAAAAATTGGGATCTGTTGTCAATTGAGAAGTGCCTCTTCTACCAGTTCTAAAAAATGCAAGAGCAAAAGACTTTATCCAGGAAAGTTTGGGTCTTAGCAATAGATGGACATGTATTTACATATTTAGAAATTTCTTTGATGACATTGGGCCTGATATTGGAGAATGGGTTACTCCGTCACAACGATGTGGATATCCGACCCACTGAAATCTAAGGCCCATATTTATACTTTTTAGCGCCGCATTTGCGTCATTTTTTGATGCAAAATCGGCGTAAACTTACAAAATACAATTGTATTTTCTACATTTGCGCTGCTTTTGCATCAAAAAATGACGCAAATCTGGCGCAAAAAAAGTATAAATATGTGCCTAAATCCCCTAATTCCTATAGGATTTAGATTTCGGCATACAAGATATTCATCACCATTGTGGCAGAGTAAGCTGTCCACCAATATCTAAATCAGGTCCATTGACTTCTAACAGGAGTCCTTGAGCTGAGGGGCTGGACTCCAGAGTAGCTAGTTCTGCAAGAATTGTATCTACTTTCATTAAAAGCCTCTGGGATATGGCTGCGTTGACACTGCCAGTAAAAGATATCACAAGCTGAATCCGGCAAGATAAGTGTCCAACACCCACAGACCTCTGATGTCCTACACATCCATATCACAGCCAGGTGTCACTCATGAGCAGAAGCTAATCCCATGTAATCAGTCCCATATAGCTTTTATATTTTTGAAGTCGAAGTACGGTGCAAACTCGTCTTGAAGGTTTTGAAGTGCTCTACATGAGCATCAGTTACCATTCACAACTAACCATTCAATTTTTGTAGGTGCAGGAATATTAAGCGATTTTCCCGGAATCATAGGTTGTTGAGCTGATGCTGAGACTCAAACCTGGTTCTCCAGCTCAAAGGTTTGGTTCCCCAGCTCCACAGTCGGCAGCTCTGGCCATTATGCTACATCAACTCTCCTGTCCCTTAGTCATGAAGGGCAGGGAAGTAACGAGGGATAGGTGGCTCAAGCTTTCTTACGATAACTCAGATCCCTCACTCAATCCATTGCTTTGGGTGGGAGAACACCAGCCCGGCACATCTCCTTCAGTTCTTAAATTGTGTCAGTGTTTCCAGATGCTTGGCCCCAGTACTTATTTTTAAACTCCATTACTTATTTATGAGAGTACTCCACATGGTGGCGCTCTCAGCCTATTTTTGGGCAGAACATATAGGCCCTCATTACAAGATTGGCGGTATTGACCGCCTACCACCACGGCCGCCAACATACCGCCGCCATGGCTACCAGCCGTCTACGCGTATTATGACTGCCGGCGGTATACTGCCAGAAATCTGGTGGAACACCGCCAACGGTTATGTCAGCGGACGGCGGTAAGGCAGCGCTGCTGTCAGCAGCACCGCCACGCCAGCAAAACACCTCTGACCGTATCATGAGCAATGATACGGCCTGGCAGTGTTTTACTGGCGGACTCTGCTGCTGGCAGCAGCGCCGCAGACCGTCTCCAGCCGGAGGAACCCCTGCAAGCAGGTAAGTCGGGTTCTCCGACCAGAGAGGGGGGTGTGGGGTGTTGTGTGTATGTGGGGGGGTGTATGTTTTGGAATGCGTGCATGCGGTTGTGAGTCGCGTTGGATGCGTGAATGAGTGATTGTGAGTGTTGTGTGTTGTCGATGCATGTGTGTGACATGGTATGTTGGTGTATTTTGCGGTGTGTTGGTATGTATGTGTGCATGCGTGGGTAGAGGTGGGTATGTGTGTGTGCATGTGTGTATATGGGTGCGTGTGTGGGTGTGTATATGTGCGGGGGCAGGAGCGGGTGGGGGAGGACTCTGCGGACGGGGTGGGGTCGGGGGAGACCCCTATCAGTGCCCGGGACGGGATTCCCTGGCACTGATAGTGCCTACTGCCATGGTTTTCATGGCGGTACAGAAACCACAGAAACCATGGCGGTAGGCCGGCTTGTAATCCCGAGGGTGGGAATGTGATGGCCGACAGGCTGGAGACCGAAGTCTCCAGCCCAGCGGCCGTTACCACCCTGGCGGTCGGTGTGTTAAAGTGGAAGTGTTGGATGGCGGTAACCGCCATGGTCGTGATCCCATTTTTTTTACCGCCGGCCTGTTGGCGGTATTACCGCTGCTTTAACACCGACAGCAAGGGTTGTAATGAGGGCCATAGTGATTCAATACATTACAAAATAATAAACTTGCACTTTCATGCCATCCCTACAGCTTGAGGTGGCCTGCAATAGTCAAAATGTCACACTTGTTTAAGTGTCATGGATAGTAGGAAATGCTGGCACTGCCATTCAGCAGCAGTGGGAGCAGCTGTGGGTGGTGCCGGCTGCTGTGAAATACCTTTGGCCCAAGCACTTGTATTTTTACAAATAGAGCGCTGCCACCCTCCTCCTGGCTATTAGCAGCATTAAAGCTGTGTCTCCATGAACCAGTGAGGGGACATCATGCGCAAATACCCTAGAAAGACCAAAGGGTGTAATAAGACTGCTTTAGACTATCATCGCCACATTATCCAGAAACAAACTCCTTCTATTAACCAGCCTCCTCCATGTAGCACTCGATATTTCTCATGCAAGGTTTTATTTTTTAAAGAGGGTGTCAGAAGTGCGGATATCGCACTGCAAAGGCACCCTTCATAATGAGCACCTCCTTAGATCTATTTATACTGAATTGCGCAAGAGGTAGCTAATGAGTGTCTGCAGTAATTGCCAATTAATTAGCTCTCCAACATAACAGGCGCTTTCCAAATGAGGGCCTAAATGGTGTCTTTATCATGTGGACAATAACAGACGGTTCTGCTCTCTTGATTACCTTGAGATGAGATTATGCGGGAGAGGGAGAGCGCATCAGCGGTCTCTCCACATTAACATCAGCAGCAGGGACTTCCTTGCTGGTGCATGGAGTCTGTGGTTGGAATGCGGGATTTTATGTGATCTGCACATGTTTACAGAGCTTAATTTGTAAAACATGAAGTGCCAGGACCCAAGGCACTTCAAAGGAACTGCTGCGGAATGCCAGCACTATGTTTGCCTATGTGCTAGTTTGACCATTTTAAAAGAAACACAGTGCTGATGAATTCAGCTGAACAGTAAACTCACAGCACCACCATGTGATGAAATACCATAATAGGTGTAGGTGTTTAGAAATAAGTTCTGGTGCCAAGCACCGGAAAAGCCGGCACAAATTAAGCACTGCTTTTATATAATGTGTTTTTATTTTGGGTTTATTTACCAGGATGTTAGTGGGTCAATGACATTTAAATGGGCAGGGGAAAAGATATCAACAACAGGGCGCGAAGATTCAGGTAATCAAATGAGTCTGGGGTGAGGGACACTTGAATTATTCGATAGGGGAGCAACTATTGTGGGGCAGGGTTAACTAAATTAAGTGCCAAGAAAAGGCAAATTTTGCAGTGCCATGTGGCACACTGTATGGCAGTATTACTGCACTATTTTGTTACTTCTACAAAGTAAACACTGTCTGGGTATGGTTGCTCTTCGGTAGTATCAATTTAACATCTAAATGCAGCAATTCAGCAAAAGAAATGTGACTGTAAGGACTGTGCCACTGTGTGGTAGCGTGTATGGCAGCGGTTTTTGTTACTTTTGATCCGTTAGAGCTAGAAAGACTTTCTATTGCGTTAAAATCTGCAGATTAGGCAGAAGGTGGTAGATGGTGTGGCAAGTGCAACAAATTCATGCTACATGTGCAGAATCGCATAGGTCCAGTGACCCCGGTTGGGGGTTCCAGCTTCCCTTTTTACGGGCACACTGCAGGTTGATTTCTTGCAATTTCCCAACTCATACTATTTACTATATTATGCTATGTTGTATTATGATACATTGTAATATTATGGGGGTCATTCCGACCCCGGTCTGCGGCGGAAGCCGCCGGCCTGGCTGGAACCGCCAGAATACCGCTGCGCGGTCAAAAGACCGCCGCGGGTATTCTGGGTTTCCCGCTGGGCTGGCGGGCGACCACCAGAAGGCCGCCCGCCAGCCCAGCGGGAAACACCCTTCCATGAGGATGCCGGCTCCGAATGGAGCCGGCGGAGTGGAAGGGGTGCGACGGGTGCAGTTGCACCCGTCGCGATTTTCAGTGTCTGCATGGCAGACACTGAAAATCTTGGTGGGGCCCTGTTACGGGGGCCCCATACCGCCATCCTGTGCCTGGCGGCCAAAACCGCCAGGAACAGGATGGCGGTCGGAATCCCCATGGTGGCGCAGCAAGCTGCGCCGCCATGGAGGATTCCCCAGGGCAGCGGAAAACCGGCGGTACACCGCCGGTTTTCCGTTTCTGACCGCGGCTGTACCGCCGCGGTCAGAATGCCCAAGGGAGCACCGTCAGCCTGTTGGCGGTGCTCCCGCGGTCGTTGGCCCTGGCGGACTTTACCGCCAGGGTCAGAATGACCCCCTATGTTTTGCCATGTAATGTTATCTTGTCTCGTCGTATCTAATCTTATCTTTTCTTGTCATATCTAATCTTGTCTTGTCATGATCTGAACTACTTCAAATTTCTCATTAACACAGTATGACTTGTAATTTAGGCCCTAATTATGAGTTTGGGGGGGTGGGAAAGGCCGCCCGCCAAACTCCAGCGGTTGGGTTCCGCCTATGCAGCAGCCCTCCTGCAGGCCCTATTATGGGTTTCCCATTGGTCCAGCGGGAAACGCAATACAACATTGACGCAGTCTCATAATAGAGCCGGTGGCAATGCTGTTGTGTGTTGGGTGCACCAGAACAGACAGTGATTTGTGCGACGCGGCTGGCCAGTGGGCTCCCATACTGCCCATGCCAAGTGCATGGGCAGTGTGGGGGTTCCCCCGTCTCTGCCAGCCTCTCCATGGTGGTGAAAATGCCGTGTAAATGCCAGCAGAGAGAGGGGTCATAATACCCAGGCCAACGCTGCTTGTAGTGCTGCCCTGGTGGATTGGGATCTCCGGCACCGCCAGGGTGGCTGAAAAGTGGTGGTGTCGGAGGTTCAACCGCGGTAAGGTCACGTTGTAATGTCGCGGTTGGACCGCCACTTTGTCGGCAGTCTGACCGCGAGGCTGGCAATCTGAAGACCATCAGCCTCGTAAACGAGGGCCTTAGTGTTGTGTGAATATTGCTGGAAGATGGAAGTGTGCTTGACCATACACACTGTTCTATCAGAATAAACAATTTGAATGAGCTTTACAATACTAGTTACCTGGATCTCAAGGCATTTTCTTTGGGTAGGTGCAACCTATTCAGATTCATGCACACATAGAGATGAACCATGCATGGCACACTACTTACCACATGACAAATGAGCAGTCACAGCTAAATTGGCCGAAAACCACACCCTGTGAAGCATTTCTGGAAAGAGAAAAAGAGTTTCTGCCGTTCCTCAGCTATGCAGATGGTCCCTGTAATCAGCTCTCATTGGGCCATTTGAACTGCTTTGAAAAGCACAAAGTTCACCCATAAAGGCATGCAGACAGTACCCATCATTTTGAAAGTTAAAAACGCATTGAAAGATCAACAGAAATACATTTAAATGCATACTTCTCAGAGAGGCAGTAAATGTTTTATGAAGCATGTTAAGAAATAAAATATGCCTATAAATCATGCATGAATGGGTAGTTTAAGAAATTGAGTTACTGGTTGGGGGGGGTGAAACCCTACTCCAGCAGCAACCACAATCCTTGTCAGGTTGAAGCTACAAATTAATCTGTGCGCAACCCTCAGTAGCTAGGCACAGAGCAGTCAGGCTGAATGTAGAGGAAATGTGTAAAGTATTTGTGCAACACTTCAAACAGTGATAACGTAAAAACATAATACAAGAAGAATCTCACACCTATTTAGAAAAATAGAGTAATCTTTAATAAATAAATCAAGACCAAAACAACATACATTCGATCAGCAGAAAAGGGTATATGCCATTTTAAAGATGTCAGTGAAAGTAGTTCCAAAAAGCACAACATGCCAACTGTGGTTATCTAGTCACGCTAGACCGGGACAAAGTCACAAGTTCAGGCTAACCAGCACCGGAAAAGCCGGCACAAATTAAGCACTGCTTTTATATAATGTGTTTTTATTTTGGGTTTATTTACCAGGATGTTAGTGGGTCAATGACATTTAAATGGGCAGGGGAAAAGATATCAACAACAGGGCGCGAAGATTCAGGTAATCAAATGAGTCTGGGGTGAGGGACACTTGAATTATTCGATAGGGGAGCAACTATTGTGGGGCAGGGTTAACTAAATTAAGTGCCAAGAAAAGGCAAATTTTGCAGTGCCATGTGGCACACTGTATGGCAGTATTACTGCACTATTTTGTTACTTCTACAAAGTAAACACTGTCTGGGTATGGTTGCTCTTCGGTAGTATCAATTTAACATCTAAATGCAGCAATTCAGCAAAAGAAATGTGACTGTAAGGACTGTGCCACTGTGTGGTAGCGTGTATGGCAGCGGTTTTTGTTACTTTTGATCCGTTAGAGCTAGAAAGACTTTCTATTGCGTTAAAATCTGCAGATTAGGCAGAAGGTGGTAGATGGTGTGGCAAGTGCAACAAATTCATGCTACATGTGCAGAATCGCATAGGTCCAGTGACCCCGGTTGGGGGTTCCAGCTTCCCTTTTTACGGGCACACTGCAGGTTGATTTCTTGCAATTTCCCAACTCATACTATTTACTATATTATGCTATGTTGTATTATGATACATTGTAATATTATGGGGGTCATTCCGACCCCGGTCTGCGGCGGAAGCCGCCGGCCTGGCTGGAACCGCCAGAATACCGCTGCGCGGTCAAAAGACCGCCGCGGGTATTCTGGGTTTCCCGCTGGGCTGGCGGGCGACCACCAGAAGGCCGCCCGCCAGCCCAGCGGGAAACACCCTTCCATGAGGATGCCGGCTCCGAATGGAGCCGGCGGAGTGGAAGGGGTGCGACGGGTGCAGTTGCACCCGTCGCGATTTTCAGTGTCTGCATGGCAGACACTGAAAATCTTGGTGGGGCCCTGTTACGGGGGCCCCATACCGCCATCCTGTGCCTGGCGGCCAAAACCGCCAGGAACAGGATGGCGGTCGGAATCCCCATGGTGGCGCAGCAAGCTGCGCCGCCATGGAGGATTCCCCAGGGCAGCGGAAAACCGGCGGTACACCGCCGGTTTTCCGTTTCTGACCGCGGCTGTACCGCCGCGGTCAGAATGCCCAAGGGAGCACCGTCAGCCTGTTGGCGGTGCTCCCGCGGTCGTTGGCCCTGGCGGACTTTACCGCCAGGGTCAGAATGACCCCCTATGTTTTGCCATGTAATGTTATCTTGTCTCGTCGTATCTAATCTTATCTTTTCTTGTCATATCTAATCTTGTCTTGTCATGATCTGAACTACTTCAAATTTCTCATTAACACAGTATGACTTGTAATTTAGGCCCTAATTATGAGTTTGGGGGGGTGGGAAAGGCCGCCCGCCAAACTCCAGCGGTTGGGTTCCGCCTATGCAGCAGCCCTCCTGCAGGCTCTATTATGGGTTTCCCATTGGTCCAGCGGGAAACGCAATACAACATTGACGCAGTCTCATAATAGAGCCGGTGGCAATGCTGTTGTGTGTTGGGTGCACCAGAACAGACAGTGATTTGTGCGACGCGGCTGGCCAGTGGGCTCCCATACTGCCCATGCCAAGTGCATGGGCAGTGTGGGGGTTCCCCCGTCTCTGCCAGCCTCTCCATGGTGGTGAAAATGCCGTGTAAATGCCAGCAGAGAGAGGGGTCATAATACCCAGGCCAACGCTGCTTGTAGTGCTGCCCTGGTGGATTGGGATCTCCGGCACCGCCAGGGTGGCTGAAAAGTGGTGGTGTCGGAGGTTCAACCGCGGTAAGGTCACGTTGTAATGTCGCGGTTGGACCGCCACTTTGTCGGCAGTCTGACCGCGAGGCTGGCAATCTGAAGACCATCAGCCTCGTAAACGAGGGCCTTAGTGTTGTGTGAATATTGCTGGAAGATGGAAGTGTGCTTGACCATACACACTGTTCTATCAGAATAAACAATTTGAATGAGCTTTACAATACTAGTTACCTGGATCTCAAGGCATTTTCTTTGGGTAGGTGCAACCTATTCAGATTCATGCACACATAGAGATGAACCATGCATGGCACACTACTTACCACATGACAAATGAGCAGTCACAGCTAAATTGGCCGAAAACCACACCCTGTGAAGCATTTCTGGAAAGAGAAAAAGAGTTTCTGCCGTTCCTCAGCTATGCAGATGGTCCCTGTAATCAGCTCTCATTGGGCCATTTGAACTGCTTTGAAAAGCACAAAGTTCACCCATAAAGGCATGCAGACAGTACCCATCATTTTGAAAGTTAAAAACGCATTGAAAGATCAACAGAAATACATTTAAATGCATACTTCTCAGAGAGGCAGTAAATGTTTTATGAAGCATGTTAAGAAATAAAATATGCCTATAAATCATGCATGAATGGGTAGTTTAAGAAATTGAGTTACTGGTTGGGGGGGGTGAAACCCTACTCCAGCAGCAACCACAATCCTTGTCAGGTTGAAGCTACAAATTAATCTGTGCGCAACCCTCAGTAGCTAGGCACAGAGCAGTCAGGCTGAATGTAGAGGAAATGTGTAAAGTATTTGTGCAACACTTCAAACAGTGATAACGTAAAAACATAATACAAGAAGAATCTCACACCTATTTAGAAAAATAGAGTAATCTTTAATAAATAAATCAAGACCAAAACAACATACATTCGATCAGCAGAAAAGGGTATATGCCATTTTAAAGATGTCAGTGAAAGTAGTTCCAAAAAGCACAACATGCCAACTGTGGTTATCTAGTCACGCTAGACCGGGACAAAGTCACAAGTTCAGGCTAACCGCAATAGAGTGCGGGCTCTCTGAACACAGTACCTTAATCCCGGATGTGAAAAGATGCTGAGTTCTGCATTGAGGATGCATCACGTAGCAGAGGCGATGAGAGGTCCGGGTGAGGAGATAAGTCACACATTGATGGTTCAGGGGAGCTGTGAAGTGCAAGACAATAACTTGCTTGGAGATGCGTTGCACAGCAGTGGTTAAGATGGGCTGCAATTGTGACACAACGTCCTTGCGTCAGGGATATCCGTGCAGCAGAGGTGATGCGTCAGTTCTGCAGGAAATGCGCTACGGAAGAGATGTGTTGGTATGGCTGAATCTACAGATGGGCTGCAGAGCATTTTCAGGCCCAATTCCAATGGGCCAGGACTGGGGTGCCACCAATAGGGATGATAGGACTCACAGATGGCAGAGCCCAGGTGCTGGGTTCAAGAATGCTGGAAGCCTGTTCTGTCCCTAAGGCTTCTGATCAGGAGTCCAGCCAACTAGCCTTTGGAGTCACTCTGGGGTCCTGGGTGCAAGATCTGGTCCTTTCCACCTAGGCAAGAGGGCAGCAGAGCAGCAGGTCAGCACAGCAGCGCAGCAGTCCTTCAGGGCAACAGTTCAGCAGAGTGGAACTCCTTTCAACAGCACAGCAGCCCTCCTTCCTGGCAGAGTCCACTGTCTAGAAGTGTACTGCAGAGTTAGGTCTAAGCGTCCAATATTTATACCTGATGCCCACTTCGAAGTCAAGGAAGCTTCTAGAGGTTTCTACCCTCATGAGATGCGAGGCATACCCTTACTCCCTGTTCTGGTGCTAGCCTGTCTGGGGTCAAAAATGACCAGACAAACCCATTGTGTGAGTGGTCAGGCAGAGCCTTTGTGATGTGCAAGTGTGGTAGATGACATTGTCTCCCTCTCGTTAACTCAGAGTGGCCCATTCTGCCAACACCCATCTTCCCTTTTTCTCACTGTTTGGGAGCTATACACAAAGATCAATTGCTAGTTACATATAGTCATGTGACCCAGGAACAGGCTGCAGGCATCAATGGTTAGGACAAGAAAATGCCAACTTTCTCAAAGTGGCATTTTCAGAATTGTGAGTACAAATCTGACTTTACCGTCACGGAGGGCTTTTAATTACAATTCTTTAGACACCAAACTTGAATCTGTGCCTGCTCCCAATTGGAAGTTACAGCCTATTAAATGTAATAAGGTAATACCAATGTTATCCTATGTGACAGGCAAGCCGTGCAATAGTGAAAAATGTATTTAGGAGTTATTCACTACCAGAACATGTAAAACTTAAAAGTACTTTTCCAACTTTTTAAACTTTTTAAATATACTGTACCCTGCCTTCTGGGCTGTTCAGAGCATACCCCAGGGTTGACTTCTGTGTATTAAAAAAGGAAGGTTTGGGTCTGGCAAATGTTTTTTTTACCTGGTTGCCAAGGATGTTTAAAAACTGCACACATAGGCTGCACTGGCAAGCCTAAGGCATGCTAAAAGGCCTACTTAAGTGGGTGGCAGAATAGTCAGTTTAAACCTTTATTTTGGCCACATCCATTACCATAAAAGTACAGGAAAAATAGGCTAAAATGCAACACATTTCAGTAGAAGCAACTAAAGAAATCATCATGTGAAAAACATAAAAAAACAACGCCTTACAGAGTAAGGAAATAACATTAATCTCAGTTGCATTCTTCTATCTACATCAGAAACTCAGAATATTAGCCACATTTCAGATATAAGAGAAGGACACCACAACTATTATAAACCTGCCCAGTGAACAAGTACAAATAAAATTTGTATTCGCTACACAATGTATAAAATAAATTCATAATAGATCCAGAACAACTAAAAAGGCAGTGCTGCTACAAAAAGATTAAAAACAGATTAAAACAGATAAAACAAGTTAAAACACCATTGAATTCCTTCTTTTGATAGCATCTCTTAGGAGGGAGGAGACATTAACTCAGATCGTGGGAGACTCTAGGGATTGAAGATACTCCAAGGCAGCCAGGGTGGAGCAAGTGTCTCGCTTCCTAATCATGGGGAGTAAATACAATTTGGTGAGATCCTGATAAAATTTACAAAAGAAGACAAAATGGAACAAACTTTGTGGGGAAGTTTCATCACATGGGCATATCACAATGCTAAACACATCATGCTGCCCCAAGGGAAAATTCAGGTTCCATCTAACAAAACCCAGTCCTGAGTGTGTTAATATCGTTCTCTCCCACGTAGAATCTATCCACCCCAGATATGCTGCTATTCTCGGTGTATTACTCAGGGCTTTGTAGCCTCTAACCGTAGTTTTAGGAAATTCTTTTGCAGCCCAGGGATTCTGTTGACAGGGTTTCAGAATTATAGAAGAACTGCAAAACCCCCGGTCCCCAGCTCCCCAGGGCTTCACATTTTGAAACCATGGAATTTTTAGCCCTCTATTGCACACCAGGCAATCAATAATGATTTACCTATTGAAAGCAGCCTAAGGGTTTGTCCAAATTGAGCACCACAGCAACAGAGGGGCAAGACAAATGGAATCCTGCACATATTCCAAACCTCACTCCTGATGCAAGTTGAGGATGGAACAAGTGGGTGGGGCACCCAGGAATTTCCTCGGAACTCCATTGTGCACCCCCTGGAGTGTCTTGGGATTGTTATAGCCCCAAATACCTGCATCATACATCAAAATGGTGGCACAATAAGTGATGCAGGCCCCTTAGCAGCATTTCATTTACATGCCCAGGGTACATGTGGTACCATTTTACTGGGGTCATAAAAGCAAATTAGATATGTCAATTGGATGTAAGCCAGTTCTACCATGTTTAAAGGAGAGAGCCCACAATAGCACCTTAGCACTGGTTAGCAGTTATAAAGTGTGTAGAGTCCTAAAGCCAGCAAAAATGAAATCAGCAAAACAGGAGGGTTGAAGGGAAAACATTATGGGAGAACCACATAAAGGATGCCAGGTTTAAAAAAGCAGTTAGGTACTATCCTAGATCTTTAATATATATTTGGAAAGAGGAAACAGACTAGCCACTTTTTCTTATTTTCATAGGCATATAATACAGGGAGTCCAGAATTATTAGGCAAATGAGTATTTTGACCACATCATCCTCTTTATGCATGTTGTCTTACTCCAAGCTGTATGGGCTCGAAAGCCTACTACCAATTAAGCATATTAGGTGATGTGCATCTCTGTAATGAGAAGGGGTGTGGTCTAATGACATCAACACCCTATATCAGGTGTGCATAATTATTAGGCAACTTCCTTTCCTTTGGCAAAATGGGTCAAAAGAAGGACTTGACAGGCTCAGAAAAGTGAAAAATAGAGAGATATCTTGCAGAGGGATGCAGCACTCTTAAAATTGCAAAGCTTCTGAAGCGTGATCATCGAACAATCAAGCGTTTCATTCAAAATAGTCAACAGGGTCGCAAGAAGCGTGTGGAAAAACCAAGGCGCAAAATAACTGCCCATGAACTGAGAAAAGTCAAGCGTGCAGCTGCCACGATGCCACTTGCCACCAGTTTGGCCATATTTCAGAGCTGCAACATCACTGGAGTGCCCAAAAGCACAAGGTGTGCAATACTCAGAGACATGGCCAAGGTAAGAAAGGCTGAAAGACGACCACCACTGAACAAGACACACAAGCTGAAACGTCAAGACTGGGCCAAGAAATATCTCAAGACTGATTTTTCTAAGGTTTTATGGACTGATGAAATGAGAGTGAGTCTTGATGGGCCAGATGGATGGGCCCGTGGCTGGATTGGTAAAGGGCAGAGAGCTCCAGTCTGACTCAGACGCCAGCAAGGTGGAGGTGGAGTACTGGTTTGGGCTGGTATCATCAAAGATGAGCTTGTGGGGCCTTTTCGGGTTGAGGATGGAGTCAAGCTCAACTCCCAGTCCTACTGCCAGTTCCTGGAAGACACCTTCTTCAAGCAGTGGTACAGGAAGAAGTCTGCATCCTTCAAGAAAAACATGGTTTTCATGCAGGACAATGCTCCATCACACGCGTCCAAGTACTCCACAGCGTGGCTGGCAAGAAAGGGTATAAAAGAAGGAAATCTAATGACATGGCCTCCTTGTTCACCTGATCTGAACCCCATTGAGAACCTGTGGTCCATCATCAAATGTGAGATTTACAAGGAGGGAAAACAGTACACCTCTCTGAACAGTGTCTGGGAGGCTGTGGTTGCTGCTGCACGCAATGTTGATGGTGAACAGATCAAAACACTGACAGAATCCATGGATGGCAGGCTTTTGAGTGTCCTTGCAAAGAAAGGTGGCTATATTGGTCACTGATTTGTTTTTCTTTTGTTTTTGAATGTCAGAAATGTATATTTGTGAATGTTGAGATGTTACATTGGTTTCACTGGTAATAATAAATAATTGAAATGGGTATATATTTTTTTTTGTTAAGTTGCCTAATAATTATGCACAGTAATAGTCACCTGCACACACAGATATCCCCCTAACATAGCTAAAACTAAAAACAAACTAAAAACTACTTCCAAAAATATTCAGCTTTGATATTAATGAGTTTTTTGGGTTCATTGAGAACATGGTTGTTGTTCAATAATAAAATTAATCCTCAAAAATACAACTTGCCTAATAATTCTGCACTCCCTGTAAAGTAAATAAGCTCAAATGGACTTTGGGTGACTCTTCTGTGCTAATGGTAATGCAACCATCCTCTGCTCAGGCACACAACAAAAAAATCAGCTAAGAAAGCCGGGGAAGTGAGTTGTGGGAGAATACAGTTTGGCAAAAGACAGTAAATTGCATCACAGATTATAACTCATTGGCTTGTATGTACAGAGCCTCTATTTTGGGTGGAGATTCTCACCGCATAGTAGACATATGCATTCCCACCCCTTACATGTGGTGGTGGGGAGAGGTATACAATTAAAATTCAGCAAACAGCAAAGTTCTATTAGTACTTTTACAGACATATTTTAAAAATAATTGGGGCAACCAAAGTTCTACACAGGTGGAGGTCTGAATGAATTGAAAGTACAAGGAAACAGGCATCTCCTGGCACCACCTGCAAATAAAAGTAATACACACATTCAATCATTACCAGTAGAAGCACAGAAAATACATTATGCACCCAGGGCTCTGGCCTCTTCCCCTTATGCTCCAACACATTGTGGAGCAATACATCGGCGACAGTTGTGATGTATGCTGTTGTGTGTGTATATGTGTGTGTTTTGGACATGCAGCATATAACAATGTGTCTTTGAGTGCATATAGAATACTGTTAGATGTGATATGTGTCATGTAATTTTATATTTCACTAACCAATTAGCTAGTTATCATTTTCTAAGTATGTGCATCTGTTATATTTAAATATTTACAATGTGCACATGGAAATTCAGTACCTATGATCTGAGAAAAAGATCTCCTCCTCAGACATAGTCCATCCTTCTTGATCAGTTCATCAATCTTTATTCAAATAAGTTGTCATATCCAAAATGTAGTTGATGCCCAAAATGCAAAGCTTTTGCTCTATTGGTACCACTGCAGGCAACACGTGTTTCGCAACACTGTAGCTTCTTCAAAGCTGAAATAATTTAAATTTTATTTTTGCCTCCTATTGATTGCTGATCGATTCATAGAATTTTCAAATATTTAAGTCCTCATTTAACTAAAATTTCAAAATGCTCTTTCTTGTCAAACAATCAATACACCAACCCCAAATCAAGGGAATCCAAAGTTAAAATCCAAAGTCAAAAGACTGGTCCCAATACGACCGCTAGCAAATAAATATTATAATAAATTATTATACTTATTGTTGGGTGTGGTGGTACCAGTATTTGTATTTATGACATCAACTACATTTTGGATGTGACAATTGATGTTTTTATTTCAATAACGATTTGTTACTCTGATCCGCAATGATGGACTATTTCTCAGGAGCAGTTCTTTTTTTCTCTGATCATAGATATTCAATTTCCGTATGGACATAACACAGATTGGGCCATGTGGGTACCAAGTGCTGGGCTAATTTATCCTGTTCCCCAAATTATTTAGATCTATAAAATTTTACAATTTGGTTTGTGTGGATGTGATCTGGTGTGCTTTACCTGAATGCGTGTGTGTGTAATCTCCAATTAAATTGTGCCAATGGCCATATGGACCTTTTGTTATAGACTGGAAGTGTATGTAAGGAGTTAGCATCAGCACCAAAAGTGAATAACAGAAAAGCCTTTTTGGCTGCACAATAACGACAGAGAGGATGGATTCAAACCATAAAGGTTTACTAGAAAAGTAGTCAGAGCTACAAGAAAGAAAAGAAGTAATCAGCGTATCAAATAAGCATATATATCAACTATTTTATTCAATGTGAAATTATTTATTATATAGATGGCAATGCAACTCATAACTAAATCAATAAATTAGATGCAGAACATAGAATATATCAGCTCCATTTAGGAACTTCCCTAAGCTAAATAAAGCATTGAGAGTGGAAGGCAACATTCTAAGCAGAAGGTTTCAGCCTCAGATTCAGGGTAAAAGAGGCATAGGCATTCAATAGAGAAACTCAAGACCACAAGGTAGGGGAACCAGCAGAGTCAGCGAAAGGTCTTCCCTCGGTGAAGTCAGGACAAGATCTACCATACACCAGGGATCTTCAAACTGGGGGGCTGGCCTCCCTAGAGGGGCTCAAGTGATCCCAGGGGGGGCACCAGGCTCTGGCCAAAAGAAGGATTATGCAGATAATAGTGCGTTGTTTTAAGCAGAAAAATATTTATTGCATTTTTAAAAGGTAACAGAACTTAACTGCAATGTTCAAATAAGTCTAGACATATTTAAACATTGCCAACTTAATAGAATAATTATGAAAAATCCTGAGGGGCGGGCCCGATGATAAAATTTTTCCCACTGAGGGGGGGAGCATCGCAATAAAATGTTTGAAAACTACTGTACTATACTATTCTAAGAGATGCACAATTATACGAAACAGAATTCTCCGGAAGCCTCATCCCACTAACTCCCTCTGGATGGGCCAATCAGAATACACCTTCTTCTGGGAGCAAGCAAACTCCCTAAGTTCCCATCACCAAACAAAGGAGCACACAGCTGCACGTCCTCGAAAGTATCTGCAGTCCAGTCTGCCTTGTACAGGAGGCTTTCTTCCATCTCTGTGCACAGCACAAGGCACGACAAAGCTGCAATCAACTTTTCATAATAGAACATTTCCCTAAGCTAAAATAGTGACTGCTATTCCAACTAATGAAGAAGATAAGACACCTGCAAGGGAAAGAGAAATGTGAAACCACATAGAAATCAATTGTGCATGTCTTAAAGAAATGCTTCCAGTGGCTCGGCATACTCGCAGTCAGGCTAACCTTAGAAAATTACATTTAAGTGAATGGAATTGATCATAAGCAATCCATTAATTACACATCATTTATATCAATGTGACTTGTTTTATTGATATAATGCCACATATCAGCACACAGATTAACATGTTGGCACACTGCTTAACATACAATTAGTAAATTAAGGAGCCCTAAAGATGTACTGCTCCAGGTGTCTGCAACATCTAAAGATATTTGATTTTTTTCTTTATTGTATTTCCCTCTGTTGATTCCTATGCAATGTGCTTGCAGTAAGTGTGAGTGTCCATGTGTGGTGTGTGTGACTAACGCTAAGGCTTGATGGGAGACTGTCTGGGCTCTACTACTAAATGACTCTATGTTGATGTAACTTACTGAATTGCAACTGGATTGCCCCTTTGTGTTGGTTTTCGTCTTGCAGGGCCTTCCCTGTTCTTTGTCTTAATTTTCCATTTACCCCTCATCTTTTTAGTACATATTCCCGCGTTTTAGGGTAATCTCCCCTGCCAGTCCCACATTTGCCCATAAAAAGTAGAATTATGTGTATGTCCTTCTCCGCACTGCCAGCTTTAAATGTCACTCCTGAAAGACTGGGCAGGCATAGAAGTAGATCTAAACACAGTTTTGTGAATTGTATTTACGAGTATGAGAACTAGCACTACGCGAGTACTACTACCTATTCTGATAGACTTGCCCCCTGCTTTCTGCAAAAGATGTCGTCTGTAGAATCAATTTTAGTTCTGAATAATTGTATAGGCAGCATTAACTGTTGCAAAATTCATGATTTTCATGTTGATGTACGTAAGTGGAAAAACTATGTGATTTGCTCAGTTTTTCATAAACCTGAGATACTACTAAAAAAGTGGCTTATATCATTCATCGTCTGAGAGAAATATAGACAAGTATCATGTATACAAACCTAAGTGACAGAGCGTTGTCACACCCTTCGTTGTATGGCCCGTAACACTTCCTTATGGAGAGAAGTTGGTTTAATTGGGGTAACATGGCACTGAAAGTTAAGCTACTCAGAGAGGGTGGGTGTGGAGCTTCAAGAGGAGTTTAAAGTTGTTTTGCACCTATTTACTGACATCAAAGATCAGAGAGCTTAACAGGAAAACAACTATTGTCAGATTTAAAGAGGCCTAGCATTTTACAAGAAACCCATCTAGTGCCAAGAGACCCACACAATTTTGCTTCCAGATCGGGTAATACCAGATATGTTTCTTCTTTCAGCTCCTGCTTGGGCCGAGGTTGTATTTTGGTACATAGAAGAGCAAATGTTAAACTGTCTCAGAAATTTGAAGACCTTGAGGGCAAATTCATAATTCTAGATGATTGACTTGAGGGACAAAAGGTTGCATTGGTTAACAGGTATGCCCTAAATGTAAATGCACTTAGGCCCATATTTATGGTATATAAATAAATATGAATGCCGGCTAACGCCATTCCTCAGGACCATCTTAACGCCATGCCAGGGGCCCACAATGGCAGACCTAATATTTATAAAAAATACTTACCTCTACTTACCTGGGATGAAGTCCCCCATTCTGCGTGTCCCTCTGGTGTGGGTGGGGGTGTTCCAGGGTCTTGGGGTGGGCATCTGTGGATCCATTTCATGGTGTTTGAACATGGAAATGGGTCCACAGCCACCCTAATGCCTGGTCAATGGCAGACCTAATATTTATAAAAAATACTTACCTCTACTTACCTGGGATGAAGTCCCCCATTCTGCGGTGTCCCTCTGGTGTGGGTGGGGGTGTTCCTGGGTCTTGGGGTGGGCATCTGTGGATCCATTTCATGGTGTTTGACCATGGAAATGGGTCCACAGCCACCCTAATGCCTGGTCTGACCCAGGAGTTAGATAATGGGTCTAAGCAGGCTTAGCACCATTATCTGGGCCCACCTACTCCTTGCGCATGGTCTCTGCGCCGGAATATAGATATGGCGGTAGGGGGTTAGAGTCATTTCTAGGACGGGAATGCCTACCTTGCATCTCATTCACACAAAGTGGGTTGATGCTTCCTAGAAATGGCACTAAGCCCAATATTTTGATGCTAGGCGTGTCTAGCGCCAAAGTATAAATATGGCATTAGGTTTGCGCCGTTTTAGCATCAAAATAAATGATGCTAAAACGGCGCAAGCAGAGTATAAATATGCCCTAGTTTCTTTCACAATATTCTTTTGACAATGAGTCAAATGGAGGCAGTGTCAGTGATACGGGGTGGCTATTTTAATAGGTGCACCAGGACCAGAAGAGCCCATAACACACACTTAATAGAAGCAGCAGAGAATATAATGGATATTTGTAGTCTGATGAATATATGGTGGCAGAGACATATTGGTACCAGAGAATATACATTCTATTCTTCTTCACGTTATTCGCAATCATTCATAGATTATTGGCTTGCAACAAGTATGATTTTGTCCGGGATTTCGAATATTGTACACCTCTCCGGCACACTGTTGTCTGATCGCTCCCCAGTAAAGTTGAGACTTACCATTCTTTTGGTCCCAACTGAACCACCCTAGCTGGAGATTTCCTGGAGAGGGTTTGAAAGACCCTGTGTTTCTTGGAGACCTTCAAGAGGCAATAGTAGACTATTTTAGAGTAAATCCTGGCACAGTATTTACCCATGCGAACCTCTGGGAGGCCTTCAAGGTGTATATCTAAAGTACAACACGAGACAAACATGCAGCAGGTAAACTAAAAGATATATGCCCTCAGATGGATCAATATGCCTTCAAAAGATAACCTATGTGGTATAAGAATAGCCCTTGCTTACCCTCAGCACATTTTATGGAGATCTTAAAACCGTGGAGTATAATAATAGCCCTGGATTATCTTCAGCACATATTACGGAGATCTTACAACCAGATCTCGAGGTGCTATCATCCACTGATGACCTTTACCTCACAGATGATGACTTAAACCTACATCTGAGTAGGGTGGACCACATAGTGATAATACTGACATCAGCTTTAAGAAATCTAAAATTGCCTACCTCTATGTTGTTTTTATTAGGTATGAATTATCCAATGAGGGCAAGGGAGTCCCTTCAGAAATGCACTACCTTGTGGTCACCTAACCCACTGAAAAAGTTAAAAACCCTGTTGAGGTTTCTTAACTTCAGACAGGCTTATTTGCCACATTATGCAGAGCGAGTGAAGGCAATTTCACAATTTAATTTCCCAATATTTTCTTTAAAACAAGGTATGAACAAACACACTGATATCTTGTGTACACTACAACCAGACATGCTAGAGACTATGGCCCATATGTACAAAACTTATAATGTATATTTCCTATATAGCCAATGCTAAGAAATCGCAATTTTGGAAATGCAAATTGGAATGTACGAAATTTGTGATTTCCTTTTGGCCATTCTTATGGAGTCGAAATCGCTACTAGGAAATCGCAAATTTGGAAATGCAAAACCATTTTTACCTTTGGGCCTAAGGCTCCCCCTTAAATGTAAGTGAAAAAAAATGGTGCTCCTGTAAAGCGCTCCTATGCCCTCGGGACATGGGATCTCTATTGCACTTCAAAAATTGCATTTTGGGTGCCTTTTCTCAATTTGCACATGGTACCATCAGATTGGATAGCATTTCCTAAATCCCCATTTTGTATTTAGGAAATGTTATGTACATGGGGTTTGGAAATCGCAAATAGGAAATCTCTATTTGCGATGCCACAGAGCTCTTTTGTACATTGGAAAAGGCTGTTTTGCATTTAACGGGCCAAAATTGCGATTCAGCCCATTAAGAAATGCAAAAGGCTTTCGTACGTATGGGCCAAAATATTTAAAGACTAGGTATAGCAAGACAAACCTAGGAAGAACTGTACCAAGCAACTCAGGTTACACATATGTAATTTAAAATGAGGGACGGATGACTCCTATAGCATACCATATCACACTTGTATTCTCCAGCCGAAGCACATTTTACTTCCATAGAGAAAATTCTTGCAGCTGTGGAGACAGTCATTATGAAAGAGTGCCTATTGCTGTAGGCAAAACTAATTTTTGTGGGTTCTCCCTTCCCAAACAACAAGCTGCCACTAAGGCAAGCATTCCCAATGCGTGTGCTTTGCACTCGAGGTTGGTGCAGTAGGCCTCGTTATTAAGTGTAGTTGATGTAAAGTTTGAATATGATCCGAATATATTTCTTGAATATGAACTGAATTTAACTCAGACTCTGCAAGCGCTCCCCATTGAATCATATCTTGGTGTGTTTTATACAGCCATGCCAGCACAACCTGCAGTGGGTACAAAACACAAGTACTCAGCAGACTGCACAGCTGTGTAGGGTGTGGGTAAAACCTATGAATTCCACATGCAGCACACCTACACCAGAATTCAAGGTGACAGCACCCCACAACATGCAGGAATTTATGCCTTAATGCTTGTGTTACTGAGGACTGATCTCTCAGTTCCTGCACTTATTTTGTCAGATTCATCCTTCTATGTGCAAGAATACAATGTAGTTTTGAAACACTGGTGCGTGAATGAATTCAAAGATTCAAAGGGAAACCGAATGAGCATATCTTACAGGACAAGCTTCCACTTGTCCATATTATGCACACTTTGGGCCATCCCCATGATGGGATTCATTCCAAACGAGACAGTGCAACTGACCTAGCCGCAAAGGTTGCAGTGCAGACTGTTAAACTAGCAGTCATAACCAGATCTCAGACAGAGCAATAATAAAAAGTGAAACACGGTTGTCACTCTTGAATACTTCTGCATCCTCATTTCAGATAACACACCTGTGGTTTTCATATCCGATTAAATACGCTGTTTAGATTAGACCTAATTAAAGCAGCTCATGAGGGGTTAGTGTCTGCTCATGCTTGGAAAACTACAACTAGGAGAAAGGTACAGCAATGCTTCTAGTGGGCATGTTTACTTAAGCAAGCCAGAGAATATGTTTGACAATGTAATATTTAATAAAAGATTTAAAATTCTAGTGTCTGAAGGCTTGAACAGACTTCCCTCACAGTCTCAAATCTACCATTTAGAATTGTACATGTAGTCCATTTCAGGTCAATAAATTCTGTTATCCCATGTAAGTACACATTAATGGCAATCAATTCACGTTCTTGATTCCCATGGGTCTGGCCGCAGAGGAATGGAGATGCTTGTGCAATCGTAAAGAGTGTCCTATAGCCACAGCAGCAGTCCATACATTTCATACAGACAATGGTCCTGCGTTCACCTCAAAAACGTACAAAGATGCTATGCCTGTTCCAGCAGTATGATGGGCAACCTGTTTTGATCAGACAGTAAGGGATTAATTGAATGAACTAATGGCACACTTAAACAAGCCCTGACTGCTAGGATGCTTAATTCAGGTCTTAGTTGATACCATCACCTGTATGGAGTTCGGAGAGCACTGCACAACTTGCCTAGAGGAGTGCTCTTTGGAGTGCCTATGTTTATCCCTGACCTAGATAATACTGGGAAGATGGTGAAAGAAAAATAATTTAACATGAACCAACATTTAAATATCTTCTAAAACATCCAAAGGTCACAAGCAAGTTGGAGCATTCTGAGGCCGCCATTGGCAATAGAAGGCATCATCAGCTGCTAACTGGTGGACCCCCAAGTAGCAAATCTAATTTGAGAAAGGATCCACAATAAAAAAATGTTGGCCATCCTACAGATCACTTGTTCCAATTCCTGGGGTCGAAGGCACACAAACTTTAATCCTGCCTCCGTTGTCTGGTTCAAAGAAAAACAGACAGGTGTCTATTAACCACATTAAGAAGCACTATATAGTCACTCCTGCGCAATAGACCCTCCCGGACATCAAGAAGAATTCAGAATAAAGCCTTGCAGCCTCTCCCTACTCTTAATAAATACCCCTTGGAGAGTTCAGTAACATTGCTCGCTCCGGGCCCCAGCTGGGGACGTTCAAGCTTACTGTGCATCCAGCTTTATGCCAAACAGATTTGGTGGAAAAATCGGATCCTGCAATATCTTCAGTTGTGAATGTTCTAATCAACACAGTGTTTTACCATGAAACCCTGCATGAGTCAAAATCGATTGAAAGATGCCTTTTTGAGGAACAACACTGTATGAGTTCTGCACAGATGACTTTTCATCATCCTGATCAGCCACTCTATGCCATTGATTTCTTCTATCTTATCATCCATCACTTTTGTGCCAGGTACTTAATACCATGGTGGTCCTATGTTTGGATTGCTGCTGGATCGTACCTCTTCAACATGTGGCTTCTGATGCTGAATGTAGTTGTGGTGCTAATTAGTGGATGTTACATTCTTGAAAGAACTCTACCTCAACCTGTGGTTCAAGAACTACAACCACATCTTTCTTCCCACAGAACTTAACGAGATCTCTATGCTACATCACAGTTTATCTTATGCCAAGGGTATGATTTTGGGAAAGGGCTCCTTGTCAGGTTATGGGACTGACTGAGACATTACAATCACTGTATGTTTTGAAAGTTTAAATGAGTGATGTGATTATTCCTGGTTCTATTTTAGATGACTGGGACACAGACTGTAAAACGCATTATGTCTGTTTTTGAGGCGTATGAAACTCTTGCTAATGAAGATTCCTATTTGAATACATATAATTGCGAAGAAATGTATTGTTTCACATCATTATGCACACTATTACGTAAATTAAACTAGTTACCCCAAAAAATATACAATTACACACTGTCGGCACATTGTGAAGCTCTGCTCTCTCATAGTCATCCAAATTTCTTAAAGAAATTCTGCTTGTTCCCGGGTAAGAGGAGGTCCTATCCTACTGGTTTCTATTTTCCAAAACAACTCTTAACACACTTTACTACAACAAACAAACTCATCTATTCAGAGGAGTTCAATCGGAATCTGGCTATGCTCAGATATGAGTACTGGGAAGAAATGTAGATCAGAAATGTATTGGTGAAACCAAATATTGGCAACTTTAAGGTAAAGAAGTCTTATTCTAAGCATGCATTATACCCCCAGATATGATTTTTATGAATGAAACCATTCAGCAGTCTGTGAGTTGGGACAATGCAAGACATTGAAAGGTCACTATGCCAGAGGTTGATCCAACACTGTTCACCATTTGGCAACTTTAATTAAACATTTCAGACTCTGAAATAAATGACATGATCTAGAATGAAACTTACACATCCTCACACTTCTCCCCTGAAGGCTTATACTTACGACCCTATGATTTTAACACATGCATACATAATTTTATTTTCATCACTTCTCATCCAAACGCTAATTGCCCTGATCCTGTTATAAAAATGCATACCTGAAGTTGTCATTACATTACATCTTGGGAAGTCAGCCTCCTAGCAGCTGACTTCCCAGTTATTTAAGGCGCTCTGCAGCAGACGCGCGCAGCAGGCCCGCCGCGGGCGTACAGAAGGCACGCACAAGGCAAGCCCGTTTGCGCCCATCTGCGCCAGGACGGGCCCAGGGGCCTGGACCCCTGTCCAATCCGTTCCCAAAAGATTGGTGTACGATTCCAAATTCCTCTATGCATGCAGACCCGCCAACCCCCGAGATAGGAATCAAGCCGGAGGAATATATTAAGCTTTTCTCTCCAATTACGACTGATATTCATACACATGCTCAAGTTGCTGCGCACAATAATATCGTTACGAATGACACACAGGAAGAACAGTAAGCAGTCTCTGTTTTGCTAATTGTAGATCCCTAGTGGCGCATAAATTAGACGTTAACCTTCTTCTAAGTACGCAGAAACCCACAGTGTTTCTCCTAACAGAGACTTGGCTCCATGAGAGGTCAGGGCCGGATATGGCTCTGGCTTTGCCCAGTGATTATTGTATAAAGAGATTGGACAGACCCTCAGGGAAAGGAGGATTGCCAACATTTTTAAAGACACAGTAAGAGTTTCTACGTACCCCCTTCACCTCCCTGATTATGAGAGTCTTCTCTTTTCCATTTATTTTAACCCTCAGAATACCCTTGCAGGTGCCCTAATTTAAAGGCCTTCTGGTCCAGCACAAAAATGTCTTGATGCCCTCCCTGAGAACATTGCGGACCTGGTTTGTGCCAGACCGAATTTTACGATACTCGGGGATTTTAACATCCATGTGGAAAGCACAAATAATGCAGCAACAACTCTTATAGACGATATGAAAGCTTTAGATCTTACTCAGCTGGGTAGGGGCCCTACCCACAATAAAGGGCACACCGTAGATCTGGTTTTCAGCAATTCTTCTGAATTAGGCACCCTCCCCCCTTCACCACTAGCCTGGTCAGACCATATGTTAATTCCGCTGACCTATTCTCTTAAAAAATCCACCACAACCTCCTACACAAGATCTCAACTGTACAGACGGTGGCACTTGTTGAATGCCAAGGAATGGAGTAGCGCTTTAAATAATTCTACACCAACTTTTAACGGAAATATAGTCGACTCTTCAATAGCCTTCAATAGGTGAATAATCAATAGCTTGGATCCTACGCTTCCGCTAACAATTAGGACAGTTGATAAGCGGAAAAAAGGGCACCCTTGGTTTTCTCCCCAGCTTCCAGCCCGGAAAAGAGAATGTAGATGCCTTGAAAGAAAGTGGAGGAAATCATATGATAACTCTACAAAAGAAATACAGGGCTGCTATCAGACAATTTCACGCAGAAATCAAATCTGCACAGAGCAGTTACTATGCAACAAAGATAGATCAATCAGCCAACTCTCCTAAAGAAATCTTCCGTATTCTAAAAGAAATAGTAGATCCTCAGACTCAAACGGAAGCTATAGAAGCCTCTGTTGAACATAGCAATGAGCTGGGCTCTTTTTAAAAAAAAAAGATTGCCGACATATATTCAGTCTTCCCCAAACAGTCCTACAGCCCCCAGAAGGGTAACGGTCCAGGTGACATGGACACAGTTAGTCTAGCTAGGATTCCGGCATTATCCACAGAAACAACGTTGAATCTGTTAACTTCTATCAAATCTTGATCCCCCCTGGACCCTGCTCCTCCTTCTATATTAGGTCAGGGAGCATCTACCATTGTTCCCATCCTGACAGATTTACTAAATCTATCACTAACTTGTAGCTCCTTGCCATCGCAGTGGAAGCATGCAATTGTAAAGCCGCTGCTTAAAAAGCCCAATCTGGATTCAGCGGTATTTAACAACTATAGGCCGATATCCATGCTACCTACTGTCGCAAAAATTTAGGAAAAGCACGTGAATACCCATCTTTCTACATTTCTGGAAGATAACCAGATTCTACACCCCTCTCAGATGGGTTTTAGGCCCTCCCATAGTACGGAGTCGGCTCTATTGGGAATGACAGAAGAAGTTAGGAAACAAATGGTTCAGGGTAAGGCCTCTGCGGTGGTGCTGCTCGACTTGAGTGCTGCCTTTGATACCTTTGACCACAGTATTCTACTTCATAGATTTAAGGGAATTGGAATCACAGGAAATGCCCTAAAATGGTTTACACATTTTCTGGATGGAAGAACCTTTCAGGTTCTAAACCGCTCGTTTTTTTCAGACAACTTTAAGACCCTTTGGGGAGTCCCGCGGGGCTCATCATTAAGCCCCACACTTTTTAATGTGTATGTGAGTCCATTGGCAAGAATAGTGGAACCCTTTGGTCTTTCGTTGATGTCTTATGCCGATGATACCCAGCGAGTAGCCTCCTTTTCGTCCTCTCACGAGTCCTTTGAATCGCAGCTTGCCCCATGCCTACGGGCAGTTTCAAATTGGATGGCTGAGTGCAAGCTCAAACTTAATGGAGATAAAACAGAGGTCCTGATTATGGGACATCATTCACTACCATCTCAAATAACACCTGTCCTGGACTCACTAGGTGACCTTCCACCCCCTAAGGATCAGATTAAGAGCCTGGGGGTATGGTTAGACCCTTGGCTCACAATGGACTATCAGGCTAAGAAAATATCTTCCACCTGTATTGGGATACTCAGACTTCTCAGAAAAGTCTTTAAAGTCCTCCCATTTATTGCCAAGAGGATTATTGTACAAGCATTAATTACCTCACGGCTGGACTATGGTAATGCACAATTCTTGGGCTCACCAGTCTATGTCAAGAAGAAGCTGCAGGTGGTTCAGAACACAGCAGCGCGCCACCTTTTTAATTTGCACAGACATCGGTCAGCCAAACCAGGCCTCACGGCTCTTCATTGGCTTCCCATGGAGCAAAGACTAAAGTTTAAGACACTATGCTATTTCCCCAGAGCTCTGTATGGTAGCGGTCCCCCACTTTTACACTCCTTAGCTACTTTTTATGAGCCCACTAGATGTCTGAGGTCTTCCTCAGCAGCACTAGCAGTGATAACGCCGATAAAAAAAGTTCGATGGGGCGGAAGATCCATGTCTTTTCATGGTGCCAGACTCTGGAACTCACTACCTCCTTCCCTGCGGCAGACGAGTCATGAACTTTCATTCTGTAGGACTTTTAAAACTTGGTTGTTTTAACACTTGTTCTTTTTGCCTACCTGAAGGAGTTTTCGCTTCAAAGCGCTGGGAAGCCTGAGGGCAGCTATGCGCTATATAAATCACACATAACATAACATAACATAGTTTGGGTAAGCTGTCCCATTGTTGGTCATCACATTCCACCCTACTGGCTGTGAAAGAGCAGTTGTCTCTAATAAAAGGAAATATGGATTTTTCTGATTCTGTCCTGGGACTCAGAGAATCTGCTGAAATAATTCAACAAATAGATTAAGAAAATATGGAAACATTGACATGCACACACTCTGTAAGTGAGTATATTCATTAAATAATATTTCCTCAGCATTAATTACCCTCAAAGAAGACTTAGGTCTTTAACAACATACCCAGGCTCAGTTAATAGCCATAATACAATTACACCGGGCTTCACACATTCTTTGATCAGATTATGTGCCTTTGCAACTGCTAAACGAGACAGCCATTTTTAAACCCTACAACATTAACACAGAAGACAATAGCTAAGAAAGAATCCACCTACCCCTTATTAAATATTGAGCAAGTGGAGGGAACCCGATTTTCTGTTACTGAAAATTCACTTGTTACATATGGCTGATACATGGAGTCATCTCCTTTCTGATTGTAACTTTCCGATTTCACAAGTGTCAGAAATATAAATCATGAGGCTGGTGCAAGACAATACTCAATTCTCATTGATTTCATTTGTGGAAATGTCCCTTTTCCCACACATGTTTCAGTGAAGATGGCCCTGTGTTTATTAGTGTTACCAGCTTCACAAATCCTCTACGTCACTCAGTACTGAGCATTTCTATTTCTTTGCATGGGATGTGTAACTATTTGAAGCCAAAGTTAAGATGTGCCAGTAACTCTGTTTCATCCATCCCAATACACCATGTACTTCTAAATAATGGTTATATTTATTGTTAACCAACATCAGGTGTTGTGGGGAAGGGTGCTGTTAAACTCATGTGATTACAGTTTCCAAAACTACCCAGTATGATGGTATTACCTTCTACCCCTCAGCTCAATGAGGATAAAGAGGTGTCCTTGGTGTAGAATTGATATGAAAGACAAATGTTGTGACACAATTAGTAGTTTTGCGAGAAAAGGAGGTCCATTTGACCTCTGCGGCTGAGACCTCCAACTTGCAAACACCTAGATCTGCTTCAGAGATACGGAGTTGCCTCCTATCCTCCTGCTCGGCTGGCTTGGGCCTGATTTAGATTTCGGCGTGTGGGTTACTGCATCACAACCATGATGGATAGCCCGTCTGCTGAAATATAAATCCCATTATATCCTCTGGGATTTATATTTCAGCAGATGGGCTATCCGCCACTGTAGTAATGGAGTAACCTGTCCGCCAAAATCTAAATCAGGCCCTTCGTTTTTTCTGGCTTTATGACTCAGCACTCTTCACCACTGCCAACCAGTGCTAAATTGCTTGTGCTCTCTTCCTAAAACATAGTAGAATTGGGTTATATCAAATTGGCATATTTAATTTACTTGTAAGTACCCAGTAAGGTGGCACTACTTGTGCACAGGACCTGTAGATTAAATCCTGCCAGTGGGCCTGCATCATTGATTGTGCCACCCACCTAAGTAGCCTTTTAAACATGTCTAAGGTCTGCAATTGCAGCCTGTGTGTGCAGTTTTAAAATGTCATTTAGACAGGGTAAAATAAACCTTTTGCCAGGCCTAAACCTCTGATTTTAAATGGATATAAGTTACCCCTAGTGTAAGCCCTGAATAGCCCACAGAATAGGGTGCAGTGTAATGTGGTACATGTACTTTTTAGTTTTACACGTCCTGGTGGAGACAAATTCTTCAATTCATTTTTCACTACTACAAGGCCTACCTTTCCCATAGGCTAACATTGGAGTTACCTTATTACATCTACTGAGTGATATAAGTGATAAGTTCCAAATAGGAGTAGATTGTCAGTACGTGTTTGGTGTCTTTGGAACTGTAGTGAAAAATCCTTTCTTCAGGGTGAAGTTGAATTTTAAGTTACAATTTTGAAAATGCCACTTTTAGAAAGTTGGCATATTCCTGCCTTAGCCATTTAGTGACGTTGGCTTGACGCTGGGTCACATGTCTGGGTGTAGCTGTGAGTTGGGCTTTGTGTATTCCTCCTAGACAGCAACACACAATAGATAGCTTAGGTGTACCTGGATGGGCCATCACTGGCAAGATGGGCTGGCAGAACTGGGCATATCCCTAGTTACACTTGAATAGGCAGTGCCCTGTCTCTACACAGAGCCTGGAAAGGAAAGGCAGGATGCCTGTGGACTTCAAAGGGAAACCTTTAGAAACTTCTCCAACTTCAAAGGAAGGCCCAGGTATAAATATTGGACCTCAGACACCAACTCTTCACTACAGTTTCGAACCGGTGGAGTCTCTGCCAGGAAAAAAGACAGCTGTGCTGCTGAAAGGTCTGTCACTCTTCTAGACTGCTGCTATGAAGGACTGGTGCCCTGCTGTGCTGTCCTGCTAAGCTCTTGCCTGGGTAAGAACGGTTGGACCCGCATCTGTTCAGCCCAGGATCCCGGAGTGATTCCAAGGGCTAGTTGGCAGGCCTCAAGGACAAAAGGCTCCAACAGCCTTGAAACCTGCACCTGGACTCTACCATCTGTGAGCCCTAACATGCCAAGTGGTGCCTCCCCAGTCCTGGACCCTGGGAAGTCTGCTGAAGATATTTTGCCAGCTCATAAGTGGATCCATCAGAACTGACACGTTTTCTCTGCTCAACTCCACTGCACTGCGATTCTCTCAACGCAAGGACTCCACATCGACCTCACAGCCTGCATTGGAACTGCCACTGTACGAAGCTTCACCGATTGTGGCCCTCGCATCGCAAAGGTCTCATCAACGGCAGCCCGACGACAATGCAGGTTCTTGCATTGCAGCCTTACAACTCTTCAGCACTCACACCTCACCTTGTCTGTGCAACACATCCTTGGCACCAGACTTTGCATCATAAGCCCTCATCGACGTGACCCTGGATGAAAACACAGGACCTCGTATTCCAGCTTCGCAGCTCCTCAGAACCAAAGCATCCTTTATGTGGGTCCATGCAATGCTCCTCAGCCAGGGTTTAGGGTAATCTTGTTCAGAGGGCCTAACTGGGTCCCAGTAGCTGACCCACACTCCATCGTGGTCAGCCTGTACTCATGACTTTATCCAAGTTTGACCAGATAGCCACAGTTGGCACTTTGTGCTTTTTGGTGTTATATTTACTGAAATCTTTAAACCTACCTTTCTCTGGTTTTACTGAGTGGATTTTTGTCATTTTGGTCTTGTTTTATTTATGAAAATGTATTCTGTTTTTCTAAGTGGGATTTTGTCTTCTATTGCGTTTTCATTTTATTTCTGTTTGGTGCATAAAGACTTTAGATATTGCTTTTATGTTAAGCCTGACTGCACTGTGCTAAGCTACCAGGTGGTTGAGCACATTTTAATTTTGGGTTTGCTTGTGCCTTACCCTGACAAGGATTGTGGTTGCTGCTTGAGTCAAGTTTCACCACCCCTCTTAATCCATAACCTAGTTTCTCACGCACAGTCTGTTACAAAAGCTCACTCCTTTTGTGGACATTCTACAAATGATGTGCACTTGTGCACTTTTTTAAGAACATCTGATCTGGTGGCTGAATTCTCTCATTTTTCACTTCCAGTTTGCAAGTCTTTTCAAGTCTTTGTGGATGATTTCCCACCATTCTTCCAATAATTTGCTGTTGAGTTGTCATCTTCCTACTGAGCAAACAAAGGTATCACACCCCTTGACAACATGGAATACACATATCCAGCAGAGCAAAAGTGCTGAGAAACCCTAGCACACTATTTGGGACATTAATGGCTTTTAGAACTAATCAAGACCAGGATCTGGTCCTTTCACAGAATCGATACTCTACAAGTGAGATCAGTGGTGTATGAACCATACAACTGAAATCATCTTGGAACAACATCTAAAATAGCCCCAATGGCTTTGCTAGATTTGGAAATGCTCCTGCAACTACTGTAGTCAAACTAGAAACACTGTCAAGAAATACACTTGGCCATGCTGCAAAATGCTCATTGCCATGAGCCAACTTCGCTCTTTGATGACCTTTCTGAGGATTGGCTTGCACTGCTGATGCCCCTCGAGCCACTGACTGAGGCACTGTCACCATCTTTAAATGGTCCGGAACCATGACATCTGTCCCTCAACTTCACAAGCAGCCAGTACCATGAGTGTGGTGTCTATTCATCTCGTCGATCATTTATATGCTGCCTGCAATCCCATTACTGTGGCAACATCTTCAGTTGACAACTAAATGCAGTTGCCTCACAATCCAATCAAGAAAAAGGAGAGACTCCAATACTGAGTGGAAAAGACAGTGTCATGAATCCCATTGAAAAAAGAGCTTTTATTGGGCTATTTTTTCATTTTTTCTCTTTAATTTTAATCATGCCACATTATTTTTCAATTCAGCACATTTCAATGTCATGCCTGGTCTGCTTAATTATCAAAACACATCTCTTCCCAAAAGATATACCAATGTGATAATGTCTTTTACAGTGATACAATATATTTATAGTACTGCTTGAAACATGCAAGGCTTGAAAGAAAAGTATTCATGTGAAGCTTAATGCATCATTTTATGCTGTTTTACATATATTTGTTTATGCTGATTTTATTATTTGAATTATCGTAGACATGAAATGTTACATTTTCATTTTTTAAGAGCATGAATTTTACTTAGTTTTATCTAATTTATTTTCTAAAATGACATCATCTATACATATTACATTATGCCTCACAGGCATACAAGTCAGGTGTGTCTTAAAATACCAAAATCCAAGTCCATTTTGAGCACATTAAGGCCCTCATTATTACCCTGGCAGTAAGTGATAAAGTGGCGGCAATACCGCCAAAAGGCTGGCGGTAATTACCACCAAATTATGACCATGGCGGTGATAACTCCCATAGACAACCAATGTACCACACCAAACGCCAGGGTGGAAAAAACACTCACCACGACAGTAGCCGCCAACAGCCAGACGGGAGACAAAGTACCGCCCACCATATTAAGACACTGCACACCGCCACCTTTTCCGGGGCGATACCAATGCCATCAAAAGCCTGGCAGAAACACATCACTGAAGAGAAATGACTCAACATTGGAGACACAGGGAAGAACGCCTCCATGGAACCTGAACTGCAAGTTTTTCCGATGATCTACTACGTTAAGCTCCATCTGGAACACCAACGCTGACGAAGACGATGACGGTGAGTACAGCCGCCTAGCACACAATGGAGGGAGAGAGGAAAACGAGAGTGACACACACACACGCACAACACACACCGGACGCACACACACCATACACACAACCAGCTGCACATGTAAAACAATTTGCCCCCAATACACGGCAGAATAATGCAAGGACAACAGGAATAGACAAAAGTGATTGTATTCAAATCATCATCTAAAAAATTATCGATTTTTTCAAAGAAAAAGTTATGTACACATGTACACAAAGGGACACTGCCCAGTCCAATGTTCAAACGGCCCACATGGCCACAGGGCACAGTCTAAGGCCCAACTCATATCCTGACTTCATCCGGATAGAAAATTTCAGGGGCATCAGTTTGCGAGTGGGCAGGCACCTCAGGGGTGGGGCACCTCAGCCGGATGCGGGAACAAGCCCACTGGTTCTGGATGGGGCAACATGCCCATTGCTCTGCCCTGGGGAGTGCAAGACCACAGTCTCTCAGGTGGGTGACTTGCCCACTGGTTCTGGATGGGGCAACATGCCCATTGCTCTGTCCTGGGGAGTGCAAGGCCACAGTCTCTCAGGTGGGTGACTTTCCCACTGGTTCGGGAGGGGGAAACATGCCTATTGCTCTGTCCTGGGCAGTGTAAGGGCACAGTCTCTCAGGTGGGTGACTTTCCCACTGGTTCTGGAGGGGGCAACATGGCCATTGCTCTGTCCTGGGGAGTGCAAGGCCACAGTCTCCCAGGTGGATGACTTTCCCACTAGTTCTGGAGGGGGCAACAGTCCCCGTGGACTGTTTGGCTCAGGTGCTGGGCTAGGTCTTTGGTACCCTGCCCATACGGGCAGGACAGGGGTGAGGGGGAGGGAAGAGGTCAAGTTTGGCAAAGAAAAGCATTTGTAGGGACGGTGGGGTGGTAGGAGAAGGAGTGATGGGAGTGGAGGTGGAGGGAGTGGTTGTAGGTGGTGTATGTCTGCTGGATTTGGGTGCAGGTGCATGGGCAGTATGCTGATGTGAGGTGGATGGCTGTTGGGTGTGTGAGTGCTTGTGTTTGTGTCCTTTAGGAGGGGGGACAGACAGGGTGGGAGAGGAGAGCGGGGGAGCGTGCATGCCTGTTATCTAGGTGTCTGCTAGTGAGGTGAGTGTGCTGCTTGGTGTGGTGATGCTGGTGGTAGTTGTTGATGTAGTGCATGCAGGTGTGAGTGTGGACATGACTGGGAGGGAGTTGGAGGTGGAGGGGGAGACAGTGGAGGCAGTGGATGTTGTTGTGTCTGCAACCGTATGGTGTTTGCGTGAGTGCTTGTGTGATGAAGTGTGGTGCTTGTGTTTGCCTGTGACACTCTTGGGTGTTGTGTTGTGTGCATGCTCATCTGTATGTGTGCCTGGGATGGGTTGGGGTTGAGGAGAATGGGTCTGGGAAGTGGTAGTTGGAAGGGGGACAGAAGAAACAGGGGCAATGGCTGCCATCAGAGAGGAGGCCAGAGCCTGAATCGATCTCTGTTGGGCCGCTAATCCACTGTGAATGGCCTCCAGGAATCCATTGCATTGCTGCATCTGGGATGCCAGCCCCTGGATGGCATTCACAATGGTTGATTGCCCTACAGAGATGGATCTTAGGAGGTCAATAGCCTCCTCACTCAGGGCAGCAGGGCTGACTGGGGCATGGCCTGAGGTGCCTGGGGCGAAGGAGATGCCCACCCTCCTGGGTGAGCAGGCACGGGCAACTCGGTGAGGGGCTGCTGGGAGGGCGATGCTGGTACAGGGGGTGGCGGCTCTACCTGCAGCTGGGGTGTTCACAGAGATGTCCGCCACCACCTGGGAGCTCCCATCGGAGGAGGTATCTGAGTCTGTGTTGTCACCTCCAGTCTCCGCCGTGATACTCCCCTCGCCGTCTGTCCCACTGGTTCCCTTGGCGTCGGTGGACTCTGCCTCCCGGGTCCTGTGGGATGCAGCTCTCTCTGTCGCTGGTGCCCCTGCTTTTCCACCAGATGATGCTAATGCACACGAGGACAGGATGACAAAACAAGAAAGGGGGGAGGGAGACAAAGGATGAACTGGGTCAATGACTGCACCAACACCCTATTGGCATACACAGCAGCACACGCAGTGTAGGTGTTCTCCTGTTGAAGGTCAGGAAACAAGTGAGGAATCAGGTAGAAAATGGCGGTCATGCCCGCAGCAGTGCAGATCCCGACTGGCCACTGTACACCATAGAGCCCCATATCATCCAATGAGGAATTGCACGGGGGTGCAAGACTGCATTCCACCATGACTCCCAATGTTGGCGGAATTACCTGACTTCCACCTGTCCCTACATACAGGGCAGGCGGTCGCCATTTCAGGGGGGGAAACAGTAATATCAACAATAACTGCATCACAGAATAGATTGGCACACACCTCGCCATTAACACTGTCCCGTTACATAAATGCACCATGTAAACTGCAGTTGTGGTTTAATTGTTCCAAATGTGACAGCCTACTCACTCTTGTGTCTGTTAGATACCTACTGCTGCGGATGAATGATATCCCCATTTGCGGACCCCTGGTGGACTTAACTACACTGGAGGACAGGCACATAATACTCACCTATAGACTGGACCGGGCCACAATCACACAGCTGTGTGCCCAATTGGAGCCAGACCTGATCTCATCTATCCGTCATCCAACTGGGATCCCCCCTCTTGTGCAAGTGCTATCACTGCTCCGTTTCTTGGCAACTGATTCCTTCAAAATAACAGTGGGCTTAGCAGCAGGAATGTCACAGCCAATGTTCTCAATCGTGCAGGCAAGAGTTTTGTCTGTCCTGGTAAAACACATGTGCAGCTACATTGCTTTCCCCCAGGTGGAAGATTTGGCCACTGTGAAGGCCAGATTCTATGCAATAGGACATATCCCCAGACAGTACACATATTGCGTTTGTCCCTCCCTCCCACCCCCCCGGCAGAATGAACAGGTGTTCAGGAATCGTAAGAGTTTCCACTCACTGAATGTGCAGATGGTGTGCCTGGCGGACCAGTACATCTCCCATGTCAATGCTAAGTATCCTGGGCCGGTTCACAATGCCTTTGTTCTGAGGAATAGCAGCATCCCAAATGTGATGGCCTAACTACAGAGGCACAGGGTGTGGCTAACAGGTGAGCCTTAGTCCCCACCCACTGTATGTTAGTGTATGCCTCTGGTGTTAATTCCATAGGATTGTGTGAGGCTAAATGTGCTCCCTCAATACTTGCAGGTGACTCTGGCTACCCAAACCTATCGTGGCTGCTAACCCCTGTGAGGAATACCAGGACAGGGGCAGAGGAACATCACAATGAGGCACATGGGCGAACCAGACGGATCATCGAAAGGACCTTCGGCCTCCTGAGGGCCAGGTTCAGGTGCCTCCATCTGACAGGTGGATCCCTGTGCTACTCACCCAAGAAGGTCTGCCAGATAGTAGTGGCATGCTGCATGTTGCACAACCTGGCCCTCAGACGCCATGTACCTTTTCTGCAGGAGGAGGAGACTGGAGATGCCCCTGTGGCATCAGCAGACCCTGAGGACAGTGAGGATGAGGATGAGGATGAGGACAACAGAACATCAGTTATCCATCAGTACTTCCAATGACACACAGGTGAGACAGTGCAACTGCGCATTTCTATGACTATTGGTGTACGCAGTGTGGTTTTAGCATGATGGCATTAACTTCCTTTTATCTCAACTTACTGTCACCTAAGGGTTTGTTTTTTTACACACATTGGTGATATAACAACTGTGTACTGATGTGCTGACTACAGCCAGTTACAGGTCAATATTTCTATGCTCTCACAGTGCACAGTTCTTTTGCAATGGATGTGAATGTTTCCATTAATACACATGTTCAACACATAAAATACTAGTAGTTATGTTGTGTTCAAGGGTGTTTATTGTAGTGCTAATAAATTGAGGGTAAAGTACAATGGAATAGAGTGATGATGGAGGAAAGTCCAGGGTATTGTTCCAGTCTGTTTGTAGCACAGGTCCTGTGTCCAAGGGGCCATAGGAAGGGGAGCAAAGGCAGTTCAAAGTGGACAAGGTGACTGAGTGGGACAAAAGGGGACAATCAGGAGAGTCTCATTTCCTGGCGGGGGTCTTGGCAAGTGTCTCTGGCTTCTGTCTGGGTCGCAGGGAACGTTTGTGGGGTGGTTCACATTCTGCAGGGGAGGGATGATGGTGGCCTGTGGGTCCTATGGTGGGGCCTCCTGCCCACTAGCGGCAGCGGAAGTGGATGGCTGGTCAATGGACTGGCTAGTGGTAGGGGCCCGCTGGTGTGCTGTTGCCTTCCTCATTGTGTTGGCCATGTCTGCCAGCATCCCTCCTAAGGAGATCAGGGTGGTGTTAATAGCCTGCAAGTCCTCCCTGATCCCCTGATACTGTCCCTCCTGCAGCCTCCTGTTCTCCTGCACTTTGTCGAGGATCTAGCGCACCGTGTCCTGGGAATGTTGGTAGGCTCCCAGGATCTTGGAGAGTGCCTCCTGGAGAGTCGGTTTCTGGGTCCTGTCCTCCTCCTGGTGCACAGCAGTCCTCCCAGTGTCCCTGTTGGCCTGTGTCCCCTGAACGGTGTGCCCACTGCCACTGACCCCAGGTCCCTGATTGTCTCTGGGGCGAGGTGTAGCCTGGGGTCCCTGTACAGGAGGGCACACTGCTGACTGACGTGTCCTGGGGACAGAGGTGTGGGTACGCTGGGAGGGTGCTGTCGTATTGGATACTGAAGGGGGAGGCTCTGTGGTGGTCTGTGAGTGGGTCTTGGGTGACCGGCTGTCCAGTGGTCCCTGATGGGCCAGGTAGGTCATCCAGATCCTGAAGTCCAGAGTTACTGTCATCACTGGGGGCATCTTCTGTTGGGGGACTGGATAGTCGTGGCTCCTCCTCTCTAAGCTGACATTGGCTGGACTACCTGTGGGGATGTACGTGATGTATTATGCTTCATGTGTATGACATATTGTACATCCCTGGCTTCCCCTCTATCGTTGGTGTTGGCCTGCCACCTTTTGCTTGTGTATGGTGATGTATTGTGGGATTGTTCATTTTCCTAAGCTGTGCATGCGTTTGTGATGGGTGTCCATGAAGGTCTGGGAGGGATGTCCATGCATTGGTATAGCATGCAGGGCTTGGCATTGGAATTAGTCATATGTGTAGGTGCAGTATGTCGGATGGGGTGGAATGATGGGAGTGAGGGTGAAGGTGTGAGATGGCATGCAGGTATGGGCAGTGATAAGTAGTAAATGTTGACTCACCAGTGTCCAGTCCTCCGGCTACTCCTGTGAGTCCCTCAGGATGCAGTATTGCCAAGACTTTGGCCCTCCCATGCTGTGAGCTGTGGGGGAGGAGATGGGGGTCTACCGCCAGTCATCTGTATGGCAAGCTGGTGCCTTGCTGTTTTGGAACATGCCTTCCCTCGTAGGTCGTTCCACCTCTTCCTAATGTCGTCCCTTGTTCTTGGATGCTGTCCCACGGCGTTCACCCTGTCCACGATTCTCCGCCATAGCTCCATCTTCCTTGCAATGGAGATTTGCTGTACCTGTGCTCCAAACAACTGTGGCTCTACCCTGACAATTTCCTCCACCATGACCCTTAACTCCTCATCTGTGAAACGGAGTGCCTTTGTGGGGACATGGGTGTTGTGTGGTGTGTGTTGGTGAAAGTGTGTTGAGTAATGTGGTGGGGTGTGTGATGTGGGGTGAGTGAGGGATGTATGGGCGTAAGTAGTGTGTGTCTAGTTGTCGCAGTGGTCTTGGTGTCAGTCTGGTGGCAATGATTTGTATTCGTAGTGGGGCGTGGCCAAGATGGCGACCGGAGCGGCAGCATAAACAGCAGCTCCGCTCCTGGCCGACTAAAATATCCTACAAAACGGCGATCCCTGGTCTTTTCCGGCGAATCGCATGACTCCCCACTGTCTTGGTTCCTCCAGCGGTGTTTTAGACCCCGGCTGGCAGAGTACACGGCTAAGGGGTGAGGAGCTGTGATGCACGGAGCTCGGCCTAATGCTCAAGGAGGAGTGGCCCGAAATGCAATCGAGCACCCTTGTTGTTAAGGGCACGGGCTACATCACGGCAACGGGAGAGCGATCCGGCTGTCTTGTGGCGAGTTGCCGGAGTGCGAGGGGGCTGAGTACCTCTTCCAAAACGTAAAGGGAGCTGCGTGGAACCGCGTGGGACTGCTCGGAGGCCTTGGATGCCAGAAGTGGCCCATTGACAACGCAAGTTGGTCCGCGCTACACGAGGGCTGCTCGGCACGCACATACCTGGTTGGACGCAACCCTCTTGTCAGGATGGATATCCGATGGCTGTACTGAGGTGGCGTAGAAGGGCTGTGCTGATTGCCCGTACCACGGAGCAATGGATTTGCAGTCTGCTGCACAGATGTTGGGGCCCTGGATCGAGTGCATTCGGCCCTAGACCTCCTGATCCGCTTTGCCCTGGAGCACTCTGCAGGACACCCTACATGGTCGTGGGTGGGCAAGGTGGGTCCTAAGTGAAATCTGTGCAGCAAGATAGCGCCTGGAATCTCTGCGCAGCCCCACAACTGTCAAACTGAGCCACACCTGGGGATTTTTTCCTGTTCAGCACATAGCAGGTATGCATCCAGTAGACCACAGATCGTGACAATAGGAGACGTGACCCTGCTGTCTCCGCAGTGGGCCGCGGACCAGGACATTGGGGGTCCTCGCCTCCCCCACACCGTACCCCCGGGTCGACGCATACGTGGTGATTGCCAGGAGACCTTCACCACTGTCGGGGAGATCAAATGGGCAAGCCAAAGGCACCAAGAGCGCCCACGGGGACCATGGACACACTGGACGCCCCATCTAAAGAGCAGGACACGACCTTTCAGGCACTGGGCCAGATGGAACTTACACTGCGCAATCACACTTCGCAGTTTGAGAGGGTGCGGCAAGCCATTGTGGACACCAAAACTACCCTGGAATCGAAAATTGGCGAAGTCATAACGGATGTCAACTTACTCCGGACCGACCACCGCGTGTTGGTTGATAGGGTTACGGATGTGAAAAAAGACTTGGTTGAGCTCTCCCTGACGGTTCGTACACTGCAAGAGAAGATGCTGCATCTATCGTAAGAAGTAGATGGGCTGAAACGCAGGGCCGAAGATCGAGATGAAGCAACATTCGCCTGGTGGGGAACGGGCCGAGGGTCCTAATGCCGAACTCTTCGTAGAACATGGCTGGCGGAGACTGTCCTGCGAGACAAAATCCCGAAATTCTTTTCGATTGAAAGCGCCCACAGAGTCCCGGGTAGACCACCGCCACCAGGAGCTCACCCTCGTCCCTTGATAGCCAGGCTATTCAATTATTGGGACAGAGACCTAATACTGCGACTGTTCCGCCGGTCGGACCCTCAGCCATTTGAAAATGCATCAGTCACAGCTTATCCAGACTTCACTGCGGAGGTTCAGAAGAGGCGCGGCTGTTTCTACCAGGTAAAAGAGCGCCTCCTTGAACACAACATCAAATATGCACTCCTGTTCTCTGCCAAGCTGCAGGTACAGGATGGGGCTAAGGTGCATATCTTCACTTCTCCCGAGGACGCCTGGACTTGGCTCTATGCCAAGGGCCTGGCTCGACCCACGCGTCCAGAGGCTTGGGAGAAGGGCTGGTCATCCGCCAAGGAGAAGCGCAAATGCTGTTCACGCACAGCGAAGCAAGTGGTGGAGGAACGCTCTCATCTAATACGGGAGGAGAAGTGTTTTGCGGCTGACCCCCCTGAGGTGACGTCGGATCAAGCAGACACTGACCTTGAACAAGAGGCCCGCTCCGAGTTGGCGGACTCCCTCTCGGGTCTGGTTCTCACCCGGCCTTCAGCTCATGACATTTAGGCGGTCATTCTGACCGCGGCGGTCGGCAGTCCCCGACCGCCAGGCGGTTCCCGCCGAAAGACCGCGGCGGCCATTCTGGCTTTCCCACGGGGCCGGCGGGCGACCGCCAGAAGACCGCCGGCCGTCCCAGCAGGAAAGCCCCTTCAACAATGATGCCGGCTCGAATGGAGCCGGCGGAGTTGAAGGGGTGCGACGGGTGCAGTGGCACCCGTCGCGATTTTCACTGTCTGCAAAGCAGACAGTGAAAATCTTTGTGGGGCCCTGTTAGGGGGCCCCTGCACTGCCCATGCCAGTGGCATGGGCAGTGCAGGGGCCCCCAGGGGCCCCACGGCACCCGTTCCCGCCATCCTGGCTGGCGGGAAGGCAGTCGGAATCTCCATGGCGGTGCTGCAAGCAGCGCCGCCATGGCGGATACCCTGGGCCAGCGGGAAACCGCCGGCTCCCCTTTTCTGACCGCGGCTTTACCGCCGCGGTCAGAATCGCCCAGGAAGCACCGCCAGCCTGTTGGCGGTGCTACTGCCGCCCTCCGCCATGGCGGTCATGGACCGTCGCGGTCAGAATGACCGCCTTAGTCTGCACCGCTCACTCCGACACTAAAACACTTTGTGATGGGCTGTGACCTTCGGTCCCCCCCGCAGCCGGCGGTACTTGGCAGATGTGAGGTGTTGGACACATGGCGTTCATCTGAGGCCTCCACCGCCAGGGTGCTAAACAGTGGGTTGAACGTGATCATCCGTGGGGCCAGGAACCCGAACACCCTCTGCTCCATATGGACCTGTTCAACCTTATGTCTGCTTGCAGGATTTGTTTTGCTCTTGCATATTTAGTTCTACTGTTCAATATTGTTGTTTTTTGTTTCTTTTTCCTTGTTGTTCTCAAATGGGGTCACCCCACTGTTCTCTCGTGAGATTGTTATACTATTGCAACATATTACACTCCTCCTAGACGGCCACAAACATACCATAGACACTTGGAGGCAAACACAATGAGGGAGGGATGTCCTGGATGTTACTCGGGGTAATCATAGGCTGGGTTCCATGCGCTCCCCCACCAGCTAGCCTCTTTGCGCTTCCATGACCATACAAACACAAACACACGCCCCAAGCTATAACGTGCTAACATGGAATGTGAGGGGGATGGCGACTCCGCGCAGGCGACAGAGCATACACGCATATTTGAAACGACCCCAGGCGCACTTCGTTCTGCTCCAAGAAACAACCTGTAAGTTGCCACTCTAGACAAAACGCGTACAAGTCGGAGGGGACAACTGTTTGCCACTGTGTCCTCGTCCTTTGCCCTTGGGGTAGCGATTTGGATTGCCCTGCGAGTGCCCTATTTAGTCACCCACACGCAGATTGACCCGGATGGCCGGTATGTGGTGCTAGAAGGTAACCTGGATGGTATGCCATTGTCATTAGTGGGACTATATACACCCAATATTAATCAACACAGCTTCTTGCATACAATATCAGCGGGGTTACTTCGAGACCCTGCAGTGGATAGCATCTGGGGCGGGGACTTTAATTGCGTCCTGGACATTCACAAAGACAGATCCTTCCCTCCGCTCCCGACTGCCCTGAGTAGTCCCATCTCGCGCAAACTGGAGGCTTGAATGTCGAAGAATGGCTTATGGGACGTTTGGCGCATAGGACACCCGACACAGTGTGAATATTCCTTTTACTCCCCTGTCCACAGTTTACACACCAGGATAGACATGATCCTCACATCGTCTGCTATGATACATAAGATACACGCGTCGGATTCTCTGGCATGCACCATCTCCGACCATAGCCCGCTGCGTGTAGTGTTGAGATGGGGTAGACCACGCACTCGGATCCCCAGATGGTGACTGCTGGTGGAAGCGCTATCTGACCCCCCTTTTGTACTGATCTTGTCAAGTGCTTAACCACCTACTTCTCCCTGAATGACAGTACAACGTCCCTCTGCACAACAGAATGGGATGCCCACAAGGTAGTGGTGCGGGGCCACTGTATGGCCGCTTCGGTGGGGGGTTCAGTGGGTATTGGTGAGAGAGATCACGGAGTTGGAGTCTGAGCTGTGTGAGGCGGAGATTGCGGTGGCAGGCAATACGCTGCCAGTGGAAGAGCTGCATCAGTTGAGAGCCAGACATACAGAGGCAGATACCAGACTGAGCAAACATGACTACAGACATTATGCGACACGCAAATACGCGGAGGGCGACAGGGCGGGCCGCTTGTTGGCTTGGCTTGTGCAGCAGCCTACACAGTCATCACCCACAGGTTCAATCTGCTTATTCTCAGGGAGGATAGTTAATTTACAAGTGAAAATTAATGAAGCCTTCTACACCTACTACCGGTCCTTATATTCACCCCTACCTTCCCCACTAGCAGAGCAAATGGCTGACTTTTTGATGTCCGCTCCCCGGAGATGTCTACAGACCGCACAGGCGGACACATTAGATGGCCCAATTAGCATAGAGGAACTTCGTTTAGCGTTATCACAGATGGCCCGTAACAAGGCACTGGGTTGGACGGCCTGCCAGTGGCTAATCACCATTTACCGCCACTGCTACGAGTGTTCAATGAAGCATACGATAGGGTGCAATTGTCAGACTTGTTGAACGAGGCCCTAATAGTTGTGCTCCCAAAACCCGGACGTGACCATCTAGATGTACGCTCATAACGTCCACTCTTCTTGCTCAATTCAGACTGCAAGTTGTTGGGGAAAATCTTAGCCAATAGACTCCTTCCCTTTCTACTGCAGCTGATCCATGAGGATCAAACGGGCTTTATACCCGGCAGAAATACCTTCCAGAATATCAGGAGACTACTTCGTATGATACACAATAATGACCCCGAGCCCCCTCCCGGTGCGGTGGCCCTATCACTGGATATAGAAATGGCATTTGATACGCTAGGCTGGGACTTTCTTATTGGTACGTTAAAAGCGATAGGATTTGGCGTGGGCTACATTCAGTGGATTCAGACATTGTATGCTAGACTCACAGACCGCGTTAAAATGGGACAGATCATCTCTGAGTCCTTCCCCATAGGCAGGGGCACCAGACAAGGCTGCCCGCTGTCACTCCTACTCTTCTCAATAGCCATGGAACCACTTGCTGTCAGACTGCGCACGCGGGCACATATGTGGGGCATCCCGGAAATTAACACATACCATATTATATCCTTGTACGCGGATGATGCCCTGATATACCTGGGTGATCACGCTGCTTCCATGGTTGGTATGATGGAGACACTCAACACTTTTGTACTCATCTCTGGTCTACGGGTCAGCTGGTCTAAATCTTGCATCTTTCCCTCTTTCCCCTGTACCATTGGAGCTCCGCTCGATCCTACCAACGTATCAACTACCATGGTGCCATTCTACTTTTAAGTATCTAGGGATATATCACTCCACAGATGATCGTCGGGAAGGCAACATAGACAGGGTCCTTCGCTCAGTCCGCGGCTCTCTGCCATTCTGGGCGGCTCTTCCTTTGTCATCCATGGAGTGGGTGGCCATCGCAAAAATGCTCATCCTTCTGAGATTTCTATACTATTTCACAGCACTCCCAATTGCCCCACCTCGCTCATTCTTCAAGTCCCTGCAGTCCATACTGACTGACCTCCTATGGGGCAGGGATAGACGCAGGGTTGCGCTGTCCATAACACAATACCTACAGATAGAGGAAGGGCTTGGCATGCCCAATCTCGAACTGTATTACGCAGCCGCTCAGTTACAGTGGCCGGCCTTATGGCTCGGCGAGACCCTCTCAGCAGAACATACAGTGATACGAAAACGCTTGCGCCGTCTTCGGTAATAACCTGGCTGTCAGACGAACAAGCCGGGCACCACACGGCTCTATTTTGTTAGAGATAGCCAAATCGTGCTGGCAGCGCTATGTCCACGGCAGGGGCTCCCAGGCGCCATACTCCCCTTTGCTCTCTTGGACGCAATTGCCTGGAGCCCATGCCCTGACAAAGCATCATGACGTGTCTAAGTGGAGCGAAATGGGCCTGGGAATTGTAGGTGAGTTTTATGCAGGCTCCACACTGAGACCTTTTAGTGAGCTTATGGAGACTGAAGGGATACATGCCGGCGCCTTGCTAACACGCCGCGCAATCAAACACTTGCTGGGTACCACATGGGGACAGGGTAGTGCTGAACCACAAGAGTCGCAGTTGCTCACATTGATACTCTCGTCTGGAAACACACGGGCGCAATAACAAGACTATCCTCAACATTACTAGCCCGGGCTTGTCCCGAAATTACATGTGCCAAAGCCCGTGGGACGAGGTGCTCCCATCCCCCCTGTCCTCTATCGCCTGCATGGCGGCATTATCTGCCGTGAAGACTGTTTCTCGCAACACTAGACTCCGTTACACTCTGTTTGATTCTGTGCATCACCCTTACTTGTCCCCGTCTCGCATACAATGGATATACCCTGAATCGAACCCGATGTGTCCCAGATGCGCGCAGCCATCAGCTGATTTCTACCATATGGTATGAGCGTGTCCCCCATTAGTCACAGCTTGGCAACGAATCACTGACACTATAGCCGATATCACAGAACATGCCTTGAATAGGGAGCATGAGTCTTGCCTGTTAGGTCTACACTGCCGAGCCAAAGGTGATAAACAATTACACAGATTCATTGACCTGGCCTACATAGTGTCCAAGCGCCTGATAGCTACCCACTGGAAGGCTCCACATGCCCCAGGATAAGCCAATTGGTTACGCGACCTGCTGCAATGTTCCCACGCAGAGACCCAGACACTACGCCAACTAAAATATAGGGGGCTGGCCCAGGGGGGTTCTGAAATATGGGATGCTCTCATTGTTAAGATGGAAGCAAAGAATGATACACACCCACCTTGAGCCCTGTGAACATTGCATGGTACAATATGGATAAACTGCCTCCTCCTGTCCTAATGTCGGGAGCGCCACATCGGTGGTGACCTGCATACCCAACCCGCCATAAATTATGAGGCAGTGGCAGATAATACACTTGCAAGAGTTTAGTTATGATCCCACCCACGCACAAGGGTCCTGGCTACGTAGAGACTGAGAGGGGCCTCTGTATGGCCTGGCATGCTCCCCCAGCATAGCTAAGACCACGAAACAGATCACATATGAGCCCCTAACACATCAATCAATGTATCACCACGTCCCCTATACCGGACATTGATACACACTGCCGTCCTAACCACAACACCACCTCTATAATCGTTACTAATGTGGCACAGTTCATTGTTTTGTTCGAATGACATAATCCTATGTATATTGCATTGCATGGAATTGTAGGCGAGTATATGTTAACTCACCTTTGTAGGCGTTTGCTCCTGACAATATATACTATGTTCAATAAACAGATCAAAAAAAATGATTTGTATTTGTAAAGGGTTTTGGGTAATGTGATTGTGTATTTTATAGTAGTGTGGGTGTGTGGGTGTGGTGTGTGTATGAGTGTCAGGTGTGTATTTTTCGTATTGGCCAATGTGGTGTTGTTTTGTATGTGGGTGTACATTCTGAGCACGGCAGTATGTACCGCCAATGGTTTACCGCCATTGAACGTCTGCCGTGGTGATTCGTGGGTCATAATGTGATGGGCGTTGTTTTGTTGGCGTAACGGTATGGGTGCTGGTACCGCCACTTTAGCACTGACCTTTGGACCGCCGGATTTGTGAATGTGGCTGTATGTTGTTAGATTGGCGTGTGTGTGTCATAATATGGGAAACGGATATTTGCCACCGCTGCGGTGTGCTGGCGGTCGTCAGCCTGGCGGTAAGCGGGATTTACTGCCAATGTCATAATGAGGGCCTAAATTAACTTGTCTGTCTTTGGTCCAAATTCAGTGCATCATTATTTTTCGCAGAATTTGTGAGGATGTTAAATCAATAGCTTTTCTATCACGTAAGGCAATACATGTCTGCTACAAGCTAATCTACATTTCAAGGTTTGGCAGCAGACATGTAAATTAAACATGTAGTCCAAGTTTAAATACTTTCATCCTGCTGGTTCAGACAGGTTTCCTTGGAGTATTGGAAGGTTCCCTAGTGTAGGCCAAAAGGCAGTGGTCAACTCTATATAAACCCTCTGAATTGACCACTGAACTTGGGAGGTTTTTTCACCAGATTATCACAAGAGGTCCTACCAGACTGCCGTAGCAACTGCTCTTATGCCAAGAGTCGCTACTGAGACAAGAGGAGTCGAGCTCAGCTGATTGTGTGTTTCCTTATGAGGGAAACCTCTCTCCCAGCTGAAGTCAGATACCCACAGCTGATTTGCTGTGAACAGGTATGCAGTGCACTGGGCCACAAGACACTGTAGAAGCATGTTAGCTGCTACATACTCTCATAGTATAGTGTATATACCTAGTTTTAGGATGGTGGGTTTCTAGGAACATCCTAATTATGTTAGCTCTGCTCATTTTATTTTAGCTGCTAGCAACATGCATAAGTGCTGTTCTAATTATATTCAGTGTGGTTTTTACTTGTGTACTAAGCAACAGAATGGGACTGTTAAACATATTGTAAGGAAATGCCTCCTTGGCATGGTTACCCTCTGACTTTTTGCCTTTGCTGATGCTAAGTTTTGATTTGAAAGTGTGCTGAGGCCTGCTAACCAGACCCCAGCACCAGTGTTCTTTCCCTAACCTGTACTTTTGTTTCCACAATTGGCACACCGTGGCATCCAGGTAAGTCCCTTGTAACTGGTACCCCTGGTACCAAGGGCCCTGATGCCAGGGAAGGTCTCTAAGGGCTGCAGCATATCTTATGCCACCCTGGGGACCCCCTCACTCAGCACAGACACACTGCTTGCCAGCTTGTGTGTCCTAGTGGGGATAAAAAGACTAAGTCGACATGGCACTCCCCTCAGGGTGCCATGCCAACCTCACACTGCCTATGAAGTACAGATAAGTCACCCCTCTAGCAGGCCTTACAGCCCTAAGGCAGGGTGCACTATACCATAGGTGAGGGCATAAGTGCATGAGCACTATGCCCCTACAGTGTCTAAGCAAAACCTTAGACATTGTAAGTGCAGGGTAGCCATAAGAGTATATGGTCTGGGAGTCTGTCATGCACGAACTCCACAGCACCATAATGGTTACACTGAAAACTGTGAAGTTTGGTATCAAACTTCTCAGCACAATAAATGCACACTGATGCCAGTGTACATTTAATTGTAACATACACCCCAGAGGGCACCTTAGAGGTGCCCCCTGAAACCTTAACCAACTACCCGTGTAGGCTGACTGGTTTTAGCAGCCTGCCACACTGCAGACATGTTGCTGGCCACATGGAGAGAGTGCCTTTGTCACTCTGTGGCTAGTAACAAAGCCTGTACTGGGTGGAGGTGCTTCACACCTCCCCCTGCATGAACTGTAACACCTGGCGGTGAGCCTCAAAGGCTCACCCCCTTTGTTACAGCACCCCAGGGCACTCCAGCTAGTGGAGTTGCCCACCCCCTCTGGCCACGGCCCCACTTTTGGCAGCAAGGCCGGAGGAAATAATGAGAACAACAAGGAGGAGTCACTGGCCAGTCAGGACAGCCCCTTAGGTGTCCTGAGCTGAGGTGACTCTAACTTTTAGAAATCCTCCATCTTGCAGATGGAGGATTCCCCCAATAGGATTAGGGATGTGCCCCCCTCCCCTCAAGGAGGACGCACAAAGAGAGTGTACCCACCCTCAGGGCTAGTAGCCATTGGCTACTAACCCCCCAGACCTAAACACGCCCTTAAATTTAGTATTTGAGGGCTCCCCAGAACCTAGGAACTCAGATTCCTGCAACCTAAGAAGAAGAGGACTGCTAAGCTGAAAAACCCTGCAGAGAAGACGGAGACACCAACTGCTTTGGCCCCAGCTCTACCGGCCTGTCTCCCCCCCCTTCTAAAGACACTGCTCCAGCGACGCTTTCCCCAGGGACCAGCGACCTCTGAATCCTCAGAGGACTGCCCTGCTCAAGAAGGACCAAGAACTCCTGAGGACAGCGCCTCTGTTCACCCAAGACTGCAACTTTGTAACAAAGGAGCAACTTTAAAACAACCTGCGTTTCCCGCCGGAAGCGTGAGACTTGCTACTCTGCACCCGACGCCCCCGGCTTGACTTGTGGAGAACAAACACTTCAGGGAGGACTCCCCGGCGACTGCGAGACCGTGTGTAGCCAGAGTTGCCCCACCTGAGCCCCCACAGCGACGCCTGCAGAGGGAATCCCGAGGCTCCCCCTGACCGCGACTGCCTGCTCCTCAGATCCCGACGCCTGGTAAAGACTCTGCACCCGCAGCCCCCAGGACCTGAAGGATACGAACTCCAGTGCAGGAGTGACCCCCAGGAGGCCCTCTCCCTTGCCCAGGTGGTGGCTACCCCGAGGAGCCCCTCCCTTGCCTGCCTGCATCGCTGAAGAGACCCCTTAGTCTCCCATTGGAACCTATTGAAAACCCGACGCGTGTTTGCACACTGCACCCGGCCGCCCCGCGCTGCTGAGGGTGTACTTTCTGTGCTGACTTGTGTCCCCCCCGGTGCCCTACAAAACCCCCCTGGTGTGCCCTCCGAAGACGCGGGTACTTACCTGCTGGCAGACTGGAACCGGGGAACCCCCATCTCCATTGAAGCCTATGTGTTTTGGGCACCACTTTGACCTCTGCACCTGACCGGCCCTGAGCTGCTGGTGTGGTAACTTTGGGGTTGCTCTGAACCCCCAACGGTGGGCTACCTTGGACCCAAACCTGAACCCCGTAGGTGGTTTACTTACCTGCAAAAACTAACAAACACTTACCTCCCCCAGGAACTGTTGAAAATTGCAGTGTGTCTAGTTTTAAAATAGCTATATGTGATTTATGTGAAAACTGTATATGCTATTTTGCTAATTCAAAGTTCCTAAAGTACCTACCTGCAATACCTTTCATCTGAAGTATTACATGTAAATCTTGAACCTGTGGTTCTTAAAATAAACTAAGAAAATATATTTTTCTATACAAAAACCTATTGGCCTGGAATTGTCTCTGAGTGTGTGTTCCTCATTTATTGCCTGTGTATATACAACAAATGCTTAGCACTACTCCTTTGATAAGCCTACTGCTCGACCACACTATCACAAAATAGAGCATTAGTATTATCTCTTTTTGCCGCTAGCTTACCTCTAAGGGGAACCCTTGGACTCTGTGCATACTATTCCTTACTTTGAAATAGTGCATACAGAGCCAACTTCCTACATATATATATAGTGTCTTTCATTTCAGTGCTTGAGTGTGACACTCGGTCTGAATTACCACTGCATGCCTAAAACCCTTATGGGACTGTTAGTAACCTGGAAAGCATGGACACCATATTAGTAGGTATACTCAGTGGGTATTGTGAGGCTACTATAACCTAGCCTCACTGCTCAAGGGATGGTGCACTGAACTCAGTCCAGCCCATGGGTAGGGAAGACAAACCTTTTGGGTCTGGGCTAGGGTCCCAGGATGTGCAACAACCCTCCCAAGACCAACACTTTTCCCATTGTTGCTTACCTTCCAACAGTCCAACACTAATACTCCAGCATCCAACATTTTCCATACTGCTATTTAGATTGGACTTGGAATAGTAAATTTAACCCTTCCAAAATCCATCACTTTCCCTACATTTGCTTATATTAGAGTGTGAATAGCAAATCTCCAAAGTCAACACATTACCTGATTGATTACATTGGAGCAGGATTAGTCAATGTTTTTAGTGTTACTAAATTTGCAATTGGTCAGACCAATCCACAGGAATGGGCTCTTCAATGGTCAAAGTGTTCCTTTGGAAATAATGTGAAAAAGAATAGACCCTTTGTAGTGAGTTGGTCACTGGCAGTATTGGAGGAGGTCAGTGTACCAAAGAAAAGAAAAGAACAGGTTAACAGGTTTGTTGTTAGCTTCACCCCAGTAAGGAATTAAGCATATAAAGGAAGATGTGGGCTCTAAATGTATCAGCTGTGATGATATTCATCCTATCCATTCCTCTCTGAACATGTTGTTTTCACCATGAGACTGGTACATGAAGTTAATTCTGAGATTGGAAGTTTTGCAGGCACTTATTTCAAGACATAAGCACTGGAAGGAAGAGAAATTATCAATTGGAAGTAGTTTGTAGCTAATTTTGCACCTATGAATTACTGCTACACACCACCTTGTCTGATTTCACAGTCAGAACAGAGAATGGAATAATGTGGAGGGAGAGGAAGGTCTAGGGCATTGTTTGAAGCATTATTCAGCAAAGTTTCTTTGAGGACCACGATATCAAAGTTGGGTTCACAGTCATGTTTGAAAGCTCCAGATGTCGCGTAGGCTCTCATTATTCTAATGAGACTACTGGGTTTCGAACAGCAGAATGGCCTGCGGTGTGGGAGACTGAGTCTGACCCACTGCGGGTGACACCTGTCGCTCCAATCTGGGTTTTGTTCCCGCTAACTTGCGGTGCCTCATCTCTACCCAAGGGCAGAGATGATTGGGCAGCCGAGCGCATGACAAAGCCGTGGTCATTCAGGTCACATCCGTTTCTTTTCAGTTATATTAGTCTCATATACATAATGACAAACAGAGGCAGTAAATGTTTCAATAAGATTTTAATGAAGCAACTGCATCTTATTTAGCAAAGCGTGAGCTGCAATAACCAGGATGACACAACATAACAAGATTAGAATTGTGATGAAGAGAGTAAAGCATAAAAATAACGCTACCATGTTGTCACTATTGTCAATACACTAATTCCTACCTAGTTTCTACTAGAGCACAGCGTGTTAAGCTCTAAATCTGCCCTTCAGGTTCCCCTGGGAAGACATCATCCCCCATACCTGAGCAAGGCCTGAATTCTGCATTAGCATCCGTAGCGAAGCATTAGGCAATCAGCAAACAGTCGTGGCTCTCCGGCTGGAATCTCCCTCTAACATATAACGGACAGGGAAGTGTTTTTATAATAAAACTGCAGATGTTCTAAGAAACTGTCTCTACGTAAGGATGTCTCTTTTCTTTGAATATCAGAGACTAAACTCATACCACGTTCACCGGCAACCTATCTTCCTATAGCTTTGGAAGAAGCACAGAGTGAGCAAGAATGTCTTGTTTGAGAACAGAGTGCTGGCCTAGGCAAAAACAGTCAGATTGAAGAAAATAAAACAAGACCGTGAAAGTCACTACTGTAAAAAATAATAAAGCAGAGCTGAATAAAACATATCTAGGGGAAAGTGCACAGCAGTAGGCCTAGTATGCTTAAATAAAGTGCATGAAGCTTACTATTAAAATGGCTACACAACACCCTCCCCTTGTAGGTTGAAGGTGGTTCAAAGCCTAAAGATACATAAAAGCTACTAAAACTCGCTTTAAGATATATGTAAAAATGTCAATAATGACAAGTTAAAAGGACACATGAGCATATAAAAGGACAATTTAAAACTATTAACATGTGGCGTAAAAAGACAGAATTTCAAGAGTCAAAGTTATTTTTAGAATTCCCAATCGATTCCGGGACAATAGAGGACAGGAAATCTTCAACTTCAGCAGGAGTTAAAGTTGAAAAGGCATCGCCGAGAAGGAGCATTTGTGTTCCATAGCCTGAGCCGCAGCCAAGACGGTATTCTGTGGTGTGCCCATTGATGAGTTAAGAGCCTCATCCTCCACAAAGGGCAATTCATAAGTATCTTCCTGTAGCAAACGCACCCTCAACGCGCATGTCTGGTATTGAGCCCTCAGCGAGAAAATCAACAGATCAGCGTCCAATAAAAGCAAGCGCTGCGTAAAATACAAACTTCCAGTGCATGTTCAAAAGCGCACCAGGAGCAACGAAACACAGGCTGCACACAATGTAAAACAGGTCTGAATGACAGAGACCACTCACACTCCAATTGCTCCAGGAGTGTTGCTAAAAAATACTGCATCCTGCATTCACGACACAGCTGCGCTGATGGAACGCTTTCATTCCTCCTTGTTGCGGCTGGACAGCCATTGCGCATGAAAAATAGCAATAGTAAAACGCCAGCTAATATAGCTAAAGTTATTGGAAATGCCCCAAAAATACTAGAGAAAATTGACTGGATGGCTGATGGTATTAGACCGAATATGGAGGAGAAGGTGTGAATGAAACCAGAACCAACAGCCTTAAAGGAGTATGCGATTCCAGTAGTTCTGGACGCATTAAATATCTGTCCCACGAGTTCACCAAAGTGTCTCCGAAAGTTGGTACTTAAAAAAGACTGTATCTCTACTGACGACCTTGCCACCTGAAGTGCGTAGGCCTTGTGTGCAGAAGTAAGAGCCACATGTTTTTAAAACAATAGAGCCTTGGGTCTGCTCAACTTATCAAATTTTACATTAGAAGTAGCAATATGAGGCCAAATGTCAGCTACTTCTTTTACTTTAGGGGGAGGAAAAAGTACGTCCAGAAGCATGTAAAGATCTTAGAGACCGAAACAACATAAACTATTCCGGCTCGAATCCCACAACAGTCTTCACCATTGAGGAGGACAGAGCGGCTGTATGAAAGCACCTGGAACGTAGGTCTAATCAAGGGGACCGGGACTCCCTTCAGATAACAAGTCAAGTTCGCTGCAGACGCGTTACACGCCCCATGCAAGGACAGCTGTTTACAAACCATCGAATGACTGACTGAAGTCTTGCATTCACTACCGCTAAGAAAGATTTCTTTCATGCCACTGAGACATTTGTACGAGAAGGGAAGCTCCCACACCTCATGGATGTAACTATCTCCCAGCCTTTCAAATCTGCCTACCGGAATGTGTTTTAAACAGGAGGTGAATTATAGTGTGGAAAGAGGCAGATTAATGATGCCGTGTATTAACCATTCAGCAGATGGTATCTCAGCCACAGTAAAAGGCAACTTTTCAAATTTCTCGATGTTTAACATGACATAAGTCACTTCTTTCTTAGCCATTAGTTGTTGTTGTTGCATTAAATTAAAAGAAGAAAATATTTCCCGGGCGCTGACATGTTGCCAGGGAACGCAACCCGTCTTCAGTGTTTGAAGTGTCCAACCCAACTGCATAATGGACCTTAGTTGACTCTGTCCATGATGTAAGGAAGACATATCATTTTCTATAATGTCTATTGCAGAAGAAACAATGTTGTTTAAAGTGTATATCCGGTCGGACAGGATATTAATCCCATTATCTACAACCGCTAAAGCTTTTTTTTAATTTTCCTGGTCTAATTGCCTTAATCGGGCAGCAGCTTCTTGTTGTGATAGCTTCCAAATTTCATTATATACTTCATTTAGAAAGCGTTTTTTACATTGTTTTCTGGGGCCTAACAGGAAGTCCTGTAAGTCAGTGTTATTAGACAGGAGACTGAGGTGTTCTCTAACCGCATATAGTGAGGAAGTCTTTAGCCATTGCTGGCATAGTTTCCCTACACTGTATGTTGTTACTATACCCGCATGTTTGGACGATATATAGCGAGGGTCCACCCTACTTGCTCTAACACCCCCTGAGGAGTTAATAAAACCTCTGTGACACCCATTGGTATCTACTGGCCACATTAACCACCCGCCAGGACGTGTCAGTGAAACATTAAATGTAACATTCTGGACCCATTCATCGAGCTGATCTTCAGTTGCATTAATATATTTTCGCCATTTATAAAATTTTGCAGGGGCAGGTATACTGGTCGTGTTCAATTCCTTAATCTTTGCTAAGTCTAAACAACTCGTTTGTTGTACTGTTTCATTTAAAAATATCATTTGTATAGGTATCAGGCATGCTCTAAATAAAGCTTCCTTCCCCCTTATTTGCCAGTGTTTAGTTCCCCACACACTTTTTAAGCCAATCGACTTCAGCCAATATTCATTGCCTTCTATAGTCAACCAGGAAACAAAGGAATCCGGATATATACATTTTGTATTTGTTAACAATATGCGTATGTTTTCTGTACGCGGCAATTTAAAATAATACGACTCAGCATTTTTTACATCATTCCCAGAAAAAAATATATAAACTTTTTAGCACAAGTTTTAGAACTCCTGTGTGGGGGAGTCAGACAATGTTCCCATTGTGTATAATTAAAAACAGTCTTTGGGCTGCTTGTTCTGTGGATGAAATGGTGCCCATAATAATTATAGCAAAACATATCACCATCATTATCTTTAGATTGATAAACATCTTCGTTTTCAAATACAGTATAATACTGCAACTCTGTCATCATAGAATCAACTGTTTTCACATCCCAAACATCAGAAACAATGCCTAGTACTATTATATTATTCATTGAGAGTTTGAACACATATGGTATTTGAATGACCTCCGTAGGGCCGTATATATCAAATATTACTTTATCCCAAACAATCCAATCAGGGATAGGAATAGCGGAGTTGTTCACAAAGGACAAGTCTCTGCGGACCTTGTGCGAAGAATATTGTGGTTTTAGAACCTCATCCACCAGTTCAACTGTTGATCTTTCAGGAAGGAAATGACCATGTATTAATAAAAAGAAAGTGATGACAAACCCAATCCAAAGCAGGAATGCTAGAACAGTCAATGAAAGCCACAGATAGATCCATGGAAGAACAAAATAAGTTAATTTCAGCCAGTTTATCAGCTTATGTGCTTCTGACAGTTCTGGAGTCAAAGAGGCGAATGAGTCTGAGACGTCATCATGGATGTCGGCAAAATATCCAGAAGCAGTTCATGCAAAAACTGGAGCAAAGCTAATTGGTGGTGTCGGTGTTTCCCGTGGTGGCACCAAGTAAATAGAACCATCCGTCTGTGTCGAAGTGGTATCAAATCGATCAATTATTTCTGTATTATTTGTTGATAGTGGAACCAATGCAAGATAATTTTCCACCCTCCCAAGCTCAGGGAGATATAAGTGTTGCTGCTTACAACTTGTAGAGGAACTTCTTGACCAGTAGTGAGAGGGATTCGGGAACTACTCGCTGTTCCTTTTGGTCGGCTGTGCAGGATCGGCTACATGGTGTAGTTTGACATTGTCGATGGAGACAAAGCGATTTCCTTTGGCACCTGCCAACGGTGGTAGAATGACAGCTCTGGTACCGTGTATTCCCAAGACTGGGACTGGTGCACGATAAGAAGGACCGAATTCCTTTTTCACAGCAACCTTTTCACGTACTAGATCCCTCACTCTAGGAATCCAGCTGGTAGGCGTTACAGGTACATCCTTAATTCCTGTTCGAGGCAGCACTGGCAGAAGAGTTGTCGTCACAGAACTGTTGTAATTCCTGTAAGACAGTGACACGATCATTTATGTCAAAAGGTGTTTCTGCCGCCTCCAAGACAGGACCATCAAGATCTGGAACGTACATTTGAGTTCCAAACAGGCACTCATATGAAGTACAACCCCCCAGGGACCTTCAAGGCAGATTGTTAAGTGCTCTCTGGACTCCTTACAAGTGATGAAGCCAACTACGACCCGTACCTAAGACTCTGGCTGATAAGGATTGCTTTAAATCATGGTTTAATCTCTCCACAACACTATTTCCCTCTGGATGAAATGGAGTAGAGTACTGGAGTTGGACCCCAAGCAAAGCCATGGCGTCCATGAAAGCCCCTGAGGCGAAAGCAGGGCCCTGGTCCGAATGGAAAGCTGCAACTGCATTAGTACCAATAAAGACTCGCAAATCTTTAATAACAGTCCGAGCGTCAGCCGAGCGTTGTGGCCACCCCCATTCAAATCTGGAGCAGGAGTCAACAGCGACTAGGATGTACTTGTATGCACTATCTGGTGTTAGGGGACTACAATGGTCCAAGTTCACACATTGTAGAGGTTTGTTGGAGATTAGGAGGGGTGTCTGCGGTGGGTGCTAAGCGGTGGAACCTTTAATTTGTTGGCAGATGTTACAACAAAGGACATACTGCTTGCTCTCCTTGTAGAGGCCTGGCCACCAATAGCCGGCTTGTAAGATAGATATTGTAGCCGCCACACCAGCATGGGCAGATGCCACCCCTTCATGCGCTGCTTTAATCAACTCTGGTCTTATGTCTTTGTTGGGAATATCTCGCACCCCTACACCTGGTATCTTAACCTCAGCATTCAGGCAGCCTCCCATTCAGTAGATATATTTTGCAGGAAATGTTTTCACAGCAGCCCATATGTCTGCGTCCAGTTTCATACTTAAACGTGTTACTGCAGCGACAGCAGCCGTAGCTACTGCTGACTTTCTGGCTTCATCAGTCAGTGTATTTCCAGCCACGTGTATTCCAACGCGCTGGTGTCCAATGTTAGTATAACATGGACATTTGATAGCACTTCATTCAGATCTGCTTCTTTCCACCACAGAAGTTTGTGTTTAATGGTGTTGCCTTTAGAATCTCTGAACCCATTCTGGTGCCAGTAATACAGGCATTCATTGAAGGACTGGACACAACAGTACGAATCACAAACAATCAGCGTTGGCTGTGCAGGATCCGTATGTTCCAGCGCCATCACCAGAGCTTTTACCTTTGCCAATTGTGCTGTGCAATCCCCTATGGGTTGCGTAAATGCATGTAGGGGAAAAATGTATTGTCCTCCATATAGCCACTTACAACTGCGCAAGCAGGGGAGTATTGATGCTTTGTGCCAATTGCAGGTTGTGCAGAGACATCGGTGTACATGACTCTCTGATATTGTTCAATAGGCAATGTGTTTGCTGGAACTGGGTATTCTAGTTCGTACTGCAAAAATTCCTGAGTTTGTAACTTTGGGTCAAAACTGTAGTCTGCATCAGTGGCTGTCAAAGACATGGCCCATTGTATCCAATGTGGATGTAATGCTTCTGCATTTGGAACGCTGGCTTTTGTGACAGCCTCTAGGGCTGGGATTGGGGAAACAACAATTATGCGTTTGCCCTGGGCTAGAGGTCTTTCTTTAATGACAGCCATCTGAACAGCAGTGAGGATTTTCTCAGTGAGAGCAAAACGTTGTTTTGCTGCTGAGTACAAATGTGATTTGTATGCAATCGGGACGGTCTCACCCTCATTAAATGTCACATGGGTGAAACCGATGGCACCAGCAATTACTCTGATGACCAAGTGTGTTTTGTTGTCCCTTGTGTGTAGATGTTGTGCTGCAAGCATGTCTGCAGGCCTCTGAGAATCCGTGTGTGTTCGATTGTCTAAAATTTACTTGAAAAATCAGGACGTATTAAATCATATAAAGGTTTTATGCGTGAAGCATAATCTGGAATGTAAGTTCTGCCAAAATTTAGGAAACCCAATAAAGATTGGAGTTTTTTAATCGTATTTGGAAGTTGTTATTGTGCACATTTTTCTAAGAATTGTGACACTAGGCTCTTTCCTTCACTCGATAGCTCATATCCCAGAAACAGGACGCTGAGGAAGACTATTTTTGTTTTTATGAAATTGATTTTGTAACCAAATTCTGCAAATCCCACAACAATGCGGGCTACCCGTCTAAATGTTGTAGTAATTCATCGTCCGTAAGACAGATATCATGTACATAGGACAATGCTTCAGGATCAATATCATGCAAAATTGCAGTCACGCAAGCTGCAAAGAGTGCTGGACGGTTCTTGTACCCCTGAGGTAAACAACAGAATTTATTCGGGGAGCCTAATGCACTGAAACTTGTTAAGTCTCTACTCTCAGACCCTGTATTATGGCAGAAGAAACCAATGGAAATGTCCAGTGTTGTTTTGTATTTTTTATGCACTATATTGTTCATCAGTGCAGTGCTATGTGAGTTTTGTATAGCATATGTGCGTGTATGACTGTTTAGGTGTCTGTAGACTATTCTGTACGAATGGTCTGGTTTAGCAACTGGGAATAATGGATTATTCATTGGGGAGATACAGGGTTCAATTACGCCCTGGTACTCTATTTGTGTGAGTATTTCTCTCACAGGTGCTTTAGCATCATGTTTTATTGGATATTGAGGTTGTGGTTGGGGTTGATTTTTAATAGGAATTACATGGTAGGGGGAATCTTTGTACCATCCTACGTGGTTGCGATATAACGCGGGTGCCTGCGCCAATGCCCAATCAATGGCATAGGATTCTGCGAGTTCCTCTGGAACAAGGGGCGAGAAAGAAGGTTTAATAACATCTTCCCCATATGGGCAGGTACAGGCAAATTCTGGTGGCCAATGTTGTTTAGCCAATAAAACATCATATATATTTACTAAGCGATCCCAGAAAAACATGTCTATTGTGCGTTCAATGTCTTCTTCTAACTGCAGCGTTACTTTATACACCCTATCAGGTGTGGAGACACACATGTCCGCAGTCTCTACTTGTAGAAAGTCATCAGTTGCTTTCACCTCGAGATGCTCTAGAAGACTCCAGCGAACTATTGTGACCTCTGCTGCGCTGTCTAGCAGCGCCAATGCCCACTTCCTGTTCTTCAAAAGGACCCTCTTCTTGAGTGGCATGTTGAACTGCGACTGCTGCCACTTTTTTCTTTTTGAATTGGGGTTTTTGTTGGGGAGGTTTCTCTTCCTTCTTAACAGAAACTTCTGATGAGCGTTGTGATTCCTGTCTCGGTTTCACGTACTCTGTTCTTCGCTCTGATCACCCACCTCTCTCATTGCGTTTTTCTGACGAGTCCTGAAAGGAACGAGATTGGCGCGTATCAGTACATTGATATCTATCAGGCATCTTTATATTATCTCTATTTCTTAGATTATATCGGAGATTCTCCCCTCTCTTTTTTAGGAGTTTGTGACTTTTTATCCCAGCGTTTCTTGTTACCCTCAGGAGCTTGCTTGGAAAAATCTTTATTAGATTTACCCTGAAACTGTGGTTTAGTAGGTCTGGCCCCTAGACTATCTCGACCAATACTAGAATACGTCTCTGCGATAATCTTTGGCAGCTCACGTTCTTGATCCTGTTGAGGAACATCACGGAGCCGCATGCGCACTGCTAGTGCGACTGCTTCCCCTTTATGGTTACTTAAAATGTTTGAAGATACTGTGGCAAAATTGCCCATTAATTGCATCCCTAAATCTAGGGCCGGGGCAGCCCCGTATTCATCCTGAATTTGTTTCAACACTTCCGCCAAGTTGGCAAGCGTCGGAGTACCGTGTGCGGTAGTGTAGAGCGCAGCAAACACAGTGCCCCATGTATTACAGTTATCCACTGTGGGGACCATCCCAAATGGCAAGCACATTGTTAAAATTCTATGTTTATAGTGGGATCCCATATGGGGAAATACTGCCTCCAGTGCATTTATTTTTTGAGCTAGCCAAACGGAGTTTCCTCTCGTTTGGCGGGTACTTTACCCATGATCGAATGTACAGTTGCAGGATTAATACCTGGCATCACTGCATGTGGTTGCGCTGGAGCAGCACGAGCAGGGTTTATATTCAATGTTTGCATTACAAACTGCACTAATCATCTATATATTGCCGTCAGTTCAGTATATAAGCGATGGACTTCAGCTACTGCTAAGTTCGCTACTGCAGGGTGAGGTGCATAGGTGGCCAATAAAGGCCAGGTAGGACCATCATTACTTAGAGGACCTAACCTAACTGGTAAAATTGTGTGGGGTAGGGTGCCATCAAGCCAATTATTATGTTCTTGATAAGATAAAGGTATTTCTAAATATGCATAAGCCCTGTATTGTCCAGGTACGTTTGCAAGTATATAGTGATGAAATGTTTTTGTGTTCCCATCAACTGCTGGAAATGTGACCAAGAATTGAAGAGTTCTGTTCCATAAGCTGCATCTGTGTCTACAACAAATGTGACTGGACCCCCCTGGGCCGTTAGGCCATTTGCCAGTAAATGCGTAGTCAGGGGTTGTCTCATATTAACTGCAATTGCTACCTGCTGCGGATTCGCCATAGTAAATGTTAGATTTGTCCAGAGAAGGCACATCAAATAGTGATTTTCCTTTTATAGTTCAAGCTTGAACAACCTCCAGCATCAGATAGGATATCCTACTTAGCTGAGGAGGAAATCCACAATACCACCGACGTCTCCGTATATGGTACTGAGGTGTCATTGTATGTAATGAGACAGATACTCAGGAGGACCCAAAAATTAGAGCCTGCCCAAACGTTGGCGGCGCCATGTTGCATAGGCTCTCATTATTCTAATGAGACTACTGGGTTTCGAGCGGTAGAATCACCTGCGGTGTGGGAGACCCACTGCGTCTAAACCACTGCGGGTGACACCTGTCGCTCCAATCTGGGTTTTGCTCCGGCTAACTAGCAGTGCCTTATCTCTACCCAAGGGCAGGGATAATTGGGCAGCTGAGCGCATGACATAAATGGTTTCTCAGGGAAGCCGTGGTCACTCAGGTCACATCCGTTTCTCTCAGTTATATTAGTCTCATATACATAAAGACAAACTGAGGCGGTATATGTTTCAATAAAATTTTAATGAAGCGACTGCATCTTATTTAGCAAAGCGTGAGCTGCAATAACCAGGATGACACAACATAACAAGATTAGAATTGTGACGAAGAGAGTAAAGCATAACAATAACGATACCATGTTGTCACTATAGTCAATACACTAATTCCTACCTAGGTTCTACTAGAGCACTGCGTGTTAAGCTCTAAATCTGTCCTTCAGGTTCCCCTGGGAAGACATCGTCCCCCAAACCTGAGCAAAGGCCTGAATTCTGCATTAGCATCTGTAGCAAAGCATTCGGCAATCAGCATACAGTTGTGGTTCTCTGGCTGGAATCTCCCTCTAACGTATAAAGGACAGGGAAGTGTTTTTATAATAAAACAGCAGATGTTCTAAGAAACTGCCCCTACGTAAGGATGTCTCTTTTCTGTGAATATCAGAGACTAAACTCATACTACGTTCACAGGCAACCTATCTTACTATAGCCTTGGAAGAAGCACAGAGTGAGCAAGAATGTCTTGTTTGAGAACAGAGTGCTGTCCTAGGCAAAAACAGTCAGATAGAAGAAAATAAAACAAGACCGTGAAAGTCTCTACTGTAAAAAATAATAAAGCAAAGCTGAATAAAACATATCTAGGTGAAAGTGCACAGCGGCAGGCCTAGTATGCTAAAATAACATGCATGAAACTTACTACTAAAATGGCTACACAACTCAGTCAGTTTTTAACTGTGGGTTGGCAATTATGTAACATGTATCGTAGAGTTGCATGCATGTTCTTGGAGGCAGGGCAGTTTGGGCATTTAGTGGGGATCTGAACCAGTTCGGTGTGTCCATTTTTCCTGGCTGGAGGTTATGATTAGGAATATCTGTAGTTCTGGATGGTTGGTTTTGGAGAAGTTGTGTTGAGCCCGTTTGTGTGTTGGTTTGTTGGCTGCATTGAGTTCCCATAGCTTTTGCTGAATGACTAGGAACACCATCATTCAATGTGGGCATTGTTCTGTTGGATGTAGGTTTACAGTTGCTTCTAGATAGATGGAAACCTCAGGGGTTTTTCTTCGAGGAGGGAACATTAGGTTGCGAATTATGGGGCAAGCAGCAGTTGAGTGTGTATAATGAGGAAGAGAGCTGGGAAACATCTTGTAATTCCAGTTAAAACAAAGCCTAAGAGCCAGAAAATGGCCTACTGACCAACAAAACAAGGCCTTCCTCTCAGAGCAAGAGAAGATAGCACGCAAAGGTGTGGGATGGTTGTCAGAAGAGTATTAGAGGGAAAGTGAGGCAGAACAGGTGATGGAGGGAGTGAGCTAAACAGTGAGGGAGTAGAGGTAGAACTGTGTTATTGGCTGGGCAGGTGTGAGGGGAGTTAGGAGGAGAAGGAAGAAGATATCTTTGAAGTGATTGATGAGCCAAAGGGGTCAAGTCAATGTTGGGTGAATTGGGAGCAGGTAGGAGTGATCCATGGAGAGGAATGAGGGTTTGGTTGGTTAGGAGCGAGGAGATCAGAGGGTGGCAGTGGAAGGGAGGGGGAGTTAGGGCTGAGAGATTGAAAAAGGCAAACTAGTGAGACTAGCTCTCCATTTCTGGAGTGGAACATAATATTTCCATTATTAAAGAGGGCGATAGGAAGATAGCCATTGAGGTATGAACAGGGTGATGCTGTCAGCTTTCCCCCATATGGGATGACATTTGTTGAGGAGATATTTAGAGTTCTTTAGAAGGTGTTGTGCCATTTCTCTGTGTTGTGAATAAAAAATCGAAGATTGGTTTTGAGGCATCCCTTCCAAACACAGTGATACTGATCAGCAATCAAAGTTCCCAGAAGGGTAGCTTAGAATCAATTTTCGTGGCATATTTTGATAAATTTGGAGCCTAAGTGATTTTAAAAGAGTTCAAGAAAGTTTAGAAAAGTGGTTTGAGAGGAAAGATGAGTAGCAAAATGCCATCATGCAGGCTGTCTGGAAGGGTCGGGAAGTAAATCAGGATGTGGTCAAGTAGGCAGCACAAAATGAATCCTGACAAGGTACAGAATGTTGGGTTATCTTATACGTCTAGCATTATGTGAGTCGCTGAGTGTGCTCCGTCTCCAATGTGAAGAGGGGCCTTGCTCTGGTAGGAAGGTCTTGTTATGTTGGTCCTTAGACCTTATTCCAGCAGGCAGTAATTGTCCCTATGGCTAGTGGGCCTAGTTCTGGCAGAAAGGCCTTGTTTTTTGGGTCGAAACCTTGTTCTTGCCTGTGGGCTTTGTATCAACTGGTGTTGGGCCTTATTCTGGCAGGAAGGCCTTGTTTTGATGGATGAGAGGCCTTGTTCTTAGCCAAAGGGACTTCTGGAAAACGGCCACCTTCTAGAAATCTGAAATAGTGGAGTTTGCCATTTAACACTGCAGATCTGTTGCAATGTTTAGCGCGCACCGCAGGGACTAGTGGAGCCTCCAGCATGAAGGGCTTCATCAGGGCGCTGAAGGACATTGCACTAGCCATCTTTAAAGGTGTGGCACGGTTTGCTTGTCGGTCCATGCAGCAAGGTGGCCTAGATTTCAAGGGAGGGGTGCAAATACCACTTCCACAGTGGCTGTGAAAATCCTTCCCAGTTCTAACGAAATGGCCATAGGACCACATCTGAGAGAGGAGCTGTTAATACTCAGAGCTGAATGGGAAGACGTGACAATCCCTTGTGTGGGAGAATAAGGATACAGAGTGTGAACTGGCTGAATACAAATCGTGATGAATGTGTCTTAGGAGTCTGGGCAGTCTTGTAATTACAAAACTAATTTCGGGGCTCCTGCGTGGCAAATGCTGCTAACTGATGACTTCCCAGCTGGGGAAACCGCAGAGGCCTCATCTCCCTGCAGCCCACTGTGCCTCGCAAGGAGCAATTGTGGCGACACAAAGCAGAGCCAGCAGCGAAATTAATATTTTGCTCGCATGGGATCCTGGGGCTTTAATATCGCTGAATATTGATATGAGAGCCGATCCCAGCTCTGTGGTATTTGCTTGCAGGTTGTCAGAGCTCATTCTGAATCTCATTATTCTGGGGGCTGGAGCCCTGCCAGCCCATCTATTACAGTTTGGCGCAATGTGTTCCCTTGGGGTGTGCCCTGGTTTTTAAAGTCTCTCTCTAAAATCCTACTTTTGGATGGTGTGTGCAAGCCTCTGTGCAGCAGCAAATGTTACACACTTTACAGAGACAATTTAGCAGTGTCTTAGCAGTGGCCTAATATGTGTGTCAGTGATATCTTCTCTTAATAGTGTCAGCGGCTGGGTGAACATATGTGTGTGTGTTGTCTTAGTGTGACGAAGAAATTGGTAAATTGATGGAATGTCTGCGTGTGCATGTGTGTGTGCCTGTGCATGTTGTTTGCATGCGTATGTGAGCGGATTGCACAAGAATGTGTGTTGTATTTCTTTATGATTCCATGTTTGTGTGTGTATTTGTTTGTTTAATTGTCTTTAGCAGCCTTAATGCTTGGAAAATAAATATTTCCCAGAAAAACTAGTAAAGTTATATGTCACAGCATGCTGAGAGCGTGGTTAACATAAACCAAAGTGAACATTGGTGCTATGGATCATCATTCTGAATGATAATGCTGAAAACAATAACAAACTTAGTACATATCAATAGCCAATAAGGAACAGAAGGACATGTAACATATTTCACTGAACAGCTTGTCAAAGGTGATATGAATAAGACCTAGGTGGAGTGCAGGTCTGTTTGGGCGAGTCTAGAATGCTATAACTGGCAGGTTACCTATGCGAGTATATAGGGCCACGTAATTAGAGGAAGAGTTAGGGAAATACAGGTAACTGGGCCCTGTGCAATCGACGTCAGTATATGAAGATGGGTGACCAACTTCTTCCAGGTGTTTATTGACCCTGTATTTTTATCTGTTTACCTACTACATTCTGGGCTCTGTTGCCTTGCTTTGCTTCCATTTAACTAATTACTCTAATGCATCTGAAAACAATAATCTGTAAGTGGAAGGGTCAGGACTGGAGACAGTGTCTAGTATTTATAGGACGTGTACATACACATTTTTCATAGTTTTATTTATTTAGTTAGTGTAGAGTGCTTCGTACCTCTTCTGGCAGCCTCAAAGTGCTTGAACTGGAGGGAGAGACTAAAGGTTATTTACATATTCGGCGTACTCATCTGTTAAATTTACATACTTTGTAAGTAAATAGAAATGACTTACAGGGTCACTGGTTATCCAGTGCGGGGCTCCCCTCTCCTTGACTTAGGCTGGACACACGTTCTATAGAATGATGCCATGTAGGGAGCACAGTGATGGAGCAGTAAGGTGACCTTTGTACTTTTGCTGTCCACATTGTGGGCCTCCTACAGGTCTACAAGTTTCCCAGGTACATGCGTGAGTAGTTGATCCAGTCCAGGTTTTTTCTTTGAATTCATGTATTTGTAATCCTTAACTAATGATTGGCTAAACAGTACTGCAAGTACCTTCTGGACCCGCTTTCTACTGCAGAACCCAGAGCAACACTTGCACGCAAACTGCAAACCCTTCGCAGTTAAGTTATGGTCTTACTATATTCCAGTCACTCATTGTCACCTAATCACTCATATCAAATGTTATCAAATGACTCCATCCCAACAAGGTCCAGCCTTGGGCTTCTATTTTGTGAATCATTATTTTCAGGTTTGTTAGTTTAATTGGATCAACTTAAGTGAGAGAGGAATACGAGGTCCAGGATGCCCTGAATTCACATTGTCCTTGGTGATATGGCATAAGTTGTAACCTTTCTCATATCCTTTTGCTAACAAATGAGCCATGTCATTCTTACTGTCATCATTTGAAACTTACTATGATGAAAAAGATGTGTCTTTTTTCAAATAATCAAATATTCTTATGAAGTCATGTTGCTGTACCTTTAAGTATACCTACGCGAGACGGCTGTTACGTAGTGATCACAAACCCTTGGTAAAGTTACTTACTACTGAAGGTATGCTGAATGCCTCCAAACATACTGCAAGGCTGTGTATGACGTTGCAGGATATTGTGTACAAAGTTATGGAAGAGAAAGTGTGGCAGTGGAGCTCCTGACCAGGATGCCTATTGACATTAAAGACTGTGTTGATGAAGAGTGGGAGGAATGTCAAATTGCCCTGGTACATGATAGTGGTATTCTGGCATTGAAGGCTGTTTGGTTGATGGATTCTGTATTACAAGAAGTTAAGAAGTATGTGGAGAATAGAGGACCAAACATGAATGTTTTTAGATCAGCTTAAATATGTTTTGGGAGGTATGGAATGAATTATTTCCTATGAAAGAGATGGGTATGAGAGTGACAAGATTGTGCAACTATCTGCACTGAGACTCAAAGGGCCTGATTTAGAGTTTGGCAGATGGGGTACTCCGTCACAAACATGGTATTACAAGTGCATTAAATCCAAGAGCCTTGTAATATGGTGGATGAGATATCCATCACCTTTGTGATGGAGTGACCTGTCTGCTGAGCTCTAAATCAGGCCGGTGGTCATAAAACAATGCCATTAAGGATACCTAGTTATCATGAAGCCAAACAGATTGTGAACAGGTGATTCTGGTGGCCAAGTATTGATGTTAACATTGGAAGAGTTGAAATTGTTTGGCATGTGTGGGGTCCGACAAGTCATGGATGTGTAGTCTCATTATTCATAGTAACCATTGGGAAATAGTAGCTGTAGACATCATGGGCCCTAGTGCAGATAATGTCAAGTACATCACTGCATTGATTGCAATTTTTTCTCGTTGGCGAGTTATGACTATAGTAGACAAAGCAGATACTGAGTCATTCTTAGAATTTGTAGAAAAGATTTTTGTAAATAAAGTGCTACCAATTCAACTGATCAGTGATAGTGGTGTACGATTTTCTTTATGTAGTCCTACGGCCTATTTTTGCATAATAGGTGTCAAACACTGTACCACTTCTCTTTACAATCGAAGTGGGAATGGTATGATGAAACGATTTAATAAAGTACTTTAAGGTGCTGCCCAGCTGGCCATGGGTAACAAAGAGAATTTGGAGGTACAAGGTTTGAAAACAATTCAATTTGGATATGTAGAACCAAGGTTAAATCTGACACAAGGACATCCTCTTTTGAGATTATGAGAGTTAGAAATCCAAAGACAAACAATAATCTGAAATAGGTGTTGAAATCTTCTCATAGGTGCATTCATGTAAATGAGGTGAGGATGAAAATGTTGGATAGACATACGAAATATCAGGATTAAAGTAAAGAAACTTTGAAAGGTGTCTACGGGAAAGAGACAATTTTCTCAATCATTGAAGCTCATTAAAGTTTTAAGCACTTTGGTGCAATTGAGTGATGAAAAGATTTGGAATTTATAAAGGATTGCTAGCTTAAAAGATATTGAAGCTGTGTATGAGAATAGTAAATGTGATTGTAGGGAGAATAATTGTAAATTTAGACGCATGATCAAGCTTACAACCCGTTAAGGAAAGGAATAAAGGGAGAGTAGGAGATCTGATGAACCATGATCTGAAGCTAGGGATGAAATTACTGATGAACAGCCTGCAAGACTTTCAATGGAGTATACAAGGGAAGGTGACGTGAAAAGCTGTGAGGATTCTCCTAGTGGAGAGATGGGCGTTGTTTCACCAGATGAGAGCATAGTGCGTCTAGAAAGGTATCAGGAGATATACTTGTGGATAAAAGCTCAAGAAGGCGGCGTAAATGGTTATCAAGCCTATGTGTGTGTGAGGAAAGGGGAGAGGCTGATGGTAACAATGCTGTGTGATTATCACTTTTGTGTGATTCTCAGTTATAGGATCTACAAAATGTAACTTACTCTTGCTATATTTGTATTAAGATCAGGATATTCTGTAGTCTATGTATATGTTATTGATCCTATAGTATTGGGTGATTGAAATTGCTTCAGTTGTTATTATTATTTTTGCATGGCGGAAGATGTTTGGTGTTCTTATGAAGTTATGTTAGTGTGCCGTAAAGTATACCTACACAACACAGCTGTTCTAGGTTCTAGAAGTTGTAGTGTTCCAGGGAGTGCTGGAAACTAGATCAGTTGCTGGGAAAAGCAGGCAAACTAGCCCGGCTGCTCCTGATGTCTTGGTTATGGAATAAAGTGGTTAAAGAAGGCATGGCAGCAGCTTCGTTCACTACAATCTCTCATTAGCCTCTGTTTCGTTTCTTTGTGTATCGAGCAGAAAATGTACGACGAAGACTAATTGTCTCTCTTGCTGTTGTTTGGCGTTGATTATTACAGCATTGTCATTAACAGCTGCAGCAGGCAGGATGCTTAATATACTTCATCAGTTCTGAAGTTCAGCTGTGAACTGCACGCCTACAAGGGAAACTTTTCTCAAGTTAATAAGTAAGTTTGTAAGGGCCAGGGTAACTTTATGACCTATAGCTTTGCGTACGATATTCCTAAAAGTACCCTTTTTCTTAGGATTTACAAAAATCTCAGGACGCACATACAGAAATTTAGGGGCATATTTACAAGCCCTTAGTGCCTTCCTGCGTCACATTAGCGTAATTTTTTTTTAATGCTCATATGACGTTAGGTAGGCTTTTTTGCTGCGCCTTAGCTACAAAGTGGTGCGATGCGAGCATTGCACCACTTTGTACCCCCTTGTGCCACATTATGCCTGCACCAGGGATGATGTATGCAAAGGGGGCATTACGGCGCTAGGTGGCCCGCAAAAATGGCAAAGTGAAATCTACAAGATTTCAGTGTAATATTTTTGGTGTCATTTTTAACGCCTGCTCAAAGCTGGGAAGCAACAAATTGAAAGTTGTCTCAGTGTGTTTGTCGGTCTTCTCCTGGAAGGAGATATTGATTGTATTGCACTTGTCTGTGCCCTGCAGTCGGTGGTGCCCGTAATGGCCTGCCGCAATGCTTGATGGCCTTGAAAAGAGCAATGTTTTGTTTGGCAGCTGTGTTGATGACATGGTCAGTGGCTTTGGCCTAAATGATAAGATGAATTTGAGTTGTGAGTTCAGAGAGCCTGGAGGTGTCCAAAGTCTTCCCATTGCTTCATTTGTTAAAAAAACAATAAGTGCCGGGCCCTCGTCAGGAGGCCACCGCAGCTTGCACCACCCGTTGTCACTGCCAGATCCGCCAATGACAGCACCTCAACAACTAACCATCACACTCCTACAAGTGTGTCAATTCAGACTGTTCGAGGACCCAGAGCTATAAGAATGGCTTGGGCGACAAGTATTAGTAGTTTTTCATTTATATTGGATTAATAAGCAACTGTTGTTCTGCTCATCTCTAAATTGCATAAACTTGAGTTGTCATAAGTGCTGGTGTTGACAATTAAGTGCTTGTACCGAGCACAGGAAACCACCTACTCGAGTTAAGCACAGAGTCTTCCTGTAACAATGACTGTCACCATTACTGCTTTGGCCTCCAGGTAGGGCACATGCTGGCTGTGAGTTCCTGTGAGCAACAGGCGTCTGAAGGCTTAGGTTTACATGGATTGGTCTGCATTGTTTTGTAGGCGTCCACGCTGGCTCAGACTGTCTCAGGCTAGATGTTGACATAAACCTTGACGTAGAGTGACAATGATGAAACAGGCACTTTATGAAGGATTTGGGCTGCCCACTGGGAGCTGATCTGATGTGTGGGAGTTCAAAGGGGATCTTGTCTTGTCTGTCCAATCAGGGATCAAGAGGAGTGGCCAATGAAAGCTGGTAGTGAAAATCAAATGAATGGGGAGGGGGTTGACTTTGGTATAAATTGGAAGAATAGTGTGTTGTTTGCTGTTGACTGTGCTCAAGAGGACAATTAATGCATCTTTCCTGGACTTACTGGAAGTTTAATGGTAGAGTGGAAGATAATGCTGGTGCCATTGGTTGAATTGACATTGACGATATCGCTTCTGAATATTGCGTTGGTTCCTGCAAAGAGCGTGGAGTGGCAAGGGAGGAGTTCTAATGGCGTCATATACGACGCTTGCTGAAGTTTGCAGGTCTACTATTTTTTCTTTCTTTGGCAATAGTTTAATATTTTTAGGTAACTAGGTAGCAATGTGAATGTTATATTTTATTGTGATTGTCTTTATGAAGCACTGCTTTATGTAGGTTTTTTTTTTAAAGATAAATTAACAATGGAAGATCAACTAACATGAAAATTGTACAGTGTTACTCTCTTGGAATCAACACCCTATAGTCTTGATTAAAAGATCTACAAAGAAATCCTGTCTACTAGTATGCACCAATCTTTGCTGGGTTCTGAGCAGATGATTTACAAACTGCTTGCAATCTTGTAAAAGCTTTTCTTTCCATCGATTCAAATCATTTTGACATATTCCTCTGTCTCCATTGACAATGATTTTAGTTCTACCATTGTGTTGTGAAGACACTAATAACTAATATTTTCCAGTAGCGGCTGCTGCCAAGAAGGGGTGGAGGGAGCAGCAGGCAGATTGGGGGCAGGGGGGATCCAATAATTTTAAAAAACAACTTACCTGCCGCTTCGGTGTTCCGCCGCTCTCGCCTCGGTTCTTCTAGTCTTCTTCCTCCTCTCCCCACCCAATCCTAATGCTTCTCTCATGCTGTCACCAGCATGACAGAAGCGCCGGGATTGGCCTGAGAGGGCAGAAATGCCACTCAGGGAGAGAGTGGGACCCTGTTCTTGGTCTTCACACAGCTGTGCAACACAGCCAGGTGGAGAGTTCCAAGTATGCATGTCAGTTTGGCTGGCCTTGGACCATTGTGCCAAACTGACATGCGCACTTAAAAGTGCACATACCTCTCCTCCTCCCTGGTGATGTGGGGGGTGACTGGCGCCGCCCAGTCCTCACTAAGCGGGAAAATAAAGTGATATTAAAACACTTTTATTATTACTTTACTTTTCAGCAGCGGGCAACACTCCTCCGCCATAGTGGAGAGGCCGCCCCTGATATTGCCTCTTTTGGTAAAGGCCACGATGTGAAGGAAAACAGAGCTTTTTTAAGCCTTTTGATTACTTGTTCAATGCGTAGCAGTTGCAACCAGCTATTAGCTTTTACACTCTAATTTAAATTTATCATGTGGATGTAGACACTTATAAAATATATAATAAAGAGGCCTTATTTTATGTCACACAGCGGAGCTTTAATGGAAGAGTACAAGCACTTCTTGACACTGCAGTTTTTTAATGGGAGAGTACCGGCACTTCTTGACACTGCTTCAGTGCTTTTAATGAGAGAGTACAGGCACTTCCCAGCACTGCTCCAGTGCTTTTCATGGGAGAGTACCTGGACTTCTCAGTACTGCACCAGTGCTTTTAATGGGAGACTACCGGCAGTTCTTAGCACTGCTCCAGTGCTTTTAATGCGAGAGTACCAGCACTTCTCAGCACTGCTGAAGTGCTTTTAATGGAAAAGTACCAGCACTTCTCGGTGCTGCAATGCTTTTAATGTGAGAGTACCTGCACGTCTTAGCACTGCTTCTGTGCTTTTAATGGGGCAATAACGGTCCTTCTCAGCAGTGCTTTTAATGGGAGAGCACCAACACTTCTCAGCATGTCTCCAGTGCTTTTAATGGGAGAGTACCAGCACTTCTCAGCACTGCTCTTGTGCTTTTAAACAAGGAGTACTGGCACTTCTCAGCACTGCTTCAATTATTTTAATGGGAAAGTACTGGCACTTTTCAACACTGCTGCAATGCTTTTAATGAAGGAGTACAGGCACTTTTCAATACTGCTCTAGTGTTTTTAATGGGACAATATCGGTACTTCTCAGCAGTGCTTTTAATGTTAGAGCACTGGCACTTCTCAGCGCTGCTCCAGTACTTTTAATGAGACAGTTCCTGCACTTCTCAGCACTTCTCAGCACTTTTCCATTACTTCAAATGGGTGGATGGCGGCACTTCTCAGCACTGCTCCAGTGCTTTTAGTGAAAGAGTGCCAGTACTTCCCAGCGCTGCTCCAGTGATTTTAATGAAACAGTATGGGCACTTCTCAGCACTGCTCCAGTGCCTTTAATGGGAGAGTACCAGCACTTCTCGGCACTGCAGTGCTTTTAATGGGAGAGTACTGATACCTCTGACTACTGCTTCAGTGCTTTTAATGGGACAAGACCAGTACTTCTCAGCATTGCAGTGCTTTTAATGGAAGAGCACCAACACTTCTCTGCAAGGCTCCAGTGCTTTTAATGGGAGAGTACCAGCACTGCTCTTGCGCTTGTAATGAAGGAGTACTGGCACTTCTCAGCACTGCTTCAATGATTTTAATGGGAGAGTACTGCCACTTCGCAACATTGCTGCAATGCTTTTAATGAAGAAGTACCTGCAGTTTTCAGCTCTGCTCTAGTTCTTTTAATGGGACAATACCAGTACTTTTCAGCACTGCTGTGCTTTTAATGGGAGAGCACTGGCACTTTTCAACACTGCTCCAGTGCTTCTAATGAGACAGTGCCGGCACTTCTCAGGACTGTTCCATTGCTTCTAATGTGTGAGTACCGGCACTTCTCAGCACTGCTCCAGTGCTTTTAATGGAACAGTGCTGGCACTTCGCTGCATTGCTCCAATGCTTTTAATGGGAGAGTACCAGAACTTCTCAGCACTGGCCTTGTGCTTTTAATGAAGGAGTACTGGCACTTGCAACACTTCTGCAATGCTTTTAATGAAGGAGTACAAGCACTTTTCAGAACTGCTCTACTTCCTTTAATGGGGCAATACCGGTACTTCTCATCACCGCAGTGCTTTTAATGGGAGCGCACTGGCATTTTTCAGCACTGCACCAGTGCTTTTAATGAGACAGTGCCGGCACTTCTCAGCAATGTTCCATTGCTTCTAATGGGTGAGTAGCGGCACTTCCAGCACTGTTCCACTGATTTTAATGGAAGAGTGCCAGCACTTCTCAGCACTGTTTCAATGCTTTTAATAAAGGAGTACCAGCACATTTCAGCACTGCACTAGTGCTTTTAATGGGAGAGCACTGCCACTTCTCAGCGCTGCTCCAGTGCTTTTAATGAGACAATGCCGGCACTTCTAAGCACTTCTCAGCACTTTTCCATTGCTTCTAAACGGTGGGTAGCGGCACTTCTCAGCACTGCTCTAGTGCTTTTAATGAAAGCGTGCCAGTACTTCCCAGCGCTGCTCCAGTGCTTTTAATGGAACAGTATGGGCACTTCTCAGCACTGCTCCAGTACTTTTAATGGGAGAGTACCAGCACTGCAGTGCTTTTAATGGGAGAGTACTGGCACTTCTTAGTACTGCTTCAGTGCTTTTAAGGGGACAAGACTGGTTCTTCTCAGCATTGCAGTGCTTTTAATGGAAGAGCACCAACACTTCTCAGCAGGGCTCCAGTGCTTTTAATGGGAGAGTTCAGCCACTTCGCAACACTGCTGCAATGCTTTTAATGAAGAAGTACTTGCACTTTTCACCACTGCTCTAGTTCTTTTAATGGGACAATACCGGTACTTTTCAGCACTGCAATGCTTTTAATGGGAGAGCACTGGCACTTCTCAGCACTGCTCCAATGCTTTTAATGGGAGAGCACTGGCACTTCTCAGCACTGCTCCAGTGCTTTTAATGAGACAATGCTGACCCTTCTCAGCTCTGTTCCATTGCTTTTAATGAGTGTGTTCCGGCACTTCTCAGCACTGCTCCAGTGATGTTAATGGAAGAGTACAGGCACTTTTCAGCGCTGCTCAAGTGCTTTTAATGTTAGAGTGCCGGCACTTCCCAGTGCTGCTCCTGTGTTTTCAATGGAACAGTGCTGGCACTTCTCAGCGCTGCTCCAATCCTTTTAATGGGTGTGTACCGGCACTTTTCAGCACTGCTCCAGTGCTTTTAATGGGACAATGCTGGCACTTCTCCTCTCTGTTCCATTGCTTTTAATGGGTGTGTATCAGCACTTCTCAGCACTGCTCCAGTGATGTTAATGGAAGAGTACAGGCACTTCTCAGCGCTGCTCCAGTGCTTTTAATAGAAGAGTGCAGGCACTTCTCAGCACTGCTCCTGTGTTTTTAAAGGAACAGTGCTGCCACTTTTCAGCGCTGCTCCAATGCTTTTAATGGGAGAGTAACAGCACTTCTCAGCACTGTTTCAATGTTTTAAATGGAGGAGTTTACAGCACATCTCAGCACTGGTCGAGTGCTTTTAATGAAGGAGTACTGACACTTCTCAGCTCTGCTTCAATGATTTTAATGGGAGAGTACTGACACTTCTCAGCACTGTTGCAATAGTTTTAATGAAGGAGTACCAGCTCTTTTCAGCACTGCTTTGGTGCTTTTAATGAGACAGTGCTGGCACTTTTCAGCACTGCTCTATTTCGTTTAATGGGGGAGTGCCAGCACTTGTCAGCACTGCTGCTGTGTTTTTAATGAAGGAGTAATGGCACTTCTCAGCACTGCTTCAATGATTTTCATGGGAGAGTACTGGCACTTCTCAACAGTGCTGCAATGCTTTTAACGAAGGAGTACCGGCACTTCTCAGCATTGCTTCCGTGCTTTTAATGGAAGAGCACCAGCCCTTCTCAGACAGAATGGCACTCTGGGACAAGGATACCCGCACTTTTATTTTTTCCATTTCAAGCACGGCTTTCTCCTCCGTTTGTAAAGCGCTTGTAGCCTCTGAAGATGGCAGCGTCCGATGCCCTTGGAAGGCAGAGGTGATTTTTCCCTCAGTGTGACATATGTGTGTCATGTATGTCAGGGCAGCGGGTGGCGTGAAGCATATGGCGCCGCGCGCTCAGCTGGGTTCCGGGAATGCGTGGGCTCCAGCCACCTCCTCAGGGGCGCAACGAGGCTCATTAAAAAGTCATCCCTGCTCCTTGATGAGGGGTTTTAACTTCAGCGCTCGCACGCGCAGCTTATGGCAACCGAGCGGAGGTCAGCGGGTCACAAGACGAGGCCCAGCCTGAACCATCGTGTGCCCTGCTCGCCGCCCTAAACCGTATTATAGGGATTCAATCTACACACGTTATCTCAGATTTCCAAAGAAGTGGAGCTTTGGGGGCCAATAGTCGCCGCTGTAATCCACAAAGGCAGTTTGGCTGCACTACGAACAAGCTCACTCATTGCAGTTTTACAGTTTTAGATGGTCAGGTGGGCCATTGTTTTAGGTTGTTTTTTGCTGAGGAATTACCATTTAGGTTACTTGGATCAGAACTTGTGGATTTACCTAAATTACAACATGGTAGTGATGGCTGGTAACTTGCCGTGGGTGGCTAGCTGCGGCTTGAAGTCTAGTTGCTCTTGTCTTTAGTGAGCTAGAGAAGGGAATTTGAGACACGCTGATGACATTTTCATGCTCAGAGGGATAGAGGGATAACAGATCACAGACCATGACCATGGACCAGGTGGGAGAAGCAGGGCAGGGTCACATGGAAACTTATCAAGAGGCTTAGGGACCTGTTACTTAGGGAGGCGCAGAAAATCCAATGAACAAACGTTTAACACTTAATGATACTGACCGGTGGAAGTTGAAAGTGGTTTAGGCAGTCATCAGAGGTTCCTTATTTTGGAGGCCGCTCATCCGGGGGTGTCATCCCCCTGGCTGAGAGCCAGAAGCTGAAAAATAAAACAATGTTTTGTGATTCTTTTATTTTTCAGCTGCAGGTGCAGGAAGGAACGGGCTAGTCCATGGGAGTGCGGACGAGGGGGAGTGGAGTCAGTCCACTAAGTGCGCATGTCAGTTTGGCTGGCCGTCTCAGGCCGGCCAAACTGACATGCGCACTTAGGTTTCTCCAACCCAGCTGTGTGCACAGCCGGGTTAGAAAAACTGCACAGACTCCCACGCAGTGTCTGAGTGGCAGAACAAGCCGCACAGACCAATCCTGGCGCTGCTCTCATGCTAGGTATAGAGCAGTGCCAGGACTGCATGGGGAGCCTGTGCTGGTGTCCCAGGGACTGCTGGGACACCATCAGAAGAGGAGCGAGGCGTCTGGCAGTGGCAGGAAAAGTTAAATTTATTTTTCTAAATAGTTTTTGTTTATTTCCCCCATCAAACTTCCCTCCACCACCCGCCTGCCCCTCCCTGTGAGATTTGGGGCAGCCGCTGCTGCGCACGTCTAAAAGAGATTAGGGGAGAAGTCCTTAGAGCACTTCAGGTGGATCTACGGATGTAGCAGTCAAGTATAAGTTAGATATATCAAACAAAGTGAGGAGAACAATGCTAAAAATAAGAGCTCAAGGAATTAAATAAAGCATAATCCTCACTGGCATCGATGAAAAGGTATATTATGAAGCAATAATAAAGCAGAAGACATTTAGCATCAAAATGTAAAAAAAAGATCAGCAGTCAAGGTCGTTTATTTTGGCAGCAAAGGATTCAAGGTGAAGAAGAGTAGAGAGTTAGTGAGATAATGAGAAGGGATTCTGGCTTTACTTTCAGCAGCTATGGGCAGCAAATACTCTAAAGGTGGGAAAAGCCAGGGATCATCTTTAAGTGAGGCTGAGCTAGCTAACAACCACCAGGGTGACCACATGGAAGAACAGACGTTGAAAGAAGAGGTTATCAGAACAATTAAGAGCCTAAGATTGTGTTAGAAATGGGGTCTTTGGTTGACAGTCAGGTTACCCCCTGTTCAAGCAAGGACCCTCACTCTAGTCAGGGTAAAAGAGAATCACATTCAGCTAACCCCTGCTTACCCCCTTGGTAGCTTGGCAGAGCAGTAGGCTTAACTTCAGAGCGCTAGTTGTAAAGTATTTGTACCAACACACACAGTAACTTAATGAAAACACTACAAAATGACACAACACCGGTTTAGAAAAATAGGAAATATTTATCTAAACGAAACAAGACCAAAACGACAAACATCCGACATACACAAGTCTAGTTATGAATTTTTTAAGATTAAACTCAAAAATAGCACTTAGAAACAAAAAATGCTTCGATGAGATGTTAACACGGCATCGTGATGGAGTCGTTCCCAACAAGCTGACACCAGCGGCGCCGGACACGGAGTCGTGTAGACCCCCAAGTACAGTACCTTTGGTGAAGAGTGAAAACAAGCTGATGCGCGAAGTCGGGGATCGCGGCGTCTGTGCGAAACGTTGAATCCACGCACTTCGAGCGGCGTCGGTCACGATGTGGTGCGGCGACTTCTACGGAGTCGCGGACTTCAGCGGGGCTGCAGCGGCGTCGGGCCTGCGAAGAGCATCGCGTTCCAGAGAAGGTCACTGCGTCGGGTGCAGGCGGCGTCACCGGATTCAGCAGCGGCGTCGGTCCGGAGTCGTCCGAAGTCGATTTCCTTGGATTTCCACCAGCTTTCCTTTCAAGGGCCCAGGGACTGGATAGGGCACCAATTGTCAGAGAAGGAGTCTCTCCTGAGACTCCAGGTGCTGGCAGAGAGAAGTCTTTGCTGTCCCTGAGACTTCAAACAACAGGAGGCAAGCTCTAACTCAAGCCCTCGGAGATTTCTTCACAAGATGGAAGGCACACAAAGTCCAGTCTTTGCCCTCTTACTCTGGCAGAAGCAGCACTGCAGGAAAGCTCCACAAAGCACAGTCACAGGCAGGGCAGCACTTCTTCCTCAGCTATCAGCTCTTCTCCAGGCAGAGGTTCCTCTTGGTTCCAGAAGTGTTTCTCAAGTCTGTAGATTTGGGTGCCCTTCTTATACTCATTTTAGTCTTTGAAGTCACCTTTCTTCAAAGGGGACTCACACCTACTTGTGAAATCCTGCCTTGCCCAGGCAAGGCCTCAGACACATGTTGGAGCCGGCATTGTCAGAGGCAGGCACAGTCCTTTCAGATGAGAGTGACCACTCCACCCCTCCCTCCTAGCAGAGATGGCTAATCAGGAAATGCAGGTTACACCCCAGCTCCCTTTGTGTCGCTGTCTAGTGTGAGGTGAAAAACAACCCACCTGTCAAACTGACCCAGACAGGGAATCCACAAACACGGCAGAGTCACAGAATGGTTTAAGCAAGAAAATGCTCACTTTCTAAAAGTAGCATTTTCAAACGCACAATCTCAAAATCAACTTTACTAAAAGATGTATTTTTAAATTGTGAGTTCAGGGACCCCAAACTCCACATGTCCATCTACTCTCTAGGGGAATCTATGCTTTAATCATATTTAAAGGTAGCCCCCATATTATCATATGAGAGAGACAGGCCTTGCAACAGTGAAAAACGAAGTTGGCAGTATTTCACTGTCAGGACATATAAACCACATTACTATATGTCCTACCTTATCCATACACTGCACCCTGCCCTTGGGGCTATCTAGGGCCTACCTTAGGGGGGCCTTACATGTAAGAAAAGGGAAGGTTTAGGCCTGGCAAGTGGGTACACTAGCCAAGTCGAATTTACAGTGTAAAAATACACACACAGACACTGCAGTGGCAGGTCTGAGACATGATTACAGGGTTACTTGTGTGGGTGGCACAACCAGTGCTGCAGGCCCACTAGTAGCATTTGATTTACAGGCCTTGGTACCTCTAGTGCACCTTACTAGGGACTTACTAGTAAATCAAATATGCCAATCATAGATAAACCAATTACATACAATTTACACGGAGAACATATGCACTTTAGCACTGGTTAGCAGTGGTAAAGTGCTCAGAGTTGAAAAGCCAACAGCAACAGGTCAGAAAAAATAGGAGGCAGGAGGCAAAAAGACTGGGGATGACCCTGCATAAGCAAAAAAGTCCAACAGATTGTTAATGGCAATTGATCCGGAATGCTTCTCATAAACCATACTGACCAGCCTTGTACAGTAGCCTCTCAATAGCGTTCGCAACTAGGTAGTGCTAGTTAGGGCCATGTTCCCATAGAAAAAGCATTTTTTGACTTGCCCATATTTTTGGTCAAAAAATTTTCCAAAGAAAGTTCCCCGGTGATTCTTGCTGCACACAGAAAGTTTCAGAGTGATCCGTCAAGCGGGGGCTGAGAAAAAGGGGATCAAAAAAGTTGTGTTTCCCATGTTAATTCCCATAGGACTTTTAGACACAACTACATCCCAAACCACTGGACGGATTTACACCAAATTTGAAAGAAAGATAGCTTTCAGTACACAGATTATGCTTTCACTTATTTGGTGTAAATCCATTCATTAGTTTACGAGAAATTAAAGAATATCCAAATTTGAATATATGAGGTTGCAAATAAATCATGAATATTCACAAATGTTCACAAATTTTCATGAATACGCATGTGGATAGAAGCACTGTAATTGGCTGGCTACAACCTGCACAGAAAGTTTCAGCCGCCCTTTTATGTTAAGGGAGAAGGTCCCTGGGGCTGAAAAAAAAAAATGAAAAGTAACGTAAGAGTGAGTGGGTGCGTGAGGGTCCAAGTGGGTTTGTGAGTGGGCGCATGAGTGCCTGAGTGGGACTGAAAGATAGTGTGGGAGTCTAGGAGTGGGTCTGAGTGTGTGCATGAGTGTCTGAGTGGTTGTGTAAGTAGGTGCATGAGTCTCTGAGTGCATGTATGAGTGAAAGAATCAGTGTATGAATTAATAAATCAGCGAGTCTGTGAATTTTAATGATTTCTTTTTCTTTTGCTTATTCGTGATTAATCTCGATTAATCTCGAATTTCGTGCATGGTGAAGAAAAGTCTTTTTAAACCCACAGTTTAACCTTCAAATAGGGGTACTATTCATACAATAAAGTTTTAAAAAGTGCATTGGTGGAAAAATGCATTTTCGCACCCCTCCTATTTCCTTTGCATCCCGTTGACAAACCACCACAAAACTTTGCATCGTCCGTCATTGTACGAAAAGCAATAGGTATGCACATTTTGTGGAGATTCGTTAAATGGGGACAAAGTTATTAATGAGCGAAAATCTGAGAAATACCTTTCTCAGGGACTAATTTAAAATTAAAAGCTGGTATTGTGGAAGAAAATGTGTATATTTTTAGAACGTGTAAAGCTGATAATGTATTTAAAGCTGATATTTCAGTGATGAATCATACCAAGATGGGGGTATGTGTTACTTGTATTATTTCCTTGGTGCTTGTTGCTATGGCTTATACTAATTTATGTGGTAGCGTTTATTCACCTATATTGATGAAGGTTTTATAAGATTATCATTTCCCCACACAGCCCCCTCCTAGTACATTCTCAGTCATGGTGTGTGATTGAAAGACTAGATGCAGAGTGAAAGCAGGTCGAAGCTAAAATTAGAGACATATGATATTTATATCCTGAAACTGTCAGATTGCATGCTCCTCTAAATCATACTTCCTTTCAGCCTATTTTGTAAGTAAATGTTCTTTCAGCCTATTTTGTAAGTAAATGTTCTTTCAGCCTATTTTGTAAGTAAATGCATCGTTTTTGCAGATTTTGTTCTACCAAGAATTCCTGCTAAATTACCTTCCAACACCCTTGAGGAGGAACTTGTCTGGCACATAAAGGTACTGAAATGTCTCATGGGTGCCCTTCCAGAATTATGGATAAATTCTAGAAACATTTTTATCTAATGCATTCGAAAACTGTTGTAAAATGCACCATTACCCACCTTAAACCCTGCGAGGCAGGGTAGGGCTAGCTTGCTCGATCTTATTCTGCATGTGGTTCAAAGTGAGGAGTATTTCATTTTTCTAGTCACTCCCTTCATTGTTCCTTTTAAAGTTCACTGGAAGCCTAGGGCATGGTGAACCCACTTACCCCTCTTCTGCAGCTTCCTGTTAGCCTACTGCCTGTGCTTCCTGCAGTCTAACAACCAGGATTCTGGAGCTAATGTGCCACAGTGCAACGCCTGATTCTGTTTCCTGGTCTCAGCCTCATTGCCGTCTCCTTTCCCCTCCCATAGTCTGCTTTCCTTCCCGCTGGTTTAGCTGATCATCAGCTTTGCACTCAGTGAATTACTTTGTGCGCCAAGAAGGGGAACTTGCACCCAATGGGCAAGACTGTACTTTGAGGAGTGAAACGCGCACCCAGTAAGAGATCGCACGCCCAATTTATGATTTGGCGTAGAGGGTACTCTGTCAGAACAGCGAAGCAGTAACTTCTCTGCCAAACTGAAGTTCTGCCCATCTCATTTAGGTTTGTGTGGACCTTCAGTATGTCAAAGGTGGAGACTACTCTGTCTCCGTTGCCGACATAAACCTCCAATGACCCAACGGAGTCAGGGTGTAGGAAAATGCCACTGTTGGCATGGTCACCCCCCACTTTTTGCCTAGTGTTGATGCCAGCTTTGATTGGAAGTGTGCTGGGACCCTGCTAACCAGGCCCCAGCACCAGTGTTCTTTCCTTAAACTGTACCTTTGTTTCCACAATTGGCACATGATGTAGGAAGAATAGGAATACATCACATACAAACAAACATAAGTTCCCAAATCCCAATACAAACATTTTAGGCTAGAGATAGTTGTAAACCAATGTAAGTAGTGAAAGGCTTAATACATGACATGTTAAAAAGACAGACTGTGGGTTCAATAGAAAAGGCAGGTCATATTTAGGACAAAAAAACACTTATTACTCAGGAAACTTATACACATGCTGCATTGTTAAGTTAGCTGAGCTGAAACACACAAGAGGCCCAAGCCACATTAGAATGAGAGTTTTTCTTTAAAGCTGCACCAACTGTTGCTTTCAAAATGTTCACTTAGCATGAACAGGGGGGAACAGAAGGGTGTATCCTGCCTTAGTGCAAGGGTCCTAAAAACCACAAGTCATTAATATCGTGGTAAGGGGAACTGTGTAAGGGTCAGCTAAGTATTTGCACAAGACAGGGCTACCATGAGCAGCACGCAGCATATAATCTCTTGTTGTGCAGAAAGATAGATATGATGAATGACGTCAGTGTAATTTACCCACCCATGAGGCCAACAAGTGCACGTGCTTCTTTCCAGAGGCACCTCTTCCATATTATCTTATCTGTACTGCTTGTAGTTGCTTACGTCAATGCTGAACTTTTGACCACAGTTTTTTGTGGTTTTTACAGTATAAATGCTACTGGTGTTTGAACCAGAACTTTGAACTTCAGTCATGGCCTCTATGTGAGACTGCCTGTTGTTCCCAGCTGAAAATCGATTAAACTTACATTATTTTGTCAAAATGATTTGTTTTATTTTATTAACAGATTTCCCTCTAACACACACCCCTGGCACACAGTTAGGTCCTTTATAAAAGGTACCCCTGGTACCAAGGGCCCTGTGGCCAGGGAAGGTCCCTAAGGGCTGCAGCATCTATTATGCCACCCTCAGAGACCCCTCATTCAGTGCATGCACACTGCTTTGCAGCTTGTGTGTGCTGGCGGGGAGAAAAGACAAAGTCGACATGGCACTCCCCTTAGAGTGCCATGCCTATAAACCACTGCCTGTGGCATAGGTAAGTCACTCCTCTAGCAGACCTTACTGTCCTAAGGCAGGGTGCACTATACCACAGGTGAGGGCATAGCTGGATGAGCAGTATGCCCCTACAGTGTCTAAGTCAATTCTTAGACATTGTAAGTGCAGGGTAGCCATACTGAGTATATGGTCTGGGAGTTTGTCATTACGAATTCCACAGCACCATAATGGCTACACTGAATACTGAGAAGTTTGGTTTCAAACTTCCCAGCACAATAAACCCAAACTGATGCCAGTGTGGGATTTATTGTGAAATGCGCACAGAGGGCATCTTAGGGATGCCCCCTATATGTTAGCCCAACTACTAGTGCAAGGCTGACCAGTCTGTGCCAACCTGCCACTTCCAGATGCCTTTGTGCACTCTTTGGTCAGAAGCAAAGCCTGTCCTGGGTGGAGGTGCTTCACACCTCCACCTGCAGGAACTGTACCACCTGGCGGTGAGCCTCAAAGGCTCAAGCCTGGTGTTACAATGCCCCAGGGCACTCCAGCTAGTGGAGATGTCTGCCCCCTGGATGAGCCCCCACTTTTGGCGGCAAGTCTGGAGGGATAATGAGAAAAACAAGGAGGAGTCACCCCCTCAGCCAGGTCCACCACTAAGGTGACCAGAGCTGAAGTGACCCTCTCCTTGAGAAATCCTCCATCTTGCTTTGTAGGATTACGACCAATAGGGATAGGGATGTGCTCCCCTCCCCAGAGGGAGTGGGCACAAGGAGGATGTAGCCACCTTCAGGGACAGTAACCATTGGCTACTGCCCTCTAACCCTAACACACCCCTACGTTTAGTATTTAGGGGCGACCCTGAACCCAGCTCCTCAGTTTCCTGACGACCTCACAATAAGAAGAAGGACTGCTGAGCTGAAAACCCCGCAAAGAAGAAAAGAAGAAGACAACTGACTTGGCCCCAGCCCTACCGCCTGTCTCCTGCTTCAAAGACCCTGTAACTGAAAAGCGATGCCTTCTATAGGACCAGCGAACCCCGAAAAGCCTTTAGGGGACTGCCTGCATCACCGAGGTCCAGGAACTCCAGTGGGTAGCGGCTCTGCCCAACCAGAAGAAAAGACATCCATCTTTAAAGGGACTCCTACCTCACTCTAGAAGCGTGAGTCCCCACTACTCTGCACCCAACGCCCCCGGTCCGTGTCCAGAGTCACCAAATATCCATAGAGAACCCCCAGGCGACTCCAATGACGTGTCCACCCTGGGCTGACCTCTCTGCACCCCCACGATGACGACTGCAGAGGAAATGCCGAGGACCCCCCTGACCGCGACTGCCCGGGACAAAGATATTCGACGGCTGGAGAACCACTGCACCCGGAGCCCCCTGGCCTGTGAGAAACTGGGCACCAGTGCAGCAACGACCAGCAGACGGTCCTCACCCTTGCCCAGTCAGTGGCTTGCACGAGAGGCCCCCCTGTGCCCTGCCTGCAGCGCCTAAGTGACCCCCAGGTCCCTCCATAGAGTTCTATTGAGAACCCGACACCCTGTTGGCACGCTGCACCCGGCCGCCCTGTACCGCTGAGGGTGTGGTTTTTGTGCCTACTTGCGGCCCCTCCAGTACTCCTCCAAACCTCCCTGGTCTGCCCTCCGACAACCCGGGTACTTACCTGCAAGCAGACTGGAACCGGAGTACTCCCTGTCTCCATAGGCACCCACATTATTTTGGCTTCTGTTTGACCTCTGCACCTGACCGGCCCTGTGTTGCTGGTGATGGGTGTTTGGAGTTGCCTTGAACCCCCAATGGTGGACTACCTATACCCCGGAGACTGAACCCGTAAGTGTGGTACTTACCTCGGAAACTGTACTGTACCAACCTCCCCCAGGAACTGCTGAAAATTGCTTATGTCCACTTTTAAAATAGCTTTTTGCCATTTTAATGAAAACTGTGTACAATATTGAATCTATTCAAAGTCTCAACTATTACTGTGCAAAGTACCTTTCATTTAATACACTTACCTACTAAATGAATCTTGTAGTTCTAAAAATAAATTAACAAAATAATATTTTTCTATATAAAAACCTATTGGCCTGGAGTTAAGTAATTGAGTGTGTGTTTTCACTTATTGCTTGTGTGTGTACAACAAATGCTTAACACTACCCTCTGATAAGCCTAACTGTTCGACCACACTACCACAAATAGAGCATTACTATTATCTATTATTGCCTCTGTCAAGCCTCTCGGGGAACCTCTGGACTCTGTGCACATTATATCTCATTTTTATATAGTGTATAGCTTCCTACACAGGGCCATCAGAGGTTTGCCAATTTGTCAGCCTCTCTGTTTGGAGTGTGTGGAGAAATGGCCATTTTCCACTGTCTGTCACCGCTAAGTGGTGGGAAGTTGACAGTAAAATCTATAAAATGTCCACCAGGCCATGAGAGAAAACACCAATGGCTAGAGGGGCGTTGCTTTTTTAAAAGAAAAAGGAACTCGCTTTGGCTTATTCTTTTTGAAAATTAAAAAACATTGAAATTTTGCTGCACGTCTCCAGCATGTTGACGATGCTGTCCAACTTTCAATGCATTGACAGAAACGGCTGTGGTGATGGTTCCGGATGGTGGACCTCTCAAAATGTAGTGGGCATGTACTCCCACAGGGCGTTAGAGTACTTTACTCCATCACTCTGAAGAAATAAATACTTGTCCACCAAACTCTAAATCAGCTCTTGTGTTGCATGGCAAGGGATATTCATCAAATAAGACAGACTGTAGACCAAGGTGGGAGGCTAATAGCCAGAGAGTTAGACTGCTCTCCAAGATGTAAGACTCACACTCAACCACTGACATTGTGCTTCAAAATAGGGACACTAAAACACAATAGGCGATACTGTGCACCAAGGTATGAGACTCACACCCAGTGACAGACTGTGCTCTAATGCACAGCATCAGAGCAAATGAAAAAGGCTGTATATCAGTGTGCGGTAATCATACGGAATGAGTAAGACTGCTCTCCAAATTAAGGGACTTGCACTAAGTGACTGCAACTGTGATTCATGAAGTGAGAAGAAGTGAAAGTCACGTCAGATGAGTGGCATGTTGCAGCAAGGTGTGAGTTAGTCAGTCAAAGAGGGTGACTACTCCAAGGTGTGAAACTCACACCAAACAAGGGATGCTATCATGTCGTTGATTCACCAAAATGCCAGGGGTTGCGGAGGTGACATCACATGCCATTTCATCTTTACTTTTCCTCACACACTCATAGCTACACTTACACACACATTTACATGTACACACACTAACTCTAACGTAAACACACTCTACCCTGCAAGCATAAACACAACATACATTTAAAATCCTTTTTACGTATCTCATTTGCCATGGACGGTCATGTTACAGCAAATGGTAATTAATTCTTTATTACACTAATAGTGAATAATAAATAATAATTTTACATTTACAGAGAATGATTGAGACTATGCTTCAAGGAGTTTTACTCACAACTAGTTAGGCTATAATTCCAGTGGTGGCTGGTTTGTATTTATGGCGGTGGGGCACGGGGCAGCTGGACACAATAATAATCTTTTTTTTTTTTAAATACCTAAAAGAAATTTAAAAAAAGATTTTTAAAACAAAAGCACTTACCTGACAGCGATGGGTCTCCCTCTCCTCACGGCGTCCTCCTCTTGTCCTGGCTCCAATGCGGCATAGGGACCAGGAAACATTGCTATCAAATCCTGATGCTGCTTTCATGCTGGTAATAAGGATGAAAGCAGCGTCAAGCTTGGTGGGAGCGGCCTCTCTCAGCGCTCACCAGAGCACTGGAGGCCTGTGCTTTCTCTAACCCAGCCGTCATAAGACAGCTGGGTTAGAGAAGTTTAAAGTGCGCATGCCAGGCTCGCCATCACAAGATGGCCGGCCAAAGGGACATGAGTACTTTAAACTAAAGTGGCCCTGCGCCGTCCTGACACTCTGTTCAGGACGGGGTGCTGAAAAATATATTGATTATTACCGTTCTATTTTTCAGCTCTGGGGTATTTTTGGGGCCTTTGTTAGCGGGGTGATGCTCCTCCGCTCTCGTGGAGAGGCTGCCCTTGTATAATTCCACTCTGGTGTCCCCAAATCTCTTGTATGACTCGCCTCGTGTTATCCTCTCTGTTGCCTGCTGTTCTGCTCTCTACTCATCTGCCATAAACTCTCCCCATAACAGTAACAGATGAAGCTTAATGCATTTACTCAAAGTGCAAATTGAATACACACAATAGGACATAAGCCCAACACAGTCTGAATATCCCACTATCAGTTTCATTTCATGCATACACATTTGGCAGGCAATGGGCATCTGTACTGTCTCACTCACCCAAAACCTGCCACTCAGTTAAACTGATATTCTCGTCCCTCCTGACCACACACCAATGGAAATGTTTGAAAAGTCATACGGTGGACAGGTGACAAGTGCTCTGCTAACAGATTAATGGCAGATGGTACGAGTTAATTAACATGAACAATAACATATCCTTCTTTCTGAGATGAAAATGATACTTGTTTTATCTTTCTGATCACTGAGGGGCTGAGATTAGACCTGAATGGTTTACTATGCCCCAGCTGTGAGAACGCTTAGCCTATATACTTGAAATATTGGGTTATAACTTGCACCATTTAGGCAAATGTTTCCTCCTTAGGTCTGGCCTTTGAGACAGATTTAGCTGGCTTGCCACAATATGGTAGTATTCTCACATTAGGCACTACCATGGGATTACTTCATGTAGCACACACCTGCCTTCCAGGTCATGGGTGGAACAGAAACACAAGGCAATCCTTCTTCTGTGCCAAGCAACTATGGGTCAGATTCACAAGGCCCTAGCACCTCCTTCTGCCATGTTTTTATAATGCTAATGTGGCTCAACAATGCAAAAATCGCTGAGCATATTTACAAAATGGCGCAATGCATGCATTGTGCCACTTTGCGAGCCCTTGCACCAAGCCAGGAATAATGTATGCAAGGGGGGGCGTTCTGGCATTATGAGACCCGCAAAAATGGCGCAATGTAGTCTGCAAGATTTCATTGCTCCATTTTTGACGTCATTGTTAATGCCTGCTCAAAGCAGGCATTAAAAGGATGCACCGATTGAAATCAATGGACATCCTTGCACTTTGCTCCATTGGCTTCAAATGTTTTGACACTAGTAAAGCACAGCGCCACAATAGCATCAAAGGGTTTGATTAGGTGGTGGTGGGGGGGGGGCGCAAGAAATCTGCACCAGATTCCTGTATATCTGGGTCCAGTGTATTTCTGTGGATTAGCGCTTCCGCTGCCTTTCAGTTCCTAAGGTTTGCTATTTTTTCCTCTTCCTCGGTTCCCTCATGTTATCCTTTGCTTTTAGAGGGCTAGGTTTTGTCTTTGTTGTGTTTGGTCTTCTTTGAGCTACAGTTTTTCTGTGGAACCTGCCTTCTTGTCTCTTTCCTGGTTGAGTGGGTATTCCTCTTTGATAACCTAAGCACCACCGGAAGGAGGGCTGTCAGATTGCATGCTCCAAGTGTAATATTTGAGCTGTGACTTCATGTTATTTCCATATTACTAATACGCTGCTCCCATAGTACTGTGGTGGTGGCTGTGGTCTTACATGTATAGATGTCTACTTTCCTGGTTCCTTCAGTGACGTAAGGCTCTTCCCCACCCTGAACGTCCAGGTACTGGGCACCAGCCATGGACAAAAGACCATCTTGTGCCTCAACAGAGATTATCCAAATCCTCATCCTAGTCTACCTGTTTCTGTGATCTGCATATATTGGCAACACTTACATCCCCTTTTCTTCTCTCTTCCACTCTTCTTCCAATACTCAGGAAGGTTTGTCCCCCACTTCTCCAAGAACTAATCATTTAGTTTCCTTTACCCTCGTACACCTGCCTTTTTCTCTTGTGTCTCTACATGTATGAATTTCCTAGTACTGCTAACTCTACCTCTACCCTAGTAACCCTGCTGTTGCCTACACCCAAGTATCTCTACCCTAATTACACCTTCATACGGCTAGTGATACCCAACTATGTCTACCCTTGCCTAGACTCAGTACTAATATGCCTACTTCTACGTGGAGCTTATTCCTACTCATACCCCTGCACCTCTGATGCTAAATGCACTCTAGAGTTTCTCTACCCCTGCCTACACCCTACTACCTTTATCATGCTAATACCCTGGTACCACCTGTCCCAAAACACCTCTACCTTCTATAAATTCTCTAGCACCACTATCTATACTGTTACTCTCCAATACTGTATTATCTCGAACCCTACCTATACCCTACTCCATATTCCTATGCCAAGACCCTGGTGGGAGTACCCTTACTTATACTGAGTATCTATATCACTACTTATTCCATAGTACAATTACTCCTAACTGTAACTTAGTACCTTCTACCCATACCTACCCCAAGCATATCTACTTCTACCCAAATCTAAAAACTATACACAATGGGGGTTATTACAACTTTGGAGGAGGTGTTAATCCATCCCAAAAGTGATGGTAAAGTGACGGATATACCACCAGCCGTATTACGAGTCCATTATATCCTATGGTAATTGGAGTTGTAATAACCCCCTATGTGTATACTCCAGATCACCTATGCCAGCATGTACCCTAATACTTCTACCTATCCTCTAGTATGTGTATCCCAGCAATACCTCTTCCTCTGCCAATGCCCCATCACGTCGACCCCTTCCTGTTCCCCATTATCTCTTTTCCTGCCCATATCTTTACACCTCAAGCCCTTTCTAAAGTCTTGTACTTCCACTCCGACCTATACTGTCCTAATTCTTTCCCCTTCTCTATTACTCCTTAACTGGTCTACAAAGGAGGCTGGTTACATTTAAAAGTAGTGGGATGTAAAAGTTGGGCGAAGTAGTGAGTGAAGAGAGCAAGCTCAATGGACAAACGTGGGTTCTGGGGGAGTCGTCCCCAAGAAAACTTGGAAGAATTATTGGCAAATTGTGCATTTTAAAGCAGTTAATAATTTCGTGTGAAAGCAAGGTTTATAAATCAATTGTGAACATGTACTCTTGAAATAAACATATTAAAACCTACCCCTTATCTTACTACATTATTATGTGCAAGAGTTACCGTAGTGTGCACATTGTACAGTGCAACAACTTTGGGCCCTTGAAAGTGTATGCTTGCCCAGCTTTGGAGTAAAATGCTCTAAACAGACCTGGGAGAGCACCCAAAGCTGCTGACTGCAATCAGCCATATAGAAATAGGGGCAGACGGGGCTTTAAGCAGAGAAGAAAAAGTGGAGTTCTGTAAAGGGTGGTTTAAACATGATTCCCATAAGAGTGCCACCCAGCCAGTATTTTGGTTTCACTCTGAGCTTTCTGTTAGTGCATCCAGATAGATAACACAACAATTGACATACACCTAAAACCTGTCAGAACTTTTGGCTTTGTCATTTGTTGTTAGCTTTTTAAGATACCTGAGTAACAACAAAAATTGTGTTGTAAATAATTAATATTGAAAATGTTTGAATTCTGAAATTGGGAGACGGTCAATTAAATATTACTGCGGCCTGTGGAAGAAGTATTGGCTTACAGTTAGGTCTACTTCATGGGAGACATGAATGCCCATTTTCTCTCCACATCTCATGCATCTGCATATCTTAAAACTCGTCTCTTTCCTTTTCAATCTCTCCTGAATGCACTTCCTCGCAGCTGCTTCACTTCTTCGCCTCCAAACATACACTGCATTTCCTCACATTTAAGCACTTTTTTTCTTCTACTTTCTCCTTGTAAATGTTTTGACAACTGTATTCCCCTTCACATACCATACAATAGAAGCAGGAACTAAACGGCTGCCATGCATCACCTTAACGTTTTTAACATTCATTGTTCAGAAATCAACCAAAACATCTAGCATGCTACAGCGTCTAACTGTCTTTAAAATCAAAAGGTATCCAGAGTGGGAATAAAACATCCTAGGACCATTGCCTGGATTGTTCTTAATAAATCATGACCTTAATAAGCTCTAGGTATGTGTGCCATATTCTAGGCATGCAAACTCATAGCATTTAGGCCCGCATTACAACCCTGTCGGTCGGTGTTAAAGCGGCGGTAATACCGCAAACAGGCCGGCGAAAAAAAAAATGGAATCACAACTGTGGTGGAAACTGCCAACATAGACAGCCACTTTAACACTCCGACCGCCACGGAGGTACAAACAAACAGCGCAGCGGTCACTGCCAACAGACAGGCGGAAGGCAATGTACAGCCCACACTTTTATGAGGGGCCAATCCGCCACCTTTTCCGGAGCGGAACCAATGCGAACAGAAACACGGCGGAAACAGGACTTGGAAGGGAAAACACTCACCTCTCCACACCCCACGAGGAACCAGGACGCCAGGGAGCCAGAACTCCAAATACTCCCTGCGATGGTATCCCATAGGGTCCATTGTTAACCAATACAGGATGCTACTGCACTTACAACACAGGGGGGGGAGGGAAAAGAGTGTGACACACAAAGGGGGGGAGGGAAAAGAGTGTGACACACACACGCAACACCCCCACCCCTACCCTCACCCACAACACCATACACACAAATACATGCTGCAACATTACATTTACACCCCCAACCCCCCTTTCAAGAACGCTAGGACAAAAGGAAATGAGTTGAACGACTGTAATCATGAAAAAAACAGTAGTCAAAACTCGATATACAGTCTATACAATTATGTACACCAACTACACAAGTCCGGATAGTGCATCAATAATTGACCGTGGACCACTGGGCCCAAAATGCATGGGCGAGGTCCACACTCGATACCAGACATCAAACGGAGAGAACACTGAAGGGGCATCAGATCGAAATAAAAGAGGCACCTCAGGGCGAAGGGAAGGGGGGGCACCTTAGCCGGATGAGTGCACAACGCCACTGCTACCCGAGGGGGGTCCATGCCCACTGCTGTATCCTGGGGAGTGCAAAGCCACAGTCTCTCAAGTCTCTCCAGTGGGTGGGTTGCCCACTGCTGCATCCTGAGGAGTGCAAAGCCACAGTCTCTCAAGTCTCTCCAGTGGGTCGTTTGCCCACTGCTTTATCCTGGGGAGTGCAAAGCCACAGTCTCTCAAGTGTCTCGAGTGGGTGGTCTTCCCACTGCTGCATCCTGGGGAGAGCAAAGCCACAGTCTCTCAAGTGGATAACAGTCTCCACTGGTTCGGGAGGGGGCATTGTGCCCAGAGTGTTTCATCCTGCCAATGACGTAGGTAGTGGATGTGATACTACACTGGTTATGGAGGGGGCTTTGTGCCCAGAGTGCTTCATCCTGTCAAGGACTAAGGTAGTGGATGCGATACTCCACTGGTTCTGGAGGGACCTTTGTGCCCAGAGTGCTTCATCCTGCCAAGGACTGAGGTAGTGGATGTGATACTCCACTGGTTCTGGAGGGGGCTTTGTGCCCAGAGTGCTTCATCCTGCCAAGGCCTGAGGTAGTGGATGCCTTTCTCCACTGGTTCTGGAGGGGGCTTTGTGCCCAGAGTGCTTCATCCTGCCAAGGACTGAGGTAATGGATGCCTTTCTCCACTGGTCCTGGAGGGGGCTTTGTGCCCAGACTGCTTCATCCTGCCAAGGACTGAGGTAGTGGATGCCTTTCTCCACTGAAGGTGTTGCATCATGGAAGCTGCCCAGGCTCCTGGAACTGACCACCAGGATAGGTCGACTGACCACTGGGGATGGCAGCCATGTCTGCGGTGGTGCCACTGGCTCAGGAAATCGCGGGGCCGCTGGCGGTGCTTGCGGCGGTGTCAGTAGTGGTAGTGCTTGCGGCGGCCTCTGTGGCATCACTGCTGGTGGCGGACTCGGTGGCAGTGGTGCTTGCGCCGGGCTCTGTGGTGGCGGTGCTGGTGACGGACTCTGTGGCAGCAGTGATTGCGGCAGCCTCTGTGGCATCAGTGCTGGCGGCGGGCTCTGTGGTGGTGGTGCTGGTGGCGGCCTCTGTGGCATCGGTGCTGGCGGTGGGCTCTGTGGTGGCGGGCTCAGTGGCGGCAATGCTGATGGCAGGCTCAGGGACTGCAGTGCTGGTGGCGGTGCATGTGGCGGTGCAGGTGGCAGTCTTCTCTGCCGCACCGGTTGGCGTTGATGTGAACAGAAGGTGTGACACTGGTCCCATAGTCAGTGCCACCATGCCCTCTCCTGACCTGCCCTTGATTTTCTGGCCCTTCCCCACCTTGGATGGTGGCGCAGCTGTCTTGTCACTATCCCCTTTTGGTTTCCCTGAGCCCTTGGTGGCAGGTGTTTTGGCCTTCTCCCTCCGGGATGTGGGCAACTTTTTTATTTTCGCAGGTGGGGGAATGTCCTTGCCCTCGCTTCGTGGCACACTGGCTGCCCTGATGCCTGGCGCACTCCAAAAGCCCGCTGTTGCTGGGACCACTGTGCCCGGTGATGTGGTGGTTGAGGTGCTGGGTTGGGACCTGGAAAGTCTGGCCCTAGGGGACGGACAGGGGGGTGGAGGTGTAGGGACGAGGTCAATGTTTGCCAGTAAATAAAATGTACACACACTGGGACGGGTAGATGGAGTGGGTTTGGGAGTGGAGGAAGAGGAAGAGGTTGTAGGAGGTGTACGATTGCTGAATTTGGGTGAAGGTGCATTGGCTGGAGGCTGTTGTGAGGTGGATGGCTGTTGGGTGGGTGTGTGCTTGCGTTTGTGTACTTTGGGAGGAGGGCTCACAGACACACTGGTAGAGGACACAGGGGATGTGTGAATGGTAGTGGGGGTGGTGAGTGCACGTGAGCGGTGTGTGGTGATGGGAGTGCTGGTGATGGAGGTAGTGGCTGAAGATGTTGTGCATGCAGGTGTGAGTGGAGATGAGACAGGGAGGGAGGAGGATGACGTGGAGGAGGGGGACACAGTGGAGGCAGTGGATGTTGGTATGTCTGCATGGGAATAATGCTTGTGTGAGTGCCTGTGGGATGTGTGGTGCTTATGTTTGCCTGAGCCACCCTTGTGTGATGAGGTGTGTGCATGCTGGTCTGATGGTGTGCTTGGGATGGGCTGAGGTACAGGGGATTGGGTCTGGGTGGAGGAAGTTGGAGGGGGGAGGCTGGACACAGGGACAATGGCTGCCATCAGTGCTGAGGCCAGAGCCTGAAATGCTCTCTGTTGGGCTGCCTGCCCAGAATAAATGCTCTCCAGGTATGCATTTGTTTGTTGCAAATGCCTCTCGACACCCTGGATGGCATTCACAATGGTAGATTGCCCAACAGTGAGGGATCTCATGAGGTCAATAGCCTCTTCACTGAGCGCAGCAGGGCTGACTGGGGCAGGGACTGAGGTGCCTGGGGCGAAGGAGATGCCCACCCTCCCAGGTGAGCGACCACAGGATACACGCTGAGGGGCTGCTGGGAGGGCGGTGCTGGTGGGCGGGTGGCGGCTGTAACTGTTGATGTGGGGGGCACAGAGGGGCCCGCCACCGCAAGGGAGCTTTCATCAGAGGAGGAGTCGCTGTCGCTGATGTCACCTCTGGTCCCCGCCATGGAGCTCCCCTCGCCCTCCATCCCACTGGTGGCTTCAGACTCCATTGCGTGGCCCTCCATGGCCAAGTGGGATGCAGCTTCCTCCTGCTCCGGTGCCACTGCTCCTCTGCCTGATGATGCTATTGCACACAAGAACAGGGAGACCACAAAAAGGGTGGGGGAAAGACAGAAGAAATATATGTTCATGTGGTACAAGGCCTATGCCTGATTGCTGCACACATGGAAGTCACAGGAGCCTGACTAGGTGTAGATGGCTCTTACCACTGGTGGGGTTGGGGTGCCACATAGCCTGCCTCACAAAGGGTCCTTGCCTACAAAGCTTGCCCTGGCCTAGGGTAACCCACTGCCCACCTCCTCCACCCAGACACCTCGTAATGCGTGCAGAGTCAGATGGATGTGACGGTACTCACCCCCTTGTGGCTGCTGTGATGCTGTCAAGCACCCATCCAACTCCGGATACGCCACCGCCAGGATCCGGAACATCAGGGGGGTCATGAGCGACAGGCACCCCTCCCACGTTGGGAGGCCATCCCCAGCTGGGCCTCCGCCGTCTTCTTGCTCCAGTGGTGAACGTCCTCCCATCTTTTCCAGCAGTGGGTGCTGTCTGTGGTGGACCCCCAGGGTCCGGACGTCCTTGGCGATGGCACGCCAAATATCCTTCTTCTGGTGGGCACTGACCTAGAGGAATAGTACACGGGAAAAGGAAAAACTTTAACCGTCCGGCCCACGTTCCCACCCTTGCCCTGACACACATACACTCACCGTCCACACATGCAGGCCTTAGTCTCCCCCCATGTATCTTCCATCCACACCACTCCAAACAGCCATTACCCATGCAGCATGCTCACAGTGTACTCACCTGATTGTCTGGAGGACCGTAGAGTAGCGTGTACTGGGGGAGGACCCCATCCACTAACTTCTGCAACTCCTCCGAAGTGAAGGCAGAGTCCCTTTCCCCAGACACATGAGCCATCGTCGCTATCAGAGGTCACAGCAGCACTTGCAGTGTAGGTCAAGTGAGTGAACAGACAGAAAATGGCAGTCACGTCCGCGGTGGTGCAAACCGTCACCACCGGCGTACATCATCATTCGCTCCTGGGACCCATAGGGTCCAATGTTAACCAATGCAGGATGCGCTGCGGTCTTCCACCGCCTACCGCGACGGTGTACAATGCCAGCGCAGTTACCTCATATGCCCTTGTCCCACCTTACAGGTCAGGCAGCCGCCATTTCAGGGGGCCACATGGCATTAATATTAACTGCGTCACACCTATCTAGGCCGTGCATACACACAGTAACAGGCACATTGCGGGTTTACAAATGTTTGCTAATGACATTTAGTTATATCTCAGTGTTGGCTGACTCTCTGCTCGCTGTTCTCCTCCATAGGGCACGTCCACTGGGGCAGGTGATGAGATGGCGGCATCCTCCGTTGTACAGACCGCTGGTGGACCTGTCGACAATGGAAGAGAGACACGTAATAGTCACCTATAGACTTGATCGTGCAACAATCCATAAACTGTGTACTCAGTTGGAGTCAGACCTGATGTCGGCAATCCGCCATCCCACAGGAATCCCCCCTCTAGTGCAGGTCCTGTCAGTACTCCATTTCCTGACAAGTGGGTCCTTTCAAACAATAGTGGCCATTGCATCAGGGATGTCCCAGCCGATGTTCTCAAACGTATTGTCCAGAGTGTTGTCTGCCCTGCTGAAACACATGCGCAGCTACATCGTTTTCCCTCAGGTGGAGGATTTGCCTACAGTGAAAGGTGACTTCTTTGCCCTGGGACATATCCCCAACATCATAGGTGCCATTGATGGAACACATGTGGCCTTGGTACCCCCCGCAGGAGTGAACAGGTGTACAGAAACCGGAAGAGCTACCATTCAATGAATGTGCAGATGCTGTGTTTGGCCGACGAGTCCATCTCCCATGTGAATGCCAAGTTTCCTGGCTCAGTGCATGATGCTTACATTCTGAGGAATAGCAGCATCCCTTATGTGATGGGGCAACTCCAGAGGCATGGTGTGTGGCTAATAGGTGAGAACAAGGACCATATACCCTGTGAATAGTTGTCTGGGTCTGGGGTTGTCTCTAAGGGTTAGTGTGCGTCTAACAGTTGTCTCTCGACATTTGCAGGTGACTCTGGTTACCCCAACCTGTCATGGCTACTGACCCCAGAGAAAAATCCCAAGAAAAGGGCAGAGGAACGCTACAATGAGGCACATGGGCGAACTAGGAGAGTGATCGAAAGGACCTTCGGCCTCCTGAAGGCCAGGTTCCAGTGGCTCCAAATGACAGGTAGTTCTCTCTACTACTCACCAAAGAAGGTGTGCCAGATCATCGTGGCCTGCTGTATGCTGCACAACCTGGCATTGCGACAACAGGTGCCTTTTCTGCAGGAGGATGGTCCAGAAGGAGGTCTTGTGGCAGCTGTGGAGCCTGTGGACAGTGAAGAAGAGGGGACAGAAGAAGAGGATATCGACAACAGAAACAACGTTATCCAGCAATACTTCCAGTGAGACACAGGTAAGATGTCACTGCCTCACACCTCTCATACAATTGTTAGACCTATCATATGTCTGTCACTTTCACCCAGTGTATGGACCTTGACTTGTCACTTTGCCTTTCCGTTTCACAGATGTGGGTCCCACTGTGTGACCTCTGCTATATTACCTTATGGACTAGAGCTGTGTTACATCGGTATGTTGACAATACAATCGACATTGCTATATTCCATAGTTATTGCAAGTACACATTTGAGAAAGCACAGACTGACTCCAGCTTGTTTTGTGATTCAAGGGTGTTTATTTCAGTGCAAAATAGTGGAGGGGGTTGTAAAATGGTCAGGGGTGATGGTGGAGGATTGTCCATGGCAGATTCCAGTCTATTAGTTTCACAGGTGCATTGTCCAAAGGGGCATAGGAAGTGGAGCTAGGACAGTTGATGGATGGACAGGGTGACGAAGTGGGACAGAGGGATGACATTCAGGGGGGTCTCATTTCCTGGCGGGGGCCTTGGCATTGTTCTATGTCTTTGTCCTGGATCTCAGGGACTGTTTGCGGGGTGGTTCTCCTTCTGCAGGTGATGGGGTGCTGGTGTCATGGTCCTGTGGCGGTGCCTCCTCTCCACTAGCGCCGGCGGAGGTGGTGGGCTGCTCTTCATCCAGGCTAGTGTCAGGGGCCCCTTGTTGTGCCACAGTGTCCCTCCTAGTGTTGACAAGGTCCTTCAGCACCCCTACAATGGTGACTAGGGTGGTGTTGATGGACTTAAGTTCCTCCCTGATCCCCAAATACTGTTCCTCCTGCAGCCGCTGGGTCTCCTGAAACTTGGCCAGTACCGTTGCCATCGTCTCCTGGGAATGATGGTACGCTCCCATGATGTTGGAGAGGGCCTCATGGAGAGTGGGTTCCCTGGGCCTGTCCTCCCCCTGTCGCACAGCAGTCCTCCCAGTTCCCCTGTTATCCTGTGCCTCTGTCCCCTGAACCGTGTGCCCACTGCCACTGCCCCCAGGTCCCTGATTTTCTTGGGTTGGTGGGTTTGCCTGGGTTCCCTGTAGTGGTGGACACACTGCTGATTGACGTGTCCTGGGGACAGAGGGATGGGCCCGCTGGGTGGGTGCTGTGCTGGTGTTTCCTGAGGGGGAGGCTCTGTGGTGGCTTGTGCCAGTGTGAGGGGAACCGACTGTCCCGAAGTCCCAGATGGGCTGGGCTGGTCATCTTGATCCAGTTGGACAGAGCTGCTGTCATCACTGTGGGTCTCTTCTGTGGGGGGAGTGGACATGTCTGGAACCTCCTGTCCAGTGATGTTGGGTAGGGGTCCTGCAGGGGTGTAAAGGCATGATTATTGCATCTGTATGTGTCATCGTGTGCAATGGGTGGGTGACCCTGTACTTCAGTGCTTGCATTCTTGTGTAGGACCTTGTGTGATAATTGGTTTGAGGATCTGTGTGGGTATCTGTAGTGGACATGCTTTGGTGATGGGTGTCCATGCTTTGGTGTTGCATGCATGGCTTGGTGTTGGGATGTGTGGGTTGTGATAGTGGGACATTTGTGAGGTGTTGGAGTGATGGGGTTGAGGGTGAGGGTGGGGTATGTGATAGCATGCAGGTAGGGTGGGAGATGTAATAGTTAAGATTTGACTTAGAGTCCATTCCTCCTGCTACTCCTGCGAGGCCCTCAGGATGCAGTATAGCCAAGACCTGCTCCTCCCATGTTGTTAGTTGTGGGGGAGGAGGTGGGAGTCCACCGCCAGTCCTCTGAACTGCAATCTGGTGTCTTGAGACCACGGAACGCACCTTACCCCGTAGGTCGTTCCACCTCTTCCTGATATCATCCCTAATTCTTGGATGCTGTTCCACTGCGTTGACCCTGTCTACGATTCTGCAGCTATGAAGGTGTGCTGCACCTGTGATCCGAATAGCTGTGGCTCTACCCGGACGATTTCCTCCACCATGACCCTGAGCTGCTCCTCAGAGAACCTGGGGTGTCTTTGCGGTGCCATGGTGTGGGTGATGTGTGAGGTGGTGTGTGTTGTGATGTGTGAGGGGATGTGTTTGTGTGTGTTGTCTGAGGTGCGTGGATGTTTGTGTGAGTGATGGTGTTGTGTGCCTGTGGATGCTAATATTGTTGATGGTGGTGTCTCTCTCTGGGCTTCTTTCTCAATTTTTGTCATAGGGGTTTGTGGGTGATGTGGGTGTGTGTTTTGTATTGAGTGGGTGGGTGTGGTGTGTGTATGTGTATCGGGTGTGTGTATTTCGATTTGTCCAATGTGGTTGTGTTTTCTACATGTGTGTGTATTTTGAGCGCGGCGGTGTGTACCGCCAATGGAATACCGTGGTTGAAAGACCACTGCATGGATTCGTGGGTCGTGATAGTTTGGGCGTATTCCTGTTGGCCTAACGGTGAAGGTTTTGTTATCGCCAGTTTATCACTGACCATTGGTGTGGTGGACTTGTGTGGGTGTCTGGATTTTGGCGGATTCCGTGCTGTGGGTCATAATAGCTGTAGCGGAATTCCGCCGCCGCAGCGGTGTGGTGGCGGTCTTCTGCACGGCGGTAAGCGGGATTTACTGCCAATGTTGTAATGATGGCCTTAATATTTTGTGACATTTTCCTGATGTCCCACAAATCAGGGCATTCTATGAACATATTTCTCCTTTTGTACTTGAGCCCCTCAAAAACTGAGGCTGTTTTAATCAACTTTGCCAGAGTGCAAAAACCTTGCACGACTTTTAGATCACTTCAGTAGGTAACTAATACAGCAGCTGCACTTCTAAAGGGCCAATGACCTAAATACAGGGTGTGGGGTGTCACAGTGGGGCAGCTCTGCGTGACCAGGCATCTCAGTACAAAACGCCTAATACAAATTTAACCACAACATTTACCATTACCAAGGACAAGGAGCCAAATCTCACTTCCTCCACTAGCATCCAATCCTGCCCTGTGACAGATGGGAAAGGGTGGGTTCTATGCCTGTAAATAACATCTGGCCTCATGCAGGGATGCGGCTTGCAATGCCTGAAACTGTGACACCAGCAGCGTCATTGGCCTACAGTGAATATCACCAAAGACTCTCATCACACTGAAGGGCTTTAGAAAGGTAAGTCCTGATTCGTGCGTTACATTGCAGAAAGTTGCTTTACTGCCTGGCTTCCAGATCCTTGTTCAGAGCAAAGCGGGGCATGCAGCCTGAGATAGGCGGTCAAGACTTAAATACATGAGTTCATCATGTCTCTGAATACATCAATGTATTTACTATTTAATATCTTTTGGAAAAAAGATATAGGAATTTCAGAGGGATGCAGCCCCAAATCCTTAAAGCACAAGCCGCCCTCCTGCATACTCTGTTGACATGGCATTGACTCCTTCCCTGCTCTCCTAAGGCTCAAGGGAATGTTCTCATGGTTCTTCCAAGAACGAGCCTATTTCAGTGTTCAATGTTTACTGGTCTCATGGGTCCTCTGTAGAGAAAGGCGAGTAACCTGACCGCTGCAGACCCTGACAGGGAAGACTAAGGGCCACATGTATCAAACGTTTTTGCATTCGCAAACGGTGCAAATCGCAAAATTCTGCCATTTACGAATGTAAAAATGCCTTTCACAATTTATGAAATGCATTCGCAGTGCAATTTTAAAGAATTGCAAAAATAGCGATTCCTTAAAATTGCGACCCCATTTAGAGAATTCCTATTTGCGATTTCCAAGCACATGTATCGAGCATTTCCTAAATACGAATTGGCCATTTAGGAAATGCAATTACCACAAATTAAAGTTTGGTGGTAAGCATGTGCAAATTTTTAAAAATGCATTATAAATGCATTTTTTAAATTTGCATGTTGCGCACATATGCCCCTAAGGCATGTGTGTGCTGCATATGTCTGCAAATACTTTTTTGGGGTGCATCAGAGGGGGCCTTAGGCCCCCAGCATCCTGGAGTTTGCATTACCTAATTTGCGAATTCCTAACTGGAATTCGCAAATTAGGAAATGCAAAACCATTCGCACCTATGGGCCTACAGGCCCATAGGGTTGAATGGAGTCCCATTCTCTATTTGCGATTCGGTAATAGCGTTTACGAATTTTAAGAAATCGCTATTACCGAATCGCAAAATTCATACATCCCATTTTGCATTTTTTAAATAGCGATTTCTTAAAATTTGCTATTTAGGAAATGCAAATAGAATTTTTGATACATCTGGCCCTAGGTGTTTTCTTCATCGGAGACAACTGTCGATATAATGAATATTCCTAAATTGGCTATTAGGGACACTAGCTCTATATAAGAACAAATTATATGCAACAAGTAATTTGTGAGCTCATAGGCAAGGAGCAGACCGCACTATTAAGGGATTCACCCACCACTGCCACATCACAGACCACCTGAAAAACCTGCACTGGCTCCCAGTCAGCAAGAGAATCACCTTTAAACTCCTCACCCACGCTCACAAAGCACTGCACAACACCGGACCAGAATACCTCAACAGACGACTCTCCTTCTACACCCTGACCCGGCATCTCCGCTCCGCCAACCTCGCAACCGTCCCATGCATCTGCAGAACTACAACCGGCGGTAGATCATTCTTGCACCTCGCCGCCAAAACGTGGAACACTCTTCCCACCCACCTGCGCCAGACCAAAGACCTCTTTACCTTCAGGAAACTTCTCAAGACCTGGCTGTTCGAGCAGCAGCAGCATCCCTCCCCACCTCTGCACCCCTCCCCCCCTCCCCCCCTCAGCGCCTTGAGACCCTCACGGGTGAGTAGTGCGCTTTACAAATCCCTGATTCATTGATTGATGTGGAAAACTTGTCCTTTTGCTTCTGCAAACTGTATGAAGTTCATGGATAAAACTTTGCGAAACTCGTTAAGTTGATTAACTCTTTTTTAAATGAGGAACTCAATTACAGATGCAGGAGCATAGGCAAACCAGCTGTCAGGAGGTGCTCTGATTGCATACCGCACAGAGGTGGTGCGCAGTCCCCCAATGGGTCAGGGGCCAGGGGTACCCTCCAGATACAAATTCACAACAATTGAAGTTGCGTTAGAAGAAAAACAACAAACGGATTTTTGTCGTTTGCAAAGCAAGTGACTTTTCTCTCACTTACTTTGATGGCAAAGCTAGCTCAACTTGACTTTGTGTGAGAGCATTTCCCACTAAAAATGTGATAACTTTGCCAGAATTATAATTGGAGAAATAATTCATAAGCAGCAATTTTATTGCGCATAAAATTATAAATTGTGTTAATTTTCACCAGCAGATATACGGTGCTGGACAGCCCTCATCTTCATGTGCATGAAATACCGCTGTGTTTGACATCACCTAGGCACCCGTAATAAAGGGAATAATTCAGTCCGCAGCAATTCTGAAACAAATATTATATTGATGGTAGAAGGGGCATATTTTGGCTTGCTTTGCCCTATTACGACGCAGAGTTCTTCTCTCGTAGGCTGTTCTGTGTCTTGTTCCCAGGGTGGGGGCGTTCGATAAGTTCATCAAGAGAGGGCACGGGATGTTCAGCTTATGTTCGCCCTTTAGTTGCCGCTCGGTGCCGATGGCTCGTCCTAATGACCTCACTGCGGGGGTTTTACTAGCCAAGGAGTGCTGACGGGGCCAGTTTGGAAAGGTCGCGAGGCAGCCTCTGTTGTTTCCTGTCACGTCTACAGTAAAATACGGCCTTAATCCTACGTGAGAACGAGAGGGCCGAGCCTCCTTGTGCGCAAGGTTAGCATAATATGAATGTGTTGGAGGGACCAGGGTGCCCTGTGCGGGGAGGAGGGTCGTGCTGTACACCTCCCCTTAACCTGCTCCTGTCTCAGGTAGGCTGTGCCTGCAGTTTTGCCTCTCATCGGCCAGCGTTGCAGTTTTGCCCTGTGGATGGAGATTAAAACCTGCACGCATTATCTGTTGGCACTTGCCAGTCCCTAGTGAAATGGATTTATTGCCCTTCTGTTGTCAAAGTGTGCTGTTTCCTTTTCATGGCTTAAATTCTTTACCTGGCAGGCCCTTGACTGTGTCCGTGTGTCTGTCTATCACAGAGGTGCTGGTAGTAACATTCTGTGGCGTGAGCACGTGTGGACACGTGAGTATTAAAAGTCATTGTCATCGGCTGCCATCTAGTGGCAGAAAAGTCAACATGCTACCAAATGATCTACTCAATATGGGACTAATTAGCATAGGCAATTCGCACTACAATGCCCCAGGAAATGATGTCACATGAAAAGGCGTTACAATCTCCCTAAACCCCTTTCTATGACTGGAATGGATCGATTTGTCAGTTAAAGATAAGTTAGCGACGTTCCTATATAGATCATATAGAAATGTAAATATGATATATTCGGGGCCAAATTTATCAGAGTTGTGTTGCCTTTGTGCCACTCAATGGGGCGCTGGAGGGACACATCTATTAAGTTAGATTCATCAAGCCACGCAAGGCCACTTTACCAACACAGCGCAAATCACTGCGCCGCATCACTCTGCCCTGGGAAGGCGTTCAATGGGTGGAGTGGGGGTGTTCCCATGTATTGTTAACGCTGACTTTTTTTTAATGAGTTTAGTAATAAATATTCATGTATTCTGAGTGTCGAATTTGCATAGAAAATGTATTAACTTAGAGAAAAATAATGCACTCATTTGATGATGCGCCCTCCAGAGTGACCGCCGCAATGTTCATGAAGTGTACTTATTAAAGGCTTATTAATGTGAAATGTTGAGCTTATGTTTGATTAACGTAGTTATATGTCATATCAAGGGTTAAGCATTATGTATTAGCTTTATTAATCATAGGCCTTAACTTAGTGCGATCTTGGCCTAGTTGCACGGCTGCATTTTGTAGGGTTTTTATAAAAGGGTTCCTTAGAGAATTAAAATGTGATTGTCCACTGTACTGACCATGTGCTCGTAGCTGAAGTTCTTTCTCATGAGAAACATCTTGTTAGAAGATGCTGTACTTGCTAGTGAAACAATGTTTAATGTAATGTGTGTAAGCCTGACCTTCCCAGGAGAAGACAATGGATGCACTGACTGGAGTATAAGCTGCAACAATATTGATACCTGACAAGCCGAATGACGAGACCTGGAGAAGAGGAGCCAATCATTGACATGTGAACCATGTTGTAGTAAAATTGTAGATTTGAGGGTTTAGTTTCATTGGACTAAGTGTAAACATGCGATTCTCTGACCAATTAGGATTTGGGAAGTAGTTTAGCAATTCTAACTTAGCCGGACTGCACAAGGAGAAGATGCGCCATTCTTTCAAACTGTCCAAAGAGCCATTTTGGCTATTATTTTCTTGACCATCTTGAGAAGAGACGGGCTTAACTTTACTGATTAAGAGACTGTGCTTTCCTGAACTTTGATGCTGAAGCCTGAGGTTTTGCTGACCAAACTGATGTCCTATTGACGAAGACTATCACAGCTTGCTGACCCTTATTAAGGACCAGTATATAATGACATTACTGATTGCTATGTCTATTTGCTTTTGTTTCTAGGTACCAACCGCTATTTTGATAGAGCCATAGCTAGATGTTTTCCAAATTTGTGTTGACTAAATTGTTTTGCATGAAGCCCAAACATGCAGTGCTAATCTGATGCTAGTTAGGGTTCTCACAGATGAAGGTCGCTACATGTAAAAACAGCTGAAGCTAAATGTATGTAATTTCGTTTGCACGCTTATTCTTGCTATTAAGCTGTACTGTAACCTTAGAATGTGTAGTAGCTCAAGCTTTGATTAGATTGCGATTCTTTTGCTGCTTTGGACAGCAAATATTGTTTTTGTATGTTTATCATTTGATTTTGAGACTAAGGGCCAGATGTATCAAAAAAGCAATTTGCGACTTGCAAATTGCGAGTCCCTGCGACTCGCAATTTGCAAGTCGCAAATTGCTATGCAGTACGGTGTCTCAGACACCGACTGCAACTCGCAATGGGGTCGCAATGACCCACCTCATGAATATTCATGAGGTGGGTCGCAAATTGCGGCCCCATTGTGAGTATAGGCACTCGCTAACATGGAGGCCTGCTGACGTCAGCAGACCTCCATGTTAGCGACCTGCTTTTAAATAAAGCAGTTTTTTTTTTTTGAAGTGTAGCCCGTTTTCCTTAAGGGAAAACGAGCTGCACATCAAAAAAATCCGAAACCTTTAGTTTCGGTTTTTTTTCAGGGCAGGGAGTGGTCCCTTGGACCACTCCCTGCCCTGAAAAAATATTTTGAGGTCCAGTCACAAACTGGAAGGGGTCCCATGGGGACCCCTTCCAATTTGCGATTGGGTTACCATCCACTTGAAGTGGATGGTAACTGCGATGCCATTTGCGACCGCATATGCGGTCGCAAATGGTATTGCATCCCAATGCGACTCGCAAATAGGAAGGGAACACCCCTTCCTATTTGCGAGTCGGAAATGCATATTGCGAGTCGGTAACGACTCGCAATATGCATTTCTGAATTGCAAACCCACGTTTGCCCACGTTTGCGAGTCGCAAACGGGTTGCTACATCTGGCCCAAAGTTACGTGACATTAGCATTGTTAATATAGGGAAATATACATTCTAACTTTTACATAAAGGTGTGGTTATTCATGGCTGAGAGGTCATGGTGTGTGAAGGTTTCTGATTCCTATTGATTATTGATGTTATTGATTATTGTTGTGATTGATTTTTATTGGTACGGGATATATGGTGGGAAAACCTCAAAGCGAGTCATAAGGTCCATCGGCCTATTCTCGTCTCCCTAGTAAGTTTAGTTATTAAGGACTGACGCACTAACAGTATCCACCCATGGACTTTACTGCATTCCCAGCTTTACCATTACTGGTAGACCTGGAAATGCGTTAAAATGCTACTCCTTTCCAGGTGAGGCGTAACGAGGAGCAAAATCTTTATTTCTCCTTGTTACTCCCTCTTTCACAGAGAAAGAGAAAAATGCTTCAGAAAATTGTTTTTGTGCAGGAAGATGTACTCTGATCTGACCCGTTTTGTGTTGCACGATTTTATGTGTTGAGTCAGGACCGCAGAAGGAAGATAGGGTTCACCTGGCTGGCCAAGGCCTATCTCCCTTTCTGTTAAAGTAGGTATACTGTTGCCTTTGCATTTTATATGCTTTTTTGTAGTTTTCATTTTGAATAATATTCTATTAGGCTTTGCTACCAAGAAAATTCTTAAACTGAATTTCTTGGTGTCCATTCCCTGCTGCTACAATACTGGGCAGTGCCCTCTGCAGTTAAGAGCTTCAAAGATAGTCACCTTCTGGACCATTCTCAGATAATGCAGGAATAATGCCAGGGGGTGGCAGGAGTGGAGGCTGTGCTTAAAAACACCCTATATGACTCACTTCATTGAGGGTTCCATCTTCTGCTCATTCGTCCTTGCACTAAGAGGGGGATCATGGCTGGTCTACTAATAGAGGAGGGAATCCATCCATCATATCCACTCATTAATTTTTCCCTGAAATTATTACTTCTTGTACAGTGGGAGGCTCCATAATGAAGGGGGATCATTCCCTACTTCTTCAAACCTCGGGCTAGAGGGGATCATACACTTCCAGATCTAGTAATAGAGTAGGGATACAGTCTACTCTTGTCCACCCTTGACTTGTCTCCTAGATGGACTAGCTCCTGTACAGTGGGAAGTCTCCTCTAAGTTCACACCAAAGGGGATACCATTCCTTCCTCTCTCGGCCTCAGGCTGGGTCACGTCTGGGTCTAGTAATGCTAGACAGATACAGTCCACTCTTGTCCACCCTTGATCTATGTGCAGGATCGACTCCCTTCTTTAGATCCCCAGTGCAGGGGACCTATCCTTGCTTCCTCGAGCTAACAGGGATCTCGTTCTGGAAAGGAAGTGGTGGAAGGATGCAGTCCACTCACATCCAACCCTGATTTACTAACTTCATTGAGTACTTCCTGTGCAGTCTAAGGCTCATCTAGGCTGGCTGAGAATGGAGTGCAGTTTTTTTTTTTACTGGGTTTTTAATAAAGATCACAGTAGAAATCCTTGCATTATGATTGCCTTGACTTGCATTCTTTCCCTACCATGCTTCCAGACATATGTATGTATTTGTTGTTTCTGTAGTGAGACCTTACACAAAAGAAAGCATGCACTGTACACGGTCAAAGGCAAGCTTAAAGTCAGCGAGTGATAGAAGAAGAAGCTGTGTTGTGGACGGTTAATGCATTGTGAGGCAGTCTTTAACTCTTCCTAAACTGGGGCAGAGTTGAGCCGGTCCTCGTGGATGGTTGCTCCAGATCCTGGGTGCATAGACGGAAAACGTCTGCTGTTTTGTTTTTTCTTTTATACACTTCTTAGTCTGTGGTCTGATTATGTTCTGGTTGTGGGTGTTGAGAGAACCACCAGAGGTGGTGAGCTTGTCTGCAAGATAAGCGAGGGTGCTGGTTGTGATTGTAATTCAAATTGCAAATGTATTCAAATTAATGCAATTTCTGTGTAATTATTCGCACAGTGCACACCACAAACTGAATTGTTACTAGGCGCTTGCAGCAGATGGCAGAAGATTACAATCAGGGTAACTGGGAGTGTCATTGAGGAGCTGTTCTGTGGGCAGTGGAGAAAGATACAAGAGAGGTACTGTGAAAAGATTCTGGAGGAATTACTATAGGTGACTATTGTGGGAGATATGATGGTGCATTAAGAGAGATCTTGGAGTGCCGCCAAATGAAGCACATTGATTACTTGATGCACAGAAGTTCAGTTTTAGGAGGGGAAGGTTATTGAACAGATTTTAAGGCACATTAGAAGACAGAGATGGAGGCATTCAAGATTTATAAAACTACTACTTTAAGTGGTACATTCTATAAGCACAAACTCTTCAAAGCCAAGGGAAAGGCACACATCTTTCTCTGTTTAGCTGGGTGAAAAGGCATGCCAGGTACTTGGGCATTAATATACCCTAAATTCTTAACTATATATTTCTCTTTATAAGTTTACTTATTCTAAAGTGCTCAAGAAAATCAAGTCAACTTTATTTAAATGGGGAGAATATTATTTTTTATTTTTTGAACATCTTTTTTTGCAAGTAAAAAGAAGAACAACACAAGACAACATCATATTGTGTGGCAATAAGGCACAATCAGTCAAAGTTGTTTTCTCCAAAGTGCTACTGGCCCTCCCTCCCTCTGCCCAACCCGCAACACAGTAGACGCATCAATTGTTGGTCCCTGGCCATGAACCGCAGCTCCTGTGAGTCCAGTAAGAGTACATAGCCCCCGACGGTGGTCGTTCCACTTCCCCCAGATTTTAGTCCATTCAGCCGGACAACACCTACCCTCAGGTCCTGCACTCGCCGCTAGCATGCGATAGTCTAAATCCAGCTTCCAAGAACCCAGTTCCAGTGGTTGTTTAGCCTCCCAAGTACGAGCAATATTATGTTTGGCCACTATTAAGTCATCATTTCTGATCCATGCGGGTGCGATCGGCGTCCCCCCATATGTTTAACAAACACCATTTTGGAAAAAGTTCCACATTTCTACCACAAACATTGCTTAAACAAAACACCACTGAGGCCCAGTATTTCTGTATGGTTAGGCAGCTCCAGATCATGTGATAAAATGCACCCGTTTGCCCACATTGTCGTGTACAGTGTTAGGTAGGTGCTATGCCCATTTTCAACAGGGTAGTACACGCATAGTAGCACCTGTGGAGGACCTTCAATTGTACTAGGCAGAATCTAGAGTGTATTAGAGTGTATGGGCACCTCCCATGGGGATATTAAGGCCTCCGTCCACTCGTCAACCTCCAGTCCCCCAAGGTCTTGCTCCCAGTGTTCTGTAAGGCTCACCAGGGTGTCAGGAGAGTTATTAATTAGCTTAAACTGCTTTCTTGGGCATATAATTTATCAGCAGTCTATCTTCAAGTAGGTAGGATTTGGGGAGTTCCTCTTCTTTTAGAAATACCTGACATGGTGCGTGGTGGATTTGAAGATAACGATAGGCCTCAGTAGGCGCCAGTTGGTATTCGGCCTGTAGGTCTGTGAATGAGATAACCTCATCCCCTCACCACAGTTCTGCCACCCTGGTGATGCCTATAATATCTCTCTTAGGGAAACCCGCTTGATTACCTAGTGTGCGTAGACATGGCGAATCCCATAGGGGAGTGGCCTGGGTGATTCTGTCTCGCCAACCCCAAGGAGTATAACGTGTCATGCCAAATTGCGAGAGTAACCACTGTGGGGGCGGGAAAGGATGTTGGCTTGCTCCCCCATATAGTGCCCTGAGGTAGCCTTATGGCTGCACGGCATACCGGTCCATACTGTAGGCCGGTTCAGTGTCAGGGAGATGAACCCAGTGATTCATGGCTACAAGCTGCATCGCGCAGTAGTAATTCCGTATATCCAGCAAAGCAATGCTCTCCTCATACCAGCTCCTCATTATATTCTTAATAGCTATATGTGCAGGACCCCCGTCCCAGAGCAGTGTATTCATTTCTTGATATAAAGGCTGATAGTAGGAGGTTGGAATCGGGTAAGGTGTATTAAGAAGCATATAGAGAAAACAAAGCAATTCCATCATTTTGAACAGAGCAGCCCTCCCCCTAAGTGACAGAGGAAGGGACCTCATATGCTTGACATCCCTCCGAAGGCATGCAAGGAGGGGCTCCAAATTATTAGTGTAGGAAACCTTCGGATTTGCAGAGATATACATATATATCCCCAAATACCAGAACTCTTCCTGTGCGATGTGGGTGGCGCAGCCATCAGGCAGTTGTGCGGTGTCCCCGTGGAGGAGGAAAATCAGAGATTTATCCCAATCGATAGTGTATCCCGAGCGTCGATGGTATACAGTGAAAAATTGCATAATTCTGTTGAGAGTACGGGTAGGGTCTGCAATGTAAAGTAAGATGTCATCAGTGTTGAGGGTGATTTTGTCCTCCCATTCCTCTGTCCTTTGGAATCAGGGTGTCTCTATGCACCTACTCTACCAAGGGTTCCAGCACCAGTGCAAAAATCGGGGGGTAAAGTGGGCAACCCTGACGCGTGCCCCGCAGTAGCTGGAAGGTCAATGATATACCACCATTAACGGTCACTTGGGCAAGAGGTTCGTCATAAAGGAGGTTTTTCTTTCTTGTGCCCCACTATCACGGAGACCTCTTGACCCTTTATGACCACTTTGTGGGCCTCTCACAGGGTCTCTGCCGATTCCACAGAACCCACATTCTCCTGGAAGTATTTTTCTGCGGCTGTGCTGAGATTTTTATGGATTTGAGATATCTTAAAGTACCATTGATCGATTACCAGGCGTGTCTCTGGTCATCGCGGAGGGGGTAGCCGTATATCACCAAGACCGGGGAGCGGTCAGATATCCCCTTGACAAGACGACAGACATCCATGAAGGGAGGGAGTAGATGAGGCAGAGTAAGGATATAGTCGATTAGTGACAGGCTGCCGTGAGCTCCTGAGTGGAATGCGTACTGCTGCTCCATAGGGTTACAGACGCGCCACGTGTCCACAAGTCCGAAGGCCGTCAAGAAGTCAGTCAAAGGAAGACGGGTCGAAGAAGTGTGATGAATGGGCGATTGGTCTTTACTGTCACAAATGGGCTACGTTAAAGTCTCCGCCTACTGTTAGTTTCCTGTCTAGGAGCTTCAGTAGAAGACCACTAAGCTGAGTCAAGGCTGCATCGTGTGGCCAAGAGGAACATACATTGATATGGTGTTAATTGTGGTACCCTCCCACCTACCAGAAAGCACTGCATAACTCCCTTTATGGATCCACCCAGGTGTTTTGGACTATGAAAGGAAGGGACTTCCACACCAGCACTCCCACCCCTCTAGACACTGATGTGTAGCATACACGTACCATCATTTTAAACCCACAGCGGTCCATAGCTTGAAAAGTGTTACCCCGCAGGTGCTCCTCTTGGAGGAGAATGATGTCAGGGCCATGTCGCTTAAGAAATTGAAGTACTACCCCTCTCTTAAATTTATCTCCAAGACCATTTACATTCCAGGATAATATTTTGATGATTAGAGGTGTCAGGACCATGAAGGTTAGGGTAAGAGGCTACTAATGTAAATAGCTGAAAGATAGCTCAGTGAGAGCAGAGAAATAACAGTGTGAGGGCTCAGGGGAAGAAGCCACGGTTGTGTCACTATCAGTGTGCTGCACATTAAACATAAAAACAGTTTCTTAACCGGAAAGCTCAAACAATTCCCCCTTCCCTGCCTCCCTGCATGATGAACCTAAAACTTCCCACCCCTCAACTCTGCAGAATGCCTGTCGCCTCTATAGAAAATATTTAACTAAAGGTTGCTGTAGCGAACACCAACATGTCCCTTTTTTGCCTCCCCAAGAAAGGAAAGTTGGTACCATATGCACGCGGACCCACTCGCCCTTTCCATATGTTCTGGCCAGAGAGTCGCTGTTTACAGGAGGAGGAAGCAAATCCACAAGACAGTGGGAGTCACCCCCGTCTCAGTAATGTTGAACATCCTCCCACAATCTAGGTTGTCTGTTAGGCAGTCACTGAATCTCAACCTTTTGCAGGTGTCTTAGGTCTCGTCCACTCTTGGGGGAGTGCTTCGATCTCGCTGACTCCTGTCGTCGGCTCGTTGTCATGGCTCATCAACTCTCTGATGCCGCTGCCCAGGGCGTCGATCGTCCTGCCATCCTCCATCCCTCAATCCAATCCTTAGCATCTTGTGGTGTCACAAAGTACCACATCTATCCCTCATCAACCACCCACAGCTTGTCCAGAAAACTCATAGAGTATTTGATTTCTCGCTCTCTCAAGGCTCACTTTACATCTAGAAAGCTGCGACTTTGGCTTTGCACTTGGAGTGTAAAATCCAGAAAAAAGGTGATGGTTACATTTACCCTGGTGACGGGATGGGTCCTGCAAGCTGTATGCAAAATTATGTCTCGGTCTCAGAAACTGAAGATCTTGGCTATGATTGGCCGAGTGAGTGCCTCTAACTGTAGAGGTCTTATGGGGACTCGACGTGCTCACTCCACCTAGAAGTATTTGGAGAGGCCGTGCGGTTGCAGCTGTTTCAGGTTAAGGTCCTCAACAATCAAGTCTACGGCCGGCCTTTCGGAGCGTTCAGGCACTCAAATGATATGAATGTTGCTGCGTCTCAACCGGCCTTCATAGTCCTCCAGCCTAGCCTGCAGAGACTTGGCTGTGACCTGCAGCTCGCCGACTTGAGTCTCCAAAGTCGCTGTATCCACCATGAGAATGACCGTAGAGTCTTCCAATTCCTTCATACGAGTACCCATGTTTCACAGGTGAGCCCTTACCAGGGCGACTTCCATCGTAACGGAGTCAATTCTGGCCTTCTGGGAGGTACGAACCCCCTATATTGCTTTCAAAACATCATGAAGAGTGAGCGATTCCGCCTCTGAGGTTGGTTGAGTCAGTGGCAACCTGCTTTAATCTGGGGCCATGTCCGCCACTTGTGCCCCTTTGGGGAGCGCATATTTGTCCAGCTTGGTTTGCTGTGCATTGCGCACTCCTTTTCGTCCCGTTATATTGGAGGACTACTACACACTGGTGTTCAATCAGTTGCAACAGGAAGAAGCGACTGAGGGGGGTGGTCAGAGGGGGACACAACAGTATTCACCGCCGCCAGCCCCGGGGATTTCAGAAGTGTCCCCGGCAGCCTGTTGGGTTTTCCATCACTCACCCCTCCACCCCCAACAGGAGCTGGGAACAACACTCCCGACTAAACAGGTCAATGGCCACAGGAGCAGGTACAGTCCTCACACCACCAACACACCAATCAAGGAGGGCGATGGTCTGGAAACACACGCCTGTAGTGGGGCCCCAGCACTTTGGGTGAATAGCGTTGTCCAAGAGGTCTGCAGGAGCCAGGTTGAGGGGTGACAGGGCTCACAAAATAGGTCTTTTCATCACTCTAGACAGTCATGCAGTCCAAGGCCATAGTAGTAGTGAATTGCAGAGCAGTGTAGTATGCTGGTTTTGCAGGGTGTAGGTCTGATTGAGCATTTGGGCAGAAGCACTGTTGGAGGCCTCGAGTAGTAAGTCTGGGCCTCTTCAGGGTGATGTGGCAGAGGGTGCTCCCGCTGTACTCCTCAATGTAGCCTGCTGCTCCTTCGCATGCGGGCTGTGGCCATCACTCTCAGGTACCAGGATGGCCCCGTTAGGAGCACTGGATGATTGTGTGCTCTCTCTGCCCCTCAAGGGCTGGTGGCGGGGAGTTCAAGCCCTCCGCCTGCATTTACCGTTGTTGCCACCCCTGATAGCGTGAGTGCCTCGCGTTGAGGTATTTTCCAATGGCAGGCTGCCACTAGAGCCCCAGTGAATCCCACTCGCGGTGGCCGTCAGCTCCCAAGGCAGAACGGGACAGGTCCCTCCCAGTTGCCGCAGCTGCAGCCTGGGTGCCCTGCAAGGCCGGGATCGCACCCTCCTCGCAGGCCTCCTCCTGGTCTTCTTCATGGGAGCAATGTTCAGGCAAGCGAGACAGCCCAGCAGGTTCCCTAGGCTACATGGAACCCAAATGCTGGGTCCATAGAGCCCCGCGATGGGTGATTAGACTGATATTTAGGGAACAAGGCAAACATTGGGCAGGAGCCGCTTTAGAATGTGGCAATCTTGAAGGGCAGTTGGCCACACCCCCCGGGAAAAATATTATTATTCTGGATTGGGAAAATTACAACATCCAAAATTACTACATTGCACAGGCTGTCACATTTTAAAAGGGGTGTATGAAACATTTTTGTGGTCACAAACACTCAGACTTAGAATTTGCAACCTCAAAAGGTATTTCTGGCTAAGTGCAAAACCCATTTTAAGAGTCTGGAAAGTTTATTAACTCATAAAATGGATTAACGAATAGATACCAATTCGGTATTTGGAAGGGGTGTATTTTTAGCCTCACTTCCACATACTGAATCAGTATCAGATGTAGCAGTGATTTGAAACCAGAATTCCGGACGCAAACCATAAAAAAACATACCGCACTCCAGGTTGGGGTGGTAACTCATTCACAACAGGGATGCGGTCCCATTTGGGCCCTTTTCCCTTTGCTGATTGTTTAAACTGTTTATAGGAGAGAAGGCAATGATACAAGGGATCACTGTCAATTTCCAGAAAAACTTTTTGAAAAATATTCTTTTAAAAAGCAGTCCTGTTTCCTTTACACAAAAAAACATTTAAAAAAAAAAAAACTTTATTTAGGAAGCGTGGCAGGCATGGTAGTCTGCTGGCTCTTGCAGGCCACCTTCTCACTTATAGTGGCCAATAGGACTGAGTCACAATTTGCAACCTGTCTAATAAATATGAATCAGACGGGTCAGATAGCCACAATCCAATTTGGAATTTTGCAAACTGACCTACTAGTGCATAGGGCAGTTCGTAGAATTTAACACTGGCCACAGAAATATTGGTTGCAAATTGCGCCCAGTGCAATGCTATATCACGCTCTTCCTTCAGGCCTTTTTAGTGGTGGTGAAGGGAAGTGAACTGAACCCGGGGGCTCATTTACAAGGAGCTTGCACTGCCGTTGCATCTTTTTTTTTGACGCAGCGGCGGGCTATGTTAGCTCCATATTTACAATGCAATGCATTTGCCCAAATGTGTCTGTTTTCTGGGGCCTAAGTAAAAAAAAAACTGTGTGGAAGCCGGCTGTGTGACAGAGATTTTAATGTATGCAGAGCGGGCGTTCCATTGGAAAAAGTCACTTATAACTGACACACTGATATTTACAAGTTTTTCACACTGCTTCAAGATGGCTCACGCAGTGCCTCAGAATTCCTACGCCTCTAAAACCCAGGCGTAGATACTGATGCAATAGCCTTAAAACAGGGATCTGACCATTTTAAGACGCTTCATACCATTGAAGATGTCTGTTTGTCATATCCCTACTAGTTGTGGTAGGTCTACACATGTGGCAATCATGTTTTAGGACCCCTTAACCAACCTGGGACCATGGCACCTATGCTTTCATCATCCACTGCAGCACGGCTTTGTGACATTGTATACTTTTTGTAAGGGACAGGCCAGGATTGTCACTTCTTCATGGAGGGAGGGGTTCCCAAGTCCAGGCCTGCGTACTCCAATGGACAACAGGTAAGTACACACATAAGGCAGGTAAAACACGTATTTTCACTTCACATTGCAACACATGTATTCACTTACATCACGCTGTCACTCACTGTAGACTATGCCCACTGTAATGTGACACATAGCCATACTGCATACATTACCTCCTACATCCAGGACCAATTTAAAAGTATACAAGATGATATTCTGCCATTTTACAGTCTTTTACATTGGTCCTCACACATTAGGCTCCTTGAATCAATCTGAACTGATGCATCGCCTCAGATTTTTGATGCATTGTCGAAGTTGCGTCAGTTCTGACACCAACTTCAGCAATGCATCACTTTTTGAGTGGATACACTGTGGCATCCTTCACCCAGATGTGTCAGTTTTTCTGACGCATCCTGGGACCCTACGCCATGGTGTGCCGTATTGTAAAACAACACATCCATGACGTCATAAGCTTTCTTGCCACAGCACAAGTATTTTTGACGCATCACTGCCACAATGCAGAGGTGCATCAGTTCTTCTAAATAAGGTCCCTGGTCCTGTCAAAAATGGCATACTTCGTGGGTATATGGAAGTATCAGGGAGAGAACAGGAACCAGTGGTATTCAACAGGGATTCTATGTCAAGCCATGGAGGAGTGAGGATTTGCTTAATTGTATTTAAAAAGATATGTCTGAAAGGAGGACTACGGAACATAGATGAATAAATAATGATAACAAACTCCAGATTGCAAATAGAATTTGAAAGATAATTTGTGGGGTGTGTTTAATAAAAAAAAAATCTGGTGTATTCACTTGTACTGAATCACAAAAACATGCATTCAAACCTATAATACCTATGTTGGGAAAACTCAAGGACACATGAGAGATGGGTGGCCACCTAGCTACCAGACTCTATTAATGGAAACGAGTTGAATGCCTACGAGCTTTGTCAACTGACAAGTGAAATCTTTCCAGCAACATCATTAGCTAAGGCAATGGGATCTTCATTCACTTCTGTAACAGAGAGCCCAGAAACAACTAATAAACTTAAAATCTCTAATGAAACATATCTCAAGCTTCTGAATTGGTTCTCAAATATATGTAAAATGGTTAAGTAATTTGTTGAAGTAAGTAGAAGTCGTGTGGGGAAAATGGAGCAGAGACAAATTGTAAATCATAGGTAGAACAAAGTAGAAATATACACAAACCAAACTTCCATTATAGTCTACAATTTGGGTGGTCAATATATTGCATCAGATGTATCATGTGACAAACATGTCATATCCCCCACATCATCAAGGTAAGTAGATGTGGAGTGAAGAATTGAAAAGATACACTTGTCTGTATGGTGTAGTGGTTGTGGTATTTTTGTGGGTCTCTATCACTGATCTCAGTATAGCGACACACACCCCGATGTAGAATTGTTGTCTTAGTGTATATTCATGGCATTGCACTTGAGAGCAACAGGGCCCTCAACTCTCATTTAACTGGAGATTGCTAAACTGTATGTAAACAGATGTGCCCAATCTCATGTATGTGGTGGGCCTGTGATAAACTGAAAGGGTCTTCAGAAAAGATGCCCTCAAAATGAAAGGTCAGTGTGGGACGTAAATTACCTCAGGAAGCATTGATGGAATTGTCTACTGGTTACCCACTAGTTTCTGTCAGCAAATATGATATCAACTCCCAAAGGGGAAAAGCAATAGATCCTACTACTTCTACAGTACAGTAGTGCAACCAAAGATAGGGCAAAGTAGTCAAAAATAAACGTGTGTACTCTTTGACTGAGAGCCATGTGAGGAGATATTAAAACAGAGTAAGTAGAGCCCTCATGTGCCCCCGTGTTGACTCAGTCAGTATGCTCTATGCACAAAGCAGGGGTAGTATGTACTGTTAACAAATAAATGTCAGGTCTACTACATCGGTGTTCAGCAACCCTGCAGAAGCAAGTGCGCAACACACGGTTACGGAGTGCATGTGACAGTTTGGCGTGTGATCTACGGCAGTAGCACAGTTATTAGCGGGGCCCTCCAAGAGCGCAGTTGTCTTGTTTGAAGAAATGTGTGATATTTTTGTTGAAGGAATTTCTTGACAGTGATATACATTATATTGTCACATTTTCTTATTTTGTCTTTGACAAGGAGTTTATAACACAATCATTGAGATTCATTGGCTTTGAAGTGTAGGTGTGTGTGTGTGTGATGCTGGACTTGTTCCCTCCTGCAGGGTCATCTCCAAACCTTTTGCCTTCCTTCTCATCCTCCTCCTATTTTTGGCTGAATTTGATTTTTCCGGCCTCAGGACTGTGCACTTTGCCACTGCCAACCAGTGTTAAAGTGCTTGTGTTCTCTCCTCCAAACACAGTGACACTGGCTTATACACAATTGGCATATTTAATTTACTTGTAAGTCCCTAGTAAGATGGCACTATGTGTGCCTAGGTCATGTAAATTAAATGTTGCTAATGGGCCTGCAGCACTGATTGTGCCACCCAATTATGTAGCTGTTGAAACATGTCTCAGGCCTCCCATTGCAGAGCCTGTGTGTGCAGTTTTAAACTGCCAGCTCGACCAGGCATAATAAACCTTTTGCCAGGCTCACACCTTCCTTTTTAATACTATACGTCACCCTTGGGGAGGGCCCTAGACAGCCCTGAGGGCATGGTGCAATATATTTCAAAAGTAAGTGATACATGTAATTTCCAAATGGGAAGAGATAATCAGTTCATGTTTGCTGTCTCTGAAATCACAATTTAAATAACTAAATCATGGTGAAGTAGGATTTTAAATTGCAATTCTGAAATCCTCATATTAGGAAGTTGGTATTTTTCTGCATTAGCCATTTGGTTCCTGTCTGGGGTCACATGACAGACACTGGGTGTCTTGAGTCACATGACTGGGTGTAGTTGGGCGGTATGATTTCCTCCTAGGCAGCCACACACAGTTTGACCTTAGGTGTGACTGGATGGGTCATCACTGACAGGATGAGAGAGGTGCTGGACCCAGCCTGACCTACACCTGAATAGGCTGTATCCTGTCGCCACACAAGGGTCTAATGACCCTGCGTTGTCACTTCAGCCAGGGCAGGGGAGGCAGGGAATCCCATACACCTCAAAGCCACTGTCTAGATGCTTCTCCCACCACCTAGGACCAGGGCACCATGGTATAAAAGATGGCCCTCAGACATCACCACTTCAGCACACTTCTGGACCTCTAGACACTCAGCCAGGAAGAAGGACTGCTGTGTTGCTGAAGGACTGCCACTCTGCTAGACTTCTGCTTTGCTGTGCTGACCTGCTGGCTGCTGCTCTCTTGCCTACGTGAGAAGCACTGGACCTGCATCTCTTGAACCCAGAGTGACTCCAAGGGCTAGCTGGCTGGCCTCCTGATCTGAAGTCTAAGGGACACAACAGGCTTCCAACCACGTTTCATCTGTACCTGGACTCTGCCTTGTGTGAGTCCGGCCTGACAAGTGGTGCCACCCCAGTCCTGGACCCTTGAAGTGGGCCTAAGGTGCTCTGCAAGGCTTCTGATGTAGCAAAATCTATGCATCTCCTCTGTTTCGCGGTGCAAGCCCAAGCAGAAGTGATGCATCACTGCAGCTGTGTGAATTGAACCTGTCACAAAGACTTACGACACTGCTACAACCTGCATCGTCTTCAGAACCACTGATGCGCAACCCTTTCCCAGTGCAGGCCCTCGCATCTCTTGTCGATTGCCGCTTCAACGATTACACACCGCAGACTCGCAGCTCTTCGGAACCAACTCATCGGTCCAACTGTACATTGCATCCCTGATACCAAATTTTGCATTCCAAGCCCCATTGGCGGGATCCTCAACGTTGATGCAAAAGGACCTCGCAGTGCAGCCTACCCACATTTCGGAACCAATGCATAGCATCGGCTGTGCAGTGCATCTTCAATATGGATCCACACAACGCTCCACAACCTGGATTTAATGTGCTCTGTTCAGCCCTTTAGCCAGCTTGTGTTTCCTTGCGGTCGGCCTGAACTTGTGACTTTGTCCCAGTCCAGCGTGAACAAATAGCCACAGTTGGCACTTTACACCTTTTGGAGCTATTTTGTCTAAAAACCTTAAAATTTAATCCGGTTCTGCTAATTGGATTTTTGTTGTTTTTATCTTTTTTTTGTTTATTAAAGTCATATTTATGTTTCTAACCTGTTGTGGGATATTTTGTGTGGTATTTTCACTGTTTTACTGTTTGAAGTGTTTCACAAATATTTTACACATTGTCTTTAAGTTAAGCTTGACTGCTCTGTGTTAAACTACAAGGGGATGAGCACAGGTTAATTTGGGGTTTGCTTGTCCCTCACCACAACAAGGATTTTGGTTGCTGCTGATTGGTGGTAGTAGATAGGTCATGCCATTTTAGAGAATTTTAGAAATGAGGAATTGTTTGCTGCTCTGCTCGCTTTGCTTTTGAATGCAATAGTTGGGTGGTTGTGGAGAGTAAATGGTTTTGCTACTAAATACTTTGTTACATGTACAGAAAGTCATGTTTCAGGTATTTCACTAATGTAAAGTGTTTTAGAACTTATTTTCCATCTCTGTAAAGCAATTAACGGTTCAAAGTTTGTTTTTAAGGATGGAAAACTAAGAGATTTTGGCTGAGATATTTTCTGCCTTTCTCGCAGCTCTAAAACTCAGGCCCAAATTTATACTTTTTTAGCACCACATTTGCGTCATTTTTTTATGCAAAATAGTATTTTGTAAGTTTGCGCCGCTTTTGCGTTAAAAAGCGGCGCAAATGCGGCGCTAAAAAAGTATAAATATGGGCCTCGGTGTCATGGGTGTCAAGGAATTGTGGAACTCTTGGAAACATTACCTGAATACTGCTGCTTATAAAAATTCTGGGCCTCGTTTACAAGAGGACTGCGCCGCCGGAGCATCACTTTTCATGACGCTATGGTGGCGCAGGCCTGCCAATCATATCTTTGAGACGACGCACAGCCACCCTGTGTGGCTTTGCAAAGCCTTATAGATATGGAGTAAGGCAAGACAGTGCAAAGAGGTGCCTTGCCTTACGCTACATAAAGGAGGCGTTCCATGGGCGTTGCGTTGGGTTTTTCCATGCAACAATTATCGGTTTTGACACCTACCCAGATTTAGAAGAATCTGTAAACCTGGGAATGTGTGAAAACTGTGCTCCTCCCCAGGGGAGGTGTAACAAGGAGAAATATTTCCCCTTGTTTATTTCCTCTTTATATGTGTCCTGCTTTCTGCAGGACACATAGAACAAGGAAAGTGCCTCCAGCTATTGCTTTTGTGCAGGAAAGTGTCCCTACCTTGCCAAAAACAATTGTGCCAACAATGCAGACACCCTGGCACCATGGTGCACGGGTGCCTGTGTTGGCGCTCAGCAGCAATTTCTGCGCTGGCTGAAAGCACAGGAATGCACTGTATCAGGCAATACGGTGCATTTCTTCCCTTTCGATTTGGGGTAGGGCAGAGCATCTAAAAGGTATGCGGTGCTGCGCTACGCCAAATGTTCGCAAATGAGGCCCTCTGTGCCTAAAACACACAGGGACACCCTCAACGATGTATTGACTTTAGGTAGGATGACCAGGTGTTCAGGATTTACTCGGACAGTCCTGGTTTTTCACCAGCTGTAATGGCAGATTTCAGCAAATTAAGCTCATGTCCCAGTTTTCAGAGAGGGTCAATTGAAAATGGACCAAGGCACATGTCATGTGTTCCAAGGCTGGACTTGTCATTAGCTCTTTTAAGCAGCCAATTTAATTAACATGCATGATACTGAGCCCATCAGTTGATGTAAAATAATAATCTTTCTTCTATTTTTGAAAAATGTCCTAATTTTTGGTTTTAAAAATCTGGTCACCCTAAGTTTAGGCCCAGTGCACAAAAAGATAGTGAGAAGTTTACTCCTGCAGGCTTATGCATACTTTTCAAACATATTTCTGTCTACCTTAAAATTGGTCTGAGGAATCCAGAACAGTTTCCCAGGAGTAGTATCAGGCTTCCCTATAAATTTGAAGTTACTTGCGTTTGTAGAAATGTACCATCCATCAATGTAGCAGGTGCGCATTTAGGCATGGGTGAATGTGATACAGGGCCGGCTTTAGCACTGGTGGCGCCCTGTGCGACAGTCTTTTTTGGCGCCCCCGCCCCATGACCACCTGCTCAGATTCCCTTACTACCACCCCGTCAGATGTGCCCCTCATCTCTCCATACCCCCTTTCACATACATTCATTTGTTTTAAAGCGCTTATAAAAGCTGGCTTTACTAATCCACTCAGCTATCCAAATAAAATATAGTTCTGTTCTTTGCAGAAGGCACATTAACCCTCTACGCTACTTTAGCGCAAGTCAAAGCTGCCCCTAGGCAAAACTCCCATCTCTTTCCACAGCAGGAACATTAATCACAAGAGGTATATTGACATTTTATTATTTTCCTGACGGCTGGACGCACAAGGAACTTTTTAGCAGGTGCTTTTAAATCGCAAGTTTCGTAAGTCATTCCTAAACGCAGCGTCTCCCTGAAGTCAGCGCCCCCAATCCAGGTCAGCACCCGGTGCGGCCGCACCGCACTAAAGCCGGCTCTGATATTGTGATATACGTGTGCATCTGCAGCTCAGGCCCAGCTGTCGGTTGGTATTTTTTTCCTCAGTACCTTGTCGCTAAACCCACCTGTCAGGCGCATCTCGTGCAAACCAAAGCTGCCGTAGCCTTAGAAAAGTGTGCATCTCACACAGCCTGGCCGCCCCATTCTCACGCGCAGAATGACAACATGTCAGCCTAGTCGAGCACGTCATATGAGCCCTGTGCCTCATCTGAATTGATCATGGGCTCGAGCCTCTGAGTCTTCTGGGGATTCTTGGAATTACTCTATGGTGGGTGGGGGGAGCAGGGATGAGGTGGACTGAAGCTGTTCTGTGGGACTGGTTCCATAGGTGGTCTGCTAACGTTAAGTGGGCCATTTAGCAGGGCCTTTGGGCATCAAGGCGTGTTTTACATGACACTGACCTCTCGGATTTTACCAGCTCACAGTGGTGTAATGGCTGGTGCCAGTGGTTTATATGGGGTGGGTCCAGCTAAAAACAGGAATGGATCCCAGTCAACTCCTATTTTCAATGTTTTCATGTTCCAAGTAAAAACACTTTTTTTTCTCAACAATATGTGCAGCAACTCTAAAAGCAATACAAGTCAACAATGCATTCCCTGTTACATTTCACTTGTTTGACTTCATGTTGTCTGGCATATCCAATCCTGTTCCTTAAGGGCACTTCAATTTCCAAAATGTATTTTACTAATTTATTGTGTTCTGCAGCTTGAGTCTTGTACAGCGCATCATGCAACTTGAGTGCCTTCTCAGTGTTTGGGTGCCACCGATCAAAGTTGGGGTACCTTATCAGGCTTGTGTTTGGTGCCTTGGCACAGCTGAGTGTGACCGCCTGCACTGGGATAGCAGGAGGTGCTGATGTTGGCTCAGTGCTAGATCAGAGGCAGAATTTTAGTGAGATACCCTGGTGAGTTATGAAGGTTGCACCTCTGGAACAAGAGTCAGTGGAACCAGAGAATGAAAGCACCTGGAATGTGAATAGGGGATCAGGGACAAGACAGACACTATTTGCTTATTTACCAGTCTTGCGTAGCACACCTGCACCCCTTCATCTTAAGGGGCTTTACAGCCGTTCTTTCTCTCTAGGGAAGGTTACATAACTGAACCAGTGCAACAAAAAAAAATATATATATATTTATAACTGAAAAAAACAGAACTTGGACTCTTGAAAGTCATTCAAAAGCATCACTTTCTGGTACACCTTCCTTTTACAAAAAGTGTCCAGCGTGTGGACTGCTTACACTAAATGGGGAAACGGCTTCACTACATCATTATTCATTTACATGGGCCATGTCTTCTGCCTTGGGCTGCCTCATACAATTCCATCAGGGTCATGATGCAGCCTCGTTTTCTAGAATGGATGCAGGAAGTGCTTGCCTGCGATTGGGGAAAGTGCATTAGGCCAAGTCCTGCCCTCAGAGATAGCTCGGGAAACACACATCAGCTCCTGGGAATGTTTCAGAAGAATGGTTCGCCCCCTTCTGGAGGATGCAGGGAGCACATCCTTGTCAATGAGTAAAATGCTAGAACCAAAGTCATGCCAGGAGTGGAGGCTGCAGAAGAGATAGGACTGATTGGTGTCAGTGGGTGTACAGAGACCACTGGCCTTTTCTGTGGACGGTGGAGAAGACACAAACCTGCTCCACCGAGGATTCGTGGGTGTGAAACGTTACACTGTTCTTCTGTATGAACAGGCAGTCCTTTTTTCCATTTTCAATTATTTTCCTGAAAAACATTACCTAGAGGTGACGGGCCCTGAAAGATTTAAATCACTCAAATAAGCAGAAATGTCTATAAAACCTACTCATTTAATGCTAATCAAGCAATGTTCCACAATAGGCCATGATCCACAAAAATGGACCACTTTTTTGGGGTGCCCATTTCTATTTTGGTCCCACTCCAACACTGGCTGATGCACATAAGTTCCACTTAGGTGCACAAGTACCAGTGCTTAATTTGTGCTTGTTGTTTTCGGTGCGAAGCATTGGCACTTATTTTTCTGCCTCAAGCATTTACTGCGAGCAAAAGACCCATATGGGAAAGACGGAGGAAGAGAAAAACGAAAAAGCGTCACACTGGGAGAAAGCAGAAAGCTGCAAGAGTGAGCTGAAGGGGCAGGGAGTGGCTTTAAATGGATTGAAAAGGCCTGAGAAGGCGCCAGGATTACGCTGCCTCAGTATTCCTTGTTCGCACATTTAGGCCCGTATTTATACTTTTTTAGCGCCGCATTTGCGCCGCTTTTTGACGCAAAAACGGCGCAAACTTACAAAATACAGGGCCATATTTATACTTTTTGACACAAAACTGCGCTATCGCAGTTTTGCGTCAAAAAAATTAGCGCCGGCTAACGACATTCTGAAGCGCCATGCGGGCGCCGTATTTATTGAATGGCGTTAGCCGGCGCTAGCAGACCGGCACTGCCTGGTGTGCGTGGAAAAAAACCACGTACACCAGGCAGCGCCGGCGTTGGGGAAAATGGCGTTAGGGCGTCTTAAAATGGGGCAAGTCAGGTAGAGGCAAAAAAATCGCCTCCACCCGATTTGCGCCATTTTTAACGACGCCCAGACGCCATTTACATGACTCCTGTCTTAGTAAAGACAGGAGTCATGCCCCCTTGCCCAATGGCCATGGTCATTGGGCATTGTGGCATGTAGGGGGGCACAAATCAGGCCCCCCTATGCCAAAAAAAATAAAAAAATAAAAAAATAAATTATACTTACCTGAACTTACCTGAATGTCCCTGGGATGGGTCCCTCCATCCTTGGGTGTCCTCCTGGGGTGGGCAAGGGTGGCAGGGGGGGTCCCTGGGGGCATGGGAGGGCAGCTGTGGGCTCATTTTGAGCCCACAGGTCCCTTAACGCCTGCCCTGACCCAGGCGTTAAAAAGAGGCGCAAATGCGGGGTTTTTTGCCCCGCCCACTCCCGGGCGTGATTTTTGCCCGGGAGTATAAATACGACGCATTTGCGTCACAGTCATTTTTTTAGACGGGAACGCCTACCTTGCATCTCATTAACGCAAGGAAGGCGTTCACGCAAAAAAATGATGCTCATTCCTCATACTTTGGCGCTAGACGCGTCTAACGCCAAAGTATAAATATGGCGTTAGTTTTGCGCCGAATTTGCGTCGAAAAAAACGACGCAAATTCGGCGCAAACGGAGTATAAATATGCCCCACAATTGTATTTTGCAAGTTTGCGCCGCTTTTGCTCAAAAAGTGACGCAAATGCGGCGCTAAAAAAGTATAAATACGGGCCTTAATTGCAGCAGCCGCGTGTTTAAGAGGAGGGCTTTGGGCACCGGCACGTTTTTATTTACAAATGAAGCACTGACAAGTACCTGTTGAATTCTGCCCCTTGAAAGCAGACCACGCCATGTGATCTTGAGCGAAGCATTTCATCTCCCTGTAGATCGGTCTATTTCTCTTTCATAAGCTGTACAGATAGAGTACACGGTGGCATGAAATACACTTACAAAGCTATCAGTGCAGACCGTGGGGAACTGAAGCGCGTCCCCGGGCATACAAAGTAACCGGTCCTTGCCTACCAGTGTAATAGATTTGAGAACAAAAAGGGATTTTAAGGTGGTTAGTGTTTCAGTTAATCAGTCATATGATTCCTCTTCATCCCAGGACCACAGGGGGCAGAGAAATGAAGACAAATGGAGCCAATTTGTGCCATGGTAAGTGTACGCCGAGTGTCAGCGCGTCCTATCCATCATGCACGGCTCATGTGTAGGTGGGGGCGCGCGCCCCCTCCTTACTACGTGCTCATCTCACCGAGCCCCCGAAATGTGCCTTCCCTCATCCCCCACAAATCACATCCCACCGGAAACGGGTGCACCCGTCCTGGCGAGTCACGCCGCCGTGATTGAATCACTGCCCCCGACCACCTCACCTAAAGTAATGCCACATTACAGATCCCCCAAGTCAGCAATTACGGGGCTGGCGCGCGGGAGAGGGGTCATAGAATAAACATTTATCGAATTTCACGCTGATCGTTGCCGGCTCATCAATAATCATACCCCGATGCGCTCGCTGAGGAGCCGAGGAAGGGCAGGGGCATGTCCTTGAATAATGCGCAGCGGATTTAATGAGTTGAATGATGGCGGGTGTAGGTGGTAAGCCCAAAAGCACAGCTAATTCTAGCTTTTTTTCTAAATCCAGGGTTTCATAGCATCCTCTGACTTTTCTAATCGCTGTATATACCAGGGCGCGACTTACATGTCAGGCACACTGGCTCGCTTAGCGCCAGGGGCACATGCTCAAGTCGGTGTTCCTGGCACAGATATGGTCACGGTGGGCGATCGTCCTAAACAGTGCGTGGTCCTTGGGCCAGGTTGAGGCCCATATTTATACTTTTTGACGCTAAACTGCGCTAACGCAGTTTAGCGTCAAAAAGTTTTGCGCCGGCTAACGCCATTCTGAAGCGCCATGCGGGCGCCGTATTTATTGAATGGCGTTAGCCGGCGCAAGCAGACCGGCGCTGCCTGGTGTGCGCGAGAAAAACCACGTACACCAGGCAGCGCCGGCGTAGGGGGAAAATGGCGCATGGGCGTCTTAAAATGGGGCAAGTCAGGTTACGTCGAAAAAATCGTCGTAACCCGACTTGCGCCATTTTTTTTCGACGCCCATCCCCCATCAACATGACTCCTATCATTGTAAAGATAGGAGTCATGCCCCCTTGCCCAATGGCCATGCCCAGGGGACTTCTGTCCCCTGGGCATGGTCATTGGGCATAGTGGCATGTAGGGGGGCACAAATCAGGCCCCCCTATGCCAAAAAACATTATTAAAAAAAAATAAAAAAATACTTACCTGAATGTCCCTGGGGTGGGTCCCTCCAGCCTTGGGTGTCCTCCTGGGGTGGGCAAGGGTGGCAGGGGGGGTCCCTGGGGGCAGGGGAGGGCACTCTGGGCTCATTTTGAGCCCACTTGTCCCTTAACGCCATGCCTGACCCAGGCGTTAAAAAGCGGCGCAAATGCGCCGTTTTTAGCCACGCCCACTCCCGGGCGTCTCTTTTGCCCGGGAGTATAAATACCACGTAAAGGCCTGGGAGTCATTTTTTAGACGGGAACGCCTCCCTTGCATATCATTAACGCAAGGAAGGGGTTCACGCTAAAAAATGACGCACATTCCGGGAACTTTGGCGCTATTCGCCTCTAACGCCATAGTATAAATATGGCGTTAGTTGGCGTTAGTTTAGCGTCGAATTTGCGTCGAAAAAAACGACGCAAATTCGGCGCAAACGGAGTATAAATACGGCCCTGAGTTCTTGCAGTTGATACCTGAGCTGAGGAGAGCGCGTTAGAGATAGAAAGAGGCGCGGCCTGCAGAGAAGTTTTAAGGCCTGGGGAAAGTGGGCTCAGGCCCGGAGTCCCAACCTGTCAGCCCCCAGCCCCCCCCCTCCCCCCCCCCCCCCCATTGAGCCAGCTCTCTTCTGCAGAGAGTCTTGCCCTGATGACCTTGAATATTTTCTAAACAGATTGCTTTTAATACTGTTTGCTTTACCTTATTTTAAACGTGGGTGATGTGTGAGAGTCTATTACAGACATTTCGCAGATAAATATGGGTTTATGTTTCATGTAACATCCATTGAAAAAGTTTATTTGAGATCAAAACAGGACCTCACATATGAGAAATGGGAGGGCGCCACGGAGATTATTTGCTGTAACATTAATGAGCTACTGCTGTGTTATAATATTAAAAATGCAGGTTCGCTATAAATATATTTAGAAATTGGATGAGTGTGCCTGAACACTGTCAGCGACCTGGACAAAGGGGGCATGAAAGTGCTTAATTTGAATCATAAATTCAAATCTGTTCCGAACAGGGACCTCAAACACATTTGGCCCAGGGCCCCCAAATCCGTAAGATGTCCCTGGTGGCCTGAATCTACAGCTCAGATTTTGAGTGGTTGTGGATGGGGCCCCTTGTTGAACATGTCCAAGATAGTTCCCTGCAAGTGAATGCAGGGAGTTGTGGCACATGCCTGCAGGAGATACCTGGGATTGGGAGCAAGTCACTCTGACCCCATGACACACTCATTAGGGGTGCTTTGGGGGACGCACTGAGTGTGCGCCCCCTCTATGTGGTGCACAATCAGGGCACCTCTTGATAGCTTATTTACCTCTGCTTTCGTGTCTGTAATAGAGCACAGACGTAAAGTCAATGCGCGCCCTGGTTTCCATGGGGCCAAGAACCCATGCACCTGAGAGAATGCTCCACTGTGACTGAGCTGGGACAGATGTGTGCTGATGCAATCTACATTATACAAGCATTTGCAGCCCCTTTTACAGTACCAAAGTGCGTCAAGGGATCAAGGAGCGGATGCATTTGCCTATTGTGCGCCCCCAGGGCACATTCTGTAATATGTAATCAGGTGTTACTATTACCCAGTTTAATAGTGATTAGTTCACTCACTTCAGAAGGATGAAAGGCTGAGCTGTCCTGCCGTGATATCAAATCGTGCCGCCTGATTGACCAAAAAATAGAAAGTTTTTTTCTTGGAGTTGTTGTCCCAAGTTTGGAGTCAATTTCTGCTATATTGGGAATTCACAGAGGTTTTCAAGGGCATACCTGAGGTCGATGGTCACCGAGTCCCAGGAGTACTTCAGGAAAATTCTTGAAATTCCCGTTTATGCTAAGGCAAAGTCATTTTCACGTGCACAGTTGTATGTAGCGTATACATATACATTCAAAAAATCCTGTCATGAGCGTGAAGCTTTGTTTACTCCCTCAAAAAATACTCTTCACTGTGAAGAAGCACTTTCACCTACATCTCCTCCATTTTTGGGATGTTTGCTTTCCTTTACCACTATGGAAATTGATTTACTCCTTTCCTGGTAAGGTGTAAATCTCTGATCATTTCCAGGGTTGCAAATGGCTAAGAAAAGTTTGCAATACCTTTAAAGAAATAGGTTTGTGAGTTTTCCAAAACTTTCTGCTTTGGAAAGCTCATTCCCTGCAGATTTACTTCCATGGAAAAATATTTGTGAGTACATTTTTCTTTTAAAGCTGTAAAGCCACATTCTATTAACAGCAAAAATTACTTCACACTCACAAACGTTATTTGCGTGTGTAAGTTACACTTACACGTAAGATTTGATTTGCGATTGCCCATGACTTGCAGACCAGAGCAGATGTCAGATGTGAACGTGTAACTTATTGAGACATCTTACCAGTATACATGCATATGTTATACTTGGTATTAGAAAGCGGAAACCTGGATTACCGGGTGAACTCTAATAACTGCCTGTCTGCTCCTAGAGAAGATTCCTCCAGTTACTCCGTAGGAGATGGAAGCACTTATGGTCAGGCAGTCATTCTGTCTAAAACTGACCATGCCAACGCCTGATGTTTGGATCTCCAATCCAAACCTTCTCTGAGCTGCAACTTCTTCAAAAATGGCTGCCAGATTGGTCGCCACGCTGTGCCCACTTGATCATGTTATAGGAGCCTACCATCATCTTCATTGGTCATCAGTGGCATAGAGAATGAAGTTCAAAATGCTGTGTCTGGTTCTGGTTCACAGAGCTCTGAACGGTACTCCTGTCATCCAGTCCAAATCACTTGGTATCTCCCTTCTAGCACACCTTGCTCAGCCTCACATCTTAAAGTCACAGGACCTCCCTTCGGATAAATTCGCTTCGGAGGCAGAGCTTCTTCTGTTCTGGCAACAAAACTCAGTAATTAATTGACAATGGTTCTTTGCGGTGTGACAAATCACTCCTCCTTTCACAAAGCTCTGAAGTGAAAACAGATTTTGTTCATTCAGGTATTCTCGATCCTTGAAAATGCCTCCACGTGAACATGCGCTCAGCAGTATAACATTCATTCATTCACTCATTCATTCAACTTTAGACATAAAGCAACACAATAAATTATGTTTAGGGTATAGGTGGCAGGATTGCTCATTGTAGCACATTCACCTTCTTTGCATGGTCACTGCGGGTTTCTCTGGACCCTATTTTTGCTTGTTGTTGAACTATGTGCACTTTACCCCTGCTAAACATAAATAAATGTATCTGTGCTCTCCCTTTAAACATGGTTAAATTAGCTTCCCCCGAATGACATATCTAACATGCCTTTAAGACACAGCTATATAGTGTAAGAAATACACCCGGGGCCTGGAAGGTAAATGTGACTTGTCAACAGCAGCACTTACAGTATCATTTACACGGTTGTGCCATAAAACATGGTTACGGGCCTGCCATTTGTAGCCTGACTGAAGAACGTCAAACACCTGCTGGCAAACTTGTCAAAATGGCCCTTTTTGACAGACCGAAAACTCTGCTTTAAATATTAAAGCCATCCCTATTAACACCTTGCTGCCCACAAGTTAGAGCACCTGAAGCATGCTTCTCCAGTAACAACCCCACAAAACCTATTTTCACTGGCAAGACTGTAGCTGGATGCTAGCAAATGTACAATACAGATTATAACCTTTATTTGGTAAAATTTGATAGGAAACCGCTATAAAAGTCACGCAGGGACTATTTTTTATATTTAGAAGAAATTCCATGTTGAAGCGCCTGGAGGCTAATACGCGTTAGACTTCTAGGCACTGCTCAGCCAGTACTTGACTTTAATGAGACATGCTAACTGATTCCAGAGTAGAACAATTTAGCCGAACAATGGCTTAGGCCTGATGACAGGATGGTTCAGGCTGGGGGCATCTCATCACTATCAGCTCAGGAAGGAGAGTTGGGGTGGCCCAGGAGCTTCATAACTTTGAAAGGGGCAGAGGTGAGGACTGACCATTCACAATTTAATCTAAGAGTTGAAGAAGGGAAAACCCTTGTCACGAATTGCCAGGCTGGCTCCACACCCAGTGGAAGGGAAGCTACTCCCAAAACCCTGTTTTCAGTGGACTGCTCATTTCCCGGGTCATACGTTTGGGTGGACACAAAAGCACTGCACAAGGGTTTCCCACACTGGATATTAAATTTATTTGGAGGGAGTGCACAGGAGTCACCGGGAGTCACCCCACCCACTGACTAGTGCTAGCCATAAAGGTGGCACTCCATGGAACCCTTCTCAGAATACTTTCTGGACCTGTGGAAACTGAGTGGAGCAGAGCCATGAAGGACTGGACCTGCTCAATCCCATACCCAAGACAAAGAAATTGACTCCAAGAGTCAGTTGACTGACCTCCTGGGTGGCTGCAGGGATGCAAGAACTGTAAGAGGCATTTTTCCTGAAGTGAACAGTTCACCAGTACCAACTGCACCTGGACTGGACTTTGCTGGTGACTTCTGATCTAGTGAGTTTTGCCCACTATGTGACATCCCAGAGGTCGTGGGGGCCTTAGAAGAGACCCAAAGGAGCTGCTCCAAAAACCTGGAAAAGTGGGAATTTAAAACATTTTTACACTTCCAAGAAGTCCAGAGCTGAAAGGGGGACCTTGCAGCAAAGGTACCTTTCTCAGATACAGCTTCAGGCTTGCCCCCCTGGAGTATTTTGTGCTCCATAGAAAAAAAAAGGCCTGATTTAGATATTGGAGGACTACTCCGTCACAACGGTGACTGATGTACCACACTTCACTATCTAAATCCCATTATATCCTATGAGATTTAGATATTGGCAGACAGGGTATCCGTCACCATTGTGATGGAGTAAGTCGTCCGCCAATATCTAACTCAGGTCCCAAGGCTCTGATTAGGAGTTGCTCGTTAAATTTTGACCTATGCGTAAACTCCTGTTTATGCATGGGTCAGAATTACGAGTTTGAAGGTATTTAACGCATCTGATAATTATCAGATGCGTTAAATACCTCAACCTTCGTTACATTTTGGCAGGTCAAACTTGGTGAAATTTAGCAAGGAAGACCATACAGTGTTTCCCATATCATGGGGATTTTGGTGCATTAAACACCAAAATCCACATTTTATTCCAGAGAAACTCATAACAGGTGCTATTCATCACACCTGATGAATGATAAACCATGTGGCAGTGCTAATTTGCCTTTTGTGATAAATAGTACAGAGATTTGTAGTCAGGCCCTAAGCCAGAAGGTAAAATCTTTGATTGGGATGAACCTGTCCGGTGTATCCAACCCACGCTCCATCGCAGATGTCCTGAAATTGCGCCTAGGTGCTGATCTATCAATTTCATAGACTATCATTGGGTGTTTAGTGCTTTTTGCCACTATCTTTGCTTAAAATTTTAAACATCCATATCTCCAGCGCCCCTTATTGGATTTTGTCTTTACGGAACCATCATTTTGTATTAAATGTTACTGTATTTTTTTACTTTGCTTTGGGATACTTATTGTTCGGTTTTTCGACTTTATTACTGTTTGGTACCACATACATATTTAACACATTGCCTTAAAGTAAGCCTGCCTGATCTGAGCTGTGCCTACCGGAGATCTGAGCTCAGGGAATTTAGTAACTTTGGGGTTCACCCTGGCAAGGTAGTGTCATTAATCCATGAGGTAGATGACTGCCCATCCTAAATAATCCAGTTTCGTACACTCATCGAGAGGTACTCAGTGTTAGAAATGTAGCTTTCTATGGACTCTAGCCAGAAATGGATACTAACCTTTAGCTCACACACCAGACATATACACATGTTTTACCTCTTGTATTGTTAAGCCTGTGCTGAAGAAACACCTGATATGGTCATAAGGTCATGTGATCAACATGTAAAGGGAAATTCTAAAAAATAGATTTCTTTCTGATGTCAGCAACAAACATGTTTCCATTGCTAAACTTAATTCTGAACTTTGATATTGTGGGGAAACAAAACTTACTTTAAATTATCTGCATTGCGCACTAGGAGCTGCTATTTTTAGAGGTGAAATATTCTCTGTGAAGAGGTATTGATATCGCATATGAGCTTAAGACATTGCTTCATAGCAGAAATCAGGCTTTTTCCTATATTTGTAAAAGATGTTCATTACAATTTTCAGTAAACAGAATAACACCTAATTGGGAATATATAATTCCAATTTGTTAAAAAATTTGTAGAAATGAGCAATGCCCTGATTACTTACTAATAATCTTTGGTTGCTGTATACTGAATATTAACATTTGAAAATACTTTAGTTGTTAACAAATTGAACAGCCACACAACACCCTTGGAAACGCATCCCTTGTGCAGAGTAATGTAACCCAGCGATTTGCACTGGCTACATTACTCGAGATTTATGAAGCAATGCAGGGCCATGCAAGGTGGCCTGCATGGCTTTATAAATCTCACTTAAGGTTTACATCACTCTTGCACCACTTTGCATGATGCAAGAGTGACGCAAACCAGGCCATATATATGGCCCTCTGTGTCATAAAATGCCTAACATCTCTGCATGCTTCTGACATATGCAAGTTATCACCGAAGGTTGACCCAGGCATGCTGTGGTGGGACGAAATTCATATTGTAAGGGTATAGAAATATAGGCCCTCATTATGGCATTGGCGGGAAATCCCGCTTACCGCCTTGCTGACAGCCGCCAACTTACCGCGGCAGTGGCGGATATCCGTTCATCATATTATGACACACACACACACCAATCCGACAGAATTCAGCCACAGACACAAATCCACCAGCCCAAATGTCAATGATAAACTGGCTGTATCAAAATCCACACCGTTACGCCAACAGAACAATGCCCACCACATTATGACCCACGAATCACCACGGCGGACATTCAACAGCGGTAAACCATTGGCAGTACATACCGCCGCGCTCACAATGGACACCCATGGACAAAACAACACTACATTGGACAAATCAAACAACACACACCTGACACCCATACACACACCACACCACTATAAAACACACACTCACATTACCCACAACCCTTTACGATTACAATTCATTGGCACAAGACAGACACCAAGACCACTGACACAACTACATACACACACCACATACATCCATACATCCCTCACGCACCCCACTTCACGCACCCCAACACATTACCCAATACACCCTCACCAACACACATCACATAACACCTATGGCACCACAGGGGCACCCCCGTTTCACTGAGGAGGAGTTAAGGGTCATGGTGGAGGAAATTGTCAGGGTAGAGACACAGCTATTTGGAGCACAGGTGCAGCAGATAACAATAGCAAGGAAGATGGAGCTATGGCGGAGAATCGTGGACAGGGTCAACGCAGTGGGACAGCACCCCAGAACAAGGGATGACATCAGGAAGAGGTGGAACGACCTACGGGGGAAGGTACGTCCCATAGCAGCAAGACACTAGCTCGCTATACAGAGGACTGGTGGTGGAGCCCCACCTCCTCCCCCACACCTCACAGCATGGGAGGAGTAGTCTTGGCAATGCTGCATCCTGAGGGCCTGGCCAGAGTTGGAGGAGGACTGGACACTGGTAAATCAACTTTCAACAATTATCACCCCCATACCTGTATGCCATCACCCTCACTTCCATCACTCAACTACATCCCACACACCCCGCCATCACATCTCACTAATCCCAATGCGAAGCCCTGCATGCTGTACCAATATATGGACACCCCTCACAGCCCTGCATGGGCACTCATCACTAAAGTATGCACAGCATGGAGAACTAACAATCCCACCATACACCAACATACACAAGTAAAAGCTGGCAGGGCAACAACAACCATAGAGGGGAATCCAGGGATGTACAATATGTCATGCACATTAACCATAACACATCATTTACATCCCCACAGGTACCCCAGCCAATGTCACTGGAGAGGAGGTGCCAGCACTATTCAGTCCCCCAACAGAAGAGGCCCACAGTGATGACAGTAACTCTGGATTTCAGGATCTGGACGAGCTACCTGGCCCATCAGGGACCACTAGACAGCCGGTTACCCAAGCCCAGTCACAGATCACCACAGAGCCTCCCCCATCAGGAAACAAAACCACAGCACCCACCCAGCGTACCCAAACCTCTGTCCCCAGGACACGTCAATCAGCAGTGTGCCCACCTGAACAGGGACCCCAGGCTACACCTCGCACCCAAGAAAATCAGGGACCTGGGGTCAGTGGCAGTGGGCACATGGTTCAGGGGACAGAGGCACAGGCCAATAGGGACACTGGGAGGACTGCTGTGCACCAGGGGGAGGACAGGCCCAGGGAACTGACTCTCCAGGAGGCACTCTCCGAGATCCTGGGAGCCTATCAACATTCCCAGGACACGATGGGCAAGATCCTAGACAACGTGCAGGAGAACAGGCTGCTGCGTGAGAGAAACAGTACCAGGGGATCAGGGAGGACTTGCAGTCCATCAACAACACCCTGATCTCCATAGCAGGGGTGCTGGAAGACATGGCCAACATTATGAGGGAGGCAGTCTCACACCAGCGGGCCCCTGCCACTAGCCAGTCATCTGAACAGCCTTCCACTTCCGCTACTGCTAGTGGTCAGGACGCCACACCACAGGACTCATAGGCCACCAGCACCACTTCCCCTGCAAAAGTTGAACCACCCTGCAAACATTCCCTGCGATCCAAACAGAAGCCAGAGACAGTTGCCAAGACCCCCGCCAGGAAATGAGACTCTCCTGAGTGTCCCCCTTGTGTCCCACTCAGTCACCCTGTCCACCTTGAGCTGCCATTGCTCCCCTTCCTATGTCTCCTTGGACAATGCACCTGTGCTACAAACAGACTGGAACAATACCCTGGACTTTCCTCCATCATCACCCCATCCCACTGCACTTTCCCCTCTATATATTAGCACTTCAAGAAACACCCTTTGATAAAAATCAATTATAATGTTCTTCTGCCCTTGTCCTGGCATTCCTCACAGGGGTCAGCAGCCAGGATAGGTTTGGGCAACCAGAGAAACCTGCAAATATTGAGGGACAACATTTAGCCATACACTATCCTATATGGCCAACACCTTACCCATACACCAACATATACTGGGTGGGAACCAGGGCTCATCTATTAGCTACACCCTGAGCCTCTGTAGTTGGCCCATCACATTTGGGATGCCGCTATTCCTCAGGACAAAGGCATCATGCACCGATCCAGGATACTTAGCATTGATGGGAGATATACTGGTCCACCAAGCACACCATCTGCACATTCACCGAGTGGAAACTCTTACAATTCCTGAACACCTGTTCATTCTGGCAGGGGGGGAACAAATGCAATATGTGTTCTGTCAATCACCCCAATTATATTGGGGATATGTCCCATTGCATAAAACTCTGCCTTCACAGTGGCCAAATCCTCAACCTGGGGGAATGCAATGTGGCTGCACATGTGTTTTATCGGGGCAGACAACACTCTTGTCAGCACTATTGAGAACATTGGCTGTGACATTCCTGCTGCCAAGCCCACTGTCATTTGGAAAGAACCAATTGCCAGGAAATGGAGAACTGATAGAACACACACCTCACTGGCAGACACCTCCACACATCCATGCACACGTCCCCTGTGTCCTCTCCCACTGTGTCTGTCCCCCCTCCTAAAGCACACAAACGCAAGCACTCAGACACCCAACAACCATCCACCTCACAACAGCATACAACCCATTCACCTGCACCCAAATCCAGCAGACAAACACTTCCAACAACCACTCCCTCATCCTCCACTCCCATTTCTTCTCCCTCCTCCCCCCCCCCAATGTCCCTAAAAAGCTTTTTCTTTCCACCATTGACCTCTTCCCTACCCCTCCCCTACCTCTCCCCTCCGTCCTGCAAGTATGGCTAGGGTATCAAGAACTCAGCCAAGCACCTCAGCCAAACAGCCCACATGCCCATTTCCATCAGCACCTACTTGTGGTGGAAATGATTCCAGGCCACAAATACTGAAGAGGAAGGAGCCTGCACCAGCCAGCAGAAAGGGGAAGGAACCTGCACCAGCCATCCAAAAGGGGAAGGAGCCTGCACCAGCCATCATAAAGGGGAAGGAGCCCGCACCAGTCAGCAGAAAGGGGAAGGAGCCTGCACCAGCAAGCAGAAAGGGGAAAGGGGAAGGAGCCTACACTAGACAGCAGAAAGGGGACAGAGCCTGCAACAGCCAGGAAAAAGGGGAAGGAGCCTGCACCAGCAGCTGTCAAACAGCCTCCACCGCCAGCCGTGGTTGTGCAGCCATCAGTGAGTGCAGGGGCTGAGCAGGAGCCTCCACCTACCACCACCACCACAGTGCAGCCATCGGAGGGTGCAGGGGCTGAGCAAGAGCCTCCCACTGCCACCACCACCACAGTGCAGCCATCGGAGAGTGCAGGGGCTGAGCAGGAGCCTCCCACTACCACCACAGTGCAGCCATCAGAGGGTGCAGGGGATGAGTAGGAGTGCAGCCGTCACCGCCGGCGGACGCCACCACAGTGCAGCCGTCACAGTGCAGCCGTCACCGCCGGCGGATGCCATATGATCCAGCCTCCATGGGCTGCTGTGTGGCCTGTCCCCACCAGAACCAGTGGGCAAGTCACCCACTTGAGAGACCTCGCCCAGGACCAAGCACAGAGCATGTTGCCCCCCTCCAGAACCAGTGGTCTTGTTTCTGCATCCAGCAAAGGTGCCCCCCTTCCCCCTGAGGTGCCTGCCTACTTGACAACTGATGCCCCTGCAGTATTCTCTCCTTATTGGTGCAGGGAACGAGTGGGGCCTTCGCCTTTGCCCTGTGGCCCCTGTGAACTGAGTACTGGGCAGTGTACCTTTGTTGTACATTTGTACATACCTGTTGCATTGCGGAATCGAATGATTACTTTTGATGTTGATCTTATTACAATCACTTTAGTCAATTCCTGTTGTCCTTGCATTATTCAGCCGATTTACGGGGATAAATTGTTTTTGTAAGGCAGCTGGTTGTGTGTACGGTGTGTGTGTGTCAGGTGTGTGTTGTGTGTCTCTCTCGTTTTCCTCCCACCCTCCCTTGTGTGCTAGGCGGCTGTACTCACCGTCGGCGTCTTCGCCGGTGTTGGTGTTAGTGGTGGAGCATAATGTAGAAGATCATCGGGAAGACTTGCAGTTCTGCTTCAATGGCGGCGTGGTTCTTCCCTGTGTCTCCAATGGCGAGTCCTTTCACTTGTGCTCTGTTTCCACCAGCCTTCTGATGGCGTTGGTACCGCCCCAGAAAAGGTGCTGGATTGACGGGTCTTAATATGGTGGGTGGAACTTTGTCTTCCGCCTGGCTGTAGGTGGCTACCGCTGAAGTGACTGTTGTTTTCCACCCTGGCGGTCGGTGTGGTACATTGGCTGTCTTTCGGAGATATCACCGCTATGGTCATAATTTGGCGGTACTTACCGCCAGCCTGTTGGCGGTATTACCGCCACTTTATCACCGACCGCCAGGGTCGTAATGAGGGCCATAGTGTCTACCAACTACTACAAACACTTTTTCTGAGTTTCTTTCTCTAGTAGTGTTATCCAATTATTACTAAGGAATGAAACATCAACTGTGAGTTTTTTCATGTCCTGCCAAAGGGTGCCAGGGGAATTATATGCCTTTGACCGCTTACCTTGCTTGGTGGTTGCTAATGACTACACCTGCAGGCACATCAGCCACCTCACCACACAGCACTGCTTTTCAGCAGCAGACATTGCAGGCATTCCATCAACATGCAAGACATCTGCGAGGCCAGGGGCTGTTTTACTCATGTGTGTACTGCCTTTCCTGAAGGGAGACCCAACAGCTACATCTTCCAGCACTCACCTCTTGCAAGTTGCTTTGTTGATGGGGATTTTGATGACATATGAGTCATTGGTAAGTAACAACACTTCATACTGAGACTACATGTGTATCTGGGAGTGGCATCTCAAACCTACTCATGAGTTATTCAATACAATATAGTATACACACATTACCCTGACACTTACTGCACATATATAGGCATGATCTATTACATTTAGATACAGTAGCCTTTTTAAACATTTCACATGTTTGTTGCAGGTGATGCTGAGTATGCCCTCATGCATCAAACCCTACAGACTGCCATCCACACTACATCAAAAAGGTACATATTGGCACACATACCTACAAATTCTGTTATTGAATGCACTTTAGTGATCCTTTAGTCTTTATTCAGATGTCTTTACAATGCACAGGGGGGTGCTGGTGCACTTCCCAGAGGTTATGTGCAAGATTGTTGTAGCTTGCTGCGTGTTACATTGCAATGGCGCAGGGCTTATGTATAGGTCATGACCCCATCTACATCCACATCTAGGTACCTAGGGTGGGGCACAGAAGAGAGGGCATGGTGTTCATGTGTGGGGGCTTGGCTAGTTGGCTAGTTAGATAATTGTTTTTTTTAATCTATCAGTTTGTTTGCTGCATTTATGGTTGGACAGTAGCTTGGCAATGATGAATCGTGGGCCAACACACCGTCCATATATACCATCCAAAGACAACTTTATTAAATGTACATAATTTTCCCCATGCAAAGGGTTCCCTCCCACATGTGGATTTTCAACCCGCATGTGGAGTCTTTGCTCCATATGTGGGGTGGAGATATCTTCTGTCAGGGCTGAGATCTCCACCTACCACAACAACAGGAAATTACATTCAGCAATTGTAAAGTCATTGTGCGTTATTCTCACAACACCTCAACAACATCGTACTCCATCCTGCTGCTCCTTTCTTTTTCCTAAACCCCAAAATGACTAACGGACAAGGTGAGAGAGCCTCCTAATAAACAGATGAAGAATTGAAGATCATTTGTGAAGGGGTCCTCCAGATGTACTCTTGGACTTAGCCCCTCTCTGCAGGGTCACCCCTGACTTTGTGTCTTAACCCTTCCTGTTTTGTAGAATTCAATTTTTTTGGCTTTAGGAGTTAACCCACTTTACCACTGCTAACCAGTGCTAAAGTGCTTGTGCTCACTCCCTTAAACATGTTGAAATTGGCTTACAACCAATTGGCACATTTTACTTTGCTTTTAAGTCCCTAGTAAAGTGGTACTACAAGTACACAGGGCTTGTAAATTAAATGCTACTAGTAGGTCTGCAGCATTCATTGTGCCATCCACTTAAGTAGCCTTTTTAAATCTGTCTCAGACTTGCCATTGCAGCCCATGTGTGTAGTTTTAATCTGCCATTATGATCTGGCAAAATAAACCTCTCGCCAGACCTAAACCTTCCTTTTAAATATTTATATTTCACACCTAGCGTAGGGTGCATTTGTAGTGAAAAAATCCCACATTTATTTTTGACCACTGTAAAGCCTACCTCTCCCATAGCATAACACTGGGTTATGTTATTACATTTCATAAGTGATAACGTTTGTGTGGGAAATTGGGATCTATAGAAAAATATGTACATTTATGTCAATTAAACAAGAATATGAAACATTTTAAACATTCAAAATACCAAAAACACAAACAAACACTAATACTAATAGTTAAGGAAATTAGAAGCTTTACATATAAGCAGTGTATAATTCAACATCATAATATAAGTAAAAGTTCAATATATATATATATATATATATATATATATATATATAAACATACAAACACTCAATCAAGAAGATTTTGTAACTTCTGTGATGAAATCTAGTTGTTTACTATAAGAACTAGGGGCCTGATTTATGAAAAGTTAGCGCCGCCTTTGCGCCATTTTTGATGCAAAAGCGGTGCAAACTTCCAAAATATAATTTTATTTTGTAAGTTTACGCCGCTTTTGCGTAAAAAAATGACGCAAAGGTGGCATTAACTTTTCATAAATCAGGGCCTAGATTTATAAAGGAATGATGTTAAAGGCAACCATTTTTTGAGGAAAAAAGCTTAATGAAATTTCTGAAAGTTGACTCCACCATGATGTTTATTTAATTTTAAACGTGAGAGAGACAGTCTAGCAGGTTTATTGTTTTATAAGAAAGGACAGAATATATTAATTTAAACAAGTTTTGCAAAGGAGTGTAGGTATATTAGATCTTAGATACATCACTCAAAGTGAGAGCATCATTTGTATAGAGCTCAATTTACCCTAGCAGGATACAAATAAAGAATTCCATTTGGAACACAACTTCTCTAATTTGTTCAGGACAACCTCATAATTTAAGCTAGTACTGTCCTTAATTGAATTTGTGAACCGTAAACCATAATCTTAGTAGGGCTCAAGTAAATCCTAAATATTTGAAAGCATCTTTAGTACAAAATGTATAAAGTGGTAGTTTTTTGGATTTCTCTAAATGTAGTTTTTATCCTGAAATATTGTCAAATTCTCCAACCTCTACCTGAAAAGCAGAAATTGATTTACTTTGGTTGATGAGGTGTAAAAGAATGTCATCAACATATACTGATCATTTTAATCGGGAGTTATTATAGGAGAAACCAGAAATATCTGCATTTCGCCTGATTTCAGATGCAAAGGGCCTCATTACGAGCTTGGCGGTCTTAAGACTGCCAGTTTAGCGGTGGCCATCGGACACCACACTCCTGGTGGTCTGACCGCCAGATTATGACCATGGAGGTCGGACCATCAGGTGACTGCTGCATCCACCTGGAACATGGCTCCTGACGAGGTGGCGGCGGTTGGAGTTGTGGTCAGACAAGGCGGAGCAGAGTTCAGCACTGCCGTGCTGATCACAAGTCCCCTTTCTGTGAGCCTTTTCATGGTGGGGTCCCCGCCATGAAAAGGCTGGCGGAAAGGCAGTGCAGGGGGGCCCTGGCAATCACCCTGAAAATGCACACTGTCTGATATGGTACACAGTGCACATTTCGAGGGTGCTGGAGGCCCCCTCTGTGCAATGGCTTTTCCTCAGCTCCATGTGGAGCCGAAGCCAATGCCACTGAACTGTTTCTACTGGGCTGACTGGCGGAAACCTATAAATATAGAGGTTTCCAACAGTCAGGCTAGTGGAAACATCGTAATAAGGCCGCGGGGAGACCATGAGCTCCACGACCGTCTCCCCTCCCCGAGGCTGGCGAGCCAGCAATCGCCCCTGCCAGTCCCGTAATGAGGCCCTAGGAGTTCTAAAGTAAGGATTCATAAAAGAGGGGATAGGGAACATCCCTGTTTTACTCCTCTTACCAGTAAACAGAAGTCAGATAAAACACCAGTAGAAAGTAAGGTCCAAAGGGGTTGGTCCTAATCCAAACCATTTTCAATCAATCAATAAATTAAGGATTTGTAGAGCGCGGCTAATCACTCATAGGGTCTCAAGACCCCGTATGTGGGTGTGCTGCTCATTCGAAGAGCCAGGTCTTGAGATCCTTCCTGAACTGCTTCAGTGATGCGGTCTGCCTGAGCTTGAGAGTTAGTGCATTCCATGTCCGGGAAGCTAGGTAGGAGAAGGATCTTCCTTCTCCTGTACTTTTCCAGATCTTGGGGACGGCTGCAAGTGCGAGATGGGAGGAATGAAGACGTCTGTTGGATACGTAGAAGGTGAGGCGGTGGTTGAGGTATGCCTGTCCTATGTTGTACAGTGACTTGTAGGTGTGGATCAGGAGTTTGTCTGTGATGAACCTGTTGACTGGGAGCCAGTGTAGGTCTCTGAGGTGGGAGGAGATGCGGCTGTATCGGGGATGTCCAGGATGAGTCTGGCTGCTGCATTCTGGACTCTTTGTAGGCTTAATTGAAGTTTTTTTGGTGATACTAGCATGGAGTGAGCTGCCGTAGTCCAGTTTCACATTGATGAGTGCGTGGGTGACTGTCTTCCTCATGTCCAGGGGAATCCACTTGAAAACCTTCCACAGGAGTCGGAGGGTGTGGAAGCATGACGAAGAGACAGCCTCGACTTGGTGGGTCATTGGTAGAGAGTAGTCCAGGATGATGCCCAGGTTGTGCGCATGGTCAGTGGGGACGGGGGCGTTACCCAGAGCGGTGGAACACCAGGAGTCGTTCCAGGCAGAAGGGGTAGAGCCGATCAAGAGGATCTCTGTCTTGCCCAAGTTGAGCTTGAGGCAGCTGGCTTCCATCCAGACGGCAACTGCTCACATCCCATTGTGGAAATTCCTCTTGGCTTGAGCAGAGTCCTCGGGCAGGGAGAGAATCAGTTGGGTGTCATCGGCGTAGGAGATTATGTTTAGCTTGTGTTGTTAGGTGATCTTGGCAAGCGGGACCATATAGATATTGAAACGGGACCATATAGATATTGAAAAGCATCTGGCCTGAAGATCCTTGGGGCACTCTGCAGCAAGTGTCTTTATGTTCTGACGTGACTGGCGGTAGTCTGACCTTCTGTGTTCTTCAAGTGAGAAAGGACCTGATTCAATCCAGGGCTTTGTCTCGGATGCTGGCATCGTGTAGTCTGTCGCAGACGGTGGAGTGGGAGACGGTGTCAAATGCGAAGGAGAGGTTGAGGAAGATGAGTGCGGCTGTGCCTCCATGGTTCAGTATAAAAGCGTATTTCGTCGGTGGCTGCTAAGACTGTGGTTTCAGTGCTGTGGTTGCCTCTGAATCCAGACTGGGATGGGTCTAGGATATGGTGTGTCTTGAGGAATTCGATGAGTTGCTAGTTGACGGCTTTCTCCATTACCTTGGCTGGGAAAGGGAGCAGAGAGATGGGTCTATAGTCCTTCAGCTCCCTAGGGTCGACGGTGGGTTTCTTGAGTAGCAGGTTGATTTCAGCATGTTTCCAGTCTGAGGGGAATGTGGTGGTCTCGAAGGATCAGTTGATGGTTCAGCAGCTATGGTGACACTGACCAGGTTGAGGATGTGATGACGGCATGGATCCAAGGGTGCTAGGGTGCTCCCGAGTAGATGGAGTTCATCAGTCTTTGGGTGTCCTCTACAGTGATGGGAGTCCAGGAGTTCAGTATCTGGTGAGGTGCTAGGTCCATGTTGGATAGCGGCGCTGGCAGGATTTGGCTCCTGAAGCCTTCTTAGATGTCCTGGATTTTATGCTATAAGAAGGTGGCAAGGTTGTTGCTGAGATCTTGAGAGGGAGGGATGGAAGAGCTGTCTGTCCCGGGGTTCGTGAACTCTTTGATGATGGGGAAGAGCTCTTTGCTATTGTGAGCACTGGTGCTGAGGCATGCTTGAAAGGCAGCTTTTTTGGTAGCTCTGATGTTCTGGTGGTGTAGGCTTTGCGTTCTTTGTTGATTTGCTGATCGTCCATTTACGTTCCAGTCTTCTGCAGGAGCGATTGGATTCCTGTAGGTCTGTCGTAAACCACGTGGGTGTTTTGCTCTGTCAATTCCCTGCTGTTTTCCTTAGGGGGGCTACGTTGGAGGCGCAGTTTGAGAGCCAGTGGTGTAGGTTGCTTGCAGCTTCATTTGCGTCCGCTGCGTCCAGTAGGAAGCAGTGGTTAAGAGCACTGGTGAGTTGTGCTTCATGACTTTGCCCCAGCGTCTGCCGGGTGGATGGGGGGTTTAGTGGCGTGCAGTGTTCTTTGTGTAGGTAAGGTGGATGCACTTGTGGTCGGTCCAATGGTGTTTGGAGGTGTGGGACATGGCGATGATGTCCCCTGCTGAGAAAACGGGGTCGAGAATGTGTCCGGCTCTGGGGCTGGATTCATACTTTAATTGCCATCCAATGCTATCAAATGCCTTTTCAGTATCCAAAGGAACAACAATAAATGCATAGGATAATTGTGATGCCTTACCAAGTACATTGAAAAGACATCTGGTATTTTTAGAAGAAAGACATTCCTTTTATAAACCTACCCTGGCCCAGACCAATTAAGTTAGGCAGAATAGTCTCTATGAAAAGTGCTAACATTTGGGCAAACATTTTATAATCAGCATTTAGTAGAAATAGAGGATAATTTCATCTTTGTCTTTATTAAATTATTTGTGAAATAATCATAAAGGAACACAAAAAATAGATACAGGAAAGATGTCAATACATTCCAACAAATATAAAATGCATAACAATTATTTATAAATAAACAAAAAATGTGTTGTGCTGCGTTATCGTAAAGCATTGTTTAAAAACAACCCCTGAGAATTTCAAACATCAGGGTCAGACAACATATGCAAGAAATAAAATGCCGGCCTGTATTGACGAAAACCCTGACTTTTTAGGATAGGTAATAAAAACCTTTTTCTAAAGGGCTCATAATATTTGGAAAAGAGAGTATAATGCAAAAACGTCTGAGGGGAGATATCATCACACGGGCAAACCATAATATGTTTCTGGTCAAACTGTCTGAGTGGAAAGAATAGATTACTTCTGATTGACCCTAGGAGAAATTTAGTTAGAAGTGACCGTTCCCAAACATTTCTCACCTGAGAGAGATAGGGTTCAGCCCTCTCACATGTTTTATGCACAATCAATTCTCTAAAGAATGATTTTCCCACTTCCCTGCCCTCCCTGGTGATGTGTACAAATTGCAAAAATAACCGTCTAACCTTTTTGCTTTTCCTGTCCTCCAACTGTTGTGGAGACCTATATAGCTCAGGCTTTCCAATCACATCAGCAGTGCTTCTGTAATAACTCAACCAGGTTTCTTATAACCAGAGTTACAGGCTAGACAGTCAGTGATGATATCATGATTGAATGCAGTATGCTGGTTTCCCCATACCTTGATCCCAAGGAGAAATGGGCCAAGTTTAAAACAGTCTTCCACATAGGTTAAGCCCAGTTCCTCATGCATAAAGTTGTAAGGGCTACCAAGAGCTACTCCTAGAAGTCTCCTCTTGTTGTAAACTGGAACAGTCCTGTAGCCCGCAAATGGCAGCCCCAAAGGTTAGAATTGGTAAGCGTTTAAGCTTATAAACTTCCAGCAGTGGCAGAACTGGGTTATTGCCAACTCTGGTAGTCAGTCCGAATAGGCCCCCCATGGAGTGATTAAACTGGAGACATCGATTAGAACTACAGGGCAACCAACTTCTATATGAATTGAAAGTTACCCTAAATAAGAGAACTCCCTGACCCTTTCATATTTTGCCCTTTGATACAGATAGGTCTAATTTTACAGTGCTCTTTCCACACACCATATAATGGGTATTTGTGATCTTAACATTCAAATCTAATGCATCCATGAACATAACAAATGCATCTATAAAGCCACAAGGGCCATTAGGAGTGTGGGATTGCAAGACCGCACAATTTGCGTAAAGCAAAACCGTGACATATTTCGATTTCACTTTTGGTAAGTCCTTCCACAAGGAAATTAAAAAAGAATACAAACCAATAATATAGATATATAAGAGAAATAAAATGGGGCAAGGATGCAACCCTGGAGAACACCCCAGGACAGGTCAAACGGTGCAGTGCATTCATTGTCAATTCCATACCTAACTGAAGCACTGACCCCCTGATGCAGGACAGAGAGACATTCTACCAGTGGGTGGGCAGGCCTATCTTGGATAAAATACCTCAAAGTCTACTGGGGTTTACCTTGTCGTAGGTGCTACTAAGACCCATACAAGCCAAGTAAAGCGAACCTTTCTTGGCCATCATACTTCCCGAATAAAAGATGTCAGTCCAGGCACTGTTCCTGGGGCCCCAGGCATTGTCTGAATCCATACTGCACGGAGCTAATTATGTTATTTTGCTGCACCCATGTCTCAATTGTATGCAAAATAATACCCCTCACACTCTTAACCAGTGTGCAATAATGATATTGTTTGTAGCACCGGGGGTCCAGTCTATTACCTTTCAGTTTCCTTCAGCAACCTGATTGAAAAATGTGTTTCAGTCTGTCTAAACAATGTGTTCAAAGAGGCTGGCACTCCACAGGAAGTGCTCAGAGTAGCAAACAACAGATTGCATTTCTTGATGTGGAAGTTATAGTCCAAGAACAATCATTAAGGACTAAACTCCCTAGAAAATCGACGGCTGGCAATAGCATATTGAATGCAAACAGTGCCCATCCACCAAATCTCATTGCCAGTATTCCCTTTGGGGAATATCTAAGAGCCCGCAGGATTTGTAGTACTTGGGAAGACTATCAGAAAGAAAGTGACAATATGCTCTCACGTTTTTTAGAGAGGGGGTATAAGAGCAAAATGATTCTTCAAGCTAAAAATAAGGCGGATAACATAAAGAGAGAGAATCTGATATACCCTAGAGTGGATTCAGATGCAGGTGATCAAAAGGTAAGATTTATTACAACTTATTCTAATCAGTCACAGGTCTTGAGGAAAATTCTGAACAGGAGTTGGCATATACTACAGAATAATGCCACCTTAGGTAGTGCTATCCCGGAGGCACCTGCGATCACTTTTCGCAAGGGAAGATCGTTGAGAGATGATCTCAGTCGTAATAGAATAACTAGGGACAGTGTTAGAGCTATGTCCCTTGATCACTCTGTGGGTTTTTTCTGTTGTAGGCAATATAAGGCATGTAAATACAGTAATAATTGCCTGAAAGTATCAGGTGAAAATGGGCATTGGATGTATCAAATTCGAGGTCATTTTAATTGTAATACAGATTTTTGCGTTTACTGTTTGATGTGTCCCTGTGGAAAATTGTATGTGGGTAGTACAATACACAAGGCTAAAAAGAGGGTTCTTGAACACATTCGAGCGATTCGCAATTTTGATCGAACGTACCCAGTGGCAAGACATTTCCATGAGAAACATAATGGGGATGAGAGGTTGTTGAGCTTTGCAGTCATTGATCAGATTAAATCCAGTATTAGGGGAGGTAATAGAGAGAAGAAGATGAGGATTTTGGAATCAAAACTGATCATTAGACTCAACACCCTGAGCCCTGGGGGTTTAAATTCAAGCGAGGATATGAATGTGCATTTAGGTTAATTTAAGCTGCTGGATATGTGTGAATATATATATTTCTTGTCATATTTTTTGTCAGTTTTTTAAATAAATTTTCATTTATTTTGTGGGTTTTTTATGGTAATAATTATATTTCTCTGTGATAGATGTGACATTGTGGGAGGTGTTTTAATATGGGATAGGTAGCAAGTGACATATATTTGAACACATGTATAGGAATTGTTTTGAATATCAATATAGGGCTTTCAAGGTACATCTGTATACTAATGTGTATTTATATGTTTAGGAATACAATGTTATCCGATATACATTATGCGTTACAGTTTTGGATTATCTTTTGATATTAATAGCATTTAAAATATTTAATATTTAATATGGAGGTCAGTCAAACGATCATAATTAAGTAATGGTCGAATTAGAGTAATTAATATGGACATTTTAGGAATATAATGGCATTCAGTGTATATTATTCTTTTAAAAAACTGTTTTAAAAAACTGTTTTGGACCATCTTGGATATTAACAATATTTAATTTAAATATGTATATATTTAATATTTTATATGCAACATGTAAGTTATTTAAATGATTATAAGGAATTTAATTAATTTATGTATAAAGTGAGCAAATAATGCGGATAATTTTGCAATTGTAAGATCAATTTTGTATAGCTTATGGGCCATTCTAGATATTTCAAGATGGGGCTGACATTCGCATTCTGTGGGTCAGTTGGGTAACCTAACAGTCCTTCTTTTATTTTTTCCTTATGTGCACATTGGGTGTGGTATATAGTTGGTTTGTGAAACACTCTCAAATGTTACGTGATCAATGCTACGCCTGAAACGCGTTGTTCTGGGAGGAAGCATTGGTGAATAAATCTTTTTGGACTTCCATTTGATGTCCGGGAACTTTCTGCATGTAACAGGAGGATTGTTGGCAATAATATGTGGATGGCTAGGTCCACGCCTGGACCGCTACTGAACTAGCAGCCTCGGATGTCTGGCCATGTTGGTGCTTTATATATAGATCTATATATATATATATATATTTATCTATAGATACATCCATGTAGATAGATCTATCTATATATATATATATAGATAGATATATCACTTTTGTCAGTGCATGTGTGGTTTCCCTGGGGGCTGCAATCTGCCCCCAGGAAAACCAGACCCACATATAAAAGTGATATATATATATATATATATATATATATTTTTTTTTTTTTTTTGCCACCAGTTGTCTTGCAGTTGCAGCTTGCGTTTTCAAAGCAGTGCACATACTTCAACTGACGCATTTCAACTGTAGCTTTTAGGCAGCAATAAAGAAGTCAAGTAAGTCTTGTGATTATGTTTCTGCTACAAAAGGATCAGACTTTTGTCTAGTGGCAGTTTTAGTGCCATAAACAAGCTCAGAAGGTTTATATGACTACTGCAAAGAGCAAATCTGTATTTTAAGTAAATAGCTGAGTACGTTAGTAAAGTCAGCCACTACCTGCGCTATAATACAAATGAAATGGATGTGCGGGATGGGGGGTGGCTATGGAGAGATGAAGAGCACGTTTGCTGGGTGGTAATGAGGGAATCCGAGGAGGAGGACATGGGAGTGGGAGCACCAATAATGATTGTTGGACTGGGCGCAGGAGGTGCTAAAGACTGTGACGAACGGTGTGTGACAAGGTGTTTGAGTGTCTTGAAAGAACGTGCTGATTGAGGGAAGAAGTGCAGGTAAGGTGGCCTCTACTGTTGCACGTATCACACACACACACCAGCAGTTTTGTGACTGTCTATGTAGGCTAGTGTTTTAGAGCAACAGTTTAGCCAATAGCAGAGATGGCATCTTGATGGATGACTGCTGCTGACGTCACTCTGGTTATAGAGGACAGCTCTGACATAGGATCAGAGACTGAGACAGCAGATACTGAGACAGCATCTGAGGGATAGGACAATGGCGCAGACTCTGGGAGTGATTTTTCAGTTGGAGGAGTCTCATTGGATAACTCCTTCCAGTAAATTGTGAGGGAAGTGATGAGGGCAGTCATGTTGTCCCTTCGCAAGCACAGTCTGTGCAACAGGGCAATAGTGGGTTAGCCCAACCCAGAGAGCAGGTGAATGCAGGGGCAAGCACAGAGAGGGTGCTCTCTTGGGAGCTCCCCAATTCAGTTCAGCCCCGAATTCCACTGCCCAAATTGTATTGTGGAGACATCAAAATTATCTATCACAAAACAAACTGGTTTTGTAAGGCAGGCACCTGTGTTTTTGGTCCTGGGTTCGGCCGCTATATAGGGAAACATACTAAACCCAAACATTTCTGGAAACTAGACATCCGGAGGAGTCCACAGAGGTGTGACTTGTGTGGATTCCCCAAAGTTTTCTTACCCAGAATACCCTGCAAAGCTGAAATGTTGAATAAAAACTCTATTTTTCTTGCATTTCTGTCACACCAACTCCAGGAATATGCTGCGATTTACAAAATTCCTACCACCCAGTGATTCCTCACCTGTCCTGATAAAAGCACTACCCCACTTGAGTGCCTATACCTAGTGCCTGCGTAAGGAATGGATCACCCCAGGGTCAACAGTTGCCTCATGTAAGTACCAACATTGACCGTTGTGTGATCTATTCCTGTCGTGGGCACTAGGCCTACCCACACAAGTGAGGTACCATTTTTATCGGGAGACTTGGGGGAATGCTGGGTAGAAGGACATTTGTGGCTCCTCTCAGATTCCAGAACTTTCTGTCACCGAAATGTGAGGAAAAAGTGTTTTTTTGGCCACATTTTTAGGTTTGCAAAGGATTCTGGGTAACAGAACCTGATCAGAGCCCCACAAGTCACCCCATCTTGGATTTCCCTAGGTGTCTAGTTTTCAGAACTGTGCAGGTGTGCTAGGTTTCCCTAGGTACCTGCTGAGCTAGAGGCCAAAATCCACAGCTAGGTACTTTGCAAAAAACAGCTCTGTTTTCTTTGTCAAAATGTGATGTGTCCATGTTGTGTTTTGGGGCATTTCCTGTCGCGGGCACTAGGCCTACCCCCACAAGTGAGGTATCATTTTTATCGGGAGACTTGGGGGAAAGCTGGGTGGAAGGAAATTTGTGGCTCCTCTCAGATTCCAGAACTTTCTGCCACCGAAATGTGAGGAAAAAGTGTTTTTTTGGCCACATTTTGAGGTTTGCAAAGGATTCTGGGTAACAGAACATGATCAGAGCCCCACAAGTCACCCCATCTTGGATTCCCCTAGGTGTCTAGTTTTCAAAACTGTGCAGGTTTGCTAGGTTTCCCTAGGTGCCTGCTGAGCTAGAGGCCAAAATCCACAGCTAGGCGCTTTGCAAAAAAACAGCTCTGTTTTCTTTGTCAAAATGTGATGTGTCCATGTTGTGTTTTGGGGCATTTCCTGTCGCGGGCACTAGGCCTACCACCACAAGTGAGGTATCATTTTTATCGGCAGACTCGGGAAAACGCTGGGTTGAAGGAAATTTGTGGCTCCTCTCAGATTCCAGAACTTTCTGTCACCGAAATGTGAGGAAAAAGTTTTTTTTTGGCCACATTTTGAGGTTTGCAAAGGATTCTGGGTAACAGAACCTGATCACAGCCCCACAAGTCAGCCCATCTTGGATTTCCCTAGGTGTCTAGTTTTCAGAACTGTGCAGGTGTGCTAGGTTTCCCTAGGTACCTGCTGAGCTAGAGGCCAAAATCCACAGCTAGGTACTTTGCAAAAAACCGCTCTGTTTTCTTTGTCAAAATGTGATGTGTCCATGTTGTGTTTTGGGGCATTTCCTGTCGCGGGCACTAGGCCTACCCCCACAAGTGAGGTATCATTTTTATCGGGAGACTTGGGGGAAAGCTGGGTGGAAGGAAATTTGTGGCTCCTCTCAGATTCCAGAACTTTCTGCCACCGAAATGTGAGGAAAAAGTGTTTTTTTGGCCACATTTTGAGGTTTGCAAAGGATTCTGGGTAACAGAACATGATCAGAGCCCCACAAGTCACCCCATCTTGGATTCCCCTAGGTGTCTAGTTTTCAAAACTGTGCAGGTTTGCTAGGTTTCCCTAGGTGCCTGCTGAGCTAGAGGCCAAAATCCACAGCTAGGCGCTTTGCAAAAAACAGCTCTGTTTTCTTTGTCAAAATGTGATGTGTCCATGTTGTGTTTTGGGGCATTTCCTGTCGCGGGCACTAGGCCTACCACCACAAGTGAGGTATCATTTTTATCGGCAGACTCGGGGAAACGCTGGGTTGAAGGAAATTTGTGGCTCCTCTCAGATTCCAGAACTTTCTGTCACCGAAATGTGAGGAAAAAGTTTTTTTTTGGCCACATTTTGAGGTTTGCAAAGGATTCTGGGTAACAGAACCTGATCACAGCCCCACAAGTCAGCCCATCCTGGATTCCCCTAGCTGTCTAGTTTTAAAAAATGTGCAGGTTTTGGAGGTTTCCCTAGGTGCCGGCTGAGCTAGAGGCCAAAATCTACAGCTAGGCACTTTACAAAAAACACATCAGATTTCAATGTAAAAATGTGATGTGTCCATGTTGCCTTTCCTGTTGCGTGCATTAGGCCTACCCACGCAAGTGAGGTACCATTTCTATCGGGAGACTTGGGGGAACACAGAATAGCACAACAAGTGTTATTGCCCCTTGTCTTTCTCTACATTTTTTCCTTCCAAATGTAAGACAGTGTGTAAAAAAGACGTCTATTTGAGAAATGGCCTGTAATTCACATGCTAGTATGGGCACCCCGGAATTCAGAGATGGGCAAATAACCACTGCTGCTCAATACCTTATATTATGCCCATTTTGGAAATACAAAGTTTTTCTTGATACCTATTTTTCAATCTTTATATTTCAGCAAATGAATTGCTGTATACCCGGTATAGAATGAAAACCCATTGCAAGGTGCAGCTCATTTATTGGCTCTGGGTACCTAGGGATCTTGATGAACCTACAAGCCCTATATATCCCTTCAACCAGAAGAGTCCAGTACATGTAACGGTATATTGCTTTAAAAAATCTGACATTTCAGGAAAAAGTTACTGAGTAAAACGCTGAGAAAAATGGTTTTTTTTTTCAGCTCAATTTCAATATTTTTATTTTTCAGCTGTTATTTTCTGTAGGAAAGCCTTGTAGGATCTACACAAATGACCCCTTGCTGAATTTTGAATTTTGTCTACTTTTCAGAAATGCTTAGCTCTCCGGGATCCAGTATTGGTTTCACACCCATTCCTGTCACTAACTGGAAGGAGGCTGAAAGCACCAAAAATATTAAAAATGGGGTATGTCCCAGTAAAATGCCAAACTTGTGTTGAAAAATATGGTTTTCTGATGCAAGTCTGCCTGTTCCTGAAAGCTGGGAAGATGGTGATTTTAGCACCACGAACCTTTTGTTGATGCCATTTTCAGGGAAAAAACCACAAGCCTTCTTCGGCAGCCCTTTTTTCCCATTTTTAAAAAAAAACTACATTTTAGGTGTATTTTGGCTAATTTCTTGGTCTCCTCCAGGGGAACCCAGAAACTCTGGGTACCTTTAGAATCCTTAGGATTTTGGAAAAAAAGGACGCAAATTTGGCGTGGATAGCTTATGTGGACAAAAAGTTATGAAGGCCTAAGCGCAAACTACCCCAAATAGCCAAAAAAGGGCTCAGCACTGGGGGGGAAGGCCCAGCAGCTAAGAGGTTAAAAACTGGGACAAAACAGGCAGTTTGCCACGAGAGAGGGATTTTTTGGGGAAACTGCAGCATTTAAAACATTAGTTATTATAGGTGCCCCAAAGGGAATATTGACCCTTTAGAACCCCCACCCCCACCCAGTATGAACACGCCAGTCCAAATCCTTAGAAATAATAATGTAATTGATATTTGTGTCGTGGCCCCAACCAACAAAGGTGGGAGTCTGTTTAAATGGATCTTCCACAATTCCTGCTGCATTAATAACCCAGCATTAGATAGAGCATGTAATAATTTCAGGCATCTCCGATCTGTGCCCCGCGGTAACAAAGCGTTATCCCTGACTACAAAGGGGTCATGCTTTGTCATACTAGCGCCCAATTTAGCATTACAATCCCTCTATGATCACCTGAAATTTATTAAACAGACTCGCTGACCTGACTTTTAAAACTGAAAGTGTATAGAATAAAATATCACAAACTGAATTTTTCAAATTAACAGGAAAAAATGTAAACTTGTTTGCTGAAATGACCCATAAAATCTGAATCCTTTTATGATTACATATGATTGGAACAACCTTAAAAAACGCTGTACTGTGAATCACAATCATTACCACCCTCCCCCCAGCGCTCTGCACCCAGGTGATGCATTCTCTACAACAGAGACACTTTTGAAAACCATCCGAAGTAATTTCCTCCAAGGTCAAGGTTTACTGCATCATTATGAAAACAAATTTAGAAACGTAATTAACCCAATTCTGGTCCAACACCTTCCAGCAGTAACCAGCAATATTTAAGCAAAGCAGATAAATAAAAAAAAACTTACAGTGAACCAGTTCCAGATGTGATAAGTTTAGCATCACTAGCTTTTATCGTATCTGATGTACTCTTAGGCAAGATGGTATCAACTAGCTGTCAATCCATACCGTCTAGATCCGATAAGGGGGAAAATCTATTGGCAGTTCAAAAAGGTGATTGAACAACAACTGCTCCAGTGGATGGTGGACATCGCTGCTGCACAGACTCCAATCTGGGTTGTGGAGGTTCATAAAAAAACTCAGGTGACACAACATGAATGCTACTGGGCTTATATTCCTGTCAGCTGCTGCATAGAATTGACTGATGGGCCAAACTAGGGTACCTGCAATTAATGAAAATACAGTCCACCTCAAGATGCTTATTTGGAGAACCAATCTATTGCTATCCTCCTCACCAACAACACATCATTCTCAGAAAGATGACAATGTGTGTGTAGGGATCCCTAGTGGCAAATGTTATTTTTAAGTTGGAATGTGGATTTAGCACCAGTTCGTGGCAATGGGGGCACATTAGACGAACATATGGGCAGCAATCGGGAGGGAGATTTAAATATGGCTGATCACAGTCAGGTTCTAATTAAAGATTCATGACCAAAGGTGTTACGCTGGTCCTCAGCTTAGATTGATGTCCTGTATACTGAGGCTTCTGGAGTTTGGAGAAACTGTTATCCCAGCAAGCTGGAGAATTGTCATTAATAGGTCTTGTATGTGAAATCGGGTGATGCTGTCCAAAAGAATGACATTATTTGTTGTCTCTGCCGCCACAACATCAGCAGTGACTGTTGTCGCCTCCTTGCATGCCCTGGTTAGTTTCTGAGCAGAGGATTCTACGGCCATCCCTTTCTCGATCAGGGGAGTGTAGGAAAGTACCATCTTGCCTGGCATGTTACCCCCATATTTCACTGTATATATGTTGTTTTAGTCTATGTGACACTGCCCCAGTGCTCATACGTATGTGCCCTGTATGTGTTCCCTGTGTGATGACTAACTGTCTCACTGAGGCTCTGCTAACCAGAACCTCAGTGGTTATGCTCTTTCTGCTTTCCAAATTGTCACTAACAGGCTAGTGACCAATTTCACCAATTCACATTGGCATACTGGTACACCCATATAATTCCCTAGTATATGGTACTGAGGTACCCAGGGTATTGGGGTTCCAGGAGATCCCTATGGGCTGCAGCATTTCTTTTGCCACCCATTGGGAGATCTGACTATTCTTACACAGGCCTGCCAGTGCAGCCTGAGTGAAATAACGTCCACGTTATTTCACAGCCATTTACCACTGCACTTAAGGAACTTATAAGTCTCCTATATGGCTAACCTTCACCTAGTGAAAGTTGGGTGCAAAGTTACTTAGTATGTGGGCACCCTGGCCCTAGCCAAGGTGCCCCTACATTGTTCAGGGCAAATTCCCCGGACTTTGTGAGTGCGGGGACACCATTACATGCGTGCACTATACATAGGTCCCTACCTATGTATAGCGTCAGAATGGTAACTCCGAACATGGCCATGTAACATGTCTAAGATCATGGAATTGTCACCCCAATGCCATTCTGGCATTGGGGAGACAATTTCATGATCCCCCTGGTCTCTAGCACAGAACCCGGGTACTGCCAAACTGCCTTTCCGGGGTTTCCACTGCAGCTGCTGCTGCTGGCAACCCCTCAGACAGGTTTCTGCCCTCCTGGGGTCCAGGCAGCCCTGGCCCAGGAAGGCAGAACAAAGGATTTCCTCTGAGAGAGGGTGTAACACCCTCTCCATTTGGAAATAGGTGTGATGGCTGGGGAGGAGTAGCCTCCCCCAGCCTCTGGAAATGCTTTGATGGGCAAAGATGGTGCCCATCTCTGCATAAGCCAGTCTACACCGGTTCAGGGATCCCCCAACCCTGCTCTGGTGCGAAACTGGACAAAGGAAAGGGGAGTGACTACTCCCTTGACCTGCACCTCCCAGGGGAGGTGCCCAGAGCTCCTCCAGTGTGCCCCAGACCTCTGCCATCTTGGATTCAGAGGTGTTGCTGGCACACTGGACTGCTCTGAGTGGCCAGTGCCAGCAGGTGACGTCAGAGACTCCTTCTGATAGGCTCTTACCTCTGTTGGTGGCCAATCCTCCTTCCTGGGTAGCCAAACCTCCTTTTCTGGCTATTTAGGGTCTCTGCTTTGGGGAATTCTTCAGATAACGAATGCAAGAGCTCACCAGAGTTCCTCTGCATCTCCCTCTTCACCTTCTGCCAAAGGATCGACCGCTGACTGCTCAGGATGCCTGCAAAACTACAACAAAGTAGCCAGACGACTACTAGCAACCTGGTATCGCTTCATCCTGCCGGCTTTATCAACTGTTTCCAGGTGGTGCATGCTCTGGGGGTAGCCTGCCTCCTTCTTGCACCAGGAGCTCTGAAGAAATCTCCTGTGGGTCGACTGAATCTTCCCCCTGCAACCGCAGGCAACAAAAGACTGCATCACCGATCCTCTGGGTCCCCTCTCAGCACGACGAGCGTGGTCACTGGAACTCAGCAACTCTGTCCAAGTGACTCCCACAGTCCAGTGACTCTTCAGTCCAAGTTTGGTGGAGGCAAGTCCTTGCCTCCCCACGCTAGACTGCATTGCTGGGTACCTCGTGATTTGCAGCTGCTCCGGCTCCTGTGCACTCTTCCAGGATTTCCTTTGTGCACAGCCAAGCCTGGGTCCCCGACACTCTAACCTGCAGTGCACAAACTTCTGAGTTGTCCTCCGGCGTCGTGGGACTCCCTTTTTTTACTTCGGGTGGACTCCGGTTCACTTTTCTTCTAAGTGCCTGTTCCAGTACTTTTGCAGGTGCTGCCTGCTTCTGTGAGGGCTTCCTGACTTGCTGGGCGCCCCCTCTGTCTCCTCATCCAAGTGGCAACATCCCGGTCCCTCCTGGGCCACAGCAGCATCCAAAAACCCGAACCGCGACCCTTGCAGCTAGCAAGGCTTGTTTGCTTTTTTCTGCATGGGAACACCTCTGCAAGCTTCTTCACGACGTGGGACATCCATCCTCCAAAGGGGGAAGTTCCTAGTCCTCTTCGTTCTTGCAAAACACCAAGCTTCTTCCATCCGGTGGCAGCTTCCTTGCACCCTCAGCTGGCATTTCCTGGGCTCCTGCCCACTCTCGACATTGTCGCGACTCTTGGACTTAGTCCCCTTGTCTTACAGGTACTCAGGTCCGGAAATCCACTGTTGTTGCATTGCTGGTGTTGGTTTTCCTTGCAGAATCCCCCTATCACGACTTCTGTGCTCTCTGGGGGTTGTAGGTGCACTTTACACCTACCTTACAGGGTCTTGGGGTGGGCTATTTTTCTAACCCTCACTGTTTTCTTACAGTCCCAGCGACCCTCTACGAGCTCACATAGGTTTGGGGTCCATTCGTGGTTCGCATTCCACTTTTGGAGTATATGGTTTGTGTTGCCCCTATACCTATGTGCTCCTATTGCAATCAATTGTAACTTTACACTGTTTGCATTACTTTTCTTGCTATAACCTGCATAATTTTGGTTTGTGTACATATAACTTGTGTATATTTCTCATCCTCATACTGAGGGTACTCACTGAGATACTTTTGGCATATTGTCATACAAATAAAGTACCTTTATTTTTAGTATATCTGTGTATTGTGTTTTCTTATGATATTGTGCATATGACACCAGTGGTATAGTAGGAGCTTTACATGTCTCCTAGTTCAGCCTAAGCTGCTTTGCCATAGCTACCTTCTATCAGCCTAAGCTGCTAGAAACACCTCTTCTACACTAATAAGGGATAACGTGACCTGGCACAAGGTGTAAGTACCTCTGGTACCCACTACAAGCCAGGCCAGCCTCCTACATTGGTTGTGCAGTGGTGGGATAAGTACTTGTAACTACTTACCACTTTGTCATTGTGTACTTTTCATAAGAGAATAACATACAAAACAAGTTCAGTGTATGTACACCTAACCCAAAACGTTTTGCTTTTCTCCTCTTAAAACTTTTTACAAAGTTCTGAAAAGTCTCTCTAAACTTCTAAAAGTTTCTAAAAGTTTGAAAAAGTTTTTTCTCTGTTCTTTAAAAAGTCCTGAAACTTTTTCTCTCTTCTCACTTTCTCTAAACCTTCTTCTATCATGTCTGATGTAGGAACTGCTCTTAAAATGGTCAATACAACTTATGACAATTTAAACTTCAAGAGCCTAAGGAGTCTCTGCATTGATAGAGGTTTAGTGATAGGAAAGAACCCTTCAAGATAATTTCTATTTAACTTGCTCATTGAGAATGATTAGTCCCTAGCAGGCACTTCAACTGAGAAGTTGGTAGATAGCTCCCATTCTGACTCAGGGGAACCCCTTGAGGGAGGTGTGGAGGGTTCTATTCCAAATCTGCCCCTCAGCAGACCTCAGAGCAATACTGGTAGTAATAGGAGCTCCCTTCACAGTAAGGATGTTTTTATTCCTGGAGGCCAGGTTGTTAGAGTCCAATCTGTTAGGGACAGATCTCCCTCTGTTGTTTCCAATTTGTCCTCAGTGTCCAAACATTCCCAACCCACCCACCCTGAAGACAACATGTTAGAAAGGGAACTCAAAAAGTTGAGAGTGGAAGAGACCAGACTGAAGCTTAAACAGCAACAGCTGGCTCTAGACAGGGAATCCCTAGACCTGGAGAAGGAGAGACAGAGATTGGGGTTAGGACCCCATGGTGGCAGCAGCAGTATTCCAGATAGTAATCCTGTGAGAGAGCATGATTCCAGGAATCTGCACAAGATAGTTCCCCCTTACAAGGAGGGGGATGACATCAACAAGTGGTTTGCTGCACTTGAGAGGGCCTGTATGGTACAGGGGGTCCCTCAAAGGCAGTGGGCTGCTATATTGTGGCTATCTTTCAATGGAAAGGGTAAGGATAGGCTCCTTACTGTTAGAGAAAGTGATGCTAACAATTTTGCAGTTTTGAAGGATGCACTCTTGGATGGATTTGGCTTAACCACTGAACAATACAGGATTAAGTTCAGAGACACCAGAAAAGAGTCCTCACAAGACTGGATAGAATTTGTTGACTGTTCAGTGAAGGCCTTGGAGGGGTGGTTACATGGCAGTAATGTTTCTGACTATGAAAGCCTATATAAACTTTTTCTGAGAGAGCATATTCTGAATAACTGTCTGTCTGACTTGTTACACCAATATCTAGTGGACTCAGATCTGACCTCTCCCCAAGAATTGGGAAAGAAGGCAGACAAATGGGTCAGAACAAGAGTGAACAGAAAAGTTCATACAGGGGGTGACAAGGATGGCAAGAAGAAGGATGATAAGTCTTCTGACAAGGGTGGGGACAAAAGTAAACATACTGAGTCTTCATCAGGCCCACAAAAACACTCTGGTGGGGGTGGTGGGTCCAAATCCTCTTCAAATCAAATTAAAAAGCCTTGGTGTTATTTATGTAAAGTAAAAGGCCATTGGACAACTGATGCCAGTTGTCCAAAGAAAAACCCCAAACCTCCCACTACCACAACCCCTACTGCAAACTCTAGTGCCGCTAGTAATAGCAGTGGTGGTGGGAGCAAACCTACTAATAGCCAATCCAAGGGAGTAGCTGGGCTCACTTTTGGTAATTTAGTTGGGGTTGGTCTTGTTAGGGAGACCACAGAGGCTGTGTTAGTCTCTGAAGGTGCCATTGATTTGGCCACCTTGGTTGCTTGTCCCCTTAATATGGATAAGTACAAGCAACTTCCCCTAATAAATGGTGTTGAGGTTCAGGCCTACAGGGACACAGGTGCCAGTGTTACCATGGTAATAGAGAAACTGGTACACCCTGAACAACACCTACTTGGTCACCAGTACCAAGTGACAGACGCTCATAACAACACTCTTAGCCACCCCATGGCTGTTGTGAATCTCAACTGGGGGGGGGGGGGGGGGGGGTTGTTGGTCCAAAGAAAGTTGTGGTTGCCTCAGATTTACCTGTAGACTGTCTACTAGGAAATGATTTAAAGACATCCGCTTGGGCAGAAGTGGAGTTGGAGGCTCATGCAGCAATGCTGGGCATTCCTGGGCATATTTTTGCTTTGACAAGGGCTCAGGCCAAAAAGCAAAAAGGACAGGGTAACGTGGATCCTGTAAGAATGGACCAAGTGCTCCCTAAAGATAGGGGTAGCAAGGGTAAATCCCTACCCACTATCCCTCCCTCTACAGATGATTCTCCTTCTGAGGAAGAAGAATTTCCTCCCTGTGCAGAACCTTCACCAGATGAGCTGGCAGCAGACACTGCTGAGCTTTTGGGTGGAGGGGGGCCTGCCAGGGAAGAGCTGAGTGTGGCACAGCAATCCTGTCCCACAATAGAGGGTCCCAGACAGCAAGCTGTCAAGCAGCAAAATGGGGATGTCAGTGACTCACATAGAGTTTACTGGGAGGACAATCTCTTGTACACAGAGGCAAGGGACCCAAAACCTGGAGCAGCCAGGAGATTGGTCATTCCCCTGCAGTACAGAGAATTCCTCCTAACTCTGGCACATTACATTCCTTTGGCTGGGCATTTGGGCCAGATCAAAACATGGGAAAGGCTTGTCCCCCTGTTTCACTGGCCTAGGATGTCAGAGGACACAAAAGATTTCTGTAAGTCTTGTGTGACCTGCCAAGCCAGTGGCAAGACTGGTGGCACACCAAAGGCTCCCCTTATTCCACTACCTGTGGTTGGGGTCCCCTTTGAAAGGGTAGGGGTTGACATAGTTGGCCTCCTTGATCCTCCTACTGCTTCAGGCAATAGGTTTATCTTGGTGGTTGTGGACCATGCCACAAGATATCCTGAAGCAATTCCTCTAAGGACCACTACAGCACCTGCAGTGGCAAAAGCCCTCCTGGGATTCTTTTCCTGGGTGGGTTTCCCAAAAGAGGTTGTATCAGACAGGGGTAGCAACTTTATGTCTGCATACTTGAAGGCTATGTGGAAGGAATGTGGTGTAACATACAAATTCACCACACCTTATCATCCACAGACTAATGGACTGGTAGAGAGGTTTAATAAAACTCTCAAAGGAATGATAATGGGACTCCCTGAAAAACTCAGGAGGAGATGGGATGTCCTGTTACCTTGCCTCCTTTTTGCTTACAGGGAGGTACCCCAGAAAGGAGTGGGATTCAGCCCCTTTGAACTCCTCTTTGGGCACCCTGTAAGAGGTCCACTAACACTTGTGAAGGAGGGTTGGGAACAACCTTTAAAAGCTCCCAAACAGGATATAGTGGACTATGTACTTGGCCTAAGATCCAGAATGGCCGAGTACATGAAAAAGGCCAGTAAAAACCTTCAGGCCAGCCAAGAGCTCCAAAAGCAATGGCATGACCAGAAGGCTGTTCTGATTCAGTACCAACCAGGACAGAAGGTGTGGGTATTGGAGCCTGTGGCCCCAAGAGCACTCCAAGACAAATGGAGTGGACCCCTTCTAATTGTTGAAAAAAAGGGCGAGGTCACCTACTTGGTTGACCTGAGCACTGCCAGAAGTCCCCTTAGGGTGCTTCATGTCAACCGCTTAAAACCCTACTATGACAGGGCTGATCTCACCCTGCTCATGGCAACAGATGAAGGACAGGAAGAAGATAGTGACCCTTTCCCTGATCTCTTCTCCTCCAGTGAGGATGATGCTTTAGTGGAGGGAGTAGTTTTAGCAGATTGTCTGATTGCAGAACAGAAAGACAACTGCATAAACCTCCTTGGACAGTTTTCTGAACTATTTTCAACTGTGCCAGGCACCACAATTGATAATGGAGACAGCATGCCTGTCAAAAGTAAAATCTATAGGCAGCCTGACCATGTCAGGGACTGCATAAACCAAGAAGTTCAGAAAATGCTTGATCTAGGAGTGGTTGAACCTTCTGAAAGCCCATGGGCCTCTCCTGTCGTGCTTGTACCAAAGCCTCACTCAAAAGATGGAAAAAGGGAGATGAGGTTTTGTGTAGATTACAGAGGTCTCAACCAGGTAACAAAAACTGATGCTCACCCTATACCCAGGGCAGATGAGCTCATAGATACACTGGCAACTGCCAAGTATCTAAGCACCTTTGATTTGACTGCAGGGTAATGGCAGATCAAATTGGCAGAGGATGCTAAACCTAAAACTGCATTTTCAACTATAGGAGGGCACTACCAATTTACAGTGATGCCCTTTGGGTTGAAAAATGCACCTGCCACTTTTCAGAGGTTGGTGAATACATTCCTGCAAGGGTTGGAGGCTTTTAGTGCAGCATATCTAGATGATATAGCTGTCTTTAGCTCCACCTGGGATGATCACCTGGTCCACCTGTGGAAAGTTTTGGAGGCCCTGCAAAAGGCAGGCCTCACTATCAAGGGTTCAAAGTGCCAGATAGGGCATGGAAAGGTGGTTTATATGGGACACCTAGTAGATGGAGAACAGATTGCACCACTTCAGGGGAAAATCCAGACAATCATGGATTGGGTTCCCCCTACAACACAGACCCAGGTGAGAGCCTTCCTAGGCCTCACTGGGTATTACAGGAGATTCATTAAAAACTATGGCTCCATTGCAGCCCTACTTAATGATCTCACTAGCAAGAAGATGCCCAAAAAGGTATTGTGGACAGCTAGCTGTCAGAAAGCTTTTGAGGAGCTCAAACAGGCCATGTGCACTGCACCTGTCCTAAAAAGCCCATGTTGCTCCAAGAAATTAATTGTTCAAACTGATGCATCTGAATTAGGGGTAGGAGCAGTCTTATCACAACTTAATTCTGAGGGCCAGGATCAACCAGTTGCGTTTATTAGCAGAAGGTTGACCCCTAGAGAAAAGCGTTGGTCTGCCATTGAGAGGGAGGCCTTTGCTGTGGTCTGGGCACTGAAGAAGTTGAGGCCATACCTGTTTGGCACTCACTTCATTGTTCAGACAGACCACAAACCTCTACTTTCGCTAAAACAAATGAAAGGTGAAAATCCTAAATTGTTGAGGTGGTCCACATCTCTACAGGGGATGGACTATACAGTGGAACATAGACCTAGGAGTTCCCACTCCAATGCAGATGGACTCTACAGATATTTCCACTTAGACAATGAAGACTCATCAGGTCATGGCTAGTCTTATTGTCCTTCGTTTGGGGGGGAGTTGTGTAGGAAAGTACCATCTTGCCTGGCATGTAACCCCTATATTTCACTGTATATATGTTGTTTTAGTCTATGTGTCACTGGGACACTGCCAGGCAGGGCCCCAGTGCTCATAAGTATGTGCCCTGTATGTGTTCCCTGTGTGATGACTAACTGTCTCACTGAGGCTCTGCTAACCAGAACCTCAGTGGTTATGCTCTCTCTGCTTTCCAAATTGTCACTAACAGGCTAGTGACCAATTTCACCAATTCACATTGGCATACTGGTACACCCATATAATTCCCTAGTATATGGTACTGAGGTACCCAGGGTATTGGGGTTCCAGGAGATCCCTATGGGCTGCAGCATTTTTTTTGCCACCCATAGGGAGATCTGACTATTCTTACACAGGCCTGCCAGTGCAGCCTGAGTGAAATAACGTCCATGTTATTTCACAGCCATTTACCACTGCACTTAAGTAACTTATAAGTCACCTATATGTCTAACCTTCACCTGGTGAAGGTTGGGTGCAAAATTACCTAGTGTGTGGGCACCCTGGCACTAGCCAAGGTGCCCCCACATTGTTCAGGGCAAATTCCCCGGACTTTGTGAGTGCGGGGACACCATTACACGCGTGCACTATACATAGGTCTCTACCTATGTATAGCGCCACAATGGTAACTCCAAACATGGCCATGTAACATGTCTAAGATCATGGAATTGTCTCCCCAATGCCATTCTGGCATTGGGGAGACAATTCCATGATCCCCCGGGTCTCTAGCACAGAACCCGGGTACTGCCAAACTGCCTTTCCGGGGTTTCCACTGCAGCTGCTGCTGCCAACCCCCCAGACAGGTTTCTGCCCTCCTGGGGTCCAGGCAGCCCTGGCCCAGGAAGGCAGAACAAAGGATTTCCTCTGAGAGAGGGTGTAACACCCTCTCCATTTGGAAATAGGTGTGATGGCTGGGGAGGAGTAGCCTCCCCCAGCCTCTGGAAATGCTTTGATGGGCAAAGATGGTGCCCATCTCTGCATAAGCCAGTCTACATGGTTCAGGGATCCCCCAACCCTGCTCTGGTGCGAAACTGGACAAAGGAAAGGGGAGTGACTACTCCCTTGACCTGCACCTCCCAGGGGAGGTGCCCAGAGCTCCTCCAGTGTGCCCCAGACCTCTGCCATCTTGGATTCAGAGGTGTTGCTGGCACACTGGACTGCTCTGAGTGGCCAGTGCCAGCAGGTGACGTCAGAGACTCCTTCTGATAGGCTCTTACCTCTGTTGGTGGCCAATCCTCCTTCCTGTGTAGCCAAACCTCCTTTTCTAGCTATTTAGGGTCTCTGCTTTGGGGAATTCTTCAGATAACGAATGCATGAGCTCACCAGAGTTCCTCTGCATCTCCCTCTTCACCTTCTGCCAAAGGATCGACCGCTGACTGCTCAGGATGCCTGCAAAACTGCAACAAAGTAGCCAGACGACTACTAGCAACCTGGTATCGCTTCATCCTGCCGGCTTTATCAACTGTTTCCAGGTGGTGCATTCTCTGGGGGTAGCCTGCCTCCTTCTTGCACCAGGAGCTCTGAAGAAATCTCCTGTGGGTCGACTGAATCTTCCCCCTGCACCCAAAGGCAACAAAAGACTGCATCACCGATCCTCTGGGTCCCCTCTCAGCACGACGAGCGTGGTCACTGGAACTCAGCAACTCTGTCCAAGTGACTCCCACAGTCCAGTGACTCTTCAGTCCAAGTTTGGTGGAGGCAAGTGCTTGCCTCCCCACTCTAGACTGCATTGCTGGGTACCGCGTGATTTGCAGCTGCTCCGGCTCCTGTGCACTCTTCCAGGATTTCCTTTGTGCACAGCCAAGCCTGGGTCCCTGACACTCTAACCTGCAGTGCACAAACTTCTGAGTTGTCCTCCGGCGTCGTGGGACTCCCTTTTTTGACTTCGGGTGGACTCCGGTTCACTTTTCTTCTAAGTGCCTGTTCCAGTACTTTTGCTGGTGCTGCCTGCTTCTGTGAGGGCTCCCTGACTTGCTGGGCGCCCCCTCTGTCTCCTCATCCAAGTGGCGACATCCCGGTCCCTCCTGGGCCACAGCAGCATCCAAAAACCCTAACCGCGACCCTTGCAGCTAGCAAGGCTTGTTTGCTTTTTTTCTGCGTGGGAACACCTCTGCAAGCTTCTTCACGACGTGGGACATCCATCCTCCAAAGGGGGAAGTTCCTAGTCCTCTTCGTTCTTGCAAAACACCAAGCTTCTTCCATCTGGTGGCAGCTTCCTTGCACCCTCAGCTGGCATTTCCTGGGCTCCTGCCCACACTCGACATTGTTGCGACTCTTGGACTTAGTCCCCTTGTCTTACAGGAACTCAGGTCCGGAAATCCACTGTTGTTGCATTGCTGGTGTTGATTTTCCTTGCAGAATCCCCCTATCACGACTTCTGTGCTCTCTGGGGGTTGTAGGTGCACTTTACACCTACCTTACAGGGTCTTGGGGTGGGCTATTTTTCTAACCCTCACTGTTTTCTTACAGTCCCAGCGACCCTCTACGAGCTCACATAGGTTTGGGGTCCATTCGTGGTTCGCATTCCACTTTTGGAGTATATGGTTTGTGTTGCCCCTATACCTATGTGCTCCTATTGCAATCAATTGTAACTTTACACTGTTTGCATTACTTTTCTTGCTATAACCTGCATAATTTTGGTTTGTGTACATATATCTTGTGTATATTTCTCATCCTCATACTGAGGGTACTCACTGAGATACTTTTGGCATATTGTCATAAAAATAAAGTACCTTTATTTTTAGTATATCTGTGTATTGTGTTTTCTTATGATATTGTGCACATGACACCAGTGGTATAGTAGGAGCTTTACATGTCTCCTAGTTCAGCCTAAGCTGCTTTGCCATAGCTATCTTCTATCAGCCTAAGCTGCTAGAAACACCTCTTCTACACTAATAAGGGATAACGTGACCTGGCACAAGGTGTAAGTACCTCTGGTACCCACTACAAGCCAGGCCAGCCTCCTACATTGGTTGTGCAGTGGTGGGATAAGAACTTGTAACTACTTACCACTTTGTCATTGTGTACTTTTCATAAGAGAATAATATACAAAACAAGTTCAGTGTATGTACACCTAACCCAAAAAGTTGTGCTTTTCTCCTCTTAAAACATTTTTTACAAAGTTCTGAAAAGTCTCTCTAAACTTCTAAAAGTTTCTAAAAGTTTGAAAAAGTTTTTTCTCTGTTCTTTAAAAAGTCCTGAAACTTTTTCTCTCTTCTCACTTTCTCTAAACCTTCTTCTATGATGTCTGATGTAGGAACTGCTCTTAAAATGGTCAATACAACTTATGACAATTTAAACTTCAAGAGCCTAAGGAGTCTCTGCATTGATAGAGGTTTAGTGATAGGAAAGAACCCTTCAAGAGAATTTCTATTTAACTTGCTCATTGAGAATGATAAGTCCCTAGCAGGCACTTCAACTGAGAAGTTGGTAGATAGCTCCCATTCTGACTCAGGGGAACCCCTTGAGGGAGGTGTGGAGGGTTCTATTCCAAATCTGCCCCTCAGCAGACCTCAGAGCATTACTGGTAGTAATAGGAGCTCCCTTCACAGTAAGGATGTTTTTATTCCTGGAGGCCAGGTTGTTAGAGTCCAATCTGTTAGGGACAGATCTCCCTCTGTTGTTTCCAATTTGTCCTCAGTGTCCAAACATTCCCAACCCACCCACCCTGAAGACAACATGTTAGAAAGGGAACTCAAAAAGTTGAGAGTGGAAGAGACCAGACTGAAGCTTAAACAGCAACAGCTGGCTCTAGACAGGGAATCCCTAGACCTGGAGAAGGAGAGACAGAGATTGGGGTTAGGACCCCATGGTGGCAGCAGCAGTATTCCTGATAGTAATCCTGTGAGAGAGCATGATTCCAGGAATCTGCACAAGATAGTTCCCCCTTACAAGGAGGGGGATGACATCAACAAGTGGTTTGCTGCACTTGAGAGGGCCTGTATGGTACAGGGGGTCCCTCAAAGGCAGTGGGCTGCTATAATGTGGCTATCTTTCAATGGAAAGGGTAAGGATAGGCTCCTTACTGTTAGAGAAAGTGATGCTAACAATTTTGCAGTTTTGAAGGATGCACTCTTGGATGGATTTGGCTTAACCACTGAACAATACAGGATTAAGTTCAGAGACACCAGAAAAGAGTCCTCACAAGACTGGATAGAATTTGTTGACTGTTCAGTGAAGGCCTTGGAGGGGTGGTTACATGGCAGTAACGTTTCTGACTATGAAAGCCTATATAATCTTTTTCTGAGAGAGCATATTCTGAATAACTGTGTGTCTGACTTGTTACACCAATATCTAGTGGACTCAGATCTGACCTCTCCCCAAGAATTGGGAAAGAAGGCAGACAAATGGGTCAGAACAAGAGTGAACAGAAAAGTTCATACAGGGGGTGACAAGGATGGCAAGAAGAAGGATGGTAAGTCTTCTGACAAGGGTGGGGACAAAAGTAAACATACTGAGTCTTCATCAGGCCCACAAAAACACTCTGGTGGGGGTGGTGGGTCCAAATCCTCTTCAAATCAAATTAAAAAGCCTTGGTGTTATTTATGTAAAGTAAAAGGCCATTGGACAACTGATGCCAGTTGTCCAAAGAAAAACACCAAACCTCCCACTACCACAACCCCTACTGCAAACTCTAGTGCCCCTAGTAATAGCAGTGGTGGTGGGAGCAAACCTACTAATAGCCAATCCAAGGGAGTAGCTGGGCTCACTTTTGGTAATTTAGTTGGGGTTGGTCTTGTTAGGGAGACCACAGAGGCTGTGTTAGTCTCTGAAGGTGCCATTGATTTGGCCACCTTGGTTGCTTGTCCCCTTAATATGGATAAGTACAAGCAACTTCCCCTAATAAATGGTGTTGAGGTTCAGGCCTACAGGGACACAGGTGCCAGTGTTACCATGGTAATAGAGAAACTGGTACACCCTGAACAACACCTACTTGGTCACCAGTACCAAGAGACAGACGCTCATAACAACACTCTTAGCCACCCCATGGCTGTTGTGAATCTCAACTGGGGGGGGGGTTGTTGGTCCAAAGAAAGTTGTGGTTGCCTCAGATTTACCTGTAGACTGTCTACTAGGAAATGATTTAAAGACATCCGCTTGGGCAGAAGTGGAGTTGGAGGCTCATGCAGCAATGCTGGGCATTCCTGGGCATATTTTTGCTTTGACAAGGGCTCAGGCCAAAAAGCAAAAAGGACAGGGTAACTTGGATCCTGTAAGAATGGACCAAGTGCTCCCTAAAGCTAGGGGTAGCAAGGGTAAATCCCTACCCACTATCCTTCCCTCTACAGATGATTCTCCTTCTGAGGAAGAAGAATTTCCTCCCTGTGCAGAACCTTCACCAGATGAGCTGGCAGCAGACACTGCTGAGCTTTTGGGTGGAGGGGGGCCTGCCAGGGAAGAGCTGAGTGTGCCACAGCAATCCTGTCCCACAATAGAGGGTCTCAGACAGCAAGCTGTCAAGCAGCAAAATGGGGATGTCAGTGACTCACATAGAGTTTACTGGGAGGACAATCTCTTGTACACAGAGGCAAGGGACCCAAAACCTGGAGCAGCCAGGAGATTGGTCATTCCCCTGCAGTACAGAGAGTTCCTCCTAACTCTGGCACATTACATTCCTTTGGCTGGGCATTTGGGCCAGATCAAAACATGGGAAAGGCTTGTCCCCCTGTTTCACTGGCCTAGGATGTCAGAGGACACAAAAGATTTCTGTAAGTCTTGTGTGACCTGCCAAGCCAGTGGCAAGACTGGTGGCACACCAAAGGCTCCCCTTATTCCACTACCTGTGGTTGGGATCCCCTTTAAAAGGGTAGGGGTTGACATAGTTGGCCTCCTTGACCCTCCTACTGCTTCAGGCAATAGGTTTATCTTGGTGGTTGTGGACCATGCCACAAGATATCCTGAAGCAATTCCTCTAAGGACCACTACAGCACCTGCAGTGGCAAAAGCCCTCCTGGGAATCTTTTCCTGGGTGGGTTTCCCAAAAGAGTTTGTATCAGACAGGGGTAGCAACTTTATGTCTGCATACTTGAAGGCTATGTGGAAGGAATGTGGTGTAACATACAAATTCACCACACCTTATCATCCACAGACTAATGGACTGGTAGAGAGGTTTAATAAAACTCTCAAAGGAATGATAATGGGACTCCCTGAAAAACTCAGGAGGAGATGGGATGTCCTGTTACCTTGCCTCCTTTTTGCTTACAGGGAGGTACCCCAGAAAGGAGTGGGCTTCAGCCCCTTTGAACTCCTCTTTGGGCACCCTGTAAGAGGTCCACTAACACTTGTGAAGGAGGGTTGGGAACAACCTTTAAAAGCTCCCAAACAGGATATAGTGGACTATGTACTTGGCCTAAGATCCAGAATGGCCGAGTACATGAAAAAGGCCAGTAAAAACCTTCAGGCCAGCCAAGAGCTCCAAAAGCAATGGCATGACCAGAAGGCTGTTCTGATTCAGTACCAACCAGGACAGAAGGTGTGGGTATTGGAGCCTGTGGCCCCAAGAGCACTCCAAGACAAATGGAGTGGACCCCTTCTAATTGTTGAAAAAAAGGGCGAGGTCACCTACTTGGTTGACCTGAGCACTGCCAGAAGTCCCCTTAGGGTGCTTCATGTCAACCGCTTAAAACCCTACTATGACAGGGCTGATGTCACCCTGCTCATGGCAACAGATGAAGGACAGGAAGAAGATAGTGACCCTTTCCCTGATCTCTTCTCCTCCAGTAAGGATGATGCTTTAGTGGAGGGAGTAGTTTTAGCAGATTGTCTGATTGCAGAACAGAAAGACAACTGCATAAACCTCCTTGGACAGTTTTCTGAACTATTTTCAACTGTGCCAGGCACCACAATTGATAATGGAGACAGCATGCCTGTCAAAAGTAAAATCTATAGGCAGCCTGACCATGTCAGGGACTGCATAAACCAAGAAGTTCAGAAAATGCTTGATCTAGGAGTGGTTGAACCTTCTGAAAGCCCATGGGCCTCTCCTGTCGTGCTTGTACCAAAGCCTCACTCAAAAGATGGAAAAAGGGAGATGAGGTTTTGTGTAGATTACAGAGGTCTCAACCAGGTAACAAAAACTGATGCTCACCCTATACCCAGGGCAGATGAGCTCATAGATACACTGGCAACTGCCAAGTATCTAAGCACCTTTGATTTGACTGCAGGGTAATGTCAGGTCAAATTGGCAGAGGATGCTAAACCTAAAACTGCATTTTCAACTATAGGAGGGCACTACCAATTTACAGTGATGCCCTTTGGGTTGAAAAATGCACCTGCCACTTTTCAGAGGTTGGTGAATACATTCCTGCAAGGGTTGGAGGCTTTTAGTGCAGCATATCTAGATGATATAGCTGTCTTTAGCTCCACCTGGGATGATCACCTGGTCCACCTGTGGAAAGCTTTTGGAGGCCCTGCAAAAGGCAGGCCTCACTATCAAGGCTTCAAAGTGCCAGATAGGGCAGGGAAAGGTGGTTTATCTGGGAGACCTAGTAGGTGGAGAACAGATTGCACCACTTCAGGGGAAAATCCAGAAAATCATGGATTGGGTTCCCCCTACAACACAGACCCAGGTGAGAGCCTTCCTAGGCCTCACTGGGTATTACAGGAGATTCATTATAAACTATGGCTCCATTGCAGCCCACTTAATGATCTCACTAGCAAGAAGATGCCTAAAAAGGTATTGTGGACAGCTAGCTGTCAGAAAGCTTTTGAGGAGCTCAAACAGGCCATGTGCACTGCACCTGTCCTAAAAAGCCCATGTTACTCCAAGAAATTAATTGTTCAAACTGATGCATCTGAATTAGGGGTAGGAGCAGTCTTATCACAACTTAATTCTGAGGGCCAGGATCAACCAGTTGCGTTTATTAGCAGAAGGTTGACCCCTAGAGAAAAGTGTTGGTCTGCCATTGAGAGGGAGGCCTTTGCTGTGGTCTGGGCACTGAAGAAGTTGAGGCCATACCTGTTTGGCACTCACTTCATTGTTCAGACAGACCACAAACCTCTACTTTCACTAAAACAAATGAAAGGTGAAAATCCTAAATTGTTGAGGTGGTCCACATCTCTACAGGGGATGGACTATACAGTGGAACATAGACCTGGGAGTTCCCACTCCAATGCAGATGGACTCTACAGATATTTCCACTTAGACAATGAAGACTCATCAGGTCATGGCTAGTCTTATTGTCCTTCGTTTGGGGGGGGGGGTTGTGTAGGAAAGTATCATCTTGCCTGGCATGTTACCCTATATTTCACTGTATATATGTTGTTTTAGTCTATGTGTCACTGGGACCCTGCCAGGCAGGGCCCCAGTGCTCATAAGTATGTGCCCTGTATGTGTTCCCTGTGTGATGACTAACTGTCTCACTGAGGCTCTGCTAACCAGAACCTCAGTGGTTATGCTCTCTCTGCTTTCCAAATTGTCACTAACAGGCTAGTGACCAATTTCACCAATTCACATTGGCATACTGGTATACCCATATAATTCCCTAGTATATGGTACTGAGGTACCCAGGGTATTGGGGTTCCAGGAGATCCCTATGGGCTGCAGCATTTTTTTTGCCACCCATAGGGAGATCTGACTATTCTTACACAGGCCTGCCAGTGCAGCCTGAGTGAAATAACGTCCATGTTATTTCACAGCCATTTACCACTGCACTTAAGTAACTTATAAGTCACCTATATGTCTAACCTTCACCTGGTGAAGGTTGGGTGCAAAGTTACCTAGTGTGTGGGCACCCTGGCACTAGCCAAGGTGCCCCCACATTGTTCAGGGCAAATTCCCCGGACTTTGTGAGTGCGGGGACACCATTACACGCGTGCACTATACATAGGTCTCTACCTATGTATAGCGCCACAATGGTAACTCCAAACATGGCCATGTAACATGTCTAAGATCATGGAATTGTCTCCCCAATGCCATTCTGGCATTGGGGAGACAATTCCATGATCCCCCGGGTCTCTAGCACAGAACCCGGGTACTGCCAAACTGCCTTTCCGGGGTTTCCACTGCAGCTGCTGCTGCCAACCCCCCAGACAGGTTTCTGCCCTCCTGGGGTCCAGGCAGCCCTGGCCCAGGAAGGCAGAACAAAGGATTTCCTCTGAGAGAGGGTGTAACACCCTCTCCCTTTGGAAATAGGTGTGATGGCTGGGGAGGAGTAGCCTCCCCCAGCCTCTGGAAATGCTTTGATGGGCACAGATGGTGCCCATCTCTGCATAAGCCAGTCTACACCGGTTCAGGGATCCCCCAGCCCTGCTCTGGCGCGAAACTGGACAAAGGAAAGGGGAGTGACCACTCCCCTGACCTGCACCTCCCAGGGGAGGTGCCCAGAGCTCCTCCAGTGTGCCCTAGACCTCTGCCATCTTGGATTCAGAGGTGTTGCTGGCACACTGGACTGCTCTGAGTGGCCAGTGCCAGCAAGTGACGTCAGAGACTCCTTCTCCACCTCTGTTGGTGGCCAATCCTCCTTCCTGGGTAGCCAAACCTTCTTTTCTGGCTATTTAGGGTTTCTGCTTTGGGGAATTCTTCAGATAACGAATGCAAGAGCTCACCAGAGTTCCTCTGCATCTCCCTCTTCACCTTGTGCCAAAGGATCGACCGCTGACTGCTCAGGACGCCTGCAAAACCGCAACAAAGTAGCCAGATGACTACTAGCAACCTTGTATCGCTTCATCCTGCCAGCTTTCTCGACTGTTTCCAGGTGGTGCATGCTCTGGGGTAGCCTGCCTCCTTCTTGCACCAGGAGCTCTGAAGAAATATCCAGTGGGTCGACGGAATCTTCCCCCTGCAACCGCAGGCAACAAAAGACTGCATCACCGATCCTCTGGGTCCCCTCTCAGCACGACGAGCGTGGTCACTGGAAATCAGCAACTCTGTCCAAATGACTCCCACAGTCCAGTGACTCTTCAGTCCAAGTTTGGTGGAGGTAAGTCCTTGCCTCCCCACTCTAGACTGCATTGCTGGGTACAGCGTGATTTGCAGCTGCTCCGGCTCCTGTGCACTCTTCTAGGATTTCCTTCGTGCACAGCCAAGCCTGGGTCCCGACACTCTAACCTGCAGTGCACAAACTTCTGAGGTGTCCTCCGGCGTCGTGGGACTCCCTTTTGTAATTTCGGGTGGACTCCAGTTCACTTTTCTTCTAAGTGCCTGTTCCGGTACTTTTGTGGGTGCTGCCTGCTTCTGTGAGGGCTTCCTGACTTGCTGGGCGCCCCCTCTGTCTCCTCATCCAAGTGGCGATATCCAGGTCCCTCCTGGGCCACAGCAGCGTCTAATAACCCTAACCGCGACCCTTGCAGCTAGCAATGCTTGTTTGCGGGCTTTCTGCGTGGTAACACCTCTGCAAGCTTCTTCACGACGTGGGAGATCCATCTTCCAAAGGGGAAGTTCCTAGTCCTCTTCGTTCTTGCAAAACACCAAGCTTCTTCCATCCGGTGGCAGATTCCTTGCACCCTCAGCTGGCATTTCCTGGGCTCCTGCCCACTCTCGACACTGTCGCGACTCTTGGACTTGGTCCCATTGTCTTACAGGTACTCAGGTCCAGAAATCCACTGTTGTTGCATTGCTGGTGTTGGTTTTCCTTGCAGAATCCCCCTATCACGACTTCTGTGCTCTCTGGGGGTTGTAGGTGCACTTTACACCTACCTTACAGGGTCTTGGGGTGGGCTATTTTTCTAACCCTCACTGTTTTCTTACAGTCCCAGCGACCCTCTATGAGCTCACATAGGTTTGGGGTCCATTCGTGGTTCGCATTCCACTTTTGGAGTATATGGCTTGTGTTGCCCCTATACCTATGTGCTCCTATTGCAATCTATTGTAACTTTACACTGTTTGCATTACTTTTCTTGCTATAACCTGCATAATTTTGGTTTGTGTACATATATCTTGTGTATATTTCTCATCCTCATACTGAGGGTATTCACTGAGATACTTTTGGCATATTGTCATAAAAATAAAGTACCTTTATTTTTAGTATATCTGTGTATTGTGTTTTCTTATGATATTGTGCATATGACACCAGTGGTATAGTAGGAGCTTTACATGTCTCCTAGTTCAGCCTAAGCTGCTTTGCCATAGCTACCTTCTATCAGCCTAAGCTGCTAGAAACACCTCTTCTACACTAATAAGGGATAACTGGACCTGGCACAAGGTGTAGTACCTCTGGTACCCACTACAAGCCAGGCCAGCCTTCTACAGGGAGCAACACAGGCCTCATCAAAAACCATGATTTGCTCCAGGAGTTGACCCGAATTGAGGTTAATGTTTCCATTAGTTGGGGTCTCAGGGAATTCAAACACTTCAACAACCGAGGGATTATTACCTGGTTACTTACTAGCAATTTTTTTCAAATTATGGACCCGCTTTGATGGTCTTTTCCTTTTGTTTCAAGTCTCCCTTCAGTAACTTGTATAGTAACCGAATCATTTAAATTAATTCACACAACAATTGATTTTGTGCCACTAATCCCTGAGTAAATCCACTGCAGGGTGCCGAAAATGTCTCTGTCACAGCTGGTGGTAAGCCAACTGCACAGGAAGTAGTTAGATGTTCACTTAATTCCAGGGAAAGGCATCTTTGAGTAAGGTCGGTTTCGTTGGAGCCAACTGCTCTAGCTAAAAAAAAGAGTCCAGGATAGTGCTCCAGGAAATCCCACTAGGTCTGTCATTGTCCCTACCCCATGACACTTTCCGTTTTCCCATTTACCACTCAAGAGTTAGATGGGTTGACTGTGTAGATGGCTAAGAAGTTATAATAAAAATATAAACATACCCCACCAAATGGACAGTCAAAGGGATAAACAGCAAAGTCATTTGCAGTAACACCTGAAGCGTGGGAAATAATGTTGCTCATGTCTAGAGTTCATGTTCTTAAAAACCTGACGCCAAGGAAGGCAGCCCAGCCTTGTCCGGCCGTGGACGGGCAAAGATAGGCCCACTCTTGGCCCGGTCTTCGCCTTCAGTGTGCCCGGGTGCGCCCCGTGAGATTCTACTGCCACAGGATGTTTGCCACCAATTTGTAGGCCCAGACCATGCCCCCTGGAGTAGTACAGAAGATTAGGCTTTGAAGTACTGCCCAGCCAAAGTGTGATGTGCTTCTGAGCATGTCCTGTGCTACAGCTGTTTGCCACCAAGGTGTAGACCTTATCCCCACCTCCTCGAGCAGTGTGGCAGTATGGGATTTTAAGTCCTGCCCAGCCAAAGTGCAATGTGCTTCTGAGCTCTATATACGATAATATTTTTTTACATAATTGTAAGTTGCGATTGTCCTTAGGGATTAAACTACTTATTGCTTCTGGGAAGGTCCCAGATGCAACTTTAGACTCAACAAAATCGGTTAACGTTTAATGAGCTCAGGGAATAAAAAAATGGAAAAGAATAGAAAAATGAGAGTAAAATTCAGAAGTAAAGCCTGGTGTCTTGTCAGATTTTTATTTTTTGACTGCATCTGTAATATCTTTAAGAGATATGTCATCTAGTTCAAATTGGGTTTTGGAGTAAGATTTAAGTACTCAGGTGTTTGTGAATATGAGGGAGTATGTTCAGGAGTGTATATAAATGTGTAAAATGTTACAAAATCGTTTAAAATATCCTCTTCTGGTTACATCAGTTTGTAATAGCTGCATTTTTTCCACTGTAGCTTACCTTTTAGGTGATTAGCCAAAAGTTTCCCTGTTTTGTTTTTGCCACCATATTATTCAGCATTTTGCCATAAGAGGAAACAGAAAGCCTGTCTAGTAAATAATTTGCTAAAATTAAAATTTGCTTTGATAATGTCATGAAGAGAAACCTGGGAGTTGGAGAGATAGTATGTATTTTGCAGAGTTTTAATCTCTTTCAACATGGAAGAGGATTGCATGTCAAAACTCTTTTTTTTTTTTACATGTAACATAGACAATAATAAACCATCTAGCCGGAGCTTTAAAGGTATCCCAGAAAAATGGTAGAAAAGTGTCTTGAGGGGTATTAAATGTAAAAAAAAAATCATCACAGCTTTTAAATTGAATATTAAATGAAAAATCTAAAAGGAGAGAGTCAATAAATCTCCATCGTCTTGGGTGAGGTTGAAATGGTTGTAAGAAAAAATCAGAGATAACAGGTGCATAATCAGAGATCAGTATGGAGCCAATTTCTAAATGCATAAGGTTCTGGATTAAAAATTTGCAAACAAAGACATAGACAATTTTGTGTGTGATGTGATGGAGAGTAAAACATATATTCTCTCATAGTTGGGTTGACATCACCATACATCAATCAATGATTTCTATCTAAAATATGATCAACTACTTGGTTACAATCTCAATCAGTAATTAAATATTTTCCACCAACATTCATTATTTACTTAGTGATACCAGGCCAAAAGGAATTTTTGACCGTTGTAGGTCAGTATACATTAAAAATTGTGAGTGGGAATTTGTCTTTTAATACGCTAACTGTAATCCTTATTTATTTAATAAAGTTTCTGCATTGACCATATAATCAGTTTCTTTAGTTTAGGGGCATAAAGAACTTTGATTAGATCAGTATGTTCTAAAAACAAGATAATATTACCTCTACGTTTAGAATTAGGGGCCTGATTTAGATATTGGTAGACAGGTTACTCTTTCACAATGGTGACACATATTCCACCAAAATCTAAATCCCATAGGACATAACAGGATTTAGATGTCGGCGGACAAGATATCTGTCACCGTTATGATGAAGTAACCCGTCTGCTAATATCTAAATCAGACCCTAGATCTTGGCCCTATTCCATGGGCATGTTGGATATTTAAGGATTTAGAAGAAAGAAGGTCCAAGCCATTTTGAATAGATGATGTGAAGAATTGAAGATGATCAGAGCCCTCTACACTTTCTGGTTAACCACAACTTTGTAGGATATGTCTATGGTTTTATTTGCAAGATTGTCATGTGTCTCTTCAAGTAATTTATTTCCAATTGCATTTTGGATATTGTTGTGGTAGTATCTTGAATATCAGTGACCTTTTGTTCCAATTTCAAAACTTGTTTATCCATTAAAGACCATTCATCTTCAAGAGTGTGTAAAGTTTTAGTAGTGTCTTCATACTTGGGTTCAATGTCCTGTTTTCTTCCAAAATTAACTTCATGGAGATGGGTGAAGGAGATTTCACTGGAGATGGAGGAACTATTTTTTGGTTGTTTGTGAAATGAGTATGGTACAGTTTTTGTTGATTCTTGAGACTTAGCAATAACCACAGGAGGTAATTCACAGTTTTGAGCCAGTACCTCTGCGATTAAAACTGTTGTTGCTTATTGAGATTTGTGAGGAACTATGACATTTAAATGGCCCAGAGGATGTTATATGCAGAGGTTTACAACAACATACTCTCCTCATAAACTGGTAAGTGTAAAGCTATACTTAAGAAATACTTGTCATAAGGAACCAGCAGGGCGAGAAAAGTTTTGTAAATAAAAACTCTGGCAAAAAGTAAGGGAGCTATCAAGGAAAAGACAACATCATAGAAAAGCAAGTCTGGGATTTCTTGCTGTGATAGATGTAGTTGGAGAAAGATACCTTACAATTTAAGTAGTGTACTACAAACAGAAGAAAGTCTTATTTTCTGCAGACTACAGAATGGAACAAAAAATAGGCGATAAATACTGTGTAGATGGCGAGATATCAAAAATGTTCAAATAGAATAAAAAATGGGTAAAAGTTAGCAAAGGAAATTTAGTAATTCCAAGTGGTATTGATAAGGAGACATATCAGGCTGCTCACTAAATGAAGCTGAGTATATTGCAACATGCCTTCATGCAAAAAAAACATCTCTGGCTTGTAAAGAGTCATGAACAGGACCACTGACACAGAGCTATGCAGCTATATATTCAAGGAACAAAAACAATCATCACCAAAAATATTTTTAGCACTGTATATAATAAACACATTTAGATAAATAAGTTATTGAAAGGACCAATGTTGAGAAGCCGAAGTTAAGATCAGAGGTTCCAGGACATACGTGACCAACATATAACAAATGGCCTTATCGCTGCTCCCAGGATGCTGCCTGATGTTATCTGTATTTACTTTGATTAGGTGGACATCAAGGGGTGTTGTATGACAGAACTTGACCGGAGAGAGAGAGAGAAAATCATAAGGGAATACACCATCCAAAATCATGGAATAAGATGCTACTAGATGGTTTATTTACTTATTTAAACTGTTTAAACGTGCCACAGTTGAGAGAGTTCAAATACTCACTTTGAGACTTGTGCAGCTAATTCTCTTGCAAGTAAAGAAAGGCCATCAGATATCTAACGGTGCTTGCCTTTAGACTACTATGTCTATGGTTAACCTTATAAGACTGCATAATCTTGTTAACAATTGCATTACATACTGACCAGGGTGCAATAATGGATATATGACAAAAGACATACAGATACCCTATAGTAAAAATAAAAAGGTTAGACCCAAAGCCAAAAGAGAAGACATTTCACTTACTAGCCTTTGTCTGTGTGGTGCCAGTGTGGGCTTTGGTACAGTGCTAGGTGCAGACGTCAATGTTGTGGTAGGTAATGGAAGTGACAACAGAGAGGCTACAAAAAGACAAATCAATATATGATTATACAATAGTGTAACAATATAAAAGTCAATATCAGATTGGATGTGACTACAATTATAAGCCATTACAAAATATTTTGTACACTAAAGTTTTAAGGTTTAACAAACCAAACGATAGAAATCTACTATAGTGTGATAGTGATATTGCTAGCATAAGGACATACCTGTGTGTGTAGTTGGGTTAAGTTACAAGACCTGCCCTGTGTGCTGACCTGCTGCACTTTCAATGGCTTCTGCCTGGCCAACTAATCTACTCAAAAGAGTGGCTGTATGAAAAAGTAGAAATAAAAGATATAAACAAAAACAACTTTTATGTATTTCTAGGGTGTGAGTTAAGGGTAGGGTGTTTTAAAGGGTTGTATGTGATATGTGCCTAACAATGTAGGTGTGGGTGAAGGGCAGATATGGGTGAGTGATTGTAGGTTTGCTTTTTAGTGTGTATGAGAGAGGTGTTTACAACCTTACTTGGCACCACAGTAGTATTGTCAGGAAGAGGCAGCTCAAACAGCTGGTTGGGGTGAATTGTGGAGAGAACAGGCTCCTCAAGGGGGTAAGATGGTGACAGGGTCCAGGCTGCCCTCCAGGTAAACCTATGCCAGCTGGATCCTGGAGAACTTCTCCTTCAGCCACCTCTTCTTATCCTGCCATTTTTAAATATACCCCACTTACTCTCGAATGCATTGCGTTTGTTACCTCTTGCCGTCAGGCTACCTTCTGTGTTTCACTGATGCAGAATAGAGGTATCCCATGTAGATTTTGTAATGATTTATTGAAACACTTAACTACAAGGGCTCCTCCTCCTCAGTGAACTTTCTTTTTCTCTTGAAAAGTGGGTCTGGATCCTTCATGGAGAATGTGGCAACTAAAAGAGTTGAAAAACAAAGAGGAAAAAAGCAGATCCTATAGTGTGAGTAGTGTTTATGTTGTTGGGAGAGTATAGGTGTCAGGTGTGTATGATTTGGCTCAGCTGTTTATAATTCTGCCATTCCCTCCAAGGTCTCCCTCGCAGTAGTGGAGCTCTCTGCTGGAATTGTAAAGGTCTCCTCCCTGCTTGAGGGCGTCTCCACCAAGAGTGTGGAGTGGAAAATACAATGGGGTGGTACTTTACCTTTTATGCAGACTCCACTGCCTACACTGAGGGGGTACAGACATGTAAGTGTACACTTTGTGGCAATTTTACACACATAAATGGTAAACAGCCAAAAGCATTATAGTTTCTACAAAAGTTAAGAGTAAATAAACATGTATATTTACTCACATTTAAGTTTAGCTTTGTGAATTGGCTCTATATAGAACAATAGTTAATTTTACTGTAGATTAATTACTTACCTGTGAGGTAAGACTATGTAATGACTCCCAGTGTAACTTCTGCGCTGTAACGGTGGCACACCTCAGTTTACAATACACAAAATCAATACAATAAAAAAACAGATTTTAATCCATTTAAATCTTGGGTCACACTTCTATAGCCATTTAATTAAAAAGAAATACTTTTAAGTGCCATATTTGTTTTCAGACTGCCATGCAAAGCCTACAATATTTTGTTAGTGTACATGCCAAGCACTGTGCAGTAATGAAATCCAGCCGGCTCAATAGTAAAAGGAAAGACCTAATCATAAAACGAAGCAATGGAAATTGAAAAGGGGGTAAAGAGATTGAAAGTACCAGAGCACTTGGCACATGGCCACTTCCAGCCTCCCCCATCAGTGGATGAGAATCTTGAGCAGGCGCACTTAGGAGCCTGACATGATGAAGCCTGCTGTTCTTGCAGCCCGGCACTGGCATTTCCAGATCAGCGGGTTCCGGCCTGGGCGTAGGTTCCATTATAGACTTCTATTACTGGCAGCCTGGACCCCTGCTGTGAAATGGACTGTGACTCATTCCTGGGCCAGGACATTTTTATTGAATTAGCTTTGGCCATTTGTAACTGACTGAAAGGAAATGAGAGGCATTGCTTTTGTATGCTTCTGAACATGCGCAAGTCTCATTTTTCAGTACCACATCTATGCACACACATAATTTACATTAAATTACATTAAATTAAAAATATAATTAAAAACATAATTAAAAATATCTTCAGGGGTTTACTGCTGACCAGTACTAAAGTGCAAGTGCTCCCTGTGTGAATTGTATTGGTGATTGGTTTTGGTGGTTGGTTTCTCCATGACTGGCATATTTGATTTACTAGTACGTCCCTAGTAAAGTGCACTAAGTGTGCCCAGGGCCTGCAAACTAAATGCACTGATTGTGCCACCCACATAAGTACCCCTGTAAACATGTCTCAGACCTGCCACTGCACTGTCTGTGTGGGCAGTTCTGAACTGCCAGTTCGACCTGGCACCCACTTGAGGGTTCTGAACTGCCAGTTCGACCTGGCACCCACTTGCCGGGCCCAAACCTTCCCTTTTACTACATGTAAGTCACCGTTAAGGTAGGCCCAAGGAGCCCCATGGGCAGGGTGCAGTGCATTTAAAAGGTAGGACATGTACTTGTGTATTTTACATGTCCTGATAGTGAAATAATGCTAAATTTGTTTTTCACTATTGCAAGGCCTATCGCTCACATAGGTTAACAAGGGCTTTGCCTTGAAATATTTTTGAAGTGTAATTTCCCATTGAGAGCAGATTGAGTTTGGGGTCTGTGAACTCACAATTTTAAAACACATCTTTTGGTGAAGTTGTTTTTTAGATTGTAAGTTTGAAAATGCCACTTTTAGAAAGTGGGAATTTTCTTGCTTAACCATTCTGTGCCTCTGCCTGCCTGTGGAATACGCTTCTGGGTCGGTGATGACAGTTGGGATGTTTGTGAATTCACTCTAGTCAGTCACACAAAGGGAGCTAAGGTGTGCCATGCATATCCTGATGGGTCATCCTGGGCGAGAGTGGTGGGAGGATCTGACACTTGCACCAGAATAGAACTGTGCCTACCCTTACACAAAGCAGTCTCCAGCCCCCTGGAGTGTGTCTAGGGCCAGGGAGGAAAGGCAATGTCTTGTGTACTACAAAGACTTTCCTTTGAAGTACGCCTACTTCAAAGGCAGAAATGAGTATGAGTATTAGACCTCTGAGACCACAACTTCAGAACACTTTTGGACTGAGGACAGGAAGAAGAGCTGGATGGTGTAGGAGGAACTGCCACTCTGCTTGTTGCTTTGTTGTGCTGGCCTGCTGTTTGCTGCTTCTGTCCTGGGAGTGAAAGGACTGGACTTTGCTTTCTGCATCCTGCTTTGCAGGGTTCTCCAAGAGCTTGAACTGAGCGTGCCTCCTGTTAAGAAGTCTCAGGGACATCAAAGATTTCATCTGCCAGTACCTGGACTCTTCTGCTGAGAGTCCTGACTTGCCAAGTGGTGCCAAATCCAGCCCCTGGGCCCTTGGAAGTGGAAACTGGTGTCCTGTGGAATAAAATCCACACACCATAGCACCACTGCTGAAAATTTAAGCATCACCTGGCTGGCGGCAGAAGAATTGATGCAGCACATGACTTGATGCTGAAGAATCGACTCAGCGATTGCCTTGTAGTGAAAGAATCAATGCAGCGCCTGTAGGATCGAGGCAGCTCGTGTTTCACCGCGGCTCTGTCATCACAGTGCATCTGGATTTTCCCACGCATTGTCCCTGGGCATCATTTTCACATTGACCCCGCACCGCAGTAAGGAAACAAGGCTGCATGACTGGAAACCGATTCATCATCTCTCCTGTGGGGAGAGAACCAATGCATCACCTCCCCTGCCAGTAAGGAACCAACACATCACCTCCCTTGTCTGTACGCAATTGATGCATCGCCTCTCCTGCAAAGAGAGAATCAACGCATCACCTCGCCTGCCATGAAGGAACCGACGCATCACCTTCCCCGCTCAGTAATCGATCGCCTTTCCGACGCTTCACCTCCCTTTGGGCCTGCATCGCCTTTGTTTTTGATGCATCACAGGTACTGTGTGCTAAAACGAAACAAGCATTGATTCCTATAGATTCAGACTCATTTAAAACTTTAAAAAGTGATATCTTTACTTGTGTATGTTTGATTTTTGTTGTTTTGGTCTTGTTGTATTCAGATAAATATTGGCTATGTTTATAAACTGGTGTGGACTACTTTTGTAGTGTTTTCACTGTGTTACTGTGTGTGTGTGTGTGTGTGTGTGTGTGTGTGTACAAATACTTTACACATTGCCTCTGAGATAAGCCTGACAGCTTGTGCCAAGCTACCAAGGGGGTGAGCTGGGGTTATCTTAGCTGTATATCTCCCCTACCCTGACAAGAATGAGGGTCCCTACTTGTACAGGGTGTACACTGACTGCCAACTAGAGACCCCATTTTTAACATAAGTGATCAGCGGCGAGGATAGGACTTGTATTTGTACTTGACATACAGTGATTGGTGTACACTATTGTTTCTGTGCAGACCGTTACACAACCACATACTGTTTTTTCTCTTGGATTTTTTATTTTCTTTTTTCCTTTTTGGATTTCCCTTGCGGTCTGAAACTTTGCACCTTTGTTGAGCCTTATCAACAAACACTTCTCCGTCTGGGGAGCCATCAGTAGTTGCTACAAAAGTGGTGTTTGAACTTGAGAAGTTGGATACCTATAATGTGTCTCAGCTCAAGCAGTTTTGTAAGGAGTTCAAGTGTCCAATCACAAACACCACCAAAAAGGAGGAGCTGCAAAAGGCGCTGAGGACCTAGTTGGCAGCAAAAGAGTCTGAGGAGCACACAGCAGAGGAGAATATTGTTGTGGATGAGGAGGTGCAAAGTTTACATGATCATTTGGTGGATAACCAGGACCTGCCTGGGGGAGGGCCTCCAGGGTAGGCAGCAATGTTTTCCCACATACGTGACCCAGGAGCTGGGCACGTCCTAGGAAGACACTATCAGTCAGAAACTCAGGGTTCAAACAATGAACAGCCACACAGGTAAAGGTTAGCCCTGACACACTCTTCTCGTGGGGGAAAGGCTCACTCACCCATGTATGTGGAGAAACCACAAGGGATGGCCCAGCCCAGCATTGGCCGGCAGCAGACAGGCGCAGATGGGCGAATGTACTTTAGCACTTGTTAGCAGTGGTAAAGTGCCCAGTGTCCTAAAGCCAACAAAAACAGGTCAGAAAAAATAGGAGAAAGAAGGCAAACCAATTGGCGATAACCCTTCAAAAAGGGCCATTTCCAACACAACCCCCTCCCAGCCTAAAGCCAGGGTAGGCCAATCATTTCCTTGCTGGACTTCTCTGCTTAGGCCGATAGAACCTGGACAATGGCCCATGACTGCAGGGGCTCTTGCCAGTTCTAAGCCTCTCTGAACCCAGGTGAAATCCTCTGTCTACACTCTCAGAGCCCACTGAACTAGCCCAGGGGGAACCCTTCTCATCTGTGGACTCCTTCTGTGCAGCACCTATCCTTACCTTGCTCACCAATGTATCCCAGTAGGCAGACAGTACCACCATGGCCAACAGTGTGATGTGACCCATTCCACCCCTTGGGCCTGGCATCGGTTCCCGACCTTGGGAAACCTCTGACCACAAGGACAACAACCAACATAGGCCACTGACAGCTGTCAGTGGAAAAAAACCAGGCCCCAGGCCACTCTAAAGATACCATGGTCTTAGGGCAGAAGACGTCTTTCCCATTTGCTAGTGTCACTCTACACACCTGGCTGGTGTACTGCTCTGTGGAGACAAGTCTTTCAACCATCATGGTATGGCTAGCCCCACTGTCCCTTAGAGCAGTGACTGGGCCCCCATTTACTGTCGCCCAGTGTAAGTGATGACTCCCACCCTCAGGGATCTCTAACTCACCCTCTGAGTCCACCTCCCAACTAAGGGATATCATGGCATAGTCTATGACCTGCCCCTGGGGACGACCTCCCCCTAAGGCCTCATTGGCTACCCCTGTAGAGGGGCCACCAGTGGGGGTCTTCTGAGGACAGACAGAGTCTCCTTTCCTGTGTTCTAACTGAGAATACTCAAAGCACCAGGGTTGAAAATGGGGTGCCCTCGGCCACCACCCACCAGAACTTCCCTCCTTCCTGTCAGAAGGGACCTGGGACCCTATTTACCTCCCCCTAAACCTGGAACCTGTCTGTGTCTCCCTTGACCTCTCTCTCTCCTTCTTCTGTGGGGGACCTTCCCACCGTTCCCTGAGTCTTCCACATACAACATCTTGTGGACACTGGGACTCATCCAGAGGTCCACCTCCTGAGCAAGCTTCCTGGGGTCAGTCAGCTTGCTGTCAATCAAGTGCTGGTGCAGCTCTGGAAAACACAGTTGAGACAAGTGCTCCCATACAAACAAATTTTACAGCCCCTGGTAATCTGTTACATTGCTACCCTTCACCCAACCATCCACTGCTCTGAAAAAAGAGTCAACACATTCAATCAATCAATCACTGCATTTGTAAAGCGCGCTACATACCCGCGAGGGTCTCAAGGCGCTGGGGAGGAGGGTGCTACTGGTCGAAGAGCCAGGTCTTGAGGAGTCTTCTGAAGGCCAGCAGGTCCTGGGTCTGTCGTAGGATGGTGGGGAGAGTGTTCCAGGTTTTGGCGGCGAGGTAGGAGAAGGATCTGCCACCGGCGGTGGTTTTTCGGATGCGGGGGACTTTGGCGAGGGCGAGGTTGGCTGAGCGGAGGCTTCGAGTGGGGGTGTGGAAGCTGAGTCGGTTGTTGAGGTAGGTGGGTCCGGTGTTGTGCAGTGCTTTGTGTGCGTGGATCAGGAGCTTGAAGGTGATCCTTTTGTTGATGGGGAGCGAGTGCAGGCCTCTCAGGTGGAGTGTGATGTGGCTGCGGCGGGGGACATCGAGGATGAGTCGGGCCGAGGCGTTCTGGATGCGTTGCAGTCGTCTCAGTAGCTTGTTTGTAGTTCCTGAGTAGAGGGCGTTTCCGTAGTCGAGTCTGTTGGTGATGAGGGCCTGGGTAACGGTTTTTCTCGTGTCGAGGGGGATCCATTTGAAGATCCTGCGGAGCATACGGAGGGTGTTGAAGCAGGATGCGGAGACGGCGTTGACTTGCCTGGTCATGGAAAGAGTGGAGTCGAGGATGACCCCCAGGTTGCGTGCGTGGTCCGTGGGCTCTGGGGCTGTGCCTAGTGACGTGGGCCACCAAGAGTCGGCCCAGGCTGATGGGGTGGGTCCGAGAATGAGGACCTCCGTCTTGTCTGAGTTCAGCTTCAGTCTGCTGTCCTTCATCCAGTCGGCTACAGCCTTCATTCCTCGGTGGAGGTTAGTTTTGGCAGTGTGGGGATCTTCGGTGAGTGATATGATCAGCTGGGTGTCGTCGGCGTAGGAGATGATGTTGAGGTTGTGTTGTTGTGCGACGTGGGCGAGGGGGGCCATGTAGATATTGAACAGTGTCGGGCTGAGGGAGGATCCCTGTGGGACGCCGCAGATGATCTCAGTGGTTTTGGAGCGGAAAGGTGGGAGGCGGACGCTCTGGGTTCTGCCGGAGAGGAAGGATGTGGTCCAGGCCAGGGCCTTCTCTTGGATACCGGTGTCATGGAGGCGTGCTGATAGGGTGCGGTGGCAGACCGTGTCAAAGGCTGCTGATAGGTCCAGGAGGATGAGGGCGGCTGTTTCTCATCGGTCCATCAGGGTCCGGATGTCATCAGTGGCGGCGATGAGGGCGGTCTCGGTGCTGTGGTTACTGCGAAAACCAGATTGGGACAGGTCCAGGATGTTGTTGACTTCAAGGTAGCGGGTCAGCTGTTTGTTGACAATCTTCTCGGTCACTTTTGCCAGGAAAGGGAGCAGGGAGATGGGACGGAAGTTCTTGAGGTCCTTGGGGTCCGCCTTGGGCTTCTTCAGAAGGGCGTTGATCTCGGCGTGCTTCCAGCTTTCTGGGAAGGTTGCTGTCTCGAAGGAACAGTTGATTGTTTTCTGGAGGTGGGGCGCGATGGCTGTGCTGGCTTTGTTGAAGACGTGGTGAGGGCAGGGGTCCGATGGGGATCCGGAGTGAATGGAGTTCATGGTTTTGATGGTGTCTTCGTCGCTGACGCTGGACCAGGCGGTCAGGCGACTGGTGCGAGTGGCAGTAGCAGGGGTGGTGGACTCGGTGGTGGGTGCGGGGGCGTCGGGGTTGAAGCTGTTGTGGATGTCGGTGATCTTGTGGTGGAAGAAGGTGGCCAGGGAGTCGCACAGGTCTTGAGATGGCGAGATGTCGTTGGTGATGGAGCTGGGGTTGGAGAGTTCTTTCACGATGCTGAAGAGCTCTTTGTAGTTGTGTGCGTTGTTGTCTAGGCGGTCCTTGAAGGCGGTCTTCTTGGCGGTCCTGATGAGTTGGTGATGTCTGCGGGTGGCGCTCTTGAGGGCTGTTTGGTTGTCTGGTGTTCGGTCGTGGAGCCATTTCTTCTCCAGCTTCCGACAGGTGTGCTTGGAGATCCGGAGGTCCTCGGTGAACCAGGCGGCTTTCTTGTTGGTGTGGTTGGTTGTAAAGGTCTTGAGAGGGGCGAGGGTGTTGGCGCAGTTGTTGATCCACTGTGTGAGGTTGGTCGCGGCAGTGTCTGGGTCGGTGGGGTCGGTGGGTGGTCTCAGGGCGAGGGCGGTAGTCAGTTGGTCCTCGGTGATCTTGCCCCAGCAGCGGCATGGTAGCTGTTGGGTGCGGTGGTGTGTGGTGGGTTTTCTGAAGGAGAAGTGGATGCATCTGTGGTCGGTCCAGTGTGGTTCGGTGGTGTGGTTGAAGGAGACGTGGGGGCTTGCGGAGAAGATGGGGTCGAGCGTGTGTCCAGCGGCGTGAGTGGGTGTCGTTACGAGCTGTTTGAGTCCGAGGTTGGCGAGGTTGGCGATCAGGGCGGTGGAGTTGGCGTCGTTGTTGTTCTCGAGGTGGAAGTTCAGGTCCCCGAGGAGGATGTAGTCCGTGGAAGCGAGGGCGTGGGTGCTGATGAGGTCGGCGATAGTGTCACTGAACTGTGAGCGGGGTCCGGGAGGTCTGTAGATGAGAGTTCCTCTGAGGGTGGTGTTGGGGTCAGAGGTGGATCTGGAAGTGCATGTGCTCGGCGGTGGTGAGGGTGTCATCGGTGTTCGTTGAGATTTTGATGGAGTCTTTGTGGATGATGGCGATTCCTCCTCCCACTCCGTTGGTGCGGTCTCTGCGGGAGATCTTGTAGCCCTGTGGGATGGCTATGGCGATGTCTGGTGCTGAGGTGGCGTTCAGCCAGGTCTCAGTCAGGAAGGCGACGTCGGGGGCAGTGCAGTCTAGGAGGTCCAAAAGTGCGAGCGGAGCGGGTGTTGAGGAGGATGCAGCGGAGGTGGTTGGGTTCTCTGGCTGGTAGTGTGGAGGGTTGGATGCTGGTGAATCTGCAGTTCCGGCAGGTGAAAGTCCCCTGGGTGCGTTTCGGGGTGGCCCGGTAGCAGGGGTGGTCTCGTCTGGTGTTGAGTGCGTGGAGGATGCTTGCGTCGTAGTGCAGTCTGGCATTGCGGGGGGTGCGGGCTCCAGGGGTTCTAGTGCTAGGTGCGGTCCAGGTGCGGACGGAGCAGACGGGCTTGCCTTAGGCGCGCCTTCGGCGCGCCAATGGCGCGCCCGCTTCGCGGCCACCATATGAGGGCAGAGGGAGGGAGGAGAAGCTGGGAGGTGGGAGCGGGGCGGCCAATGGGAGTGAAGGGGGTGGGGCAGCAGGGGCTCAGCAGCAAGGGAAAAACCCGGGGAAAAACCCAGGGGAAAAAACGGCGGGAAAAGACGGCGGTAGAGGGACAACAGAGCACAGGGGTACAGAAAGCAAAACACAGGGGCACAGAATGAAAAAAACAAAGTGGCACAGAAGCCAAGCGCAGGGGTACAGAAAAAAGGGAGCGAGTAGTCAGGCGGCAAAAGCGGCAACGGAGGTTCAACCCACAGGGGGCTGCGTGGCAGATGGGGGGAGCGACCTGCCTGGTGACATTCTAACCAAGTTTGAGAATCAGGTTTCTTACCATCCCTGAATTTGATCCTGTACATCTCTAGTGTCAAGCTATATCTAGTGAGGAGGGAATCCTTCACTCTGGTGTAGGTGAGCTCACTAGCTACCCCTAGCGCCAACAACGTGTCTCTACCCCCTACCTCAAAGTGTTTCCACAGAACTGCCCTCCAGTGTACCTATGGGATCCTGTTCATGTGGAGAGCTGACTCATACCCTTTCAAATACAAGTATATGTAATCCTCCCTTGTATAATCCTTCACTAGATCTTTGGGAATGTGCACCGTCCTCTCAGACTGCACTGCGTTATTGCTGCCACCATCTGTGCTGGACCTGCCTTTCAGATCCAGCTCTTTCAAACTCAGCTCTTGAGCAAAGATTAGTTTCTTCTCCTCCATGGCAAGTTTGTCTTTTTCTTTCTCTCTTCTTATCCTAGCCAGCTGCAGCCCCCTCTCATACTGGAGTCTTAGCTTCTCCATTTCTAATTGATGCCTCTGGTTTTCCCTCCTGTCCTCCAGGTCTTTTTTTAAATCTTTGAATGGGGAAGAGAAAGCAGCAAGGTGGCAAGGAGCAGATGGGGACACAGAGGGAGCCTCTTACTACGACCCTAGACTCTTTTCTGGCCAGAGTTGTGGCAGTGGTGTCGAAGGAGATTGTCCTGGCAGAAAGGAGGCTCTCCCTTGAACTCAGAGATTGGCAATGAATTTCTAACCCATATTCTGGTGCCAACTCTGAGCTCAATGGGGCATCTGGGGAACCTGCTGTTGCTGCAGACTCGCTGACAACCATTGGATCTTCTCCGGTGACCCAGGATGATCACCCAGCTAGGGCAGGAGCCTAATTAATCTACCAACTTGCTATCTAGCACTGACAGCCCTCCACCAAAAAAGGGATTGCCAATCAAGAAGGCCCTGTAAAAAGGCTATTATGGGCAAGGGAGCAACAAACTGTGAGGGCACTGATGAGGACTGAGTTGATCCCCTTTGTATGCCTTCTTTGATACATAATATCAGGGGCCGCACATTTTCTTTGAATACTCTTCTGGAGCAGATTAGGGCATTGGTTGAATCATGATTAGCCCCTTTGAAGGAAAAGTTGTGCTCCCTCGAATTGACTCTCACTATTCTGGTTTCCAAGTTGGAGAACCACCAAGCATGTAGGCCTAACACAATAAGCACAGAGTCTTCAGTTGGAGATCCATTAATAATACTAAACTGCTCAGCTACTGACCAGGCTCTTCTGGATAATTTGCTGAACTCACTGACTCATGCATCCCCATCTAGACCTGCTCCCTGTCTATCTCAAAAAGGCAATCCCGGGAGTTTATGAATGGGAATAACAATGGGCTGATCCTTGATGGGGGCTTGCCAGATGACCATGAAGTGCGCATGCCCAGAGGTGATTATTCTAATTCCCACTTAGGCCTAAGTCTCCCACCAAAATGTGACCCTTACGTCACAGTTTTAAAAAATGTACCTCCGCTGCTGCCGGAAGCTAGGAAATTCACGGCCCAATTGAAAAATAAGGTCTGTTTCTGGCTGGGCAAGAACTCTGACTTTCTCCCTATGGAATATATGGATATCCTATTTGTGAGATGGATCAGGTGGGTGGGTCCATCAGTCAAACACCTGAAGGGTGACTGTGTTGTAATTAACTGCCGGCACCCAAGGATGGCTCATTATTTGGTTTCTACATGCAAACAGTATGGTTCTGTGTCTGATACAATTAGGTTGGTTTCTCTGGGTTTCTTTTATAGGCACCTGCGTTCATCGGGGAATCCACTATTCTACAAGATTCAGGAATGAGAATGAATAGTGCCCTCTGACCAGTCGCCTATCAGACTTAGTAATAGATTTTCGGCATTATCCAGTTTAGAGGCCAGCGACTGACTAACAATCAATACTCCTGTATCTAGTGGGTCTACGTCCTATTAAGTAAGTGAGGTGGAGGGGTGTTTATATCCCTTCCGATTCCTGCCCCAGGGAGGACTCTTTGTTACAGCTTGTCTGCTGGAATATTGCTGGGTACGATTCTAAATTACAGGATGATGTGTGGGTGGAGTACATTTCTAAATTTGATATTGTACTGATGCAGGACACCTGGTCCCTGGGGTTAGAGGAGGCTGAATGGGATGGGTTTTTGAGGTTTTCTGTTCCAGCTGTTCAGGACCCTGGCCACCAAGCTAGGGGAGGGCTGGTGACACTTATACACTATGGTATCCTAATTGGGTTGTTTTCCCAAATAAATGTAATATTCTTGTAGTAAACCTTTATAACGCTGTATGAGAGTGGGGTTGTCAAATTCATGTTTTATTTGTGACCCTGTTAACACTGAGACAGAGAATGGGAACTATTTCAAATTATTTCTGTGTTATTGTCACAGGAGATTTTAATGCAAAAATTGGTACAAATTGTACCTTACCTAACCCATTTGAAAGAAAAGATCTTAGCCGAATAGAAGGCCAGAGCATAGACCACAGAGAACATAAACTTTTAGACGTTCTTCTAAACTCTGGCTTGATAAATACTACAGAGTTGGTGGGTAATTTCTATAGGCAGGCCCCTACCTTTGTGTATTGGGGCTCTGGCAGTTATTCATTAGGTTTTTGTATCCCGGATTCTGAGCCAGTTTGTCCTTCTGGGCGGGGTGCAGGAGATGGAGCACAGTGACCCTAATCCTACTGAGATTGCATTTAAATCACCTATTGTTAGACCCTCCCCTGTTGCCATTGGGCCAAGGGGCATGGTAATTAAGGACAATGGCCTCAGGGTGAGCTGGTGATGCAGAAACATTATGTTTGTTTTTTCAACCCTGGTGAAATGTAATCCTGATTTGATCTTAGTTGTCCTACTGTGTAAGAACCCACTCCCTGCAGAGGCTATGGTCGCCATGGACAAACTGAATAGTTCAACTAGAGATATAATTAATGGTACCCGTAGAACATGTAAGAAACATCATTGTGGATGGTTTGATAGCACATGAAGAGCTGCTCGAAAGAGATTCCACAAGGAGGTGAACATAAATCCCAGGGATGGGGTTAAGAGTGATTGAGACTAGATCTCGATATAACAATCAAAAAAAGGAAACGGGAGGCTAATAAAGAGATATAGGAGTACTTCGCTCAAGCCTGTCAGACAAGAAATACTAGAATGTTTTGGAGTACTGTAAACAAAGGAAGATTTTTAACGGGAGCGTCAAATGGGTTGGGTTGTATTATCCCTCCTGAAGGTTGGTACAATCATTTTAGACATATTTATTCATATGGGGAATCCATGGAGGATGTAGAGGTGCCAGCCAAATCCCACCCCAGCTTAAATATTTGGTTTTGTCTTGCTGAGGTGATTGCAGCCATTCAATAAAGTCTGGCAAATAAAGCACTAGGCCTGAATGGCATGCCAATGGACCTTATTAAAGGAAATGTCCATCTTTGGGCACCCATTATTGTTAATATTTTAAATGCTGCTGCAAGTCATGGAAATCTCCCTTGCTGGCAATTAGCATGTATAGTCCCTGTGTATAAAAAAGGCAACAGAAGTGACCCCCAAATGTTATTGGCCTCTTTCCCTTCTAGACTCGATAGTGAAGATCCTGGGCCATATTATTTTGCAGAGAATTGAGTGTTGGGCTGAGGAAAAGTCCATCATGAGTCCAGTGCAGTATGGGTTCAGAGAGGGTCTGGGGACTCAGGATCAGTGTCTAAACCTACAATTGTTAATTGGTAAATATATGATTGCGAAGAAAGGCACCTTATATTTGGCATTCATGGACTTTAGTAGTGCCTTTGATAGGATCAATTGTCCTAATCTTTGGGGGATCCTATATAAAACGGGTTTTCCCTATTCCATAGTTGATTTTTTACGAGTGCTCCATGACAGAACTAAAGTTTCTGTAAGGTACAGCTTGGAAGACAAGTGTACAGAATTTTTAAATCTGTTTAGAGGGGTGAGCCAGGGTTGTGTCTTAGCTCCGATCCTATTTCTTTAGTATACTAATGGCTTGTACTTGTTTTTAGTGGATAACTGTAAGGACATACCAGCTGTTAATGGCAGGAGAGTGCCAGCACTGCTGTACACCGACTATGCAGTTGTGTTGTCTCGAACTTTGAATGGCTTACGGGGGCGGTGGACACCTTTGTTAAATTTATGGATGATCTGGACCTGGAAGTTAGCATTACAAAAACCCACTACATGGTGTGAAGGAAAGCACAGAGAAAACAGGGTTCAGTGATGATTAAAGGACACTCCATTAGCCGTGTTCATGAGTTCCCTTATTTTGGTGTGATGTTGGATGACAAAGGAAACTGGCTACCATGTATATCTAAGCAATGCACCCAATTTAATGCTGCAGTGTACATAGATTTTGAATTCTCATCCAGGGTGGGTGGTAAACCAATTTTGCACATGTTTGAGGTGTGTAAGTTAAAATGTCTTCCGTCTTAACTTATGGGGTGCCCATTTGGGGATACTGGAATAGCCTATCATCGACAGGAGGACAGATAGGCGGTTGTTGGGAGTTGGGCCTAGCAGTCCCTGCTTCGCTTTACATGAAGAACTAGGCATAGGTTGTGTAGAGGGTGATATGAAGCTTGCTCCTCTGCTCCTTTGGATTTCTATTTGGGCAAATGAGCACACAACTCTCAACAGCTGATTGTTTATCATGTGATTTGGGCCTAACTGTTCCATGGCTGAACTGTATTAGAAATATTACTAACAGCTTGGGCCGACCAGTTACTCACTTCCCTGCAATCATTGAATAAACGGGAGAAGGACTGGGCTAAGAGTGAGTTTAAAAAACTGGTTAATAGAGAAATAAATGAACTGGTGTGGTGCAATTTTGCCATGATTAAGACATGCTAAATTACTGAGTTCTACCTATTTCAGGTTAATTATGCGTGGGAAATGATGCTTGTAACAACATTTCGATTGGGCTCCATTAGGAGCAATCATTGTTTTCCTTTGGGCCAATTCGATCTGAAAAGTATTCCTGGGTGTCCCTATGATGGTGTCTCTTTTCAGACTTTGCTGCACTTTACTCTATTTTGTAAATGTTATGATCTTTTTAGGCGAAGATTTGTATTGCCCATTTTAGAAGAACAGGGTCCTTTACCGTGCAGACCAGCCTTATATTATTTGTGCATGGGAGCAGATGCTCCTGTCTGTCTTCCTGTGGGGTAGTTTCTCAAAAGTGCAATATGTTGGCATAACTCTGTGAATTGTTACATTATTAATCAATGTATCTATTTATGCACCTGTTTTTATATTATTTTATCTAGTTTTCTGGTTATCTGTAATAATGACAGAATAAACTGAAACTGAAAAACCCAAGATAAAATGTACTTTCATACACAAGTGTACAGTGCTTTATAAGGCTAAGTCATTAATATAAGTAAACATGAAACTAAAATCAGGGTGACAAAGGCAAAGGTCTTACAAAGCTAAATAAGATAAAACCTTCCATGAACAATCAGCAGTTGAGATGCTACAAATAGCCATTGTTTTCTGTTTAATTGGTCATGCTGCATATACAAATGTGGAGATTGCAAATACCACTGTCCCCTTAGAGTTACATTTACAAATTCTCAGTGCATTTACGCTATCTGTCAAACACAATAAACAACACATAGGCACTACTCATCTAGATCTTGCTTTGGAGTATTTTGCACAGAAGAATAGTAGATGTTCTTCTGTCTCATCAGCATGGTAACATGCCGGGGAAGGCGACCACGCTGATGTAAAAGTGGAGGTCAGCAGGGTGCCATACCTAAACTTCAAGAAAAGTGACCATGCATGTGCAGGGCTGATGAGATCTAAAAATTCCTCAACACTAAATTTGTTTTTGTGCAAAAGGAAAAACTTGTTACAGCTGACTTAGATGGCTCACTGTGGACAACAAATTGGGCCCAATGCCTTTGTTTGACAATAACCGTTGTAGTTACAGAAATAGAAGAATGATTGTACGAATAATTACCTAACCCCAAATCGTTCCTCAACTGTTTGACATGAGCCAGCTATGATATTCTGGATCCTACAACTCTTGTAATCAATCCATCAGCAATTTCATGAAGAGCCCTTCTTGGATAGTGTCACCAAGACAAACATATTCTTTATGCCCAGTTGTTCCAGATCATAAATGGTGTAGTTTATTTCAGTACATGTGGATGTGCTGGAATAGAAGGTGACTGGGCGAAGGGCTTCAGTTTTTGGATATTGTTCAGAAAAGACCATTTCAATGGCATAAGATGAGGCATCTGTTTAGATGACGGTGGTGACGTACTTGGTTTTGTTCTTCGCACCCTTGAAATTGCTGCTTTCTCTTGGTAAGATGGGCAATGGGAGCTACCAGGCAGGAAACGTTGTAATTAGTGAATGCATCTCTGTATTTCCGTAGTGTTGCATAGTCTCGGCCAATCAAGAACAGCGTTCTCATTAGTGGCATCCATACACATGCCCTCTCCTGAAATTTGACAACCTAAAATGGTAATCTGGGGCATTTACTTTGAATGCACATATTTCAAGTTTAGCAGAGACCGAGAATATTGTCTCAAGCATGGCAAGACTTCTTGTACATGCTTTGGATGTTGCTATAGAGATGCTGAAAAGATCTTGAATAATTTCATTTACAAAACGCTGGAACGCTGAAGGAGTATTACACAACACACAGGGCATAACTAAGTATTCATACTGTCTACAATAAGTATTAAAAGCAGTTTTCCAGTCCTCTGTTTCACAAACCCAGTCAAAATTAAAGGCTCCTCATAGGTCTAATTTGGTGAAGATTTTGGCTGTTTTAATTTGACCCAACAAACTTGAAATGAGGGAAGATGTTTAGATGGTGATTTTGTTTAATTCTCAGTAATCAATACACAGCCTCTACTCACAAGAAGTATCTGGGATGAAGAATGAGGGGGAATCATGTGGAAGAGATCAAATGTTGGATAAAGCCCTTCAACATTCTCCTGTTGGTATTGTCTGTGAATTTTATCTTATTGTGCCGCTGAGCCCAATCAGTTATTAATTTTACCTCTGGGTTGCTGCTGAGGCCCACTTGCACTTATTTTTGGGGACCAGGAAATATTTCTCATCATTAGCCTTTGACCCAGAACAAGAGAGAGAAAGAATGAAAGTGGGGAAAGGAGAAGGAAAATAAACAAAAAATAAATAAAAAAGGGACAAAGCAGGGTTGGTAAAGAAACTTTGTGAGTAAAATAAAAGGGCAAGGTGTGTATGATCCTTGATGAAAAAGGGATGAGGTGGAATCAAGACTAGACAGCCTTGGTATTTGGAAACCCTGGTATTCGGCAGCGATGACAGCTGGATTCTGAGAACAAGTTTGGGCCCCATCATGGTTTTACAAATTCAGTGGCAGATTTATAATTTTTGACACAAACCTGTGTTAGCGCAGGTTTGCGTCAAAAAGTATAGCGCTGGCAAGCTCCATTTCATGATGCCGGCCAGGTGCGAAATTTATGGAAAGGATGCTAACAGGGCCGGGGAGGCATAGGGGGAACTGGGGCTTGTGTGCCAAATTATGGTGCTACATTGTTTAGAGGCAAAAAAAATTGCCTCCAAGCAGTGTAGCGTCATTTTCTGGCGCACAAGCCCCATGGACATGGCTCCTGTCTTAGTAAAGACAGGAGCCATGCCCACTACCCCAATAGCCATGCCCAGCGCCAAGCAGAGTGCCCCAAGTCAGGGCCCCCAAGCAGTGTTTGGCAAAAATAATAAACATACTCACCCGGACCTACCTTGGATGGGTCCCCCATCCTTAGGTGACCTCCTGGAGTTGGTAGGGGTGGGTGGGGGTGTCCCTGGGGACAGGGAAGGGCACCTGTGGGCAATTTCCATGTTCTCCAACCATGGAAATCTGCCTAGAGGTCCCCTAACGCCTACTCTGACCCAGGCGTTAAGTAATGACACTAAGCAAGCTTGGAGCCATTATTTATGGCCCCATCCCTACATACTGGATTTTAGCACGGGGGATAAATATGGCGCAAAGACCATATCATCCTTTTCTGGACGGGAACGCCTACCTTGCATCTCATTGACGCAAGGTAGGTTTTCCCCTCCAGAAAACGACGTAAACTCCATTACTTTGGCACTAGACATGTCTAGCGCCAAAGTATAAATATGGCGTATAAAAATAAAATGACGCTAATTCAGAGCAAACCAAGTATAAACATGGGCCTATGCACTGAGCGCAATCACACTCTTAATGCAAAGGCAATGCATTCACCCTTTCTTACTAATCACATCAGAAAAATTCCCCTGTGGCTGCCAGGACTGCATCTTTCTTTATTGCCTCTTCTTGTACTTGAAGAGCAGCTGACTCCTGAAGTGAAGGATTAGGTTTTAAATACATGAAGGATTGTTTCTTGTCCTTCACTTCTTCACATAACCTTCCCTCTGACAATACGCAGAGGAATGAATAGCTGATTGACGAAAAAAAAACATCTATTACCGGGCTGTAGTGTCAATAAGGTCAAAATGAACTTTTTCCATATTTTAACTCTCCATGACCAGAACTAATGGTTCAGATTCCAGTTTCACTAATCCAGAGATTCACAATGTACTGTCCATCCCCGAGTCCCCAGTATCCACTTAACATGTCCTTATGACCACATCCTTGCAACCTGCAGGTAAAAATGGGATTCACAAATAACAGACATGGAATAATTAGATGGACTCATTTCAACTCTGTCAACTAAGGGTGAGACTCTCCTTTCCGGATTCTTGGAGCTTGCTGTACATGACCTGAAGAAGAAAGCTAAAACAAGCCTTTCACAGGTAACAGTTCCTTTGCTCCTCCCACCTGAATGGGCTCTTTGCTTGAAGAAGGTGATTCATTTTCCAAAGAATAGAGGGAGAAATAAACCCAACAAACCCACCCTCTACATTCCAGGTGCTGTCATTTTTGTTCGGCTACGATCCGCAAGGCTAGCTCAACTAGGGCGGTTACTGCAGTAGGTAAAAGAACCCTCCAAAGGCTAGGGCACAGTGCAATTCCTTGTACATCCCCTGGTAAAAAGCAGCAGTAACAGATCCATCAGTCCATGCTGCCTCTGCGATGAATTGTTGAAAATTTCTAGTATGTAAACTCATTTCTCTCTGACTCTGTTTTGATGTAAGCATCCTGGAATGAGCCATATGTGTGTTTTGCCTCTCGCAGATCAAATACTGAGATGAATCAGATAATCATGAACTATAATTTATTATAAGATGCCTGGTGTGGATTAAGGAGTCTTTAATGATACAGGACAAAATAAAATCTCCTTTGGCTGTATTAGTGGTAAATTGCTGAGGAGAAGATGGGAAATGTAACTAGCAATGTGCAAGAAAGAATTGAAACAGTAATTGGTCTCCAGCATCTTTGTATGGTGGTGCTATCAGAATGTTACAGAAGAGAGTGCGTTGCTCCCTCAGTAACTAAAGTTGCAGAGGAAGTTTTCAAGCTGGAGGCAGTGTAGTGGTAGTAGTGTCTGACTGCGGGTGTTATTTGATTCAAACAATAGGCCGTATTCTGCCTTGTTGTGGCAAGATCCTCACAGACTTTTTTATGGCTTGTGGTGTAAGGAATTCTCGTGGAATCGATAGCCCTGGTATGTGGCTTGGTGAGCTATCAAGCCTGGGTGAATGGCTATGATGTCATTGAGAATCCCATTACTCCAGGTCACTCTTTGTCAATGGGTAGGACACAAGCACATCAGTCAGAGAGAATAAAGGGAAAAGGGTAAGATATATATATATGTATATTCAGGTATTCAGGGACAAAAACAAAGGTTACAGGGACGTTATAGTTAGGAAATAGAATTTTTTTTAAACTTAGAAATTCACTGAAAAAAACAAAGGTTATAGGGTCGTTATAGTTAGGTCCCGAATTTACTCGTACAAAACCATAGAAATTCAGCCGTTATAGTTAGAGTTTTTTCAAGTAACTATAACTCATGCCCTAAGGTAATTATAACTCGCGCCCCCGACATGCAGAGTTTTTAATGTTGAATAATTTGACTGCTTGACTGCTTATGTTTCATTTATATTTTTAATGATGTTATAGAAGTTGTCATGAGTGCTGTAATATCTAGGGTAATTAGTTGTGCATGACTGCTAATAGAGGGTCGGTTGTGGCCCCCCTGCACACAATGTAATCAATGCCTAAGCGAGGTGGTGGTCCCTGGGGCTGCAGGGGGTCCGAAACGTACCCCCTATTTGTTTTTAAATTTGCCCCAGCGAGAGGGCGGCACCCCACAATTCAGTTTTTCAAGACCCAGAGGAGGCGGTGTTCCCCAGTGCTGCGAGGGAGGGCCAGGTGGGCCCCCGCACATATAAATCAATGCCCCCAGGACCTGGCCCACCCTGGGACTCTTTAGAAAAGAAGCGGATCAACGGTGAATCACTGCAAAATTTAAAAAAAAAGATTTTTAGCTCCGTGGGGGTTCCTCTAGGACCCCACCACCAGAGCTAAGGGGGTCAGAGTGTCCCTACCTAGGCCCCTTTTCTTTTTTCACGTTTTTTAGTGGAACTCAGCTGATGCAGAGTCCCAAAATGGCTGCCAACACTTCCTGGTTTGAAGTGTTGGCAGTCAATCAGAGCTGTACATTTCCGCGTGAGATTGTCTTTTTTCGCAATGTTGTCACGGCCAGAGACGTACAAATGTGTTTTCCCTTTAATATCTCCAAAACTACTGAATGGATTTACACCAAATAAGCAAAAGCACAATCTGCGCACCAAAAGCTAGCTTTCTGCCACATTTGGTGTAATTCTGTCCAGTGGTTCGGACTATAGACGTGCCTAAAGGTTCTATAGAAATTTACATTGGAAACACAACTTTTTTTACCCCCCCCCCCCACCCTTTTTCTTGGCTCCTGCTTGATGGATCACTCGAAACTTTTATGTGCACAAGAATCACCTGGGGATTTTTCAGGGAAAAATTGGTGAACATTCGTCAAACTGTGCCATAGATAGAGGCAAGTAAAAAATGCTTTTTCTATGGAAACATGGTCCTAACTATAACTACCTAATGGCGACATCCAAGAGAGAGAGAGAAAAGGAAAGAGGTACAGACAGGTTGCAGTCGTTTGTTTTTTCGAATCGGGGAGGCGGTCAGTTCACTCAGCAGAGATGTGGATTTTGATTAAAGAGAAATGTACAACTGTCATGTCAGTCAATACAGGAAAGTGACCAAAATAACAATTTTGCTTTGAGATTTCCTTACTGACTTCCTTGGTGGAGTGCACTGTAATGAGCCTCATACCCAATTTTTCTATTACATGAAAGAATATCTGAGAGTTCCTCAGCAAACGGCAAGGTCCCAAGGGAATTATGCGTGGGTTTTACTTCCTGTTCTTGGTCTCTCAGTAGGCAAGACCAGCATAACATCTAAAAAGTTATGATTGCTATGAAAGGATCATTTTTATTAAAATTTAAGTCTATAGGTTTTCTATCTGGAACAGTTAATAAAGATCCATCAATTGTTTCTGCGTAAATCTTGCCTTCTTTTCAGGTTTCGCGGTCCTACGGGAGTATTGCAGGAGTAACGCATGACTGACGACACACCCACAGAACATCTCTGATTAGTTAAAATCATTGTCATCTTTCATTTACACCTTTTCAAAATCATTTTGATGAAGCACTGAGCAGTTAGACGTTGTTGTGCTGACCTTGACTCTTTTTATAACAATGATTTTGTCATTCCAAAAAAGGAGCTGATAATGGCATTGGACCAGGCGAGAGATGTGCAGGTGGGGAAGGAGGAGGAGGAGACTCAGCCTTTAATAAAAGGAACCCTCTGTGTGGAAATTGTTTACTATTTTAATCAGTAGAGAAAAAAGTGGTAGCAAAGGTAGCAAAGGTGGTAACTTGCAACATCTGCCAGAATAAATATTCATATGGTACCACAGGTATGAGGAAACATGTGAGCCACTCTCTCTTGACACCTGTCTGGAGCATGGAGCATGATGGCGAACAGCCATCAACATTGATGGCACCAACAGTGGCTCCTGGAGGCACTGTGCCAGCAGATATAATGGACCGGGCCTGGACATCATGCCAGAATACTGTGTAATATGCAGAACAATAGTTGTGGTTGGAGAACGGTCAGCGTCTTCATGCAACAAACTTGCAACGGAACACAAATGGCCTACAACAGTTTCTTTTTTGTTATACTCTCCATGTAGTGAATCGTTTTTTCAGTTTAGTTTCAACTCTGTTTTTCGAAAAATAACAAAAAGGCTTAAAACAATATACAAATTTGAAAAAAGCAGGTTTTTTTTAAGACCAATCAATTTTGGTTCAAAAATAGAAAACAAATTAACGTTGTTTATCATGTATCCATCTTTATGCTTGTGTATTAATAGAGTGAAACAGAATATGTGTGTGTGTCAATGTGAGTGTGTATGCCTATGTGTGAATGTATATGTGCACTTGTGTGTGTGTGTCATTGTATGAGTACGTCAATAAGAACTATTAAACACGATTCATAACCTTCATGTATAGGGCCTAAGATGTCCAAAGCATCTTCTTCCCAAGGGTTTGTGGGACGGCCCCTGATCACCATTGGCTGCACCTGAGGGTTAGCAGCTTTCTCACTCATAGCACACTGCATGCATTCTAGTATCAACCTCTACACATGAGTGCCCATACCTGGCCACCAGTATGGCAAACTATGCCTGTCTTTGGTCTTTGATATTCCTTGATGTCCACAGTGTGCTAGAGCTTTAAGTTCTCCTCTCAAAGCAGCTGGTGGAACTAACCTTGTGCCCCTGAACAACAGGCCATCTTTCTCTGACAGTTCACCCTTAACATGCCAAAAATTCTCACTCTCGCTACTGCCTTTTGTCCTTGCACCCCATCCATCTAAAATCAATGATAAAACTTCTAACATGTCCTGGTTCGAGTAAAATGCATCTCACCATTTTGTCTCTGTGATGGCGCTGCCGTCAATCTCACACACAACTTTATTGTCATCATCACACACGTTGGACTGATCACTCTCATCCACCTGCACCAGTCTGGACAAAGTGCCTGTCACTCTGTTCTCCACTCCAGGCACATTCCTGACTTCAAAATCAAGCTGCTGTAGAGTTACCACTCATTTTGTAATCCCGCTAGGTGCCGAATCTATGCCTTTCTTTTTTTAAATCTCACACAGGGGTTTGTGATCCATCCGTACTTCAAAGCTACTACCCAACAAAAGATTCTTCAATTTGTTTTGCAGCCCAGTGGACTGCCAAGGCCTCCCTCTCTATAACTTAGTAATGCAACTCAGCACCTTTGAGGGATCGAGATAGGAACAAAAAAATCCTTTCAGAATTACAACGACCTTGCTGCAACACTGCCCCTAAGCCCTTCATACTGGCATCAGTAGTTAGTATGGACTTGCACCTGGGATCGGAATTCCTCAATTTGGGACCCTTACTTAACATCTCTTTAATCCCTCTAAACTCTGCTTCGGATGCATCTCTTTGTCAGAGTCACCAGATCCTCTAGGTATGCGCACATTCCCAACACGTCCACCACAAGACAGCTCCAATACTCTGATTAGAAGTCACAGAGTCTAAGAGAGTCCAAGTGGGGAAAATGGGATTAGGTAGGGAACAGCTGGGAAGGAGACCTGTAAGAAGCAAAAGGTTAAAACACACAATATCAAGATTGTATCATATTAATCATTACTAGACTATGATTCTAAGCAATATCACACTAGAAACATGGATAACTTAAGCATGGACTGAATTGCTAGACCTCAAGATGTCTGGTTAGCTGTTAAGGAATCAAGAAGGATTAATACAACTGTTAAATGAATCTCTCAATGAAACGTTTACACATGGATTAGAAACATCAGAACCTTCTAGAATTACGTTTTCAAATTCAAGCATAGTGTTTTGAATGGGGGCAAGAAAAAAATCTGAATGAATTCTATAACACCATTGGAATTGTACTTAAGGAACTCATAATGCACACACAATATAACATCTAGAATTCTAGCACTTTAGTTTCTTAGAATGCAGGAACATGGTTGCGCACAATGAATAACATGAACTAAGCACAAGAAATTAATCGCGCGTCTTGCCGATTCGAATGTCACCACGTAAATGCCAGGAAATGGTAACACACAATGAATACCATGAATTAAACACAAGAAATGAATTGCGCGTTTTGCCGATTCAAATGCTACCATGCGAAGGCCATGAAATGGTAGCGCACAATGAATAACATGAACTCAGCTCAAGAAATGAATTGCGTGTCTTGCCGATTCAAATGCCACCATGTGAATGCCGTGAAATGGTAGCGCACAGTGAATAACATGAATTAAGCACAAGAAATGAATTGCGCGTCTTGCTGATTCAAATGCCACCATATGACTGCTGTAAAATGGTAGCGCACAATGAATAACATTAATTAAGCACAAGAAATGAATTGCGGGTTTTGCCGATTCAGATGCCACCATATGAATGCCGTGAAATGGTAGCGCACAATGAATAACATGAATTAAGCACAAGAAATGAATCGCACGTCTTGCCAATTCGAATGCCACCATATGAATGCCGTGAAATGGTAGCGCACAATGAATAACATGAACTCAGCACAAGAAATGAATTGCGCGTCTTACCGATTCGAATGCCACCGTGTGAATGCCATCAAATGGTAGCACACAATGAATATCAAGAGTTGTACTCGAGCAAAGAACCGCGCGTCTTGCCGATTCAAGTATCAGCATGTAAATGCCATGAAACACCAAGTGCACATTGACACGTACAAGAGCCAAAATGTTTTATCATGCAAATTAGGCCCAAGAACTCGAAAAGCCTTCGAGAACGGGATCGGGGGCCCAGCCTGACCTCCGTCTTACCGCCCTGATCAAGGGTCACCAACAAGTGAAAGGGCAAGGCCTGGAAGATCAAAGTAGGCCTCTGGAACAGGAGGTCAGGAAGTTGCTGCTGCTCTGCACCGGGACCTCTGAATAGTGAGCATGTGGAGCTGGGCTGGCTTCCTTATATAGAGTCTTGTCCCAGCCCCCAAACCATACCCAGGCATGCTGCAGGGAAAGCTTCTAGAAGGCCCTGGAAAGGGACCATACCCTGACACACTCTGAAAGCCTGCAGCAATACATTGCAAATGAACAGTATTTATAAGCACCTTGAACATAAGTCTTCAGGATTAAACTCTGCAATGCAAAAGTCTAAACAACAGCATATCAGCACAATGCATAAATTATGTTACCTTGAAAGTGCTGGGTTTTTACATTCTAGTCACCTGTAGAGCACGCACTGCCCTGATGTTGACACTCTCCACAAAAGTTCACCTTCTTTTTGAAGCAGATTCCTCATGTTGAGACAAGTCTCCACAAATCCTTTTACAAATTTGTTGTAATATTCCGCCATTCCAATGAATTACATCAACTCTTGTCTATTTGATGGAGAATTAAGCTTCTGCGTGGAATTAACAAGATCTTTCTTGCGTATAATAACTGCTTCTGTGAAGGTATGGCCCAAATAATCAATGTAATGTTTTCAAAACTTGCATTTCTCCATTCTTATGGTCATGTTAAATTAACATAACCTTCCCAACACCTGTTTCACTCTGTAGTAGTTCTCAATGTTGTCTTTTACAAAAACCAACACATCATCTTGATAGACCCTTATGCCTTTAAAACCTTTCAGCACCCTCTCCAGAGTCCTTTGGAATACCCAGGCTGCTGATATTAATCCATTTTAATCTTTTGGCAACTATCACATTTGTGGTGATGTTTTATTTTCCTTTATCTTGGTGTCCTTTCACTTAGGAAAGCATTTACATTTCTTAGCACAACAGTCTTTCACTCTGTGCTTTCTTCACAGCTGCAACGAGATAGGATTGTCGGCACAAATGGTACACTGTATCGCTAACATTTCACAGAAACATACATATTTTTACGTGGGGCCACTTTTCCCAGAACACTAGCTGTTATATTATAAAACCATCTATCTGTCCCCTGCACATTAGAGGGTGGTTCCAGCCAGATGACAGCTACTGCATGCTGTCTGACTTCATTACAGCTGCTCGCTGAGACTACAGGTTCCCTGGCCTGTATGAGGATGGTATCTCTGTAGATGACAGGCTTTTTCACTACTGTCATACTTAGGTATGGGGGATGATGTCTTCCGGGGGGGGGGGTTCTGACGGGTGGATTAGGGCTTATCCTGCTGCGCTCTAACATAGAACATTAGTGGCGTAGGTAGGAATCACACATCCTGTATAGTGACAGTATGGTGGTACTTTTTTTATGTTTCACTTTTCCTGTCACCCACTTACTTCTAGTATGTTTTATCATCCTAATTATTGTGGTTCATGTTAATTTATCTAGGACACAGTTGATTCAATAAATGTTATTGAACCATTCCCTTCTTCTGTTTGTCCTTGCATGTGTGAGATGAAGTAACTGAGAGAAAAGGATGGGATGTGGTCCACCATTATTTCTCTGAGAAGTCACAATGTCATTCGCCCAGTTGCCACAACTCATCGCTGCTTTTGAGTAGAGGTGAAGCACTGCTGACTGGTGTTGGAGTGTGAATTGTTTTAAAGCAATATTAACGTGAAAAGCTTGCAATATATTGTGTGATGAAGCTGCATAGAAAACGTGTTACCATAGAAATAATTCAGATGTTTGAAATGTGCTCACGGGGAGTGGCTACCAATGTATACGAAGACTAATGAAAAGCTTGTTAATTCTGAATTATTATGCAATAATGTTTTGAATTTGTATTAGCGTGTCATAATTAGAGCTATGTGTTAAGAGTTTGCTTACTAATTAAAAGGCCTTAGCTTAGCGAGGGTTTGGACCTAGCTGCCTGACCTAGTATTAAACTGTATTTTCTAACGTGTAATGTGCAGTTTTTTCTGAAGGACACAAAGCCGTACTTTTCCAGAAGTTATGTGTGTGTAGCCGTAGTAAATTATTTCTCATGAGAACTGACTTGCTCAAGGCGACCTTCTTGCTGAATGCAACAGTGTAATTCATAACAGGTGCAAGGTTAACTGTAGTAGGAGAAAACAATGGAGACACTGACTGGAGCACAAAGTGTAACTTTTCCTACCTGACATTCCAACCATTGAAGACGTCAATAATATGGACCAATCTGCGACATGAGAACTGTGGTTTGTGGAAAATTCTGGCAAGATGCTTGGACAATTATTGGAAAGAGATAATAATGCACCAATTATTATCCAATAAGAGTTATGGACTAATTAGGTAGTTTTGATTTAACGGGGTGACCCAAGAAGGAAAGGGGACTTGAGACTTTACTCGCGCTCAGAGATTTTTCACTCTCTTTTGCTTTGTCCTATTACTCTGAACCATCCTCTACCTGTTCTTGCCTGATACTTACTTCTCCTCCATATGAGGGAAGGTCTTATTCCTTAGCTATGCTATATTGAGACTTTGCCCCGTCCTACCTCTGCTGACTGCGAATCGACTGAATGTCCTGAGGACGAAGCCTGACCCGGTTTGCTGATCTGTTGGATTGGTAACTATCTGATGCAAAATTGTAATTGTCTGTCTGCCTTTTCTTTCTAGGTACCAACTGTTATTTTGATAGAGGCCTTAGTTAGAAGTTTTCAAAATTTGTGTTTGCTAAAATGTTTTGCATGAAGCCCAACATGCTAATGCTAATTTGAGGTTAGTTAAGGTGTTCATAAAATCTTATGCAAATAGACAAATGACTGAGTTCTTGCTTTGTTGAATCAAGTATTACTGAGACTTGCTAAGTTGCTTCATGTTAATGACGTGTCAAATACTGAATGAATATTCTCTATGCATTGATTGATTTGCATTCTATTTGCCAATTAGAAGAGTTTTCTAAAGAGATTTGAATTGCTAATGAGATTAACAGAGATGACATTAGATTGTAACCAATAGGGAAATAAATATCTTAACGCTTAATTAAATTGGTGTGGATTTCATGACCGAAAGGTTATGGTGTGTTCAACTTATTGATTCTTACTAAATGTCATTGGTTAGTTTGCTTATTGGTTATTATAATTATTGATTGGCTTATCGATCTATTGATTTGTGATGTCAAAAAGACACCTCGTACTGGGAAGTCCTCGAACGTGGTCCAAAGGTTCGTCGACCTGAACACGTCTCCTTGTAAGTTTACTTATTAAGGCTCTGACGCGCTAACACTGGCCAGAAATGGATTAGGCCAACAGCTGTCACAATCAAATTCAGTTCCCCACAATTCAGGTGATGCTGCCACCCAAATCCAGCAGCCTCCTTGGTACAATCAGAGCCAACGCAACAGGACGGTTCATCCTTCTGCCATAGTTCTCCCCTCACCTTCTAGATATTGCAGCCTTACATAAATTGGTCTCTTATCCTTTCTTCTAGTAAGGGGCCAAACTTGCGGGAAGAGGCTAGCTTCCTTAAAACAGTGACATCATTTTCTACCATTTCCCCTTCTTTTGACTTCTTCGACCAAAATGATACTGTTCAAAAATGGTGCTGAGTTTTGGTAAAAAATGCCTGTCCAACTTCGCTATACAAGCTTCATATTCATTGAGATCTTCACCAACAATATCAGGAAGGTGGTCAAACACTTCTTCCCCTTCAGGGACTAAACAATGTAATAGCAATACTGTCTTTCTCGCAGAGCTTAAGTATGCCCAGAACCCTTGGTGTACCTCTCAAATACTTTTCACCACTTTTGACATTTGATTTGGCAGTTTCCTCTGGTGTCATTAGAACAAATGAGGGTGCTGTTACGTTTTGCATGGTACCCCAAATATTTACACTACAATGACAATTTCACACACCAATGGTATGCCGCCTAAATCTTAAAGATCATGCAATGTCAACAGAGAACAGTGCTTATATTGAATGAGAATTAATGAAGAAAAAAATTAATTTGACAAGAAACACGCCTCTGGCACCCGACCAATGTGTCCGAGAGATCTGTAAAGTAAGAAAAGTTAGGAAAAAAAATTCAATGTGCACAGAAAGAAAAACAAACAGTACAGTTTTTTTTGTTTGATCCTACACTGTGTTAATGTCCCTGCACTGAAAAGATTTCACAGTTCTCCGCCCATGCGCAGCTTTTTCACTGTTCTTCGCCAATGTGCATCTCAAAACTGTTGACCCTCTACCAGCTCTATAGAGAGTACCTTCTTTCACACACCCAGAATGGATCTCTACTTTTCAGCATGCAGTTTGGTTTAGTGAACACTAGACGGCTGAGAGCATCACACGATCAACGTGACTCTCAGCATGCAAAGTGTCTTAAGTATCAAGGGATGCTGCATCAATATAAAAAAATTCCGGGAAGCTGAGCGCATGAAAATCTGCAGTGCTGAGGCTGTTGGTTTGAAGAAATACCTCCAGGCACCAGCTGACGGTAGGCTCATGAGCGGGGAACCTGAGCACTGAAGCAGTACTCTCCAAGGGCCGAGCGTTGGCTGCATGAGTGCTGCAGTAGAACTCCCCAGATGCTTGTGCCGAGGCTGCTCGATTTAAAATAATGCAAACTTGTCCACTTACAATCCGTTGAATCAACCCATCCTAGTAGAGCTTCAGCAAACATATCTCAGTACTTACAACTTAGAGCTGAAGTTGTAAATCTCCCACTGCATAACAGATGAAAAGTCTGAGCACAGTATGAGCTCCTCACCAGATAACAGCCAAAAGGTTTGAAGAATCCAGCTGTCTTCCTACTCGCAACAGCTTCCTGGGTTCCCCTCCTGTAATACTTTCAGATTTCTCAAGTGATAGAAAAATTAAACAAATTAGTGTTCTGTCACAAAGAAAGGATCCCTGAGCACATCGGGTTCTGTTGAAAAGAAGGAATACCTGGGCAGAGTGGGTGTTGGGACCTTCTGGCTGTCACTTATGTGGTTTGGTATCCCATCCTCGTCGCCAGTGTGACAAGTTGCCAGGAAACACAAGAGGTTAAGTTAAGATGAAAATGAATTCTCCATATAAAGCCCCATCCAGCCTCACCAACTCATACCCAGCCTCTGTGCTAGCTCTCCTTCAAACATTCCCTATGACCTAACTACATTCCACTACTATGGTTACATTCACTCTACAGGTTTAAATATACAAGATAACCAGAATATTACAACATGCTTTTTGGGTAAAGGTCTTGCTCTCTGCTAAATTTGGTGTAGTTCTATTTAGCCTTTTTTATTTTTTTCTGTCTCATAATTTAATTTCCCTATGAAATTTTCATGGGGGACAAAACGTTTTAGGACCCCCCTTTTACTCATCCCTCGCTTGACAGATCAACCCGAATCTTTCCAGGAAGCAGTTCAGGTAGATTAACTTTTTTTTTTTTAAATGTGAAGCTTCATCAAACGGCAGCAAAGTTCTTAGCGAAACAAAAAACGCTCCTGCTATATTTATATCTTTGTCTACCAAAATGTAACGATTTTAAAATTAGAGTGCAGTTAAGTGACTGAGAGGTGACTGAGTAAATAGATGTGGAAAGTGGAAGCTGTAAATGCAGATGTACAGGTGTCTTTCTTTTTAACTATTTCTCTCCCTCACAGACGGAACTGAAGCCTCCAAGAGCAACTCCCACAACGGGATGAAAAGCAGTCACCACCTGGATGAAGGACAGCTGTCTCAAGCTTAACTCAGGCACAATCCTCATCCTGGGTTCCACCCCGTTCGCCTGGGGTGACTCCTGGTGGCCCCTCAGCACTGGGACCCCCCCCCACATCCATGGATCTTATACAAAACCTTTGCATCATCCTGGACTCCTCACTCTCAATCAACCACCAAATCAATGCTGTTTCGTCCTCCTACTTTCACATGTTCCACCTGCTTCGGAAGATCTTCAAGTGAATCCCACTGAATCCAGGAGAACGATCATCCATGCGCTCGTCAGCAGCAGACTGGACTATGGCAACGCATTCTCTGCCAGCACCACCCAGAAACCCCCAAAGAAACTGTAGAACATCCAGAACTTCTCAGCCAGACTCATCCTGAACATCCCACGCCGCAGACACAGCACCGGCCATCTGAGAGACCTTCACTGGCTACCTATCAACAAATGAATTACCTTCAAGCTCCTCATGCACACATACAAAGCCCTCCAGAATGCCAGTCCTGCATACCTCAATCACCACCTCCCCTTCCACACTCCCACCAGACATCTCTTCTCTGCCCAACCAGCCCTTGCCACTGTCCCATGGATCCATAAGACCACAGGTGGATGAAGATCCTTCTCCTACCTCACTGTGAAGACCTGGAACTCCCTGTCTCTGCACCTTAGGCAATCACCATTGCTGACTTCATTCAGGAAGGACCTCAAGACCTGGCTATTCAACTAATCCACAGATTACCCCCACCCACCCCTCCTCTACTCAGTACCTTGAGACCTTCATGGATGAGTAGTCACACTTTATAAGAACCCACATTGATTGATGCCTGCATTAGCATCTCAAAGCTCATTGACCTTAGCCTGCTATTGATGCAAGGCTTTAAATTCAACAGCTCCCGTTCCAAAACAAACCATTCAGGAGTGAGTAACTTTTGTCCTGAATAGAAAATGTTAATGCTCTATTTGTTCATTTGGCCAATTTTGGTGAAGCTGAAGTTGATTACAGTTAACTGACAGGCTGCTGCTGATGTTGGAAGTATTTGCTTGCTTTGCATGTCAGAATGTTTTACTGAAATGGATGATGAAGATATCTGAGAACTCATAGATAGTATGACCTCATGTTAGCTTTCTAGAGCATTAACTATATGTAATTTAAATGACACAAAGGAATCTCTTTATTATTTAATGTATTACCATATCTCCAGTATGAAATGCTTAAAGTGTTATAGGTTTGATTCCACTACAATGAATTCAGGTGTGCCAAACTTTTGTCATTAATGCAGCACTCTGTTCTTTGAATCCATAGTGTGTAAAACTGCAGGTGATTAATAGGTATTCAACTGGTAATTACTAGGGATTACTAGGGATTCAAACTGATGTTGGTGTGGGAAGATCATGATTCACTCTGCAAGCCATAATGTTGTACTGAAATGAAGAGGAAGATGTTACAGAATGTATAGAAAATGTGTCCTCATTTTAACTCATTTTAAATAACCATAATTTTGATATGACAAAAAAACACTCATTTTGTTGGTTTCTAAAGGAAATGCTTTACGTTTTACAACTTTGCTTCCAGCAACATGGCTTCAGGTGTGACACATACACTCTAGTTTCAATGACAAAAGAAACTACCTAATTTTAAGCAACTACAACTTGGGGTGACAAGGAAAAATAGCCCAGCACATTCACCTTCAGGAAGTAACCCTAAAACGTGCACTTCAAATTCTTACTGTCTTTCCGGGGGTCTTTCTCCATTCAATAAAAATGAATTCAAAAGTTTGTCAATTCAATGGACTCTCCTCTATTTTTTCAAGAAACATGTAATTGTTCATTTGCTATTCTTTTTCATGTACATATATCCGTATTCGAAAGACAGCCTTTCCTTGGGTATAATATACTATAAATATATTCCACTGCAAGCCAGGATATGGAGACTGTCGCAAGGCGGTCCGGTAGCGGTTCTGTAACCCTTATTTATCCAAACACAACCTTCTTAGCATGAAGAAGAGTCCGGACTCCATGGCACTGCCAAGTATAATTTAATACAAAAATAGAGTTATGGCATCCACACCATGGCAGTGCACTGGAGTCCGGACTTTTCTTCATGCTAAGAAGGTTGTGTTTGATATTGAAAAAAAACAAAGTTTAAGGGACAGTTATGTGAAAATGTCAGTTAAAAACAGTTATGTGAAAATGTCAGTTAAAACATTACCTTTTAGATGCACAAAACCCCTGGAATTAACCAGTTATATTTATTTCAAGAAACTATAACTCATTTCCTAAAGTAACTCTAACTTGTCCCACGCCTTTCACTGCTTATGACCTCACATATTACAGCACTCATGGCATGTTCAATGTCATCATTAGAAACAGGACTATTACATCTGAAATTACATTGATGACGAGACTGTGCATGGTGGGGGTGCGGGGTATAGTTACTTTATGGGCTGAGTCATAGTTACATGAGATAACTATAACTGTTGAAGTTCACTGGGTTTGTTTGTTGAAAACCATGGCCCTCATTACGACCCTGGCGGTTGGCAGAGGAGTGGCGGTCTTACCGCCAACAGGCTGGCGGTAAACAAATTGGAATTATGACCATGGCGGTTACCGCCATGGTCATTCGCCACTTCTCCGATCCGACCGCCAGGGCGGAGATGACCGCTGGGATGGAGACTTGGGTCTCCAGCCCAGCGGCCGTCACAAGACCGCTGGCGGTATCACGACCCGGCTGACCGCCATAGATTTCATGGGGTTGGGAACCGCCATGAAATCCATGGCGGTAAGCACTATCAGTGCCAGGGAATTCCTTCCCTGGCACTGATAGGGGTCTCCGCCACCCTTCACCCCCACCCCCGCTTCCTCCCCCCACACCTTCCACCCCCTCACACCCCCCAAAGGTGGCAGGACCCCCCTCCCCACCCATACCCCCAACATTGCTACACAGACACACACCGTACACGCATGCATACACCACCAACACACATACCTGCACACATATCACCAAACATGCCAACAGCCACTCACACAGTTATACACGCACACCCACATACAGACATTCACGCACAGAACCATTCAGACATACATACAGACACATGCACACATTTCCAAACACAACACCCCCCCGCATGCATTCACGCACTCACACTCCCCCTCTACATATTCACACCTCCATTCACCAACACAACACACAACACCCGCCCACCCCCCTCTCCTAACGGACGATCAACTTACCTGGTCCTTTGATCCTCCGGGAGGGGACGGGATCCATGGGGGCTGCTCCGCCGCCAGCACCCAATCAACAGAACACCGCCACACCAAATCACGTAATGTGATTCAGTGGACGGTGTTCTGTTGACGGGGCGGTGGAGGTGGAGCAATCTCCACTTCCCTGCCGACTGCCAGTATGGCTGCTGGAGGATCTCTGTCCAGAAAAGGACGGAGGGCTGCCAGCAGTCATAATTCGCCGAGCGGAAAACCACCTGCACTGGCGGTCTTCAGCACAGCGGTCCCTCGGCGGTCTTGCATAAAGACCGCCGAGGTTGTAATGACCACCTATATGTTTTAACTGTCATTTTCACCTACATATAACATTTCTTTAATATTTGTTTTTGCAGCAAATTTCTAATTTTTATAAAGCAAAGTAAGATGTTATTACCATACCTAACTATAACGTCATTTTAACCTTTATTTTATTCAGTAAATTTCTCTGTTTATTTATAAAAAGTAAAGTAGGATGTTGATTGCTGTATGTGGTGCGGGATTTCCTGTATTTGTTTTATTGTTTAATATTTTAGTGAGTGTCCCAGGCTCAACTGGGACACCCACTATATTGATTTTCATTGGGGATCACAGGGGAAGCCCCTGGGCCCTTGCGACCCTGATGGTTCCCATGTCACCAGCCATCCTGGTTGATGCCATGATCTGGCAATTCTTTTTTTTATATATATGGGGAGGGCAGTATGCAGCCTCCTTTCACTCAAGCAATACTGGCCCTGGGGACGACATCATCGCCCCGCACCTCCAGACCATCATCAACACCTCGTTTTCGTCTGCTACCTTCCCTGAGAGCTGGAAACGCGCCGAAGTCAACGCCCTACTGAAGAAACCTACGGCTGACCCAAGCGACCTGAAGAACTTCCGCCCCATCTCGCTCCTACCCTTCCCGGCCAAAGTAATAGAGAAGACCGTCAACAAGCAGCTTACCAACTTCCTTGAAGACAACATCCTTCTCGACCCCTCTCAGTCCGGATTCCGAGCCAACCACAGCACAGAAACCGCCCTCATCTCAGTCACAGACGACATCAGAACCCTGATGGACAACGGAGAAACAGTCGCCCTCATCCTCCTCGACCTCTCGGCTGCCTTCGACACCGTCTGTCACCGCACCCTAATAACCCACCTCCGCTCCACCTGGATCCAAGGCCAGGCCCTGGACGGGATCGCCTCCTTCCTCTCCAACCGCTCTCAAAGAGTCTACCTCCCACCTTTTCGCTCAGACCCCACCGAGATCATTTGCGGCGTCCCACAAGGCTCCTCGCTCAGCCCGACACTCTTCAATGTCTACATGAGCCCCCTCGCCGACATCGTACGCAAACTCAGCATCATCATCACCTCCTACACCGACGACACTCAACTGATACTTTCCCTCACCAAGGACCCCACCAGCGCCAAGACCAACCTGCAAGATGGAATGAAGGACGTCGCAGATTGGATGAAACTCAGCCGTCTGAAACTGAACTCAGACAAAACGGAAGTCCTCATCCTCGGTAACACCCCGACCGCCTGGGACGACTCCTGGTGGCCCACGGCCGTTGGCACCGCACCGACCCCCTCAGACCACGCACGCAACCTCAGCTTCATCTTGGACCCACTTCTCACCATGACCAAACAAGTCAACGCCGTATCATCCTCTTGCTTCCTCACCCTCCGCATGCTCCGGAAGATCTTCCGCTGGATCCCCGCCGACACCAGAAAGACCGTGACCCACGCCCTCGTCACGAGCCGCCTGGACTACGGCAACACCCTTTACGCTGGGACCACCGCAAAACTCCAGAAACGTCTGCAACGAATTCAAAACGCCTCCGCCCGCCTCATCCTCAACATACCCCGCAACAGCCACATCTCTGCACACCTGAGACACCTGCACTGGCTTCCCGTCAGCAAAAGGATCACCTTCCGTCTCCTCACCCATGCACACAAAGCGCTCCACAACAAGGGACCAGAATACCTCAACCGTCGCCTCAGCTTCTACGCTCCCACCCGTCTTCTCCACTCCACCAGCCTCGCTCTCGCCGCCGTCGCTCACATCCACTGCTCCACGGCGGGTGGGAGGTCCTTCTCCTACCTGGCGGCCAAGACTTGGAACACCCTCCCCACCATCCTCAGGACCACCCAGGACCACTCCGCATTCCGGAGACTTCTCAAGACTTGGCTCTTCGAGCAGCAGTAACCCCTTCCCCCTAGCGCCTTGAGACCTGCACGGGTGAGTAGCACGCTTTATAAATGCTAATGATTTGATTTGACCCCATCCCCAAGGACTGAAATTCACTTAAGGGGGGGCATGTTTACCCCCTCCCCAAACTGATACTGGCTCAAGGAATCCTACCTCTCAGGGCCTAGCAAGGGTGACCCAGTGCCTGTTGAGTAATTTTTGCCCCAGAGGTTTGGTTCCTGGGGGTCCTTCAAGGCGTGGGGAAGGGGGGGGGGGGTGGGTTACATGCTCTTCTCCCCTTCAATTTGAAATCCGTCCCAGGGGATGGAATTCCAAGGCCTGAGGCAGGCTCAAAGAGGGGGGTCATGTGTCCACCTCCCCTTTAACTTGCCGTCGGCCCTGGAGGATGGGGTGCACCTGGCTTTAGAGAGGCTCTGGGAGGGGGGGCGCACACCCACCTTTCCTGTCAAATTCATTGCGCCACCCCCTCAGGCCCAAGCCCACAACAGGGACGGGGGGATTGATGTGGGAAATTCAGGAGCCAGGGCCTTTTAAAAAAAAATCTACATCTGATTTGTTAAAAACTAGTTTTTGCCGCCAGGTCAGCTCCCTTTAGGACTCCACCTCACCAGGCATAGAGGGACAGGCATCCCTACCCTGCCTTCCTATATCTTTTTTTAATATTTTTCCAGGACAGAGGAGTGAGTCATGAGACCTGAGGGAGCTGGCACCACATCATTGTTGATGTTTTGGGTCCCCCTTTTTCTCACCTTGCTTGGTGTATGATCCAGTGTTGACGGCCAGATATATGCTCTGAACAGGCATATTAACCCTCCAATCTTTTTATCATAATTCAAAGCTGTGACCACACATTACAAATAGAACTCTAACCCCTGCATGTGCATCAGCCACCCATGAATTAAAGCATCTCAACATGATACTTCAGCATGAAACACTGCTGTATAAACAACAAATCATTGAAAACGTGGCTACTTCTGACTAAAAATGCACCTTTTCATGCTGAGATTATCAGGCCCTTTACATGTTTTGTGGCTCACTATTACACAGCTCAGGGATGGGTTGGTCACATGTCACAGCAGAGTCACAGGAAAGACAGGCAGTATTTGGATTTGGATACCCGAAGTCTTAACTATATATATTTCGAGTCACATGCACCTTTTAAAAAAGTCAACCAAAATGGCGGCTCCGTTCAGTGAACAAAGTCGTAGGTACAGCGGAAATGCGTCAGTTGGTGGTCGATGGTGCATGGCAGCACTTTAATACATCTGTAGCACTAGCATCTCTGGTGCCTGGATTGTTGCTTAAGTGAAAGTGAGTGGCATGGATATGGATATGGATATGGAGAGGGAGGGAGGGAGGGAGGGAGGGAGAGAGAGAGAGAGAGAGAGAGAGAGAGAGAGAGAGAGAGAGAGAGAGAGAGAGAGAGAGAGAGAGAGAGAGAGTATCATTTTACCCTAATATCATGGCTAAAATGTGTATAGATCTTCTATACAATCTCTACATGTTCCTACCTTTAAATATTTAGGTCCTCAATATTTTTGCTACTATATCACATTTTTTATCACAATACTTCCTTCTCGATTTTCCAGACAACAGACAATCATTGACATACAGATCACATTGCAAATATCTGTTTGTGTATATGAATGCTACCAAGAATGTCCATACTTTTCCATATAACTCCAAGCCAGTTCTCCTAACCGTGCCATTGCCCTCCACCCCCCCACCCCCCACCTACTCCGTGTCCTTTAAAGTTGGGCGCACTACCTAGTTAGTTTCAGTGGCGTAGCCAGAGTGTCATGGACACTAGTGCGAGGAAGGAAATTGGCCCCGTGCTTACTGTTCGTATTTCAAAATACATCCTTGATGGGGGTTCAGTGGGCTATAAGGTCCCTGGGCCCTGGTGCCACTGCACCTGCTGTACAAGTGGAAGCAACGCCCTTGGCTAGTCTGAAAGTGTCAGACTCGCAAGCCCCTGATATTATTGACTAACTATCTCATGGGAGGCTAATGGTAAAAACTCAGAAATGTAATGGACCTGTGTATAAGTATAGCAGTCACCCATCCTTTGTAGGAATCCCAAAGTCTCTCCGTTTAAAAGGTAAACAAAGACGGCTTCCTATGGGTGATTACAGCGTACAGGACTGACGGCATTTGACTTTCAACATTAGACAACATCACTCAAATTTAAGTCTTAAGAACTCATTGGGAAATAAGAAATAAAAGTGTTTTATAAGAGAACTTTCAAATCCATCTTCCTAATAGTGACTCATCTGCCCTCCCTTTTTTTTTCTAACGCTGCCTGTGTTTATTTTTAACACGTCTAAAACGTCTCGTCTGCTTGTTTCTGTCCTCACGCCTTGTTTCCCTCGAGTCGATTGCCTGGTTACGGTTAAACCATCATGCCACTATATTATGTAACTGCGGCGCTGTTGCTTCCATGGGCTACATTAAAACTGTTAAGGTTAAAAAATGCGGCAGGAACATTCTAAAATTATCTTTGTATTGAAAAGTAGGCGTCGACTCACATGTATCAGGCCCTTGATGCGCTGCGCCATTTGTTTCTTATGTTTGAAAAACAATGTAGTGTACTGTCCCACGGAAAACACTACAGGTGGAAATACTTAGGCCCATATTTATACTTTTTTAGCGCCGCATTTGCGTAGTTTGTTGACGCAAAATCGGCGCAAACTTACAAAATACAATTATATTTTGTGAGTTTGCACTGCTTTTGCGTTAAAAAATGACGCAAATGCGGCGCTAGAAAAGTATAAATATGGTCCTTATTGTCTCATGTTTTATCCACAATAATGTCATTACCTATTTATTATAAAGCACTTAATGGGGCGAACTCCATTAAACCGTAGTGAATAGCTTTCAAATGTTTGATCTTGGAGTTAATAGCCCTTCTTCCCTTTCTAGCCTCCAGGCACTATAGGCTTTGTATTTACATCTTTTGCATAAAAAAGTACCTGTCCTGCTGCCGGCTGCTTCACCCCTCTTCTCTCCAGCAGCTGATGGTGTCCCAGCAATCCCTGGGACACAAGAACAGGCTCCCCCATGCAATCCTGGCACTGCTCTCATGCTGTACCTAGCATGAGAGCAGCTTCAGGATTGGTCTGAGTGGCCTGGTCTGCCGCTCAGACACTGCATGGGAGTGTGTGCTGCTTCTCCAACCCGGCAGTGCAATACACCTGAGTTGGAGAAACCTAAGTGTGTATGTCTGTTTTTCGGGCCTAAGAGGGACGGCCAAACTGACATGCGCACTTTTAATCACACCCCACTCTGCCTTCCCCCTACCATAGACAGGCGCCGCCCCTCCCTGCACACGCTGGCTCAGCCAGCAACTGAAAAATGAAACAATAATAAAAGATAATTTTATTTTTCAGCTGCTGGCTCTTAGCCAGTGGAGTGACGCTCCTTCGCCATTGCAGAGGAGCTGCCGCTGGAGGTGTCTCCTTAAGCTTTTGGAATTGGATAAAAGGGAAGGAAGGTTCAGGAGCGCTTATAGATATAGATTGCTATAGATAAATATCTCCTATGCTAAATCGCTAAAGGGCATTTTAGAGAATTCCAATTTCAGATTTAAACAAAAGGGCTGGATAACACAATGCTTGAGGGAGGTAGCAGTGCAATCAACTCTAAAAGCGTCGCCCTCATACATCCAGTACCATCACATCTGGAGAAAGTGGGGGCCTGAATAACCCTGTTTTAGAATAAATAGAAGAAACAGTTCTATTCAGACTCCCCTAATGTAAGGCCCAAAACTGAGAATAAAGCAACTTCAGGCTAATATAGGAGCTATACGGAAAGGACTGCATCCTAAGTGTGAGAGGTTGTTTGTTGACTGAGTTCTGAACCCTGGCCAAGAACAGCCACAATTCCTTGCAGGGTAAACCACAAAAAATTACTAAATTAACCTGTGCTTAACCCTGGGTAGCTTGGCACAAAAAGCAGTCAGGCTTAACTTAGAGGTAATGAGTAAAGTATTCATGCAGTACACAAACAGTAAGAAAATGAAAACAGAACACATGAAAAATCCCACACCAGTTTAGTAAAATAAAGTAAATTCTAATACATTATTTGACACCAAAATGACAACAATCCAATCAGTAGAACTGGAGTAATGAATGTTTAAGGTATTTAGTTAAAAAATAGTTCCTAAAAGATTGAAGTGCCAACTGGGGACATCTAATCATGCAAGACCAGGTTATAGTAAAAAATATGTCCGACCACGATGGAGCGCAGTTCGGATAAACAAAGTGGATTTGGCGTGGTCGTGGCTTACCTTTGGACTTAGAAGAAATTTTTAGTAAAAAATGTTCTGAGAAGGTAAAGTTCAGCGGGGCAAGGCTGCAGGAACTGTGCGAGGAGGGAGCATCATCAATGGATAGCCTTGAGTTGAAATTGAGGTGAAGATTTCTACGTTCGCCTTAGGGCCTGATTTAGAACTTGGCGGATGGGGTACTCCGCCACAATGGTGACGGATATCTCGTATGCCGAAATCTGAAATCCCATTATTTCCAACTTGTCCGCCGAGTTCTAATCAGGCCCTAAGTCTCTGAATGGAAGTTGAAAATCTCCAGCAGAATGAGGCAAAGAGCTATAGTCGAGAACCCTTTGGGAAAGGGCCGCTGGAAAGGATTTGCTGCTGCGGAGAAGAACATAGTGGCAGAAGCCACAAAGTCAATCCGACTGGAGATGCATCTTGGGCGGATAGGCAAGCAGGTTAGTCTCATTCTCAGAGTAGTCCCCACTTTTGCATTTTGGCTATCTAATCACCTTCAGCACCACATCCAAGGTTCCAGAACTGGTGGGGCACCACTTGGCTGGTCAGGACTCATCCAGGCTGGGTCCAGGTGTGGGTCCAAGGTAAAAGGAGCTTTCTGTGTCTGTGATGCTCAGATCAGGAGGCCAGCAGACTAACCCCTTGGAGTCACTCTGGTGGTCCAGGGTTCAAATTGCAAGTCCAGTCCTTCTTCACCAGGCAGAAGGGCAGAAAGACAGCAATTCAGCAAGGCAACAGCAGGTCAGACATCCAGTGGGGTGAAAGTCCTTTCAGCAGCACAGCAGTCCTTCCTGGCACAGTATCCACATGTCCAGAAGTGTACTGAAGGGTTTGTGGCTGAGGCACTAGTTTGATATCCTGGTGCCGTGGAAGGTGGGAGAAGCTTCTATACAGTGGTGTTAAAGTGCATGGGATTTCCTGACTCCTCTGCCCTAGCTCCAAGCTGGCTGCACTGACAATGTAGAGGTGAGAGGCCCTATGTGTGAAAGCAGAACACTCCCTATTCAGTTGCAAGTGGGGATATGCAGTGGCAGACCCGGGACATGTTTTAAGGTGCTACTTAAGTGGGTGGCACAATAAGTGCTACAGACTAACTGGTAGGATTTGATTTACAGGCCTTGGGTATTCGGTATACCACTCTACAAGGGACTTATAAGTAAATTAACTATGCTAATTGGGTATAAGCCAATTTAACCATGTCTCAGGGAAGCATTGGTTAGCAGTGGTTAAGTGCACTTAGTTCTAAGGCCAACAAAACTGAATTCAGCAAAAAGTGGTGGAACAAGGCAAAACATTTGGGGATGAACCTGCAAAGAAGGCCAGGTCCAACACTAAACTTATGTAAAAAAAAATCATTATATAGTTAAATGGCAAATAGAATATGCTGCTCAGATCACACAGGATATACCGGAAACCTACACTCATCAACCTGCTGTTGTCAATAAAAATATCAGTGAAGATGAAGTACTGTCTATGGCTGCTATGCAAAAATGACTTGAGTAACTTGCTTCACTTTTACAAGAAAATTAAATCCTCTCAAACAGATATGGCTATCGTGATACAGACAAACGTGGAGATCATAGATTCTAGCCTTGAAATTCTAAATACTTGTTTCAAATGCAAAAGTAGGTAAAATTATTTATTAAAGATTTGTTGGTACTGAAGTTAATAGTTGAGGAGCTGGAAAATCACTGAAAAACATTACAGCCTTGGCAGAGGGGCTTCCTCCATCACAAACGTGAGGGATATCCTGCCCACCGAAACAGATAGCTGAGAAATAATTATATAACAGACCAAGCTAAAAGTTTTGTTTTCTGGTCATTTCAGGTCCTGTCAGATATATCCATCTCTTACTAATTGAGATCCAGGATTCCCAGAAATGCATCACACATAAAAAAAACTCAACTAATTATTCAGAGTTAACTTTATTTACTTATGCTTACCAGTTCAAAAACCTGTTTTTCATAATCAAGCTAAAAATGGATTTTGTTTAGGTGTCTTGTGAAAAATTATTCAATTTGGTTATCCAAGGCTAATTGAATTAGAACAGATGTCCCCAACCAGTGCAGCATGAGCTACCAGTAGCTCCTAGTCACCTTCGGAGTAGCTCACCTTGAGTTCAAGTTTAAATAAGCAAACCACAGGGTCACATTTTTCTTTTAAAGTTAAGGGAAGGCCATATTTACTTTACATTATTATCATCAGGCTACAGATAGCAGAGCCTGATAATGAGCAATGCCAGGCTGGGGCACAGAGTGAAGAACTAAAGCATGAAGCATATAACTCTTAAATAAAAGTTATTTTCAACTTACTATTGAAGTGTGAGAACAAAATGATGTTTCTGAATGCTTTTCAATGGGAGAAAAAAAAAAATAAATTACCTTAATGATGAACTCTTCACTTGAATTTTCTCCCATTTTTAAGGTGCCAAATTTACAAGCAGCAGGCCGTTTGCACCCTGTGGCCAGTAGACACTGTACCATATTTCTAACTGAAAACAAATTTTAAATGGAAGAAATTGAAAGTGAAGAAAACTTTTTTCTATGAAACATTAAGGGCCTGATTTAGAACTTAGCAGACGAGTTCCTAGAATTCGGCAGACGAGTTCCTCTGTCACAGCGGTGACGGCTATCCCGTTCGCCAAAATCTAAATCCCATTGGATATATTGGGGTTTAGATTTCGGCAGATGGGGTACTTGTCAACGTTGTGACAGAGTATCCCATCTGCCGAGTTCTAAATCAGGCCCTAAGTCTCAATGTCTTTCTCCAATTTTAATTAAGCCAATTATGTCTTAATGTTTTGCTAAATAAAAAAAATAAATGAAGGCTGGGGCGCGGTCGCTCTCCTAAGGCGACACGCTGTGATTGTGTGGGGTACATTCTTAGGAAATACTGCTTTTAAAAGATGTTATTCTGAAAAAACTTGAATTTTTAAAACTTACGTTGCACTTTGCTCATAGTCATGCATTTTAATTGTTAAATTTGCACTGATGAGAGTTACGCGCCTGTTTGGGGGAAATTGGCATTTTAGATGGTGTTCCACCTGTTTTTTTTCTGACCAACACTATATAATTAAGGCCCGGGTGCGGTCCCTTAGCTAATGCGACATGCGGTCACTGTGCGCTTCTAGGCGGCACATTCTTGGGAAATATTGCTTTTAAAAGACAGTATTCTAAAAAAATGTGAACTTTAAAAAACTTACTTTGCACTTTGCTCATACCTGCATTTTAATTGCTGAATTTGCATTGTTGCGAGTAAATAGCATGTTTAGGGGGAATTGGTACACTGGAGGATGCCTTTTGGTTGTTGCTTTTTTTCTCTGACCAGCACTATAAAATGAAAGCTGAGGAACAGTAAAAAAAATTCTAGCTTTCGAGTCAAGAATTTTCAATTCTATTAAGGACACGGAGGCGAGGATTATGCCTCTCTTTCTTTACTGATCAAACACAGCAGCCAAAGAATTAACAGAAAGAAAACTACAACTCCCATGAATACTTGTAGTTTGGCTTGCCCAGTCCTAGGCCAGCCCCTACTATAAGAGTCCCCATAGCAACAGAACTTCCTCTTTCTTTGCACCAGACAAACAACACTCCGGTCTTCCCCAACTTGCAGCGGAACATGCTGTCGAACCAACGGTGGAGCCGGAATCCTGATTCAACTTGTGGTCAAAACATCATTCACCTTTATTACTTGTACCTAAAATAAAGAAATATTCCAATAATACTATTTGGAAAGGAATACATGTCAAGGGGGGGTAATATGACTTTACTAAATATATCTCAACAGCACCAATATGCATTTCAATAATATCAATCAAAATCATTAAAGTTGTCAATACAAATGGGTAGGATAATCCTCGCCTCCTTGTCCTTAATAGAATTGAAAATTCTTGACGCGAAAGCTAGAATTTTTTTTATTCTATGTCAGGACCGGAGGCGAGGATTATGCTAGTTCAAGTTGATCCACCACAGTAGACGCTATATCAACAATAGGTTTATGATAGAAAACCTTGAACGTACTGTCAGAAGACCAATCTGCCGCTGCCATGATATCCTCTAATCTGGAGCCCGCCCAAAAAGACTTAGATGCCATAGCTCCCCAAATGGAATGAGCACCAAAACTAGAAATGTCAGTACCTGCTTCTCCCAAAAGCCATCTAACCCATCTAGGCAGAGTAGCCGCTGAGACAGGACCATAAGGTTTTTGCAGAGAAATTAACAACTGACCCCCCACATCTCTGCAACAATCTCGGATACAGCTCTCATAAGCTTTTAAACACTGAACAACACATAATTTCTCATTATGGGGAAAAGCCGGGTATGATATACACTTGGATGCAGTCTTTGTACGTTTAGAAACTGTAAAGGAGACTCCCGTAGGAGTAATTACTCTACCTGTCAAGTCCAAAGCTCTTACATCTGATACGCGTCTACATTATATTGGACACAAAAGAACAGTCAACTTGGCAGACAATTGCTTGCACGACAGGTCATCATTGCACAGCCAAGATCTAATAAAACGAAGGACAACATCAACGTCCCATAAAACAGAGGTGGAGTGACCATCCGAATACCCCAAAGGATCTTAGAAATCAAAGGGTGTTCTCCCACGGGCTTCCCATCCACATGGGGATGCCCCGCAGAAATTGCAGATCTGAAATTATTAACTGTTCTGTAAGCAAGACCGCAACGCGCGGACGGAAGAGAAAGAAAACTTAAATAGGGTGGGACCGCAAAGCGAGTCCTAGCCGCCCCTGCCAGAGCGCCACTCAGCCCCGCTCCCGCTCCACGGGCCAAGAATGATTTACAATATCACCTAAATAATATATCAAGCTATCCAGCATATAAAACATCAAAGTAGAAGAAAACGAAAGGGACTTAGCTCGGCTGCGCAGCAGCAAAGAAAGAGGATGTTCCGTTGCTATGGGGACTCTTATAGTAGGGGCTGGCCTAGGATTGGGCAAGCCGAACTACAAGTGTTCATGGGAGTTGTAGTTTTCTTTCTGTTAACTCTTTGGCTGCTGTGTTTGATCAGTAAAGAAAGAGAAGCATAATCCGAAGCCTCCGGTCCTGACATAGAATTGCACAGCAGGCGCATGCACTGGGTGCGCTGCTGGTGTGCCAAAAGCAAACCCATCTTCCTGTCTGCACCCGAACAGGACCATAAGGCCAGGCAAACCCATCTTCCTGTCTGCACCCGAACAGGACCATGGGGCCAGGAACCCTGCCTGCTCCGATGATCCCAAGTAAGTTTATATACTCCTCTTTGCAAAGCTTTATGTGGACCCATTAGGGAGGATTGCCTCCTCTCTACTGATTTATCCAAATGGGAACTGCAATGCAGGAGTTGCTTTATTCCTCCCATGTACCCTCGCCCCTAACACTGCCAGTATCACAATGACCAACTGGCACATGTATATGATCTACTGTAGATCTATGCCTTGCCACAAGCTTGAACTTTTCACCTTTCTGGAGGAGGAAAAACAGAACAAGTTATTCCGGACGGAAACCTGGCTCCATGCAGAGGCAGGACCCGATTTCACACAAGCCCTGCCGTCAGGCTAATACATATGCCAGGGAGACCGTACAGATAGGAAGGGTAGAGGAGATTGCTATCATACTTATGGAAGCATCTAAATGCTTCCACGAAGCCCAACAACTCCCCGACTGCAAAAGTATGGCATTTGCCATTGCACTGACTCCAACGTGCACCTTCTCAAGCATGCTTCTCTATCACCTCCCCTTTGCCCATGTGCCCATTTTTCTCAGATCCTCCCAGATGCAATTAGCAGTCAGGCAATCAAGAAAACAAATTTCACCGTACTAGGTGATCTTAATGTACATTTGGAAGATCCAGTAGACTCCAAAGCCTCCAGATCTTTCTGTTATACAAATGTCTCAAAAAGTTCCCGGTCCTACACAAGAGAAATGTCACCTACTCGACCCTATTTTTGCCAGTGACCCCTAATTTAATGTGCTTGATCCTCTTCCCATAGTGTGGTCTGACAGTTTTATGATTTTCATGATCCTGAACACTTTGTGTTCTAGTACATCCCCCAGGCCAGTCAAAAATGGAAACTGGCTTTGACAAAAGCCCTTGCACGGGGCCTGAAATTTCCAACATGGCCGCCAGTGTTGTGGCAGAGTAACCGGAGAGCAATGCACCAGTCTGCTACACTGACATAGACCATCAGCGTGACACGTCTGTCGGAGCGGGGCAGGAGCGAAGACACAGATAAAAATGCTGCAGGAACTTGAGAAAAGGATCTCGAATGGAGAGAGTGACACAGGAGTATAGCAGAGGCAGAAGGGAACAGCAAGTCCTGGCCGTCTACAAGTAGGCAGGGAGCGTACTGCAACCGAGAGAAGCCAACCAGCACCACAGGGTGACTGGAGACTACGCTGGACATAGGCGAGGGCCTTAGAGACTATGCAGGGAAGCAGGAGACAACGGGAGAGACAAGCTCTGGGGTCCCAACAGTCACAGCTCATTCACTGAGCCATGGCTTAAGGCAAGCCCTTGTTTCCCCGTATGGGCACGCCTTAAGGGGCTGGTGAAGGTTGGGAAGCGAAGGTAAAGTGGTAGGCCTCCATGGGGGTTTGTTGATCACGTATCCTTCTCCTTCCATACTCCCTAGCGTTGCACCCGCTGAGTTTGGGGTATATGTGTGTAACGAGTGCACAGCAGTTTAGACTTACCACTAACACTGGTGGTGACGGTACCATCTGCTATAAAACAGTTAACTCAGGAGAGTTTATTTTTCTTTTGTTTATCTTCTATGGTTTAGCCTCCTCCCAACCCGTACGGCATCGAGTGGAGAGAGCATCACTCGCTACTAAAGAGAAAGACACCCTCACCCAGTACTATGGTTTATTGTTTGAAAAGTAAACAGTGTGACTAATTGTGGCAAGTGCTAAATATTAATAAATTGAGTTAACACCTCACCTCATGTCCAGTCTTGTCTGAACTACTCATTACAGTGGTGTCAGAAGTGGGATATCAATGTAAAAGGATGATGCAGTCTGTCGCTATGTATCACATGACTAAACAACTAGCTGAGGGGCAACTTCACCTACAGCTGATGGATAACCAACAGGCTCAGGACATTGACATACCGAGGTTCAGTGACGCCCTTGCCCACACCAGGGTACACCCCAATGTACCAAGTTCCAAGCTTCAGAAGATTCAGGTGGTGAGGATCCAGACTTTTTCATCAAAAACTTTGAGAGGATTGCTTCCAAGTCCACATGGCCAGATGAGCAGTGGGGTTAATATATTGCTACACCATTGTCTGGTGAACTCCAGCCCCCATACCAGGCTGCCAGTCCAGGAGGCACAACTTCCTACGAGGAGATTAAAAATACATATTGGAACACTTAGGGTATGACACTGAATACTACAGTTCTCGCTTCAGGAAGAAGAAGTGCACTTCCAATGACAATCCCCGGCTACTATAGGATCAAGGACCCGTGCAATTGATGCTTGAAGCCCAGTTCTTCCATCACTGCGGAAATGGTGGAAAAAGTATTCCTCAATTAGTTTCTTGACGTCCTCCCAGTGTCTAGGTGTGGTTGAATCAGACAACATGAATGTCACGGTCCCTACTAGTCCCTGACTTCAAGGGGTCAGTTCGGAAAATCCATTCCCCATTTCACCCGTTGTGGAACAGCCCGGTTAAGTCCCTGGGATGTCCCTCCTCCCCAGAGCAGTGAAGTCCCATGAATTTACCAGGAAAAAAACACAGGACAAGGATCCCAATGTCATATGTGTTGGGAATGGGGGCACATAGCGAGGAGTTGTCCCCAGAAAACACCTGGTCCAGAGCCCATGGATCTAGCCTATGCGAGTGTCCTTTCTATGGGCGGGGCCCTGCGATCCTACCGTATTGATATCTTTCTCAATGGCAAACCCATCAAAGCCCTCGTGGACACCGGGCATTCCATAGTCTGATAAGACTTAGTTGAACCTCACCGGGACAGCAACGGGGTTGTCTCCATTACTTGTGGGGATAGCAAACTCTACCTGGTAGCTACAGTTCAGGTGCAGTGGAGGGAGCATGTAGATCAGTTGGAAGTAGGAGTAATACCTGACTTAATAGAGGAGTTTATAGCAGTAATGGAGTACAGTTTGTTCCACCAGATGTTACTGAATTCCGACACTGCAGCAGCTGTGTCCACTGAGTTACAGGACAGCCCTTTCCGCATTGAGGAAGTAGTTGGGGGTGAGGATAAAGGGACACTTTGAAGGATCAACAAATGTATAAATAAACAGATATATGTGTTAACAAACCAAACACCTCTTCACTCTTTCCCTCCACAGATGACAAATTGAAACACCAGCGCAGTTTCAGGGCGGCCCAGAGGGAAGACCCCAACTTAGGCCTGGCCAGGGCTCATGCTGCAATGGATGATCCAGGCCAGAAAGGACCTTTTTTATTTATTAAAAAGGCCTTGTTGTATTGGGGATTTAATAGGTATGTGTGGGAAAGTGCCCTCTTTTTTGGCATGGTTACCCCCATTTTCTGCCTGTTGTCAGTATGTCTGACCGTGTTCACTGGGATCCTACTAACCAGGACCCCAGTGATTATGCTCTCTCCTCTAAATTTGGTTACTACTAACTTTTTCTTCCCACAATTGGCATACTGGTACCCCCATGTAGGTGCCTAGTATATGGTACCTAGGGACCCAGGGCATTGGGGCTCCAGGGGATCCCTATGGGCTGCAGCAGTTAATCTGCCACCCATAGGGAGCCCATGCAAAGGGTTCAGCAGGCCTGTTATTGCAGTCTGCGTGAACTGGGTGCACACACCCGGTTTCACTACAGGTCACTGCACCAGGTCACTGTTTGTCACCCCTATAGTAGGCCCTCTCAGCCCAAGTCACCCCTATAGTAGACCCTCTCAGACCAGAGGGCTGGGTGGAAGTACCTGTGTGTGAGGGCACCCCTGCACTAGCAGAGGTGCCCCCACGAACTCCAGCTCCATTTTAATGGATTTTTTTGAGTGCGGGGACGCCATTTCACACATGTACTGGACCTAGGTCACTCCGAACCTGGGCATGTTTGGTATCAAACATGTCGGAAGCATACCCCAATACTGTTGCAAGTATTGGAAGTATGATTCCAGCACTCTGGGGGCTCTTTAGAGGACCCCCAGCATTGCTACCACCAGTCTTACAGGTTTTTCCGACCAGCCCAGCTGCTGCCACCTCGCAGACAGGTTTCTGCCTTCCTGCTGCTTGATCTGATCAAGCCCAGGAAGGCAGAACAAAGGATTTCCTTTGGGAGAGGGAGGTAACACCCTCTCTATTTGGAAATAGGTGTGACTGGCATGGGAGAGGTAGCTTCCCCAACCACTGGTTTTGCTTTGAAGGGCACATTTGGTGCCTTCTGTGCATAAACCAGTTCACACCGGTTTAGGGACCCCCAGTCCCTGCTCAGACGTGAAACTGGACAATGGAAGGGGGAGTGACCACTCCCCTGTCCATAACCACCCCAGGGGTGGTGCCGAGAGCTCCTCCAGAGGGTCCCTGGGTTCTGCCATTTTGATTCCAAGGTCGGCAGGGAACTCTGGGAGCATCTGAGTGTCCAGGTCAGGCAGGTGACGTCAAAGGCACCCTCTGATAGGTAGTTACCTGGTTAGGTGAACAAGCCCCCTCTTTGGGCTATATAGGGTTTTCCTCTGGGGTGGGTCCTCAAATTCGGCTTGCAAGACTCCAGCACGATTCCTCTGCAACCTACACTTCGACTTCTGGCTACAGGAAGTGCATCTGGACTCTCCAGGAACCAACATCGCTGCTAACTTGGAAGAAGACTCTTCTGGAACTTTGTTTCTCCGTCTCCTGCCAGCTTTGCAACATTTTCCCGGCCAAGCATCCTCAGAAGACTGCAACTCTTCAGCCTGCACAAGAAGAAGAAGGAATCTCCCTTGGAGTGAAGGCATCACTCCCCTGCATTCGCATGTACCTGAGTGGCGGGGATCCTGCATCACAGTTGGTGGTCCGGAGTGGCCCCCTTGGTCCTCTCTACCAGCTGTTGTACTTTGGTGGTGGTAAGACCTTTCCACTCCATGCAAGACATTACCCCCATTCACCCCGTCCTTTGCAGCTTCAAAGGCTTGTTTGCTTCACCGCCAAGGAGAACTTCAGGCGACTTGTAGCTTCAGCCCCCAAAACTCCCTCCTGTAACTCCTGGGCCTCTGCGTGGTCCTCCTGGGACGTGGGAGCTGCGTGGGCAACATCTGTGTGCCTGTTCAGCGGGACACCTGTTGGGACACCTGTCGGGGCACCTGTCGGTGCTGCCTCTGCTCCTGTGGGCCTTCTGCGATGCGGAGGGTCCCCTGTGACCCCCCCTCCTAGGTAGAGTCCACCTGGAGCCTGCTGGTTACCAGCAGCACCTCTTTTCCTCCAACCGTGAGTCTTCCTTTGCCAAGGCTTTCTGGTGAAAATCCTTCACCGGCACCCGTCTGCAATCCAGTTTCCAGCATGGGACACCTTTTGCACTCAACAGGAACTCTTCTCCGACTTCTGGGCTGCAATGCTGACCTGTTGTCCTTCTTCGTCGACCAACTCCAATAAGTACCCCTGGGTGGGTAGTATCTCCTACTCCTCCTGGACCCCACAGACACTTCTGGACTTGGTCCCCTCTCTCCACAGGTCTCCCTCTTCGGTAATCCACTGCTGGTTTCTTGCAGCCTGTTCTGGGTGTCTTCTTTTTCTTCTTTTCAACCTTTGGGGTGGTTTGGGGGAATCCATTGTTTTACTCCTGCATTCCTGGTTGCTGGGGGGTACTGTGTTACTTACCTGTGTGGTTTCCTAGTACTCCCAGCTTCCTTCTACACAATTTACTTACCTAGGTGGGGGCCCTGTGTTCGCATTCTACTTTCTTATTATATGTTTTGGGCTACCCCTAGGGTCACTACTGCTATTTTACACTCTTTTCTAACCTTTTTATGCCTCTTATTGTTTATTAGTGTGTTAGTGTGTGTGTATATATATATATATATATAGTGTATTTACTTACCGCCTATTGGAGGATTGCCTCTCTAGTATTTTCTAATACTGTGTGCCAAAAATAAAGTACATTTATTTATTTTCTGTACAACCAAGTGTTTACTTTCTTGTGTGTAAGTACTGTGTGACTGTAATGGTATTGCATGAGCTTTGCATGTCTCCTAGATAAGCCTTGGCTGCTCATCCACAGCTACCTCTAGAGAGCCTGGCTTCTAGACACTGCCTACAATTCAGTAAGAGGGGATACCTGGACCTGGTATAAGGTGTAAGTACCATAGATACCCACCACACACCAGGCCAGCTTTCTACATGATGGGAAAAATATGTCATAGTTGATTGTTCTGCTTCCCTTCCATAGACTGGTATTACAACTGGCCCATTATCTGGTGGGAGGCATTCACTATGTCTGAGAAAAGACAGAGGAGTATCTCTTACGAAAGTTCAACTGGCCAGGGGTCTTTTTGGACGTTAGAAAGTTTTGTGCCACTTGTGAAAGATGTCAAATTGTTAATACCCCGGTAAGAGGAAAGGTTTCCCTGAGACCCCTCCCAATCATTGTTGTTCCCCTTGACAGTGTAGGGATGGATTTAGTGATTTAATTCAATTTGATTTCAGTACTTATTGACCACACAAATGCCGGAAGGTGCCTTGGCGCGGACAGAAGTTTGGAGAACCTCTCACTTATACTCTAACTAGAGAGTTGATGAAACGTATGTCAGCAAATATTAAATAGACATCATAAAAAGCCAGGTCTTTAACATCTTACGAAAGCAGAGAAAATTATCATAATTTTTTAGAGCAAATGGCATCTTATTCCAGAGTATATTGGTAGAGTACACAAAGCTTCAGCCACCCAGTTCACCTTCTTAAATCTGGGAACAGTCACAGTTCTTGGTGATGCTGACTGTAAATTATTTTTTGACTGATGCAAACTAAAATTCTTCCTCGAGAATTCTGGCCCATGTCCATGCAAAACCTTATGTGCCAGCAGAATGCCTTAAAAATAATCCTTTTTTTGACTGGCAACCAATGAAGCTCCATCAAGGCATTCTTTAAAGACTGATATTTTGGAATCTTTTTAAGTAAACGACAGCCAGTGTTTTGCAACATTTGAAGCTTCTATGTTTCATACCAAAATATACCACATTACAATAATCTAGTCTAGATTTTGCAAGCCAGGAGGAATAAATGGTAAAACCTTCTTGAGCATTTTTATGATAAAAAAGCATGACAAAACGAATGTGTTAGTCTGCTTCACAAAAGAAAGTTCAGCATCAAATATAACCCCTACATTTCTAACTTTCTTTACTGCTATAGTATTCATTCCGGAATGTGGGATATTTCCCAAAAAGTAAAACTTCAGTCTTTTGAGAATTCAACTTTAAACAGTTATTACTCATCTAGTTAGCAATTGCTTGCTTACATCTGTTAAAACTGCCTGCAGCTTCATCAATATTAATAGAAAAAGATCCACAATCTGGGTATCATTGGCATAAGCTATGGTAGCAAAGCCAAAAGAACCAATCTGCTTCAACAAGGGAGCTACATAGATATTAAATAAAGTGGAGCTAGGTGATGACCCTTGTGGTACACCACACGGAAGAGAGAAGGCTTCCGAGATGAACTTCCTGAAGGCTACTCTTTGTACACAGCCTTCTAAAAATGAGGATAAAAGATCAAGAGTTGAGCCACATACTCCTATTTTTATTAGCCGCTTCCGAAGCACCACGTGACTGACAGTATCGAAGGCTGTGGAAAGGTCTAAAGGACCACCGCAGCCCTTGCATCATTATCCATGTTGAGCATAATTACTTCTGAGACTGCTACTAAAGCAGTCTCAGTACTGTGTCCTGATCTAAAACCAAATTGAGAATAATTCAGAATGTTATTATTGCCCAAATAATTAGACAAAATATTCTTGAGATACCTTTCTATGACTTTGGCGGGAAAAGGAAGTCTCGATATTGGGCGATAATTACTCTCTATCTTAGATTCAAGAGAAGGTTTTTTTATTAATGGCAAAACTGTAGCCTTTCTCTCCTCTATAATTTTATTTAAAAGGAATGACATTGCTGAGATGATCACATGAATGACCTTGTGTACACCGTCAGTATCTGGTCTGAAGGAGCACCCGACTTAGTATGCAGTGTTAACTCATTCACTTGGCTATCAGTAAGAAGCGGAAAACAACATAACTCAATGTCTTTATGCACTAAAGACACAGGGGGTGATTCCAACCCTGGCGGTCGGTTATTAAAGCGGCGGCCAACCCGCCAACAGGCAGGCGGTCAAGAAAAATGAATTCTGACCCTGGCGGGAACCGCCAACACAGCCCGCAACTTTAACACTCCGACCGCCACGGCGGGACAGACAAACAGCGCGGCGGTCACCGCCAACAGGCAGGCGGCAGACAATGTACCGCCCACCCTATCACACGTCACCAATCCGCCACCTTTTCCGGGGCGGGAGCCCCGCCGATAAAAACACGGCGGAAACAGACCACGAACGGGAAAACGCTTACCTCTACACACTCCACGAGGACGGAGGACAGCATGGAACCCGAATTGAACATCCTACCAGCTATTGTCTACCTGCTCATCTACCACGAGTACAAACGCCGGCGCAGACGACAACGGTGAGTACTGCTCCTACGACACAGGGGAGGGGGGAGGAGGAAAGGTTACGGGCACAAACACGCGATACACCCACACCCCCCACCCCTCCCCCAACTATCTACACACCAATGCAGAGCAACAACTCAGAGTGACACCCGCCAAACCCCCCGGAAAAATGCAAAGACATAATTGAAATGATAATTTAAATTTATGCATAAAATAGGGTCATTGAAGTCATAGAAAATTATCTATATGAAATAAAAAGAAAAAAAAAGAAATGAACAGTGCGAAATCTATATACATAACCAATAAGTCCTGCTCAGTTTGTCAAAGTTCCACTGTTCGTGGGCCAATGTCCACAAACACATGGGCAAAGCCCACACAGGAGACCAGATTCCGTTGGAGAGAACACTGCTGGGGCATCAGATGATAAAACTACAGGCACCTCAGGGGGAAGGGAAAGGGGGGCACCTCAGCCACATGAGTCCACAACGCCAGATCAACGAGGGGCCTCCATGCCCACTGTGCCATCCTGGGGAGTGCAAAGCCACAGTCTCTCAAGTCTCTACAGTGGGTGGATTGCCCACTGTGCGATCCTGGGAAGTGCAAAGCCACAGTCTCTCAAGTCTCTACAGTGGATGGATTGCCCACTGTGCCATCCTGGGGAGTGCAAAGCCACAGTCTCTCAAGTCTCTACAGTGGGTGGATTGCCCACTGTGCCATCCTGGGGAGTGCAGAGCCACAGTCTCACAAGTCTCTACAGTGGGTGGGTTGCCCACTGTTCAATCCTGGGGAGTGCAAAGCCACAGTCCATCGGATGGATACCCGACTCCACTGGTATTGGAGGAGGCAGGGTGCCCAGAGTGCAGCGTGAACACCAGCTCTACACAGAACCGGCACTGTCAATGTGCCAGCGGTGCTTGACAGGAAGGGCCCAGCGGAGCGGTGCTTGACAGGAAGGGCCCAGCGGAGCGGTGCTTGAGACGGCGGGGCCCAGCGGAGCGGTGCTTGACAGGAAGGGCCCAGTGGAGCGGTGCTTGAGACGGCGGGGCCCAGTGGAGCGGTGCTTGACAGGAAGGGCCCAGCGGAGCGGTGCTTGAGACGGCGGTGCCCAGCGGAGCGGTGCCTGTCTTCACGGCGGGGCCCTGTTCAGCGGTGCTTGTCTTCATGGCGGGGCCCTGTTCAGCGGTGCTTGTCTTCACGCGGGGCCCTGTTCAGCGGTGCCTGTCTTCAAGGCGGGGCCCTGTTCAGCGGTGCCTGTCTTCACGGCGGGGCCCTGTTCAGCGGTGCTTGTCTTCACGGCGGGGCCCTGTTCAGCGGTGCTTGTCTTCACGGCGGGGCCCTGTTCAGCGGTGCCTGTCTTCACGGCGGGGCCCTGTTCAGCGGTGCTTGTCTTCACGGCGGGGCCCTGTTCAGCGGTGCTTGTCTTCACGGCGGGGCCCTGTTCAGCGGTGCTTGTCTTCACGGCGGGGCCCTGTTCAGCGGTGCTTGTCTTCACGGTGGGGCCCTGTTCAGCGGTGCCTGTCTTCATGGTGGGGCCCTGTTCAGCGGTGCCTGTCTTCACGGCGGGGCCCTGTTCAGCGGTGCCTGTCTTCATGGCGGGCCCTGTTCAGCGGTGCTTGTCTTCACGGCGGGGCCCTGTTCAGCGGTGCTTGTCTTCACGGCAGGGCCCTGTTCAGCGGTGCTTGTCCTGTCATTCAAGGGAGCCAGACCTGGCCAGGACTCCCCGCTTAGTCGCCCTCCGACCGTGCGGTTGCTGGCCCCTCCTGTGATGGAGTCCTGGGCCCGTGGGTGTCCTCCGTCACACCCGGTATGGGGCTGGTGGGGCCCTCCTGGTCCGCGTGCCTGCTGGCTGACTTCTCCGCCCTGCTGCCCTTGCCCTCCTTCGATGAGGCTCTCTGGCCCTTGCCTCCCCTTGATGTTGTGGCAGGTGACGGCCCACGACTTTGCTCCTTGGTGGCAGCCGTGTCAGCCTTCTTGCGCCGGCCCTTTGTTTTTCGGGTTCTCTTCCCAGGGGGTGGGCTGGCTGTCCCCATGCTGCTGGCCGATATATCTGCACTGGGAAAAGGTGGACTCCAATACCCGTGCACAATGGTCGCCCTCGATGCAGGGCTGGTGGTGGCTGAGGTGCTCTTAGGACTCTTACCAGATGGAGGGGGTGGGTCAGTGGTTGGATAGAGGTCAAGGTTGGAAAGGAAAATCAATTTGGAATGACAGGGACGGGTAGGTGTAGTGGTTATGGGAGTGGAGGAAGAGGATGTGGTTGTAGGAGAGTCAGGTGTGCTGTCTTTGGGTGCAGGTACTTGGGCTGGAGGCTGTCGTGAGGTGGATGGCTGTTGGGTGGGTGGCTGCCTGCATTTGTGTGTTTTGGAAGAGGGGGTGACAGACACAGTGGGAGAGGACAGAGGGGACGTGTAAATGGCAGTGGGGGTGGTGACTGCACGTGTGCGGACTGTACTGGAGGGTGTGCTGGTGATGGAAGTACTGGCTGATGGTGGTGTGCATGCAGGTGTGAGTGGAGACGTCACAGGGAGGGAGGAGGGAGACGAGGAGGAGGGGGACACAGAGGAGGTAGTGACTGTTGGCATGTCTGCATCTGGATGTTGCTTGGGTGAATGCTTGTGGGATCTGTGGTGCTTATGTCTGGATGAGCTGCCCTTGGGTGTTGAGGTGTGTGCATGCTGGTCAGATGGTGTGGATGGGATAGGCTGAGGAACAGGAGACTGGGACTGGGTGGAGGCAGTTAGAAGAGGGAGGCTGGAAACAGGGACAATGGCTGCGGTCAGTGCTGAGGACAGAGCATTGAACGATCGTTGATGGGCAGCCTGACCTGAATGAATGCCCTCCAGGTATGCATTGCTCCGATGCACCTCCCTTTCTACACCCTGGATGGCATTCAAGAGGGTAGACTGCCCAACATTGAGGGGGTCATTCTGACCCTGGCGGCCGGTGACCGCCAGGGTCACCGACCACGGGAGCACCGCCAACAGGCTGGCGGTGCTCCCACGAGCATTCTGACATCGCGGTCAGAAATGGAAAGTCGGCGGTCTCCCGCCGACTTTCCGCTGCTCGGGGGAATCCTCCATGGCGGCGGAGCGCGCTCCGCCGCCATGGGGATTCTGACACCCCCTACCGCCATCCTGTTCCTGGCGGGTCTCCCGCCAGGAACAGGATGGCGGTAGGGGGTGCCGTGGGGCCCCTGGGGGCCCCTGCAGTGCCCATGCCAATGGCATGGGCACTGCAGGGGCCCCCATAAGAGGGCCCCGCAAAGTATTTCAGTGTCTGCTAAGCAGACACTGAAATACGCGACGGGTGCAACTGCACCCGTCGCACCCCTGCAACTCCGCCGGCTCAATTCTGAGCCGGCGTCCTCGTTGCAGGGGCATTTCCGCTGGGCCGGCGGGCGCTCTTTTGGAGAGCGCCCGCCGGCCCAGCGGAAATGTTTAAATGGCCGCCGCGGTCTTTTGACCGCGGTGCGGTCATTTCACGGCGGTATCTTGGCGGACGGCCTCCGCCGTCCGCCAAGGTTAAAATCAGGCCCTGAGTGTCCTCAGGAGGTCAATGACCTCCTCACTGAGGGCAGCAGGGGTAACTGGGGCAGGGCCTGAGGTGCCTGGGGCGAAGGAGATGCCCGCCTTCCTGGGCGAGCGGGCACGGAGCGAAGGCTGAGGGGCTGCTGGGAGGGCGGGGCTGGTGCGCTGGGTGGCGGCTGTACCTGTTGTGGCGGGGGGCACGGATGTTGCCGCCACCGCTAGGGAGCTCCCTTCCGAGGACTTGACGGTGTCGCTGACGTCTCCACGGGTCCCCGTTGTGGAGCTCCCCTCGCCCTCCGTATCACTGGTGTACTCGGTGTCTGTAGCATGGCCCACCGGGGCCATGTGAGTTGCAGCTCCCTCGTGCTCCGATGCCAATTCTCCTCCACCTGATGATGCTAATGCACACATGCACAAGAAGATAAAGAAAAAGGGTGGGGGGAGAAATAAAGACAGGTTGAGTGCATGCATTGTCAACACCGTTGTCAAAGAGGACAGACACAGGAGCCTCCTGCACTACGCCGTGCAATCGGGGTACACTACTCAGTACTTGTGACTAGGCCTACAGGTCTATGGCCAACAAATGCACACATGGATGATACTGGACCATGGATAGCTGTACTTGGCACCCTACAGAGGTGGCGGCCGGGGGCACAGGGCCATGCCTAAAGGAGGGGACTAGCCTACAGGAAGCGCCCTGGCCTAAAGTCACCCACAGCCCCCCTCCCCAACCCAGACACCTCCACTGCGCGCAAATATAGCAGAATGTGCTGATACTCACCCCCTTGTGTCTGCTGTGATGTCCTCACGCGCCCATCCAAATCGGGGTAGGCCACCGCCAGGATCCGGGACACCAGGGGGGTCAAGGTACGACTGGCACCCCTCCTACGTTGGGAGGCCATCCCCAGCAGAGACTCGGCGGTCTTCCTGGTCCCGCGGCGGATGTCCTCCCACCTCTTTCGGCAGTGGGTACCCCGTCTGTTGTGGACCCCCAGGGCCCGGACGTCCTTGGCGATGGCACGCCAAATGTCGACTTTCTGATGGGCGCTGACCTATTTGACATGTACAGGGTGGGAAAGGAAATATCATCACTTTTCTGCATGTTAGATGTGATTGGCCCCCCCTCCCCAACCTTGCCATGTGGCACATGCTCTCATCTGTCGTGCCATGCATTCGTCATTCGCTCCCCTCACCACCATCTTACATCCACCCCACTCAACACAGGCATAGCCCATTCAACGTGCACCCAGTGTACTTACCTGTTGGTCTGGAGGACCGTAGAGTAGCGCATACTGGGGGAGGACCCCATCCACAAGTTTCTCCAACTCTTCTGAAGTGAAGGCAGGGGCCCTTTCCCCAGTCGCAGCAGCCATTGTCTCTTCCAGACCGAGGTCACAGCAGCACTTGCAGTATAGGTCCTCTCCTGTGGATGATCAGGTCTCGAGTGATTAAGCAGCTAGAAACTGGCGGTCACGCCCGCGGCGGTGCGTACTGCGGCGGTGCGTACCGCGACCGCCGACGCACATCGTCATTGGCTCCTGAGACCCATAGGGTTCAATATTAACCAATGCGGCTTCGCACCGCGGTCTTCGACCGCCTACCGCCACAGTGTACCACGCCAGCGTATTGACCTCACATCCCACTGTCACACTTCTCAGGTCAGGCAGCCGCCATTTCAAGGGCCCACATGGCTTAATTTCTACTGCGTCACACAGGCCTAGGCCTTTCATTGCCACTCATACTGACCCAAGGGTAGGTCGCTCCCCCTGCCGCTGCAGCTCCTCCAAGTTCCCGAGTTCCTGTGTTCCTGTGTTCCTGAGACCCACCTAACTGTAAGTACCCCCCTCCTCCCAGCCCCTCGCCCTGCCCCGCGCCACTCACCTTCTCTCCTGCTCCTGCTTCTTTTCCTCCTCTCTGTCTCTTCCTCCTCGCTCCCCCTCTGCAATCTTCTTCTGTGTTCTTCTGTTCTTCTGTTCTTCCCTTCTGTTCTTCTGTGTTCTTCCGGTCTTCTGTGTTCTTCTTCTCTGTTCTTCTCGGTGCTTCTGTGTTCTTCTTCTCGGTTCTTCTGTGTTCTTCTCTGTTCTTCTGCTCTTCCGATCTTCTGTTCTTCTGTTCTTCTGTTCTTCTGTTCTTCTGTTCTTCTGTCTTCTGCTCTTCCGGTCTTCTGCTCTTCCGGTCTTCTGTTCTTCTGTCTTCTGTTCTTCTGTCTTCTGTTCTCCTGTCTTCGGCTCTTCTACCTCCTCCGTCTTCTTCCCCCGAGCCTGCCCTCCTGCTCCTTCCTCATCCCCCTCCCTCACTCGCCTCCCCCTCTCTCACCCCTAGCTAACCCGTTCGCTATCTACCTCCCTCACTCCTCCTATCTTCCTATCTCTCTAGCTCCCTATCTCACTATCTAACTCCCCCACTCTCCACCTCCTCCTACCTACCCATCTGTCTATCTATCTATTTCCCTATCTATCGACTTCTCTATCTATTTTCTCTATCTATTTCTCTATCTCTCCCCCCCTCCCGCCACCCCCTCTACTACCTATCTCCCTATCCTCTCACTCTACCTCTCTCCCTCACCCACCTCTACAACCCCCCCTCCCCTATCTTCACAACCCTACTCCTATCTCTCTCCCTAATCTCCAAACCTCCTAACACTCACCCTCCTCCACCCTAAACCCCCTCCCCCAGCTCCTCTCACTCTACCTGTCCCCCCCCCTCCCTCACGCTTTCCCGCCGCGACCTCCTGCACGCCCCCGCCCCCCAGCTCCCATTCGCCCCTAGCTGACCCCTCCCCCCCTCCTACCTCTTATGGCGGCCGCTGCGCGACAGTGGTAGCGACCCTTGACCCAAGGGTAGGTCGCTCCCCCTGCCGCTGCAGCTCCTCCAAGTTCCCGAGTTCCTGTGTTCCTGAGACCCACCTAACTGTAAGTACCCCCCTCCTCCCAGCCCCTCGCCCTGCCCCGCGCCACTCACCTTCTCTCCTGCTTCTTTTCCTCCTCTCTGTCTCTTCCTCCTCGCTCCCCCTCTGCAATCTTCTTCTGTGTTCTTCTGTTCTTCTGTTCTTCCCTTCTGTTCTTCTGTGTTCTTCCGGTCTTCTGTGTTCTTCTTCTCTGTTCTTCTCGGTGCTTCTGTGTTCTTCTTCTCGGTTCTTCTGTGTTCTTCTCTGTTCTTCTCTGTTCTTCTCTGTTCTTCTGCTCTTCCGATCTTCTGTTCTTCTGTTCTTCTGTTCTTCTGTCTTCTGTTCTTCTGTTCTTCTGTCTTCTGCTCTTCCGGTCTTCTGTTCTTCTGTCTTCTGTTCTTCTGTCTTCTGTTCTCCTGTCTTCGGCTCTTCTACCTCCTCCGTCTTCTTCCCCCGAGCCTGCCCTCCTGCTCCTTCCTCATCCCCCTCCCTCACTCGCCTCCCCCTCTCTCACCCCTAGCTAACCCGTTCGCTATCTACCTCCCTCACTCCTCCTATCTTCCTATCTCTCTAGCTCCCTATCTCACTATCTAACTCCCCCACTCTCCACCTCCTCCTACCTACCCATCTGTCTATCTATCTATTTCCCTATCTATCGACTTCTCTATCTATTTTCTCTATCTATTTCTCTATCTCTCCCCCCCTCCCGCCCCCCCCTCTACTACCTATCTCCCTATCCTCTCACTCTACCTCTCTCCCTCACCCACCTCTACAACCCCCCCTCCCCTATCTTCACAACCCTACTCCTATCTCTCTCCCTAATCTCCAAACCTCCTAACACTCACCCTCCTCCACCCTAAACCCCCTCCCCCAGCTCCTCTCACTCTACCTGTCCCCCCCCCCTCCCTCGTGCTTTCCCGCCGCGACCTCCTGCACGCCCCCGCCCCCCAGCTCCCATTCGCCCCCAGCTGACCCCTCCCCCCCCCCCCTCCTACCTCTTATGGCGGCCGCTGCGCGACAGTGGTAGCGACCCTTGACCCAAGGGTAGGTCGCTCCCCCTGCCGCTGCAGCTCCTCCAAGTTCCCGAGTTCCTGTGTTCCTGAGACCCACCTAACTGTAAGTACCCCCCTCCTCCCAGCCCCTCGCCCTGCCCCGCGCCACTCACCTTCTCTCCTGCTCCTGCTTCTTTTCCTCCTCTCTGTCTCTTCCTCCTCGCTCCCCCTCTGCAATCTTCTTCTGTGTTCTTCTGTTCTTCCCTTCTGTTCTTCTGTGTTCTTCCGGTCTTCTGTGTTCTTCTTCTCTGTTCTTCTCGGTGCTTCTGTGTTCTTCTTCTCGGTTCTTCTGTGTTCTTCTGTGTTCTTCTCTGTTCTTCTCTGTTCTTCTGCTCTTCCGATCTTCTGTTCTTCTGTTCTTCAGTTCTTCTGTCTTCTGTTCTTCTGTTCTTCTGTCTTCTGCTCTTCCGGTCTTCTGTTCTTCTGTCTTCTGTTCTTCTGTCTTCTGTTCTCCTGTCTTCGGCTCTTCTACCTCCTCCGTCTTCTTCCCCCGAGCCTGCCCTCCTGCTCCTTCCTCATCCCCCTCCCTCACTCGCCTCCCCCTCTCTCACCCCTAGCTAACCCGTTCGCTATCTACCTCCCTCACTCCTCCTATCTTCCTATCTCTCTAGCTCCCTATCTCACTATCTAACTCCCCCACTCTCCACCTCCTCCTACCTACCCATCTGTCTATCTATCTATTTCCCTATCTATCGACTTCTCTATCTATTTTCTCTATCTATTTCTCTATCTCTCCCCCCCTCCCGCCACCCCCTCTACTACCTATCTCCCTATCCTCTCACTCTACCTCTCTCCCTCACCCACCTCTACAACCCCCCCTCCCCTATCTTCACAACCCTACTCCTATCTCTCTCCCTAATCTCCAAACCTCCTAACACTCACCCTCCTCCACCCTAAACCCCCTCACCCAGCTCCTCTCACTCTACCTGTCCCCCCCCTCCCTCGCGCTTTCCCGCCGCGACCTCCTGCACGCCCCCGCCCCCCAGCTCCCATTCGCCCCCAGCTGACCCCTCCCCCCCCCTCCTACCTCTTATGGCGGCCGCTGCGCGACTGCGCAGCGGGCACGCCGCTGGCGCGCCAGAGGCGCGCCAGAGGCAAGCCCGTCTGCGCCCGTCCGTGCCTGGCCCGCGCCCAGCGCCACGACTCCTGGTCCCCAGCTCCCCCAAGCCCCGCTGATCCGCTACGACCCCACCACCCTCCACGCCCTCAACCCAGGGCGCTCCAAAACCTGCTTCCTAGCTCACCCCAAACGCACCCATGGACCAATGTGGTGACTATCTGGTTAAGGGCCAGGACCATGGTCCCCATTGCGGAACCGATATTCCTGAGTTCGTCTCTGAACCCCATGTACCGTTCCTCCTGCTGTGCCTCGATCTCCTGGAACCTGGCCAGTACCGTCGCCATCGTCTCCTGGGAGTGGTGGTATGCTCCCATGATGGTGGTGAGGGCCTCTTGGAGAGTGGGTTCCCTGGGCCTGTCCCCCGCCCCTGTCGCACAGCAGCCCTCCCAGTTCCCCTGTTTCCCTGGGCCTCTGTCCCCTGGACGGTGTGCCCACTACCACTGCCCCCAGGTCCCTGTTGTTGTTGGGGTGGTGGGTTAACCTGGGTGCCCTGTAGTGGCGGACACACCGCTGATTGACGTGTCCTGGAGACAGAGGCATGGGCCTGCTGGGTGGGAGCTGTGCTGGTGTTCCCAGAGGGGGTTAGGTCTGGTGTAGCCTGTGGCTGTGTGTGGGGAACCAACTGTCCAGAGGTCCCCGATGGTCCGGGCTGGTCATCTGGGTCCAGGTCGACAGAGCTGCTGTCATCGCTGGGGTCCTCTTCTGGGGGTGAGATGGACATCTCTGTACCCTCCGTGGCGGTGTGGTGGCGTTCGGGTCCTGCAGGGGTATAAGGTTATGGTTATTGGTTCTGTGTGTGGCATTTCCTGTGATGGGTGGGTGTCCGTGTACCCAAGTGCAGGCATTCCCTTGTGGGGGCTTTTGTGAGGGTGGCTTGTGGGGGTGATGTGTGTGTGCAGTGTGCATGCTTTGGTGATGGGTGTCCATGCTTTGTGGTGGCAGGCAGGTCTAGGTGTTGGGATTGGTGGGTTGTGATGGTGGGACATTTGCAAGGAGTTGGTGTGATGGGGGTGGGGGTGAGGGTGGGGGTATGTGCTGGCATGCAGGTGGGGTGGGGAAGCAGTAGTTAAGATTTGACTTACCAGAGTCCATTCCTCCGCGTACTCCTGCGAGGCCGTCAGGATGCAGGATGTGCAAGACTTCCTCCTCCCATGCTGTGAATTCTGGGGGAGTAGGTGGGGGTCCGCCGCCAGTCTTCTGCACCGCAATGTTGTGCCTTGATACCATGGAACGGTCCTTCCCCCGTAGGTCGTTCCATCTCTTCCTGATGTCATCCCGATTGCGTGGATGCTGTCCCACCGCGTTGACCCTGTCCACTATCCTTTGCCATAGCTCCATCTTCCTAACAATTGTTGTGTGCTGCACCTGGGGCTGGGGCTCTACACAAACTATTTCCTCCACCATGACCCTGAGTTCTGCGTCAGAGTGTCTTTGGGGTGCCATGGGGTGGTGTGGATGAGGTGAGGGATGTTGTATGTGTTGTGGAGTGTGATGTGTGTGGTGGTGTATGGTGTTTTGTGCGTTGTGATTGTGTGGGTGATGTTGTGATTAGCCTCTGTGTGATGGTCTACTCTAAGCTGTGCAGTCTCTCTCTGTCCTTGATTCGCAATTGTTGTCGTAAGGGTTTGTGGGTGATGTGGGTGTGTGTTTTATATTGTATTGGGTGTGTGGGAGTGGTGTGTGTATGTGTATCAGGTGTGTGTATTTCAAAATGTCCAATGTGGTGGTGTTTTGTAAGGGTGTGTGTATTTTGAGCGCGGCGGTGTGTACCGCCAATGGAATACCGCGGTTGAAAGACCGCCGCGTGGATTCGTGGGTCGGAATGGCATGGGCGTATTTCTGTTGGCGTGGCGGTGGAGGTTTGGTCATCGCCATTTTTTCGCTGACCTTTGTTGTGGCGGACTTTTGTGGATGTCGGGTTTTTGGCGGTTTGGCAGTTGCGGGTCAGAATGACCGTGGCGGTTTACCGCGACCGCGGCGGTGTTACGGCGGTCTTCTGACCGGCGGTAAGCGCCTTTTACCGCCGAGGTCAGAATGACCCCCACAGACTCATCCAAATGCCCAGTCAAGATCTTGTAGGGGCAAATTCATTGTAGACTGTTTCCACTTTATCATTGACGTAGAATGCTAGATTATTGCAAAAAGACTGAGTAAAAAGGGGACCAGATGAGGACTTAAGCTTAGCCAAACTCTGTACTGTTTTAAAAAGCTGTCTTGTAGAATTGTCTGCTTGACTAATTTTCTCTGAATAATACTTAGTTTTCCCCTCAACTATTGCACTTTTATATTCCTGAATCAAACTCTTATACTTAATCCTTTCCTTCTCGTTATAGTAACATCTCCACTGCCTCTCCTGTCTATGGCATTTTTGCTTTGGTTGTCTCAGTGACTGAGCGTTTTTCTAAAAGACCTAATGCATTTCTCGTGTGCCAACATAGTGGCTGCCTCAGCTAGCCAAATATAATGCAAAATTATGAATGAATTAACATCCTCTGAAGCATTCATCATAGAGGCTGCCAGGCAATATTCCAACTCTGCATAATTTATTTTATTCCAGGCTTGATATTTGTTTAATTTTCTCTTATCTGGTTTTGTAGAGTTGGAACATCCAAGGATTCCCCAAGGAACTCATGATGGATTAGGGGACCCCCTTTATGTCTAGACTGATGTCCCAGGTGGATATTCATCAAATACACACCTCAGTGTACCCTCCACAAACCGATGGGTTAGTGGAGAGGTACAACCAAAATGATCCAGACCATGTTAAGGAAATTAGTATCAGACACCGGAAGACACTGGGATAAGAAATTGCCTCTAGCCATGTTCACCACTTGCAGTCACACACAAAGCTCAGCTGGGTTTTCGCCCATGGAGCTTGTCTTGGTTGACAGCCATGAACACTATTGGACATGGCACCCAAGTACTGGGAGAGGGAGGAAGATGATGGTCAGGAGCTGTTCGGATTTGTATGCAGACTAAGGGACAATGTCCAGGACTTGTAGGAGGAAGTTAGGCTGAATATGGAAAAAGTGAAACAGAAGAGGGAGTATGATAAACATAGCCGGATTCAGGAGCTAACTGTAAGGGGTGTAGCTCTAGTGTTGCTGCCTATATCCAAAAACAAATTACTACCTCATTGCCAGGACCCTTTTGATGTGCTGGCATGTGTCACTCCGGTCATATACAGGATAGCAGTTCCCCACAAATGTCATGAGGGGCAGATATAACACATCAACCAGTTGAAACAGTGGGAGGAGACAGACTTATTTGATGTAAGCCAAAAACCTGCAGTGATGATTATCAATACCCAACCCCCGGAGATTGCCTTTGCACCAACCGCAGAGGCTGACGGTATCGATCAATCAAACATTTATAGAGCGCTGCAAATAACCAGTGAGAGTCTCAAGATGATGGAGTTGTAAACTGCTGCATGGAGGAATGGTAATTCGAACATCCAGGTGTTTAGTTCTCTTCTGAATCGCTGGAGTGACAGCCTGGTCCTGAGGTTAAGGGGGAGGTTGTTCCAAGCCATGGGTGCAAGGAAGAAAGAGCATCCTCTGCTGTTGGCCCAATGGATCCGTGGGATGGCTGCGAGGGAGACAGAAGCTGATTGGAAGTGTTTGGTCAGTTGGTGGAAGGTCAGGCATTTGTTGTTGTATGCTGGCCCTTTGTTGTGCAGGGCCTTGTAGGCGTGGGTAAGCATCTTGAAATGGCATCTCTTCTGAATCAGAAGTGTAGTTTTTTGAGATGAGGTGTAATGTGGGTCATTATGGGGAGGTCGACTATGAGTCTTATTGTTGAGTTCTGTATTGTCTGGAGTCTCTTCAGGAGTCGTGCTGTGATTCCGAGGTAGAGCGTGTTTCTGTAGTCCAGTCTGCTGGGCATGACGGCCTGCATGATGGTCCTTCTGGTGTCTGCTGGAAGCCAACTGAAGATCTTGTGGAGCATCAAAGGGTGTAGAAGCAGGCAAATGAGACTGCATCGACTTGTTTCTTCATGGATAGCTTGCTATTTAGGATGAGGGTACAGATTATATTCCCATAGGCACACACCTCCCAGGGATGAGCAGAGTGAATTGACAAGGGTGCTATAACGATGTGTTTCCATGTTTTCCAGAACACTCGAGACGACTTCCATGGTAATATCATCATGAGTGGTAAAACTATGTCCGACTAGGATCCCAGAGGCCCGCCAAGCGGTGGATGACAATGAGGTGGCCAAGATATTAAGCCTTCTCATAGTGCTTGGTCTTCCTCAATAGTCATGGTGCCCAAACCAAATGGAACTCTTAGGTTCTAGATAGACATTAGGCAGCTCAATGGCATTTCCAGATTTGACACCTACCCGATGCCTTGTGTCAATGAACAAATCTAGAGGTTAGGGAAAGCAAAATGCATGACCATGTTAGCTCTTGCGAAATGGTATTGACAGATACCAGGAGCGTGAGTTGTCAAAAATTATTGTGGACAGCTATACAGCTATAGGTTCAGATAATTTGGGGGCTAGACCAAATAAGACACAGCTTAAGGGTAGTTCTGAGAAGGACAATACCAAGCAAGCACCAGAGTGTTCTAAAAAATGTTGGGGAAAAAACAATGAAATAATAAAGAATAAACAAAGTCATAGAGAGAATATCTGCAACCAGTGAGATCTGACACATACTATAAATTACGTGACTGTGAAATAACCTGACAGGTATTACTATTCTGATACACATCCTTCTCGTTACTTTCAGGACTCACCTGACAAATAGGTGGTCATTCTGACCCTGGCGGTCTTTGACCGCCAGGGCGGAGGACCGCGGGAGCACCGCCGACAGGCCGGCGGTGCTCCAATGGGGATTCCGACCGCGGCGGTAAAGCCGCGGTCGGACCGGCACCACTGGCGGGCTCCCGCCAGTGTACCGCCGCCCCATTGAGTCCTCCACGGCGGCGCAGCTTGCTGCACCGCCGCGGGGATTCCGACCCCCCCTACCGCCATCCAGATCCCGGCGGTCCGACCGCCGGGATCCGGATGGCGGTAGGGGGGGTCGCGGGGCCCCTGGGGGCCCCTGCAGTGCCCATGCCACTGGCATGGGCATTGCAGGGGCCCCCGTAAGAGGGCCCCTACATGTATTTCACTGTCTGCTGCGCAGACAGTGAAATACGCGACGGGTGCAACTGCACCCGTCGCACAGCTTCCACTCCGCCGGCTCGATTCCGAGCCGGCTTCATCGTGGAAGCCTCTTTCCCGCTGGGCTGGCGGGCGGTCTGAAGGCGACCGCCCGCCAGCCCAGCGGGAAAGTCAGAATTACCGCCGCGGTCTTTCGACCGCGGAACGGTAATCTGACGGTGGGACTTTGGCGGGCGGCCTCCGCCGCCCGCCAAGGTCAGAATGAGGGCCATAGTCTGGGAGAGCAGGGTTGTCAGAGCGCAGACAAGAAGAGTATATGAAACCAAAAAAGGACTCACAACGCGCATCTGACATCATCATAAAAATGAGAAACTTCCACAACAAAGCCCCAATTCAAAAAGAAAAAGTTGCAGGAATTCTTGCTAAATATGCCACACATACTGAGAACGTTACTCCAGAATAGAACATGGGCAGTGACTCCGCTAGACAGCGCATCAAAAAGGTCACAATAGTTTGCCAGAATCTTCAAAAGTTTCTGGACTTGAAATCAACTAACGACTACAAAGAAGTCAAACCCCCAGATCAGGGAGCTGCCTCTCCTTCGAGATTGTACAAATTAAAAATACAGATTGAGGTGACATAATGTGCACAATTAAAGTAATATTCTTGGAAAATGTAAGACTTACCTATGACATTCTCTTGTCTGAGAAGGACTGGCCACTGGAGTTTGTCAGAACCCTCCCGCAAGAGGAAGATGTAATATTACCATGTATCTTGGTTCTTGTTTTTGAAGAAGTTACACAAACATGCATTGTAGAATGGGCCCATGCACAAGATCCTGCACTATACCGCAAACATATGGGCTGGGATAAGCACACGCCTTATCATGTAATACCAGCCTGCAAGTGCAACCACACTGCCCAATCAAATATGAAGCAAAAGCTCCCTTGAGGGAACTTCTCTCACAGTTTGAGTACCAGGGAGTAACGGAACCCTGTGGGTCTCCTATGGATGACCCTTTGTTTCCAGTAGCTAAGCAAGATCACTCCTATAGAATAGTCTTAGATGATAAACACCTAAAAAGCCACACACGCACATTTACAATACAAAATTCATACAGCACAGCTTTAATGAACAATATTGTCTGGAAAAAAATAGAAAACAACCCTGGATATTTCCCGTGGGTTTTTCTGCCGAAACATAGCATCTCAAAGCAGGGATTTAAGCACTGTTTCCACACTCTGCTCTGAACACAATTTTTGTCGGCTCTCTCAAGGGTACAAGAATAGTCCAGGACTGTTTGTGACCGGAGTAACATCAATATTGCATGATATTGATGAAGAAGCAATGTCTCATGTTGATGATATATATCTCATGGATAATGACTTAAACACACACCTTCTTAGAGGAGATCGGATTGTTTTGGGATTTGCTTAATATGGCTACAAATTTAATTTAAAAAAAAGCACAAAAATTGCTTTTCTCAGTGTCCTATTTTGGGATACCTGACACGACACTTCATAGAGAAATCATTAAACACATTAAACACTATTAAAACTGCAATCCTTATTAGGACTTTTCATTTTGGCAGGACATACATACTAGATTATGTACAACGCATAAAACCTTTATATGATTTGATTTGTCCAGACATTTCCAGCAAACATTAGAGACCCAAGCGTACACAAGTTCTCAGATCATTACAGACTGACATGCTTGGAGCACAATATCTACATACATGTGTTAATAAAACATATTTGGTCATTTATATAATACTTGCCACCACTGGTTTCACTTACGTCACATTTAATGACGGTTACAGTGCTGTATAAATATAAATTGCAACTATATTCCAATGCAGAAATGCATTTTGCATCCACTGAAAAAATACTGACTGCGGGTCAGATGGCTGTCATAAAGGAAAGACCACTGGCTCAAGGGAAATGCATAATTGTCATTACTCCTGTCCCAGCCTTAGATGCTGTCACAAAGGCCAGTGTCCCAAACTCAAAAGCCTTACACCCTAGATGGATACAATCGGGCACTTCCTTGATGGCCACTGATGTAGACCAAGGGCCTGATGCAGAGTTTGGCGGATAGTGTTACTCTCTCACAAACATGAGGGATATCCTGTATCCTATATATCCTATAGGAATCGTAATACAGTGACAGGATAACTGTCAACTCTAAATCAGGCCCTATGCGTTTGACCCTACACTTCAAACTCAAGAATTTATCCAGTATGAACAAGAATACCCCATTCCCACTTACATATTGCCTCTTGGTCAGTATAAATATATAATATATACTGACGGTTCAGCTTAGCCTGCCATAGGCACTAAGCACCAATAGTCCACGGCTTCGCACCCGTGGATAGAGTAATGAGGGATGGAGAATTACACCCTCAACAAACTTTAAGGGGACTACACTGCACAGCTAGCTGAATTAAAAACTTTGATTCTAGCACTAGAACATACCGAACCAGAAGTCCTCACTCCTTTAGTGTGTGATTTGTATTACTGTGTCCAGTCTTTCAATGAAAACTTGCATTACTGGCACCTGAAGGGATGCAAAAACTCTAAAAGGAATAGTATAACGCATAAAGTGCTTTGAGGAAAGGTGGCAGTCTGCCGCAGGTTCATGAAATTCCGACATTGAGTCATCAGCGTGTTAGAATACATGTTGTAGGGAATTCACTGGCTGATGAAGCAGCCCAATCTGCATTTAAGACTGCTACAGTAGTGTAGTGAAGCCATTTTAGTGATGTCTGTGGGTATGTCATTTTAGCAACCAAGCCTGCTGTCTGTGCCCTTTAGCCTAGTAACATTCAATTTTATTTAATTTAATTCTTTTTGAAACAATGACATTTGTGGTGAAGTTTTCTTTTCCTTTATCTTGCTGTCCTTTCGTTTAGGAAAGCATTTAAATTTCTTAGCATGAAACTCTTTCACTCCGTGCTTTATTCAAGGCTGTGACAAGATAGGGTTGGCAGCACAAAGTGGTACACTGCATCTCTAACATTTCACAAAAACATATGTATTTTTACATGGGGACACTTTTCTACGAACACTAGCTGTTTTAATATAGAAACATCTCCCTGTCCCCTGCAAGTTAGAGGGAGGTTTCAGCCAGATGACCACTACTGCATGCCATCTTCACTACTGTCATACTCAGGTATGGGGGATAATGTCTTCCTGGGGGGTCCTGGAGAGCTGATTAGGGTTTATCCTGCTGTGCTCTAACATAGAACATGAGTGGGGTAGGTAGGAATCATACATCTCGCTAAGTATGGTGGGACTTTTCTTGTGTTTCACTTTTCTTGTCACCATTCTGTTTTTACTATGTTTTATCATCCTAATTATTGGAGTTCATGTCATTTTATCAACGATGCAGCTGATTCAATAAATCTTATTGAACCATTTCCTCCTTCTGTTTGTCTTTGCATGTGTGAAACAAATGTAACTGAGAGAAAAGGATGAGATCTGAATCACCACGATCTCCCTGAGAAGTCACAATGTCATGTGCTCAGTTGCCATAGATCACCCTTGCTCTTTTGTCATAGGTGAGGTGCTGCTAGCTGGCCGGAAAAGCATTAGGCCGACAGTTGTCACATGGTGTGGGATCAACCTCAGTTCCACACAATTCAGGTGATGCTGCTGCCCAAATCCAGCAGCCTAAATGGTACAATGAGAGCCAATGTAACATGCCGCACCTATGTTTGGTCAGGCACTGATTTTCAGATCTTCCTGAGTATCTCTGTCTCACTACGTGCTAAAGGCACCTCAATACTAAATAAGGAGATGTCCGTAGTATTGAGGATTTCCTTCTCAGCTAGATAGGTAGTACCTATTCGATGCTGTAGGGTATTCAAGCTTGAACCTTAAAAGGATCAATCCCAATTTGGTGTCCTTATTTGTGAACAGGTACATGTACGATGGCGAACCCGCAACGCGTGGTAAATGCAGTAAACATGAAACCTCCCTCTACTGCTCATATATTAGCTAATGGCCTTACAATCCAGCGGGGTCCTGTTACCGTTGGAGTTGAGGCTCATCCAACCTATAGAACAGAAGTGTTATATTATTGGGTCAACTTCCCAGCAGTTGATGAGAATACTAATACATTTCATCATTATACACCTTCTAATGTACGTGCACAATACAGAGCATATGCATATTTAGAGCTATCCTTTCAAGATCACCACAACTAGCTTGATGGCGCCCTGCCCCACACAATACTTCCTGTTAAGTTAGTGTTGTGAGTTGGTTAGTAGGTGTCTTGCCAGAGTTTAAGCAAAAAAAAAAATGGTTCGACAACTGTTTATGGTTGAAGGGTATTGTACTTAATTTTATTATGCTTGTGTTTCTCTATATAGTTCTTGATTCATGTATTTCCTGTTTACCTGTTCCTCTTTTAGGTCTCTCTGTTTCTTTCTGTTATTTCTGTTCTTGTGGGCTGTTTCTGGGACTGTCTTTTCATTGATCATTCTCTTTCTTTTCTTCTTAGGTATCTTCCCGGTCTCGTTGGCAGGAGTTCCCACAGCAGGATGTGCCCAAGAGAAAACAGGGAACAGATGGACAAGTGGTAAGAGAGTTTTTGTTTTCTTGATTGTGTGCGTTCTTTTATAATGGGGGAAGGGAGAAAAAAGAAGAAGAAGAAAAAGAAAAGGCAAGGAAAGAGGAAGAAACCATAAAGACAATTGACTCCTCTTAGAATTGTGATGGATAGTGTTCAAATGTAGTTGTGCTATCCTTCTACAAGTTCCGTAGTGTGCAACAAACGGGTAAAAGACGTGCAGCCCAGCAAACAAAATACCCAGCATTTTTTTAGGAGTGACTCCCCTATTTGTCCAAAATCAAATCTCCTCCTCTCCCTCCTTCTCTCCGTCTCCCCCTCCTCCCCACCTCAATAAATAATTAGCAGGATTCTGAATGCAGGCACGTATGTGCATGAGCCACGCCCCTCTGAGGACGTGGTGGGTAATTTTGTTTTCTATCGCGGGTTGTCTCTCTGCTGCTTCGATGGCCGCTTCACTTCTGGTTTGTCTTCAAAGTGTGCCTCTTCTCCCTGGGTCTCCCTCCTCCCTGGCGCTCTCCTCTGCATCTCTTCCCGATGGCGCTTTTCCTTCGGCGTCCCTCTCCCTCGTGTCTTCTCCGTCCGTTTTGGGTTTTTCTGCACGTGTCGCTTCCGAACCCTGTATTTCCGCATTTGCGTGCACGCTTCTCTATCTATGTCGTTTTGAAGGTCCCCGGGGTATTCGGTTGTCAGCCCCACCCCGGGGGGGCGTCCGACTTCTGAGTAACTCTGTTACACACGCTCCCCCTTGGGAAGGGCTGATCGAGGCCTGCCTCTACAGGGTTTCTAGGTAAATAATCTGCAGTGCTTAATTGACTGCCCAGAAGATGTTGAATCTGAAACATAAAAGGTTGGAGCTCATGAACCACCTCAATATTCTGGAATTAGTATCTTTATTCCGGGCTAGCCAAGTGAGAGGAGTGTGATCAGTGCTCAAGACAAACTGATGACATAATAAATAATATTGCAAACTTTCAACAGCCCATTTAATCGCTAAAAATTCTCTTGCTATCACGGGATAATGTTTTTCTCCTGGTAGTAGTTTTCTGCTTATGAAAACAATGGGGTGACTTATCCCAAGGTCGCTTTTTTCGTGACAAGACTGCGCCTATGCCCACATCAGATGCATCCGTTTGTAATTAGAATGTCTTTGTGAAGTCCGGACAACGTAAAACCGGTTCCGTTATCAAAAACTGTTTAAGTGTCTCATAACTATTGACTTGCTTTGGATTCGGGGTCCTTGATTTTTGAGGGTTGGTCCTTTTTTAGAAGATCAGTTAAGGGGGCTGCGATCGTTGAATAATTAGGGATAAAGTGACAGTAATAACCCACAGTCCCTAAAAATTACCTCACTTCTTTCTTTGTTTGAGGTGGAGGTACCTTAAGGATTGCTTCGACTTTGTTCAGCCGTGGTCGTATTTGTTCTTTCTCTATATGATAACCGAGATATGCAATGGCATCTCGTGCCAGATTGCACTTGTCAGGATTAGTGTTTTTAAAAAAAATTATTTTTGTTTAATTTATTTATAAATTTGAGCATACAGCAATAGGAACAGTCCCCTCTTTCAGAACATCATCATCACCAAAGGACCCCAACTCAAGTGTAACAAAACTCAGCATTGCTACAAACAGATGAACCGTAACAATACAAGTTTATGGGTCTCGAACAAAAGCTGTCAGCGTTCGGGGAGCAAGAACAAATTCTACTAACAGAAATATAACAAGGCGGCTGGAACGGGCAAGTCGGCACTGGCAAACATCCACAGCTCTCATCTTCTCTCAGGCAGGGCGACACAAACAATTCCCAAAATGCGTGTCTATTGAATCTAGCGCATATCTTTCAATAAGCAGTCTCCAAATAGGCATGCAAAGGTGCCCAAATATCTAAATATCTCGCGTCCTAGAGCCCTCTGGCGCCAACACCCAGTAAGTCTCCAGCTGTTCTCGGCAAAAAGCAGCATCATGCAACCAGTCAGGGACCCGAGGAGGCCGGCCACGTCCCCAACAAATCGCGACTCTGCGCTTCACCAAAAGCAGCAACATGCCCACCAGTGTCCTCTGAGCCAGCGGGACCGCATCCATACTGCCGAACAGCACCATCACAGGAGAGGGAGCCAGCTCAAGTCCAGTCATCTCCCCAATCACATGCGTAACCTCCAGCCAGAAATCATACAGTGCTGCACATTGCCATGCCAGGTGGAAAAAAATCAGCATCCGGAGCGTGACATTGTTCACAAGAAGCATCCGCCCACAGCCCCATAGCGCATAGGCCTCGAGGACTATAGTAAAGACGCTGCAGAAACTTAAAATGAATTAGCTGCGGCCGATAGTTTGGTGATAGTGCCCTCATATGCGCACAGCACTTCCTCCATGTCTAATCAGAAATCGCTGCTCCTGTATCCGCTTCCCACTTCACCTTAGCAGACATTGCAAGCCCACCCCTTTTTTTCCTGCATGGAACCATACAATTTGGTGATGAGCTTCCTGAGCGTCTGCACACTCCATACAACCTCCAGTGCTCGACACGTCGCTGGAGACGCCGGAAGACTAGAGTATCGCGCTCGGAGCATCGCACACACGTGTAGTACATGTAGCTGGTGCAGCGCACCCCCGGAGCCATCCCGCAGCGCCACCTCCGGGGAGATCAGCCGCCCATCCACAAACCAGTCCCCCAAAAGAGACAAGTCCGAGTCTCGAAAATAGGCCCGCAGCTGCGAGTCGCGAAACTGCCGCTCATCTGCCACAGCAGCCACCTCCATCGATGGCGCAAATGGCTCACGCACACCAGATTGCTTAAAAAGTGCCCGCCATGCCCCGACAGTACACGCCACAGTATCCACCATCCACGATCGAGGCCGAGACAGGCCCCCAAACACTCGAATCAGGTCGTCCGGCCAAACCGCGTCATTCTCAGTGGCGAGATGTGGCATGTAACAGGGCGGATCCAATAATACGCAAAATGGGCCTGTGCGCAGTGGTAGTGAAGCTCCATGTCCGGAGCGGCAAGTCCACCCAATTCAAACGGGAGTGTCAACCTCTCCCAAGTGATTCTAGGCTGGTGACCCACCCAAAACAGGCGAATCATGGCCGAGCGGAGATGCTTCAAAAAACACGCTGTGAGGACCAGAGGAAAATTTACAAACAGGTATAAAATTTTGGGTAACACTATAATTTTGGCAATGGCAATTCATCCCATTAGCGACAGTGGTAAGGAGTGCCACAACTGAATCCTATCCTCCAGCCAGGACATGACAGTACCATAGTGAGCAGTCCAAAGCGTCTCAACGTCACAGCTCAGCCAGACTCCCAAGTACCTCACAGGGCCATCCGCCCATGCAATAGGGTACCGGGACAAGAAGCCTGCCGTCCCCGGCGACAGAGGCAGCACCGCAGATTTAGACCAGTTAATCACTATACCCGAAAATTCTCCGAACCGTACAACTTCATCCAGCAAACCATCCAAATTTTTACCGGGCTCTCGCACATACAATGCAATATCATCGGCGTACATGGAAATCAAGCTGGGTCGCTGCCGAAACTGCAGCCCCCAGTCGCTGTACTGCTGACACAAAAAGGCTGCTAGTGGCTCCATCTCTATCGCAAAAAGGAGCGTCGACAACGGGCACCCCTGCCTAGTCCCCCGAGCCACCCGAAAAGGGGCGGATATGCCTCCAGTCAGACGAAGTCGAGCAACTGGCTCTGCGTACAATAAGCAAATCCAGCCCACAAATCGCAAGCTCAAACCCACCCTTCCCAAGAGTGCAAACAGATACTCCCACACCAACAAATCAAAGGCCTTTGTGGCATCCAAAAACACTGCCGCAGCGTCATCCTCAGCATTAATTGAGCCCGCAGCCGCAAAAAACGTCCGCAAATTGTGTGCCATGGATCACCCCGGAACAAACCGAGACTGATCAGGAAGCACCAGCCTCGTCATCAGCGGCTGCAGCTGCGCCGCAATCATCTTGGCCAAGATCTTAGATGTTAATCATCGAAAGCGGGCGATAGGAGTCACAGTTTAGAGGGTCCTTGCCGGGCTTAGCTATTGTTACGATCATTGCCTCTCGCAAAAAGGCAGGCAGGATTCCATTCTCCACTGTCTGCGTATACCTCCAGCAAATGAGGCGCGAGTATATCAGCGTATTCCTTATAAAACGCTGAAGTCAAGCCATCAAGGCCAGGTGACTTGTCACCAGGCAGGGCCCGAATCGCAGCCTCCTCCAGCGTGAAAGGTGCATTAAAATATGCCCTACGGGCCGCCTCGAACCAGAGTAAGCTAATCTCCGAGAAATAAGCCTGTAGAACCCCGGCTTGCAGCGATTCGGGCGCAGAGTACAAGTCCGAAAAGAACTTGGTAAACACTTCCATGACTCCATCCGTCCCGATCACATGCTCACCCTCCGAATTGTCTATTTCAGTAACATAGTTGCTGGCCCAGGGTTTGCGTAGTAAATTAGCCCGCTTACGTCCAGCCCTCTCGCCCTCTCCATAGCACCGCACCCCGGCAAACCTTCCCAGAAAGCATATTTCCCTCTCCGAATCCTCCTCATACAAGGAAACCATACGCCGAAGATCCGCCAGTGTATCACCAGACCAGTCCTCAACCAACCGAGCTTCCATGTCTGCTATCTGCGCCTCCAGCTCTGCCAAATCCCAACGCAACCCCCCGCAGCACACCGTGCTGCTTCGAAATGCAGCTCCCCCGGATGACCACCTTAAAGGCCTCCCACAGCACTCCCACCAAACTCGCAGAGCCACCATTCTCCTCAAAATAAAGGACAATATCCAGACGAATCTCCTACTGGAACGCCTCATCTCTTAAAGCCCCCTGAGGCAAGCGCCACATGAAGGCATGTCCCGGACCGCCCGGCACCACCAGCTCCAACTTAACCCGAGAATGGTCCGACAACGTGCGCGCCATATGCTCCACCGATCGCGTCCACATCGCCACGTCCTGCGAGCCCAGCCATCGATCAATCCGGGACCAGCTGCTGTTCACATAGCTGACACACGTACCCTCTCTCGCGTCTCCATGCTTCATCCGCCAGATATCCTCCAGTGCGTCATCCTCCATGATCGCCGACAGAGCCCGAGCCGCCGCTACATGCTGCATCATGGCCAAACTCTCGCTCTCCCGCTCCGGATCTAGGACTACATTAAAGTCACCCCCCCAAATCACAGCACCTCCTCCCAGCAACTCAACCAGCCACCAGACCTCGCCAAAGAAATCTGGTTCATCCGTGTTAGGACCATACACAGCCACAAGTCTACAAGGCCTGTCCAACAGCACACCGCTCATCAGCATGTACCGTCCATTAGGATCTACTATAGTTCGCTGCAAGCGCCATTGTAGTCCCTTGCGCAGCAGAATTGCCACTCCTCTGGCGTATCTCGAATATACAGCCCGTGACATTCCCCAATCCATCCCGCCTTCAAGCGATGCATCGTGTCCGCCACCAAGTGAGTTTTTTGCAACATACAGATATCAACATTCTTGCGCTTAACATACGCAGACATGAGCCGCACCATGCGCCTATCATTCAAGCCACGCACATTCCAAGTAAGGCATTGGACCAATGTCAACTAATCCTGCTTCATCTGACCACTCTTACGAGGGCACCAGAACACACCGCCGCCTCCACCAGCCAGCCCAGCAAACACAGACATAAGGAGAAAGAAGAAACCATCAGATATACCAGAACCAACAAAGAAGTACATAACCCCATCCTCCTCCCATGCAGACCCCCCAACCGGGTCAAAGCAAATAGCCCCCCCCCTTTAACTCACAAAACAAAGAAAATACACCATGACATTTTAACGAGACTCATCAAAGGGACGAACGACTTGCCACCCAACCCAAACCCATCAATGGACCGGGAAGTGGAGGCATGGGGCCAAAGAGTAAATAAGCATCAGGATGGCGAACAGTTCTATATCGTTGTAACCGTGCTGTCAGTTCATGTACAAGCTGCAGGACCATTAGTCATTATCGCTGAGAGTCTCATGCTCTGCACCCAGCTCACCCGAGTCCACAGCCGCAGGCCTTTACAAACTTTGCTGCCAACTTCGGATCAGTAAAAAGTGTAGTTTCCCTCCATGCTGCACTTTCAATTTTGCAGGGTAGGTAAGGGAAAACCTGGCGTCCGTCTGTCCATGCGAGCGGTTGATCGGTTGATTGTACTCCCGGGGTATAATCCAGAAAAAAGTGCAGCTCTGTATTTTTGTATAGCACCAGGCGCGGCTCCCGCGCCAGCTGGAGGATCGTGTCTCAGTCGCGATAATTCAAGAGCCGGATAATAATGGGGCGAGGCGGAGTGCCAGGTGGAGGCCGAGGACCCAGAGACTGGTGCGCCCTCTTCACCACCAACAAGCGGGAGAGCTGGCCAGGAAAGAGTTCAGAGAGCATGCCTTCAATGAAATCTTCCATTCGTCCCATGTCAGTGGATTCGGGAAGGCCAATCAGTCTAACATTGTTGCGGCACGAGCGCGCTTCCAAATCTTCATTTTTATTACATATTACCTCCAACACCTTCTCCATTTGCAACAATTAAGCCCGTTCACCCTGACATTGATCCTCCATGTCTGAAGTACGTGCCTCCATCCGGTCTAGTCTGGAGTCATGGTCGTCCACCCTTGTCTTGATACGATCAAGCTGCTCTGTTAAATGATCAAGCTCGGCGTCGATACCCGTCAGGCTGGATTTCAAATCCAGGAACATGGCCTTCACCGACATATCAGACGAGGCAGCCTCCGATGTTTCCTCCCTCTTCTGCGACGACGGGGTCCCCCCCTTCCTGCGTCCCCCATCAAAGGAGATCTTCGCCTGCCGCTGCACCGCCTTTTCCATCCCACATCAGCAGGACGCCCCGGCAAGAGTCCCAAGCCCAGGCAGCAAAGGTCACAATCAGACCTCCAATGCCAGACAGAATGTCTCCTCCAATACAGGCCTCCTCCGGCTGGCGGGTCTCTCCCAGCCCAGGCCAGACCCTCCCACCCCCATCCCAGCACCAACCAGGCCAAGGTGCCAGATTCAGCGGGGGAGTCCAGGCCCAGCAATGTCGAAAATCTCCTCAGGCCAGCTCCGCCAGGCCGTCAGCTTCTACAGCGGGATCCCAGAAAACACCTCTGGTGGGCCTCCAGGCCCGGCCCAGCCAGCTCAGCTCCACAACACAAGTCCGCCCCACCTCCGCCAGCACGGGGCGAAATGTGCCGCCAGACAACCACCAGCACTGTGCCACAGTGGCCCTCCACAGCTGCCCAAAAAGCGCCGCCTCCCCGGCTCACCGCGGGGGTCCAGTCAGCTACTCCCGATTAGGCAGCCAAATCCAGTGGGTCGCGGCAGATCTGTCACGGGGGGCCCCGGGCATCCAACTCCGCAGCCGTCAGCCCCGGCCTCAGCAGCCACGCCGCAGGCAGCAAAAAGAAAAAAAATGCGGGAGGCCGGGGTACGAGTTTACCGCCGATCTGGCCCCCGCAACTCGCCGCCAGCAACCCGCTGGCGTATCCTCTCTGCAGGTGCCGCCTCTCCCTGCCCCCGGCCCGCCAGCCAGGCCAGGACAGCCCTCGGTAAAGCGCCACGCGCCTCATGCTCCCACTCGGCCAGGCCCTCGTCTCCGCCGCCCGTTCTTCATAGCGGAGACAGGGCGCAACCTTCGCCGCTCCCCGCCGGCAGCACCTGCGTCTTCGCAGTGCCGCCCGACAAAAAAAGTCAGAAAAATCTCCGCCCTGACAGGAGAAATGTAAAATCAGGACCCCAGGCCGAGCAGAGCCACACTAAATGCCGGCCATCTTGCTGGCAGGCTAGCTCCGCACCCCCTTCCCCCGGATTAGTGGTGTATGGAACATGTTAGAGAGATGGAGTAGATGGTCTTTCCAGGTTTCATTATATATAACAATGTCGTCGAGATATGCGGCAGCATACCCTACGTGAATACGCAACAACCTATCTGTTAATTGTTGAAAGCCGGCAGGGGCCCTATGTAGACCAAAGGGAAATACAGTGAACTGATATAACCCTGAGGGGGTGGAAAAGGTTGTTTTTTTCTTTATCTTGGGGATCCAATGATATTTGCCAGTATCCTTTTGTGAGATCCAGTGTGGACATATATTGAGCTCTCCCTAGTTGTTCGAGCAACTCATCTACTCTGGGTGTCAAATTGGGATATATTATTCTACTGACAAAAGTCAATACAAAAATGCACAGTTCCATTTGGTTTTGGGACTAGGACAACTGGGGAGCACCATGGACTTAAAGAGGGCTCGATTATACAAATTTTAACATGTTTTAGACTTCTTGTTCCACTACTTTCCTAAGTGCTTCGGGGATACAAAGACATCGGATGACTCTTCCGTCCTGAGTGTTTATAGCGTGTTGCATCAAAGGGGTTTTTCCAGGAATCAGAGAGAAGAGTTTTTGATTTTTGCATAATACCTCCAGTAATTGTGTTGGTTGTTCTTTCAGGAGATCTGGATTAATGGGAGGAAGACAGTTACCCAAATCTTCGGATTGGGGACATAGATTGATTTCTAGACGTTTTGCTTTATTTACCAAGAACCCGATGTCTGCTGTGGGAGGGGGACTGTCTGTCTCTTCTCATTTCTTTAGTAGGCTTATGTGATAGATTTGTGTCTTCCTGGGTGTTTCGGATACGAGTAGTCTGTAAGTAACAGGGCTCACTTTCTCTATTATTTCGTACGGTCCCTGCCATTTTGCCAATAGTTTGTTTTCTGAGCTAGGTAATAACACTAACACTTTATTTGCTGTTTGTAAGTGTCTTAAGGTAGTGCCTCTATTATAATATTTTTTTGTCTTTCTTGAGCCTCCTCCAAATGGACTCGTACATCCTCACAGACTGTTTGGATTTGATCTTTTAACTGTTGAGTTTATCCAAGAATGTCCTTATCATCTGTCTCTTTCTCTTCCCATCTTTCTGCGGCCATATCTAGCAAGGTTCTGGGTTGGCATCCAAACACCAGTTCGAATGGACTATGTCCTGTTGAGGCTTGTACGTGGGTCCGTATGGCATACAACACTAGGGGTACCTTTTTGTCCCAATCTTTGCCAGAGTCAGATATTGTTTTTTTTAATAATGTCTTAAGGGTGCGATTTTATCCCTCCACCAAGCCGTCTGTCTGTGGGTGATAGACAGAGGTGCAAATCTGTTTTACCCCTAGTATTTGGCATATCTGAGCCATTAATCGGGACATAAATGATGTTCCTTGATCGGTTAACAATTCTCATGGAAAACCTACCTGGGAAAAGAACTCTATCGTGGCATATGCCTTGCTTTTGGTAGTCATTCTGGTAAGAGGGATAGCCTCAGGATACCGTGTTGCACAATTCATCAAGACAAGAATATACATATAGCCTCTAGAGGAAGGTGTCAATGGGCCTACTAAATCTATACGAACCCGAGAAAAGGGGATGTCAATAACAGGCAAGGGGAAAAGGGGATCTTTGTTTACTGCTCCCGGGTTAATAACTTGACACTTCGGACATTGTGCACAAAACCTGCGTATGTCTGGAAATACCCCAGGCCACTAGAACCGTCAAAGTAGGTATTCCTCTGTTTTCTCTCTTCCAAAATGCCCCCCCCACTTGACTATGTGCTAAATGTAGTGCTTGGGTGCGATATGGATTGGGTATCACTAGCTGGGTCTTTTCCTGATTATTGTGTCGTACAATCTTATATAGTAAACCCTTCTGAACAAGGAAATATGGGCCCACCTGTCCCGTTTTGTCTGTAACGGCGGCTGCCCAAGCATGTTTGTAACGTGGAATCTTCTCCTTGACTAATCCGGAAAGGTGGTAAGGTCGCCAGGATAGGTTTTTCTGTTGGTGTTACAGGGAGTGAATCACAAGGGTTAGTCATACAGAAACATTTTTTTACTTCTCTTTTCTCACTCCTGCTTAACTTTATTTTTTTCTTACCCAAAATGATGGTGATTTGGGCACATGGAGCTTCACTTAACCATGAGTCCGTTTTCTTACTGGTGTGTACATTGTCTAGTAGGCCAGGAAAATTGATATAGTCAGTTCCTATGGTAACTTCTTCAACCAAATGCTGTATCAATCCCACCATAAGAGATTCCTTTTGTCCCCTCCATTCAATGTAAATCTCGGCCATTGGATATTGTTGCATGTCCCCAGGGATACAGCAGATGGAGACAAATTCATTATTCGATCTTTTGGTATCATGTTTGCCCTAATTACTGACTGCACCCTGAATCAATCAACACCTGAGTGGGTTTCCCGTTTACTAATATTTCCTTTATATATTGGGACACCTCTCTGGTAGTGCAAAATACCCTGCCTTGGGTAACTTCTATTTCCATTGGCTCTGGTTTTGTTATTTTGTGGGGGCAGTTACGTGCTATACGTCCCCACTCAGCACAGTTATAACATTGGGGTGTTTGATTTGGGTCTCTATCGGGTATTCTAGGAATCTAGAATCTAGACTTCCTCTGGGCTTTTCACTGGTCATATTTTGGAAGAGGAGATAGGTGATCGCCCTCCGAAGGTTTGTCTCTTCTGGGACCCTATTCTAAACTCAGGGGCTAGGTGAAATGCACATGCTAACTCTATAGCTGTGGTCGTATTGACATTAGGATGTTGTTTGATCCAGTTGCATGTTTGTAGAGGTAGGGCATCTAAAAAAAATTCTAATATTATGATCCGTATTACTTCTTCTCTGCCGTACCTATGGCACTTAACCGTTTTAATCCCAAGTCTTGTATTCTATAATATAGGGCTCTGGGATTTTCTATAGGAATCCACTTTGTCTTCCTAAATTTTATACAGTAATATTCCGTATCAAATCCCACCCTCTACAGATTAGCCTTCTTTATCTCTGGATATAGTGTTGTTCCTCTGGGATTTACGGCCTGGTAAGCGGCTTGTAATGTTCCGGTCAACAGGGGTGCTACATATTGTCCCCACCTATCCTGAGGCCAATTGGCCGATGCTGCCACCCTATCAAAGTTTGTAAAAAAGGCATCAGGAGCCTCTCCTTCTTGAAACTTTTGCAGTACGGAACTGGGGACATTGGGATGTACCCAACTGGTAGTGATGGTGTCTGTTAATTTCTGACCGCTGTTTCGTGTACCAATTGATTATTGGCTATTATGGTGGCTTGGCTCTTTAATGCGTTCTGTAGAGTCTCGCCGTCGTTCCGGGCCTCTCGTTGTGGTTCCTCCCAAACCATTTGTAAGTGTTGTTGTCCCTCAGCAAGTTGTTGTATCATATCCTCTAAAGAGGGTTTGCCCTCCATCTTCCCAGGTTTTGTCACAGGGACTTCTTAATCCCACTTCTGACACCAAAATGTCGTGGGTTGGTTAATAGGTGTCTTTGCAGAGTTTAAGCAAAAAAAAATGGTTCCGACAACTGTTTATGGTAGAATGATATTGTACTTGATTTTATTATGCTTGTGTTTCTCTATATAGTTCTTACTTCACGTATTTCCTGTTTAACTGTTCCTCTTTTAGGTCTCTCTGTTCTTGTAGGCTGTTTCTGGGACTGTCTTTTCATTGATCCTTCTCTTTCTTTTCTTCTTAGGTATCTTCCCGGTCTCGTTGGCAGGACTCCCCACCGCAGGATGTGCCCAATAGAAAACAGGGAGCAGATGGACAAGTGGTAAGTGAGGTTTTTTTTCTCGATTGTGTTCTTTCTTTTAGAATGGGGGGGGAGAAAAAGAAGAAGAAGAAAAAAAGACAAGGAAAGAGGAAGAAACCATAAAGACAAATGACTCCTCTTAGATTTGTGATGGATAGTGCTCAAATGTCATTGTGCTATCCTTCTACGAGTTCCGTAGTGTGCAACAAACCGGTGAGGGTGAAAGACATGCAGCCTAGCAAACAAAATACCCAGCGTTTTTTTAGGAGTGACTCCCCTATTTGTCCAAAATCAAATCTCCTCCTCTACCTCCTTCTCTCCATCTCCCACTCCTCCCCACCTCAATAAATAATTAGCAGGATTCTGAACGCAGACACGTACCTGCATGAGCTACGTCACTCCTGGGACTTGGCGGGTTATTTTGTTATCTCTCGCGTGTTGTCTCTCTCCTTCTTCAATGGCCGCTTCACTTCTGGCTTCTCTTCCGAGCGTGCCTCTTCTCCCCGCGTCTCCCTCTCCCGTGGCTCTCTCCTTGCGTCTCTTCCTGATGGCGCCTTTCCCTCAGCGTTCCTCTCCCTCGTGTCCTCTCCGTCCGTTTTGGGTTTTTCCGCGAGTGTCGCTTCCGAGCCCTGTATTTCCGGGTTCGCGTGCGTGCTTCTCTGTCTATGTCTTTTTGAAGTGCCCCTGGGGTACTCGGTTGTCGGCCCCACCCCCGTGGTGGCATCCGACTTCTGAGTAACTCTGTTACAGTTAGGTCCTCTGAGTAATGATGGTCCTACCTGGCCCCTATTGGCCACATACACACCGCATCTTGATGCAGGCACCTTGGTGGTAGCTGAGGTTCGCCACTTATACATTGAGCTTACAGCAATATATAGACTCTTAGTACAGTTTGTAATGCAAACATTAAATACTAACCCAGTACGCGCTGCTCCAGCACAACTGCATGCAGTCACACCAGGCATTAAGCCTGTGACTGCACGGTCAATTATGGGTAAAGTACCTGCCAAAGGGGAGAAATTCAGTTTTGGTGAGCTTAAAACAGAAACGTGCTGGAGGCAGTATTTCCCCATAGGGGACCTCAAGATAAACGTAGAATTTCCATTATGTGCTTGCCATTTAGGATGGTTCCCACAGTAGATAACTGCAACACTTGGGCACGGTATTTGCTGTGCTCTATAGTACCACACACAGTACACCAAAAGTTGCTAATCTTCCGGAAGTGTTAAAACAAATTCAAGATGGATATGGGGCTGCCTCGACTCTAGATTTGAGGATGCAATAATGGCCAATTTTGCCACTGTGTCTTCAATAATATTACTCAATCTTAAAAGGGAAGCAGCAGCACTAGCGGTGCACATGTGGCTCCAGGACTTTCTTGTACAGGATCATGAATGCGCGCTGAAAAGATTATCGCCAAGACCTACTCTGGTAGCCAGACTTAGGTAACCACAATTACACGATAAATCCAATAAGGATTCTATCAAGCAAGCACCTGAGGGTTCTAAAAAACACTTGGATAAACAAAAACAAACACCTGAAAAAGAAAGGAGAGAATCTCCACATTCCTAGACCCCTTAAAACTGCTATAATCTTAGAAATAGAGATAATATAAAAACTCCTGATAGATATCAATATAATGATACACGCCAATCTCGTTCCTTTCAGGACTCACCAGATGAACGCAGTGAGAGAGGTGGGCGGTCAGAGCAGCAAACTAAGTATGTGAAACCAGGAAAGGAGTCACCACACTCATCAGACATTTCTGTTAAGAAAGAAGAGAAACTTCCCCAACAAAAACCTCAATTCATAAAGAAGAAGGTAGCAGTGATTTCTGTACAAAATGGCACTCAGGATGAGAGCTTCACTGAAGAACAGGAAGTGGGCACTGGCCCTGCTAGACAGTGCGGCAGAAGTCATAATAGTTCACTGGAATCTTCAAGAGCATCAGGAGGTAAAAGCAAATAAAGACTTTTTACAAGTTGAGACTGCAGATGTGCGAGTCTCCAATCCCGACAGGGTGTATAAACTGAAAATACAATTAGAAGAGGACATTGAGCGCACAAATGATGCTATCTTTTGGGATCATATAACTACCATTTATGATATTTTATTGGCTGAAAAAGATTGGCCACCAGAATGTGTCCGTAATCTCCCATATGGGGAAGAGGTAATTGAACCATCTTTCTTGCCACTAGTTCCAGAAAAGCTCAGGCAGTCTTGAGCTATTAATAGGGCATCGGTGCAGGCACCTGCGCCGTATAGCAACCATGCAGGGTGGGATAAAGATTCTCCCTACCATATAATATATAATCAAACATGAAGCTAAAGCACCTGTGAGGGAAATCCTCATGCAGTCAGAGTACCAGGCCTTCATTGAACCCTGTGTCTCACCAATGAACAACCTTTTTTTCCCTGTAGATAAACCAGACATTCATATAGAATAGTTTTAGACTACAGAAGTTTAAATAGTCATACACGCACATTTGTCATTCAAATTGCACACAATAAAGCACTTAGGACCAGATGTAGGAAGGAAAAAGTTTGTGAGTCGGAAATTGCGAATCGCAATTTCCGACTCTCAAAATGGGATCCCAGAAAAAAAAGCGACATCAATTTGCGACTCGCAAATGATGTTGCACCACAGATTGCGAGTCCGCTTTTAGCGAGGTCGCTTTTTGCGACCTCGCTAAAAGCGAACTCGCAATTTGTGAGTCGGGTGTCGCAAATTGCAACTGGGCCGCAAATTGCATGCAGGTGCAGCAAAACAGTTGGAAAAACACTTCCTCGCTCTTGCTGATGACATCAGAGCCAGGAAGACATCAAATACACCGGGGAGGAGGGAGGACCACACCCTTTTCAAATTGCTGAGCAACTACCTGGAGGAACAGCTGCTACCATGGAAGACGCAGGCAGTGCAGGAAGGAAAAGGAAACTAAAATTCTCAGAAAAAGAACTTGAGGTGCTGACAGAAGAATGCTGCCAGCACCATGACCAGCTTTTTGGCAAGGCAGCCCTGAGTGTCCCTGACACTGAGAAGAGGAGGATCTGGCAGCAAATCTAGGAGAGGATCAATGCCATTGGGGTGAGCCACAGAAGCATTGATTAAATAAAAAAAAGGTGGTACGACCTGCCCTCCAGGACAAAGGAGAGGGTGGCAGAGCGCCTCAGGGAAATGAGGGGCACAGGAGGTGGCCCATCAACCATCCCACCACCCACAACCATGGAGGAATTGGTGGAGCAGACACTGGAGCCTGAGGCTGTGTCAGGAATGGGAGCATTGGACACGTCATCGCAAGGGACATCCAAAAGTGAGTACCATGATACATGCATGTACACCTACAAATGCTATATCCACACTCACCCAGTACGCAGCAGCAAGCACAACCAGACTAGCTCCATTTCAGACTAGCAACCACCAGAATGGTGCATTATGGGCAATGTAGTACAGTAGTCAGCATATAGGCAAATGATTATTATGAGGCATACAACAGATGTTATAGACTGACAGTGTGTTACCCATGTCCCACAGGTCTCCCACAAGACACCCCCACCAGCCACACCATCCAGGGTGAAGACAGCAGGCCACAGGCAGTGCAGGAGGCTGCAGCAGCCATTACAGGGCCCAGCACGACACCACCACAGTCCCCTCCAGAAGAAGTACAGGACATGGAGGAAGGAGACACAACACCTGGCCCCAGCCACACTGTGAGACATCCAGAGCCAGCAGTACCCAAGTCCAGGCGGTGGCCCAGGAGGATATAGGGGAGGCATCAATGTCTGCAGTCGAGGCATCCCTCCTTTCTGGTCAGCGCCTGCAAACAAGGCAATTGAGGATTACATCTGGTGCAATGCAGAGAATGGAACACAATATCAAACATGGCCTGGCTGATGTGAACACACAGTTCACAAGACTAAATGACAATGTCAGTGACATTACACATTCAATCCGCCAACTGATGATGGAACTCGTGGCTGAGAGACAAAGCGCAAGGCGCCGTGAGCGCCACCTAGTTCAAAGATTTGACCGCATGGCAGCGTCCATTGGCCGTCTTGCAATGAACACCACAGGCCTGTCAAGACGGACCATCAGTCTGCAGGTGGAACTGGGCCACTTTGCAGGGGATGTGGCGTGGGGACTGGGCCGCATTAGCCATGCTGTGGACATGTTGGAGGCCAGGCAGGTGGCAAGGGGCACGGGTGAGACCCCTCAGGACAGTGAGGAGGGGTCCACTATCAGCAGTGTATCTGCCACAGACATGTACTGCGGAGTGGCAGTGCACGTCAGAGGTCAGCTGACCCACCTGGGACGAGCCATGCTGGGTGAACCAGGAGGAGGATGTAGGCACAAACCCTGCAGGACTCATGAGGCACATGCAGTTAATGTGTCCTCATTAAGGGTGTACATGTGTAGCCCCTTACGGACAGTTATGTTCTTTTGTCATTAGGTTCACTAATTAAAAGGTTTTGTTTGATCCACTACACAACTGGGCTCTTTGTGTGTGACATTGGTGAGTGTGGTGTCTGTTGCCACGCACCTTCCAAAGTATTGGGTTGCAATGTGGTCCCGTCTCTGTCTGCCTTGATTTGCAATCCTTCTATCTCCAGGCTGGCGATGTGGTAGCTCTTGCTCCTCATCCTCCGAATCTGGGTCTGCAGGGGTGAGATGTAGCCCACGTCTGGTGGCAATGTTGTGTAGTATTGCGCATGTGCCAACTATCTTGAATGCTGTTATAGGGGCATACTGGAGCGCACCTCCACTTCTGTGGAGGCATCGGAATCTTGCCTTTAACAGTCCAAAGGTCCTCTCTATGACATTTCTGGTCCGCCGCTGTGCACTGTTAAATCGCCTCTCATTCTCATTAGGGGTTAGTATCAATGGTCGTAGTGCATATGCACTGTCACCTGTTTGGCAATATTAAGCAATGTTAGCAGGGCATGGATGGTTTCTACAGTGACCTGTGTGTATGGCGTCAGGGTGTATCCAGCAATACCTAATAGATATCCGTCTCCAAACTCCCCATGTTCTAGGCGTTGGTGTATCCAACTGTGCCTGAAAATGTAAGAGTCACGTGTACCATGTCAGTGATGACATAATGGGCGTCACATACCACCTGGATGTTCAGTGAGTGGGTACATTTCCTATTGCAGAACAGAGATTCCAGATTTGCAGGAGGACAAATTTGTATATGTGTCTCATCCACACACCCTATTACATGAGGGAAGTTGGCAATTCTGTAGAATTCCAACTTGGTGCTGTTAATATCTGCCTCATTCCTGGGTAGGTATATGTATCTGGACATGTGTGTGTGAGTATGGCATCTAGGAAACATCTGAAGAACCGTGAGAGTGCAATTTGGGATAGCCCACCTGCCACTGCAATCACCCCCTGATAGCTACCCGAGGCCAAGAGGTGCAGTGAGCATAGCACTTGCACATGTGTGGGGATGGCTCTGCCGCGCACAGTCTGGCGTTGAAGCTGCGTATTGAGTAGATCTATTAATTCTAATATTGCAGCACTGCTGAGTCTGTATTTGTCATATATCTCCTCCTCAGTTTGTTGGAAAAGTGTCTGCCTGGTTCTGTATATCCTCTCCTGTCTCTAGCTCCTCCTCCTCCTCTGCTGGGTGGCGTGGACTCTCCTCCTCCTTGCTATCACATATATTGCAGCCATTTTGAGTAACCCTGATGCCTTCTGGGTCTCCTTTTATACTTTGGTTCTGGTTAACACCTGCTCTGAGTTAGTGGCAATTTGGGTGTGCAAAACTGGCTTTTTGCGACTAGTCGCAATTTGCGAGTGGCTTTTGCATATGGTTTGCAACTCGCAAATTGCGACTTCCTATTTGCGGGTCGCAAAATCAGGTCGCAAATTTTGCGAGTCAGTAATGGCTTGCATCGCAATTTGCACTACTGAAATGGGATTTTTGCATCCCATTTCCAATTTTGCGGGGTTGGCAATTATGATTTGGGCCATTTGCGATTCGCAAAATTTTGCTACCTCTGACCCTTAGTAACAATATAGTGTACAAAACAACCTTGGATATTTTCTTTGGTTTCATCTGCAAAACAATAGCACCTGAAAGTAGTGACAAGTTTTAGCTCTTTAGGCTTGCAACAAAAGTTTTGCAGACTACTACAGGGGTGATTGTTTTTAGTTCATGTTACCTCAGTTTTACACGACCTTGACCCTGAGGCATCGTCCTACGTAGATGATATCTACATTACAGATGATGATCACGGTCAACATATAAGATGGGTGATCTGCATTGTTGTGGGATTTGCCGAATAAGGCTACAAAGGTAAATTTAAAAAAAAAAAAATAGCCTTTCTTAGAGTCCTATTTTTGGGATCTGAATTATCAGACGAAGGTAAGAGCCCAGCTCCCCACTTTCTAGAAATGTGCACACAGTTGCAACCACCGGTCACCCTCAAATAGCTCCAGTCATTGTTCGGCTTTTTAAACTTTGGCAGAACTTACATTCCAGATTATGCACAACGTATTAAACCATTATATGATTTAATACGTCCTGATTTTTCAAGTAAATATTGGACAGTAGAACACACATGTGTTCTTAGAGCATTGCTACAAAATATGTTTGCAGCAAAACACTTACACACAAGGAACAACAAAACACATTTGGTCATCAGAGTAATTGCATGTGCCATTGGTTTCACCTATGTAACATTCAATGAGGGTGACACTGTCCCTATAGCATACAAATCACATGTGTATTCTAGAGCTGAACAACGTTTTGCTCCCATAACAAAATTCTGACTGCTGTTCAGATGGCTGTCATTAAAGAGAGACCTATGGCCCAGGGGAAATGCATTATTGTCGTATCTCTGATCCCAGCCTTTGAGGCTGTCACAAAAGCCAGCGTTCCTAATGCCAAGGCACTACATCCATGTTGGATTCAATGAGCAACGTCTCTGACAATCACTAATGTTGATTATGTTTTCAACCCTATATTACAAACTCACGAATTCCTCCAATATGAACTAGAATACCCAGTTCCAGCAAACACTTTGTCTATTGAACAATATCATACAATAATTTACACTGATGGCTCAGCCCAATCAGGAATAGGCACTAAACATCAATAAACCAATCAACATCAATTAACCGCCGCTTGTGCGGTTGTGAGTGGATAAATGATAAACGGTGAATTCCACCCACAACATACTTACACACAAACCTTAGGAGACAGCACTGCACAATTAGCAGAGCTCAAGGCTCTGTTGATGGCACTGGAACACATGGATCCAGGACAATTAACATTAATCGTCTGTGATTTGTACTATTCTGTCCAGTCCTTCAATGAATACCTGCAATACTGGTGCCAGAATGGGTTCAGAGTCTCCAAAGGCAACACCAGTGAACATAAGTTATTGTGGGGGAAAGTAGCAGATCTGAAAGAAACGCCACCCAATGTCCATGTAGACATACTTTGGGGCATCAATGTTTTGGAATACACATTACAGGCAATACCTTGGCTGATAAAGCAGCCAAATCAGCAGTAGCTATAGCTTCTGGTCCTGCAATAACTCATTCACGGACAAGGTTGGATGATGAAACATTGGCTGCTGTGAAGGCTTCAGCTGAAAGGAAGCCCACGCCAAAGGCATATCCTGCCAAATATTCCTATTGCATATCTAGCCTAAATACTGCCCTATTAACAATACCAGGGGTGGGTGATCAAGTGATCCCCAACCAAGACTAAAGACCTGAGTTGATTAGAAAAGAGCATGAGGGAGTTGTTTCTGCCAATGCTGGTGTGGTGGCTACTATTTCTGTACTTCAAGCATGTTACTGGTGGCCAGGTCTATACAAACAGACCAAACAGTATGTCCTTTGTTACGACATCTGTCAGCAAATAAAGGGTCCACCATTGAGCGCCCACTGCAGACATCCCTCATAATTTCCAACAAACCTCTACAATGTGTGTACCTGGACAATTGTGGTCACTTGAAACCTGATGGTGCATACAAATACATCTTAGTCTCTGTTGACTCATGCTCCAGATTTCTATGAGTATGGCCACAACGCTCAGCTGACGCTCTAACTGTTATTAAAGATTTGCAAGTCTTTATCGGCACATATGCAGTTGGGGCTTTCCAATGGCACTAGGGCCCTGTTCTTATCTCATGGGTATTCAGGGACACCATGGCTTCATTAAGGATCCAGCTATACTATTCATCTCCATACCATCCTGGGGGAAATAGTGTTGTGGTGCGAAGAAACCAATACTTAAAGTAATCCTTATCAGCGAGAGTATTAGGCACATGTCATAGTTGGCTTAATCACCCCAATGGAGTCCACAGGGCACTTAATAACCCTAGAATGTCTCTGGGAGGCCATACCCCATATAAAGTTCTGCTTGGAACACAAATGTATGTTCCAGCTCTTGATGGTCCTGGCGCAGAGGCGGCAGATACAACTTTTGACATTAATGAATGTGTCACTGTGTTGCAGAACTTACAAAAGTTCCATGATGACAACACATATGCCAGTGCTGCATCCTTGGAAATAAGGGATGCACCAATATCACCTACCAGCTGGATTCCAAAAGCTGGGTATCTAGTGCCTGAAAAGATTGCTTTTAAAAAGGAGTTTGGTCTTTCTGATCGTGCACTGGTTCCAGTCCCGGGACTACAGGGTACCAGAACTATTATTCTATCACCGCTGGCTGGTACTCAAGAAAACCGCTTTGTCTCCATGAACAATGTCAAGCTACACCATATGGCCAATCCTACACAGCAGACCGAGAGGACTCCTGGGTAGTCCCCGACTCCTTCTCACTACAGACAGGATGTTCCTAGACAGGTTTTGAGCAGCAATGCTGACACTTCCCCAAGCTTGGGGAAGGTGGAAGATGATCTTTCATTAGTACCACTATCTTCTTCTGTGACAACAGTGAGCAATTGTTCTCAAATTCAATTCAAACGGATGGAATCATTTACTATGAACCACGAAGGGAGACTTCTGCCAGCTCTCTTCTTCCAATCAGGGTTCCAATTTTTGCATGAACTACTTCTGGACATTTTGCAGACGTCAACAACTCCTTCAGGTACTCATCTGCCTCTTCTGCAGCAGAACTGTAAAAAGCACGCAAGCTGATAAAGTGGCTTAGAATTAACTATTTCATTCATCCATGCAACTATCTTTGCGTTTTACTAACTGTACTTGCCTTCCTTCTATGGATTGGGTTTATCATCATCTTTTTCTTATTAATACATGGTCATTACTTTCCTGAATGCTCTACAGTTCAACTGGTGGATGTAAAATCAATTTTTCCTCCCATAAGGTCCATCATGATTTGTCCCTAGTGAACATTTCAGCTGTACCAATTCCTGATGGGATTGTTTGGGATAAAGTATCTTTTGATATATATGGCCCGACAGAGGTTATTCAAATTCCATATGTTTTTTAACTTTCAATGAATGGTGTAAGAATACCTGGAGTTGTTTCTGATGATTGGGATGTAAAAATAGTTGATGTCTATCAATCAAAAGAAAGTTATGGAGATATGTTCTGTTACAATTATTATGGACATCATTTTATTCAAAGAGCAGGTACCCCAAGGACTATTTTTTATTATACACCATGGGAACATTGTCCAACTCCGCCAGTGGGGAGTTCTGAAACATCCTCTGAAAAGCTTGCATGTTTATCTGGGCACAATGTTAAAAATGCTCAGTCATATTACTTTAAATTGCCTAAAATGGAAATGCACATGGTTTTATTGACTGATACAAATTGATCTATTCTGATTCATTTGTTTCCCAGTTGCTATAGAAGGCTATGAATATTGGCTGAAGTTAATTGACCTAATGAGTGTATGAGGATCTAAAAACTGGCAACTAAGGGGAAAGGAAGCTTTATTTACAGCATGCCTATTACCTGTAGAAATTATATTTTTAAATGAAACTGTACAACAGACAAGTTGTTTAAGCGTGGCAAAAATTAAGGAATTGAATGCACCCAGTATCCCTGCTCCTGCTAAATTCTATAAATGGCAAAAATACATTAATGCTACTGAAGATCAGCTCGATGGGTGGGTCCAAAATGGAACATTTAACATATAACTTTCACATCCTGGCGGGTGGTTATTGTGGCTAGTGGACCCAAATGGTTGTCAAGTGCATTTTGTAAAGTCCACAAGGGGTTTTAGAACGAGTAGACCAGACCCTCGCTATTTGTTAACAGAACACTAGGGTATAGCAACAACATACAGTATAGGAAGATTATGCCAGCAGTGGTTAAAAAGTTCATTAATAAATGTTGTTAAAGAACACCTCAGTCTCCTATGAAACAACACAGACTTGCAGGATTTCATGGAAGGCCCCAGAAGACAACTAAAAAGTGATTATTATATAATGAAATTTGGAAATGTTACCAATGAGAAGCCGCTGCCTGGTTAAGGTAAATAGATCAGGAAAATTTACAGAAAGCATTACCCGTTGTAGATAATGGGATTAAGACCTTGTCTGACTGCATATACACTTTAAACAACATTGTTTCAACTGCAGTACACATTGTAAAAAGTGACACATAATTTTTACAACAAGAACAGAGCCAGCTTAGTTCCATTAGGCAGTTGGAATGGACACTTCAAACATTAAAATTTGCTCAAGTTCCCTGGCAACACGTTTGCGCAATAGGCTTTTTTTAGCATTTACTTTGATGCATCAGCAACAGATAATGGCTAGGAAGAAAGCAACTTATGTTATGCTAAGCTTTGAAAGGTTGGTAAGGTTGCCTTTTACTGTGGCTGAGATACCATGTGCTGAATGGTTAATACACAGGGTTATCAATCTGCCTATTTCAACACATTAATTCACATCTTGCTTCAAACACATTCCAGTGGGCAGATATGAAAGGCTAGGAGATAGTTGCATTCATGAGGTGTGGGAGCAATGGTATGAAAGAGGTCTTTCTTGGCGGCAGCAAATGCCAGACTTCTATGAACCATTTGATGGTTTGTAAACAGCTTTTTTTGCATGGGCGTGCAAATCTTTAGCAACAAATTTAGCTTGCTAGCTGAAGTGAGTTCCAGTCCCTTGATTAGACCAGTGTTCCAGATGCTCTTTAATGGAAGCTATGTGCTTCTTAATAGTGAGAGCTATTGCGGAATGAGAGCCGGAATTGCTTATGTAATTTCGGTCTCCCAAATTGTCACAGTAAATTTGTTCCCCCCGCAACAGACGAAAGTATCAGAAATTTGGTCTCACATTGCTGCTTCAAATGTAAATTTTGACAAGTTAAACAGACTAAATGCAATTTTATTCCAAAATTATGTGGCACTGATATCTGAATGTGATACCTATATGCTCCAAGTGGTGAGGTCATCTGCAGACAAACAGTCCCTGGTAAATTCAAACTTTCCGAGACACTTTGGTGAAATTGTGGGACAGATTTTTAATGCATCCAGTACTACACGGATTGTACATTTCTTTAAGGTTGTTGGTTCTGGTTTCGTCAGCACCTTGTCCTCCATATTTGGCATAATTTCTTCAGCTATACATTTGATATGTTCGAGTATTCTCAGGGGGTTTCCAATTACTTTGGCTATAAGCGGTGGCATCTTGCTGTTGCTGTTTTTTATTTGCAACCGCTGTCTTATCACAACAAAGAGGACTGATGTCGCTTCCACCAGTGCAACTGTGTCGTGAATGCATGATGCAGTATTTCGGAGCATCACTCCTGGAATAACTGAAGTGTAACTGGTCTCTGTCATTTAGACCGGTTTTGGACTGTGTGCAGCCTGTGTTTTGGTGCCTCTGGTGCTTTTTCGCATGTGCACTGAAAGTTTGTCTTGCTACGCGGCGCTTGCTTTCATCGTACGCTGATCTGCTGACGTTCTCGATGAGGGCTCATTACCAGACATGTGCATTGAGGGTGCGTTTGCCACTGGATGCCATTTATGAACTGCCCTTTGTGGATCATGCCGCTCTTGCCTCAACATAGGCACAACACGGAATGCTGCTGCCTCAGCTGGAGCTCAGGCTTTGGAACATTAGTGCTCTTTGGTTTTCCTTGGCACCAATTTTGATCAAATTGCCACCTGCCAGAGTGGAATAATTCCTTGATTGAATTGTCCCGTCTGTGACTGGAGATTTTCAAAATGACACTGACTTTTGAAATTTGGCCTTATTGACGCCCTTGCTAAATCTTTAAATTGTCTATTTCAATTTTTTCTAATTTCCCTGCTTGAGTACGTTTTTGACTTGTCTCAGTTGGCATATGTACATATGTTTTAAAGTACTCCATTTTAGTTGCTTTTAACTTAGAGACAAGGCTGCTTTACCACATCTGAACCAACACGGGGAGGTCGTAGTGAAGCCATTTTAGTGATCACTCTGGGCATGTTATTTTAGCAACTGGGCCTTCTGTCTATGCCCATTAGCCTAGTAATGTTTCATTTTATTTCATTTTATTCTTTTAGAAACTATCACATTTGTGGTGATGTTTTATTTTCTTTTATCTGCTGTCCTTTCGCTTAGGAAAGCATTTTCATTTATTAGCATGACCTTCTTTCACTCTGTGCTTTATTCAAAGCTGCAACAAGATAGGGTTTTCCAGCACAATATGGTACACTGCATCTCTAACATTTCACTGAAACATACTTATTTTTACATGGGGATACTTTTCTTAGAACACTAGCAGTTTTTTCATAGAAAAATCTCTCTGTACCCTGCACGCTAGAGGGAGATTTCCAGCCAGATGACTGCTACGGCATGCTTGCTGAGATTACCGGTTCCCTGCCTTGTTTTGGGAAGGTGTCTCAATAGACGACAGGCTTCTTCACTACTGTCATACTCAGGTATGGGGGATGATGTCTTCCGGGGGGAGGTTCTGAAGGGTGGATTAGGGCTTATCCTGCTGTGCTCTAACATAGAACATTAGTGGCATAGATAGGAATCATACATCGTGCATAGTGACAGTATGGGGGCTTTTTCTTGTTTTGCTTTTCTTGTCACCATTCTGTTTTTAGTATGTTTTATCATTCTAATTATTGGAGTTCTGTCATCTTATCAAGGATGCAGCTGATTCAATAAATCTTATTGAAGCATTTCCTGCTTCTGCTTGTCTTTGAATGTGTGAGACAAATGTAACTGAGAGAAAATGATGAGATCTGATCCACCACGATTTCCCTGAGAAGGCACAATGTCATGTGTCTGGTTGCATAGGTGAGGTGTGGCTAGCTGGCTGGAAACAGATTAGGCCAACAGTTGTCACATGGTGTGGGATTGAGTTCAGTTCCCCACAATTCAGGTGATGCTGCCGCCCACATCCAGCAGCCTCATTGGTACAATGAGAGCCAATGCGATGGTAGCTGCAATTATTCGTTTTCATACAGCTGTAGGTGAAGAAATCATGGCTGCTGTTAATGCTTCAGGCAACGGCACACCTTTACCTAAAGAATATCCAGCAAAATATTCCTACCACTTAAGTGCCTATAATATTCCTTTTGCTACCATTCTGGGGGTGGGTGATCGAGTGGTACCCAACAAAGACTTCAGGCTGGAACTAATGAAAGCTGCACATGAGGGTGTAGCATCCAGCCACACTGGTGTGGCGGCCACAATCTCCCTGCTGCAAAACCCCTATTGGCGGAATGGTCTGTACAAACAGACAAAGCAATATGTCCTTAGTTGTGACATTTGCCAGCAAATTAAAAGCTTCACAATTGCTCACCTACTGCAGGCACCCCTTTTAGCTTAAAAAAAACACTCCAATACATTCTACCTGCTATAGATTTTTGATTCAGTTTCCTAGGGTTGTGGCTATAGAGATCAGCTGACTCTCACACTGCTCTTAAAGAGTTATGCAAGTCTTTATTGAGACTTATCCTGTAGCTGCACTCCACTCGGACCAAGACCCTGCCTTTGCCTCTAAAGCTTCCAGGGAGACCAAGGGAACCCAGGGTGTATCTGTGCATTATTCCTCCCCATCTCATCCTGAGGAAATTACATTGTGGAGAGAACAAACTGAGACTTAAACAGCTTGGGTATCAGGTTCTGGTCATAGTTGGATCTGTCACCTGTATGGATTCCCTAGAAAGCAGAGAATAATGTGCCTAGACAAACTTTGGGTGGCCGGACCAACTATGAAGTCCTATTTGGCATCCAGAAGTATGCCCCAGATCTTGATGGTCCAGGCACAATAGTGGCAGAAACACCTACTGACATAAATGAATGTTTTGCTGTCTTACAGGAACTCCAAGACTCTTGGGATGAGTGTTCAAACATATGTTCTGACAGTGAAGGAGTGAAGGAGCAACCTGCACCTTCCAGCTGGACACCAAAGGTTTGGGATCTGGTACGAGAGAAGATTGCGGTGAAGAAAGTGTTTGGCCCATCAAACCGTGCACCAATGTCCTTGGCTTTCAGGGTACCAGAACTGTGAATTTGCCGATGTTTGCTGGTTGTAAAGGTGAATGCTCTGGGCCTGATTTAGATGCTGGTGGTAACAGTCCTGCCGTTGGTTTTCTGACTAAAAATCCATTGGCAGCCTTGATGGTCCGCCCACCAGATTTAGATGTTGGTGGTACCATGGATGAGAAACACCCCGAGTACCACTGACTCTGACAAGGATTCCCATCCACCACCATGGTGCCATAGGAAACAGAGGCTGATAGCAGGACTCCAGCTACACTTACCGCTGAGCAGATTTGGATATGCCTTATCACTAAGGAAAAAGTGGCAGTCTGACCTCCAAGTCCGATTTGAGGGATTGTGAAGGGGGAGGGGTGAAAACCCACCTTTTTTGCCGATTCCAGTCCCATTTTCGACTGGACACAACTGAAGAGGATCCTCCATCACTACTAAAAAGGGACCAGGGAGAAAACACGCCCTCCCCCATCATTGGATACGAAGGTATGCTACCTGCATTGGCTTTGTACATTGGGGGTGACTGGACATGAGCACGGGATCACTGCAGACAAGTGCTCCTACAGTGACATGCACATGTTGGGGATACGAGTGGGTCAGACATGGGTGGGGATACACTGCTACACAACACATCGAACACATACATAACTGTCATTCTGGTGTGAACATTCAGTGGGAAATGAATGCTGGCACCACAATGATGGTACATTCACACCTGTCAACTGTGCTCAGGTGTGCACATTGCCAGGGGACCTGTACCTGTCATGTTGTGCTTCGAGTTGTGTGTGTGAGTCAGTATGTGTATGTTTGTATGCAATGCAAATGGCTGGGTGCGGGGGAGGGAGCTGGAGTGGGTGCTGAGGTAGTGTCAGTATATGTGCCACTTGCATATGATGTGGATTTTGTGTAGTTGCATTGAGTGTTTTGTTGCTGCGTGCAATAAACAGGTGAGTAGTATTGTGTGGTGGTCATTGTCACCATCTGAGTAGTTGTGCTTATGTGTGCGTGTCTTTGTAGAGTATGTAGTTGTGTTGGTTGTAGTGATTGTGTTGTGTGTGGGTGCTGTGTCAATGGTTTCTGTATGTTGTGTCATGGATGTCCATCAATGTATGTTTGCGGCATGTTGTGTTATGTTGGAATGGCAATGGGTACGAGTGTGTATGTGGGGTGCTGAGTTTTGTGTGCAGGAGGACACATATGGCAAAGTGTGGGTGTGTGACGTACCTGTATTCCATAGCCATTGTCATTGTTCTCTGTCCATTGGGTCCCGTGATGTCCCCCCTCCGTCAGTGAACTGCCGCCAGTACACCAACTGCAGAACTATAAGATGTAAATACAGCGGAGGAAGACAGTCGACTTGATGGTCTTCTCGGCTCTGCCACCAACACTGCTTGGTAGTGTGACCGCCAATATGTCAATCAGGCCCTTTACCTCCATTGATTAAGTAAAATTGCATCATGTGGCCAATCCTTCAAAGCAGGCCACAAGGGTTACGGGGTAGTCCCCTAGCCCCTCTCACTACCCTACAAATACGTATTTATCTGTCTACATATATTTGCATCTATCTATCTATCTATCTAACCACCTAAACAGACGTACATGTGGTGATTAATAGTTGATAACATCATAACACGGTAAATGCATAAGTTGTAGCAAATAAATAAACATGGACACGGTTGAGCTAATTAAGTTGGTTCACAATAGATCCGATATATATATGTTCCCAAAGGAAGTGCACTTTCTTTAAATTCCTTCCAAACTGTTTAAGAAAGCCTTCACAGAGATCTAAAAATGCAGTGAGTTAAGAAAAAGGGTTACGAAAAAGACAATGCATTCAAATTGAATTGCCTAGGTTCTGTGAGCAAATCATATAAGGTAATATCCATTCCACATGCAATAATCTGTGGACAATGACAGTAATTTCAATTGTGACTTACAAGACCTCTCATCAGCATCACTGAGACTGAAAGACATCCATTATGTTCTGGTAGAGGTGATGATCCCAGTTAAGTTTTCACTGTGGCCAACCCCACACTGGGCGTGGCTGAAGGCTTGTAGGCCTCCCCATTCATTGCTAATTACCCCAAAGAGTACATCACTTATGACATGTTCTATGACATCATTGATATCATCACTGCAACATTTGAAATTACATCATTGATGACAAAATTGCATGGTGGGGCAGTTTGGGGCATGACTTATAGTTACTTGAGATAACTATAACTAGTGAATTTCAGTAGTTTTATTAGCTTAAATGATATGTTTTAACTGACATTTTCACCTAACTATAACGTCCCTTTAACCTTTGTTTTCTTCAGAGAATTTATAAAGTTTTTTTAATGAAAAATACGATATTATTACCATAGCAAAATATAACGTCACTTTAACTTTTTTTTTTTTTCAGTTAACTGAAAAAATGAAAGTTAATATTTTGTTATAGCTAAGTAAAAATGTCAGTTAAAATGTAATATTTTAAACTAAAAAAAACACTGAAATTCAACAGTTATAACTCACACCCCCGCCACGGACGGTGATGTTATGAACTGTGTCACTTCAGATGCCATTATGGATGTTTTCAATGCAGTCATTACACATCATCAGTGATGTAATCTGTGACAGCCTAAGCAGTGCATGGTGAGGGACCGAGTTATAGTTAATTTAGTGAACGAGTTATGTCAGTCATCAATATTATTAATCCTCGATCAGCTTTTCATAACCCTTGATTATCTGCTGCTTTGCTGGTACTTGCTAAGTGGGATGATGTATTGTTTTTCTTCCCCTATACACTAAAAAGCCTTAACAGGTGTGCAGGCAATAACATACAACACACAACACAACATGGAATTATGTGCTTCTCCTGTTAAAAGAGGGGCTGCTGAAGTCCACCTGAAAAAGGAACAGGGCAATGAGGTCAGAGAGGCTTCGAGGTATGTGGATTTCCTGTGGATATGAATGAAGTGGTGCTTATTGCACAGGCTTATATTTGTCAGTATTCTCTGGTTAAGAGGTCTGATCTCTATGCTTGGTTCTTCCTCTCAGGTATGCAGCCTGAAAAGAAATTCTGCATATGATTCCTCTTTAAACTCTTAGGTTCTGATATGACATTTGGGTCAAGGCCATGGTGACTGACCAGACGAACGATAAGGTACGTGAATGCACTATGTCCAGCCACACAAGACAGGAATCAGAGAAAGGGATAGGATCTAAAAATGCCCCCCCACAATTGTTCTTGCCTGGTGCTGACAGTGGATTTAGAAGTTAATTGTTACTTTGAGTTGTCTTGAACAGTAAGCAGATTGCAGATGTTGCTACTTCCAGTGTTGGCATTTGAGTTGCAGCCATTGAGTCTGCAGGTCTAGAGGAATTCCAGGTCTATCACTCAATCACTGAAACAGGATTTATAGAGTGTGGCTAATCACCAGCAATGGTATCCAGGCACTGAGAACATAGCTGCTAAGAGCTTCAGTTGAACAGCCAGGTCCTTTCCTGAATTCCAGAAGATAGGATGAGGTCCGTAGGTGAGGGGGGACATCAATACAGGATTTCGCCAGCAGGTAGGAGAAGGAGCCCCTCCACTGTTGCTTCGGCGGATGCAGGGGAGGTGTGCGAGGGAGAGGGAAGTGGAGCACAGGTGTCTGAAGGGTTGGTGGAAGTTCAGCTGCTGGTTGATGTATGCTGGTCCTTGATTGTCAAGGGCCTTGTAAGTGTGGTCAGCATCTTAAATTGACATCTCTTCTGAATGGGGAGACAGTGGAGCTCCTTGAGGTGGGGGTGGTGTAGATCCATTTGGGAAGGCCGAGGATGAGTCTGGGCAATGAATTATGTATGGCCTGTAGTCTCTTCAGGAGGTTCATGGTGATTCCTACATGGAGTGCATTGCAGTAGCCCAGCTGGGTGGTGACTAGGTCTAGAGAACGCAGAGAAGGCACTCAGGTCCAGACCATTAAGAAGGAGCAGTAGGTATGGTATCTGTGACTGACAGGTCAAGAGTAAGTAGGGTTGCTACCTGGCTGTTTCTATACCTGCCTGAGCAGTATTTTATTGTCCCAGTTGGTAGAAAAGTTAGGAAAATCGTCTACAGCTGGTACTTTCCCCTTATCAGTAATACTTGAGAAAACATCAAAAGAAAGTTTAAAACAAATGTAATTCTGTTGTCGAGCTGCCTTAATGATCCCTGGCTAAATACTAAACTAAACAAAAAGAGAAAGGCTAAGTTGAAAAATGAAAGCAAACGATTTTATTTAGAACTGTATTTATTTATCATGCCCCAGCCTTTGCAGAATCTTAAAACATGAACAGATGTCCGGTATTTTACTGCGGGAAAGGTGGCAATCCTGGTGGTGGGAGGTAGGAAAAATGACAGAGCATGCTTAAGCAGACCAGCTGGTCTGTAGAGTGTGCTGATAGGCTGAAGGGGGCGCTACTTTAGGGTGGAGGGCGTGAGATTATAAATGTCTGTGTTATATTTGGCCAGTCTCCGTGATTATGCTGTTTCTGCAAATGAGTTCTCCGCAACAAAGAGGCCTTAATTAGCCAAAGGCTCTTAATTACATGACTATTTCTTTCCAACACTGCTTTTTGAAATGGCTTTGTATATGATAGGATTGTCATCTGTGTTCAATTTCCTCCAGATGCTTCAAAAATATGAATTTGAGAAAGGGCAATGTTTTTAAATGAGGGCCCCCACTCACAAAATCAGAACAGTGCTCTAGTAAATCTTCCACATAGAAGAAAATGCATCTATGTTGCTGTATAAAGAGATGACTAAAATACGGAAGAAAAGCAGGATGTGTCTGCCAGTGGATGGGCAATTTTGTCTGCAAACGTTCCCAGGGCAGCATTAGTTCTCCAGGGGAGGAACCGAGAAGTGCCCCTGGGGATGCTACTTGTCTAGAAGCTGTCAGGAGAAATATTACTTAATCATATAAACTGAGATCCACTCCATCAGGGAACTGCTTAACCCGGAAATCACATTACCATCCAGCATCCTCCCCTGGCTTTTGACAGATTTAATAGACACAAGGTCAAGAGGCGTTGCAAGGTCAGGAAAATACAGGGCTGACAGTGAATTTTATTCGGTTTTTACTATACCACGCTCAATAAAACTGCCCAAAATATTTATGTGACTATATTAAACACGGGAAATGTGTGCAAAAAAGGATGCGGACTTTCTGTGAAATTTGAGGACCTCTAGGTTAAATTATTTTCTTCAATGCCTCCCTCTGCAGTCAGTAGCAGAGTGTCTCCTGCACATTCAGGGCTTCATGCTTGCCAGTGACCACTCCCTTCACTGTGCCAGGATGAAGAGGTCCCTAAATGGCCAATTAAGAATAGCCAGTGGTACCTCCTCCTGCCTCTGACAGTACCAGGCAGAGTTGGGGACAGACGATAAACTGGGACATCAGGAGCATGAGCAGCAGCATACCTTATCAAGGGTCACCAGCGTCTCCTGCCAGAACAAGCCATCAGGACTGGACTGGGAACCCAAAGCAGCCTTGGCAATTTTTTCTGACCAGCCACTTGGGGGGTGGGGAAGGTGGGAGGAGGGGCACTGGAAGGGTTATTGAAAGGGAAGCACTACCTGGACCCGGTGGCTGGAAAAGCTTGCTTTCTGCTTTTGTTACTGGGGACCGATATTGCAGCACTGCTGAAAACTGCACCTCAGTAGTGAAACCGCCCCCCACTGCTGCAAAAATAGCCCTCACCCTTCCATCCTCCTGGGAAAATGCCCGATGCCCGTTACGACAGTTCATCCTTGAAAGTCGTCTTCTAAACTGGCTGCATCATCAACAAAGTTATCGAGACCAGCATCCCAGACTATTCGGCAAACAAGCTAATCAATCAGGTGCTCCACGGCAGCAGCTAGCACATCATCAGGCTGGAGACAAGACATACAAAAAAAGAGAAAAAAAGCAGGCAAAAGGTATTTTCCTTTTATGCACCCAGGATGCGCAATGCCATCCCTTTCTCCATCATTAAACCGCCTGATCCAGCCTGATGCACTCTTGTTTAAAGAACACTACATGACGATGTAGTAACAATCCTCTTCTGCTCTCAGATCCCAGCTACCTTTTCAATCACTCATCGAGTGTGCCTCTGAGCCTGCACAGTGCTCAGCTGCCTTGTGTTTATGTTTGCACTATACAGATACCACATATATGCATATGGGGCTCTGAGAGCCGTGATAACTTCCTGTAGTATCAGTAGTTTCCTATCCTTCTCTTTTGTGTAGACTCTCAGAAACAAGCAGGAAAAAGTCCTTTTCACATCCTCCGAGGGTACTGAAGGCCTGCTTAGCCCTTCAATGGCTGCCTCAGACCTACCACTCCCTCTATCTGCTGGCTAATTGGGACTCAACTTACTGTAATAGAATTGCCAAAGAAACTATTGCTTTTTTTAGTCTAAGATGCTCATACTTGATCACCCCACACATAAGATGCTGCCCTGACTGTGAATAAGACAGCACATTGACATCAATGCGTTTTGCCATGCTCACAAAGTAATTTTCATCTGCACACACAAATACCTTGTGGGTGTTTCCCAAACCTAGCAACCAACCACATTCCTAAAGATGGCTTTCTAAAACCTACCATTCACTGAGACCACCATGATTCTCTTCACCTGTGCTAAATTATTTAAGTAAATACATTTACAGGACTTGTGAGAAATTGGATTAGGGGATAAAACCCTACTCAAGCAGAAACCACAATCTTTGTCACGGAGAAACAAAAGCAAACCTCGAATCTCTTTGTGTTTAACCCACTGATAGCTTGGCTTAAAAGCATTCAGGGTTAACTTAGAGGCAATGTATAAAGTATTTATGCTGCACAAAATGACAAAACAACAATAATCCAATTAGTAAAACAAGAGATATGCAATTTTAAAGATTTAGACAAAAATAGTGCTTAAGTGTGAACTGTGGTAATCTGGTCGAGCTGGAGTGGGACAACGTCACAAGTTTATGCCGTGGGTCGGACACAGGGACCCTGTTAGGCCGACTGAACAAAGTACCCTGCATTCTGGTTGCAGAGCATTGTGAAGTCCTGCGTCGAGGACGCACCACACAGCGACTGTTCCAAGGCGCTGCGAAGTCCTGCTTTAGGGCTGCATCACGAAGCAGAGGAATGCCATTTCCTGGCACACAACCCCCATGGACTGTCTTAGTTAAGAGAGGAGTCATGCCCGCCACCCCAATGGCCATGCCCAGGGGACAAATTTCCCCTGGGCATTGCCATTTGGGCCAGTGTCATGCAGGGGACCCCATGTTAGGGCCCCAAGAAGGAAAAAAAAAAAAATAGTTACTGGAACTTGCCTGGGATGGGTCCCCCATCCTGTGGTGTCCCTCTGGTGTGGGTGGGGGTGTCCTTGAGGCCAGGGAAGGGCACCTGTAGGCTCTTTCCATGGTCTCTGACCATGGAAACATGCCCACAGGTCCCCTAAAGCCTGCCCATTCCCAGGTGTTAAATAATGGCGCTAAGGAAGCTTAGCACCATTATTTAAGGCCCCATGCCCCCGTGCTTGATTAAAGCACGGGGGGATAAATATGGCACTAAGGCCATATCATCATTTTCTGGACGGGAACGCCTACCTTGCATCTCATTAACACAAGGTAGGTTTCCTCATCCAGAAAATGACGTCAACTCCATAATTCAGGCGCTAGACGGGTCTAGTGCCAAAGTATAAGTATGGAGTTAAGTTTGTGCAGAATTAGTGTCATTTATTTTGATGCTAATTCAGCGCAAACTGAGTATAAATATGCCCCTTACTGCCTGTAGCATTCCCCTGAGTCACATGAGTGGGTGTAGCTGACAGTTTGGCATTGTGTATTCCTCCTAGACAGTCACACACAATAGAAAGCTTCGGTAGCCATGGATGGGCCATCACTGGCAGGATGGGAGGGCGGAGCTGGGCACAGCCCTACGTACAGTTGAATAGGCTGTGTCCTGCCTCCACACAAAGGGCTGCATACTTCCTGTATTTAGTCTGAAGCCAGAGCATGGAAGGCAGGATGCCTGGGGACTTCAAAGGGAATCCCCTAGAAGCTTCTCCCCACTTAAAAAGGAAGAACCAAGTATAGAGCTCAGACCTCAGACACCAGCTCTTCAGTACATTTCTGGACCTCTGGATACTCCACCAGGAAGAAGGATTGGTGTTTACTGAAAGGACTGCTGTCCTGTTGTCTCTGTTGGACTGCTGCTCTGCTAGACTACTATCTTGTTGGATTGCTCCTTTGTGTGATGACCTGCTGCCTGCTGCCCTCTTTCCTGGGATTGAAGGACTAGACCTGCATCTCTTGAACCCAAGAGCCCAGAGTGACTCCAAGGACTAGTTGGCAGGCCCCTTAATTAGAGCCATAGGACAGAAGGCTCCAACAAACTAGAACCCAGCACCTGAACCACGCTATCTGTGAGTCCTATACTGCCAAATGGTGCCATGCCAGTCCCAGACCTTTAAAGGAAAAAGTGATGATTTAACCAAAAAAATTAAGAGTGTAATTGTTATTGTTTAAGAGTAGGCAGTGTTCTATTGGACCACTACCTACTCTTAAAAATATTTTTTTGACATTCACAAAGGGGAAAAGGGTCCTTTGCAGTCCCCTTCCTGTTTTGAAATGGTTACCACCTTTTTTGAGGTATCAGTAAAATATTAATGTTTTGTGACTGCATTTTGGTCGCAAAACACTGATACATACCACTACGGTTTGGAATTTGTAAATGACGCTCCAATCATCCTCCTTCCAAATCGAGAATTGGTATTTGGTTGCAAACCCAAACTGAAATTCATTAACAAGTTATTGGATCACAATTTGGTGTTTGTACATTTAAATATACATTTTTGTGGTCACAAATGACCTGTTTCTGTAAATGTGGCCATTTGCTACCATACAAATGCTTTGTACATATAGGCCCTAGTTATTTTGGCAACTTCCAATCCTCCCCCTAAACTTCATTCAATCTATGCTGGAAGGCACATTGCCTTACTTAGGGAGAACTTGTGTCATAGCCCAATGAAGTCTGTGGGATGTTTTTACTGATTTGCCGCATTAGCACAAAAAATTCTGTTTAAAATAGGGGCCCCAAAACATGTCTCTGTTCAGGGCCGTCCAAAAGCTTAAGATAGCATTAGATGGCATCTATTTCTCTGCCTCTATATTTGTCCACCTTTCCTCCACCCTCCAAATGCTAAATTCCCCTAACCGCAGCCCAGAGAGTTAGAACTTCAGTCTCCAGTCAGTACGCCTTCATTGTCCCTGCCAAGCAACCCATCACTAAATATACCTGCCAAATTTAATTGTTATTGATTGCATTTAACCCTCGATTTTGTTATTAAATCAGCAACTGAGACAGTTTCCCGGTAAAGTATGTTACACAATAATCTTACCTACTTTATTTACTTTCAAACATTAGTGTACAGCAGGCAACAGATCAGTTAAAATAAAATGGTAAGTGCACTATAGGAGCAATGGTTGGTGCAAATTTCCTATTTTGTGGAATTCACAAAGTTTCCAAAATTCACTTGGAAAGGTGTGACAGCTGTAGGTTCTCAGAAGTACCTCTGGAAAACAGAGGGCCAAGTTTACTATTTGTCATGCAAGGCAGCATAGCAACCTAATTTGCAGTGCTGCATTGTGTGAGGTGGAAACACAGTGCAGAGACATATTTACTAACATTGGCCTGCTGCTGCTGTCATTCTCTGCTCTAGAGCTCTAAGGCTGCCTTCCACGACCCACAGCCCTGCAACTCGATGCAGAGGTGAGAGTGCACGGTCTAGCATAGGATCCGTACTGAAAGCACACCATTCCAGTACACAGTCTTATGCCTCCACATACCCACTAGAGTTCAACACATAGATGTTTGCTGTGCAATTCGGCACAGAAGCAATGCATACGATGTTCTGAGAAATTAGCACATTGCCTCTTGTTAACGTATGTGAAGGACGCATTAGTTTTTGAAGGAAAGTCCAATCTGGCTATCTTGTAAAAGTAGATTAGGCTATGCATCAAAACCTAAGGATATGTGCACTGATATAATGCAATGTAATGTAAATAGGATTTATAAAGTGCAACTAATGCTCAGAAGAGTGTCTAGGTGCTAAGAAGCTAAGGGAATGAAGCCAGAAGAGACCTGTCAAGAAGTTAAAGGACTGTGGAAAGGTAGGTTTTAAGATCTGCCGTAAGTAATGCTCCACTATTGCCCCTGTTGGACCTGGTCCTTTTGCAGGGTCTCTCTCCCAGAATGTTGCGTTCTGTTGCTGTACCCGTTTTTGTTGGCATTAGGACTCTGTGCTCTTTTCGCCTGATAACCAGTGGTAAAGCGCTTGGGCTCTCTTCCTAAAAGCGTGGTACAATTGGCATATACCTGATTAGTACATTGTAATGTACCTGTAAGTCCCTAGTAAATGGTACTATATGTACCCAAGCCCTGCAAATAAAATGCTACTAGTGGGCAGCAGCACTCTTTGTGCCACTCACTAAAGTAGCCTTTTAAAACATGTTTCAAGTCTGTAGTGCAGTCTTAAGCTGTCATTTCGACCTGGTAAAATAAACCTTTTGCCAGGCCTAAGCCTTCCTTTTTAATACTTTTAACATTTGTGCCTCCTGCCAATGTCCTGGGTGACATGACTTTGAATAGCTCTGCTGTTGGGGTTTGTGTATTGCTTTCAGACAGTAACTCAAAGGGGACTTATGTGTGGACAGGATGGGCCATCCTGGCAGGATGACTGGGAAGGAGATGTATCCAACCTCACTCACACTTAAAAGGGCATTTGACTCTTGCATACACTAAGGAATCTGATCCCAGGCATACCCTGGCTCTTGTCACCCCAGACAGTTTGGAGCCATGACTGGGGAAGGTGAAGAACTTCCTAGAACCAGGTGTGGGGGCAAGATAGGGAGTCCCCGCACAATGGTTGGCAAGAGGTATAAATATTGGACCTCCAGAGCCACTTATAAGAACACTGCTGGGCCTGTGAAAGTTGCAGAAAAGAAGGACTGCCTTGCTGCCAGAGGACTGCCCGTCTGCTTGAGGGTGTGCCTTGTCTGAGAAGGAAGACTGGGCCTGCTTGCCTTCATTCCAGGCTACCCAGAGGAGTTCCAAGGGTCAGTTGGCTGACATCCTGTGTGAGCTACAGGGACACAACAAGCTTCAGAGGCCTCCTTGCTGCTCTCCAGCTGAACTGCTGCAACTGGACCTGCCTGGACCTGCAACTGCACATGGCTGACTCCTGCTGGCCTCTGCTGGAGTGAGTCCCAGATTGCCAACAGTGCCTTCCTAGGGTCTGGACCCTTGGCTGGCATCAGAGCTTCCGCCTCATAAAAGTTGGAAATCCTGAAGTTTGGGCTCCTCGTAATCACAAATAGTCCGTTTGCACCAATATTCTGCTGCCTGTGATGACCGCCAATATAAGAATTCCGGTGAGATCTCCTCTTCGCCCCTTCAGGGGCTGCCATCGATGACCAGCACCACAAGAGATACACTTCTCTACAGCAATGATAGCCCATGACATCTGCCGTGTGCAAAGCTACAGCAACAACTGGCTGCAACGCTCAACCGGCTCTATGTACTACAGCAACGACCATCTGCGATACCAAACCTGCTCTTCACGCTGCAGCGAAAACTGTCATCAATACAAAGCCTCCTCCAACATGAACTCTTCCTGTCAGACTTTGATGGTAACTTTTCAGCAAGACTAATCTAACCCTCTATCTGACCCACGCTCCATCACAGTCAGTCTGAACTTATGACTCTCCCCTGGTCTAGTGCAATCAGAGTGGTGCTGTGTGCTCATGAGAGCTATTTTCACTACAAAAGTTAACATTGAATATCTCTGGTTCTACTGATTGCAGATCCATCACACAGGTATCACTTTATTTATTCAAATTTATGCCAATTTTTGTAAATTGGTATGGGATTTTAATTGTGTTGTGTTTTGACTCTATTATGAGTTATGTGCTGCATATATACTTTACACATTGCCTCTAGGGTAAGACTGACTGGTTTTGTGCCAAGCTGCCAGAAGGTGAAGCTCAGGTTAATTTTGTGACTTTTATGGTTCACCCAGACAGGAAATGTGGTTGTTGCCTGAGTAGGCTTCCACCCCCTTCAACTAATAACCCAATTTCTTACATTTGTGTTCAGTGGTGGGTTCAAGTGCTTGTGTTTGTGTTACGCCACTCAGTGAATTGTGCAAAATTAAAAATCCCTTATAAATAATGTGACATCAGATTCAACCTCTTTTTAAGTTCATCTTGATTGGCCATTTTCCTTTTTTACTCCAGATGTTATTCCTACCTAAATATAATTCCTACTTGACTTTTGCAGCTGTAACTCTTGGATTCAAACATGGAGATGATCTAAGCAACCTGGAAAGCTGCACTGTAACTGAGTTGAAAAGAGTTGCAGGGAGAGAGTGCTACCAGCAAACATTAGCTCCAAGAGGTAGGACCTCTAAAAAGCACTCAAGGCCTGGAAGGAGGCCTACCTGCTGCTTAGCAAAGCACAGAGCAAGCAGCGGATGACGATGTTGAGCAGCAGGAGGAGGAAATAATGATGGAGGAGGATAAAAACTCCTGCTTGTATTGCCTTGCAAAAGCTTGTTTATGAACAATGGCCTTGGGCCTTGAAGATGCCGGTCCCTTCTGGATTCACCCCCTTGAGGGGCCTTCCCCTCTCACCGCTGCTTCATCACGTCCAAAATGTCAAGGCATCAGTGCTCCAATGCACTGTACCTTGTCTGGCCTCTTCCAATCTGACCTGGCCTGGCAACACCCGCCTATCTGATCAACTGGGGATCAGCAGGAGTCTACGAGGATCAACTGGGCCAGAGTAGGGGTGGGGGACACCGGGTTCAACAGTGACCCCAGTGTCGGCGGGCCTCATGGTTCGTGGTATTCCCCAGTGGTGTCCCTCGATTCTGCAGCAGCCTCCCCGGGGTCTCCCTTTGACTGCAGCCACCTGGCAGATACAACAGCAGCGTGTGACAGCTGGAACGGACAATGCTGGTACAATGCTGGTCAGAAAGAGAACGTTTTGATAGAAGATACTAATTTAATAGTGCACCCAAATACACTACCAATGTCCACCATACTTTAAAATGCTTCTGCAATATTGTAATTTAAATACTTGCAGTCAGCTATTCTCTTGCTGGAAACTGTGGTGGACCAAAAGGAACACAAATCCTTTAAACAGAAAGAAAATAAAACCATATTAAAAAGATCTAAACATGAAGTCTTGCTCCTAGAATCTCCTACCAAAGACAAACTAGAAAAGCACTCCATTCTAGAAGTGATTCTAAAAAAAGTAAACGATGTCCACGACATTGTCCAGAGCACTAAAACAAACACAGATTTACTACAAATTCAAGTAGTTGCAATCAAAATGATCCCAAAGAACTAAACTTGAGTATCAAATGGCCAGAGTCAAATAAGTATGAAAGATCACCTAACAACCCAATCTAAACATCTTCTCAAAAACGATAACGCAGTCTCCGCTCTGCAGCACAAAATTACTGAATTGGAGGACTGCAATAGGAGGGAAACCTCTGGATTTTTGGTCTACCAGAAGGTTCAGAAAACAAATCCCTTTCAGTTACTACCTTGCTGGAAACATGGATTCCAGTTACACTAGGAATCAGATTTAACAAAGATTTCGGACATAAATGCGCACACAGGGTCCAAATCTATAAACCAAAGAACTAATTTACACCACATCCTCTCATCTTCCAACCCCTGCTCTACCAGCTTACTGAACCTATCGTATCCCACATGAAAACATTGGATCAGTCTCCTGGCAAGGAGCCAAAATCAAAATTTCTGAAGACTGTGCCAGAGACACAGTCATGAAAAGGAAAGGTTTCTTGGCCCTGAAGAAATCTCTCACGGACAGAGCGTTTCAGCAACATTATTGGTGAGTCTAAGTTTAGAATTAGCTACCAAAGCAAAACTCATATTTTCATGAATCAAGCTGATCTAAGAGGATTTCTCAACAGCAAAACAGAATCTCACATGGAAGATTCACAGAATCAACATGGATGATGCCTATACTATGGCATTACATGTTGCAAATGATATATATGTAGTGCTATTCATAGTTACTGTTCTTACCTCACCACTTGTTAATATTGCTCACTGTGTCTCACGGTTTGTCTGATAACAATAACTGCCCGCCACAACCTATTTTTATAAATAGAAACATAACTATACAGGTAGATTCTCTATAGATCCATTACCTACCACACTGACCGGCTTTCTATATCTAACCCATGTAAGTCTTTACTTACACTCCCATCAACCAACGGAGACTTGTTGTGAGACATGGCGTGCAATACAGAATGTCTGTTGGTCTCTTTTATGCTGCTCATGATAACTGCTCTCAGTGTTAGATACCCTACACTCGTTAGTGCTTAGCTCAGCATTGATTTGTAGTTATGACCTAAATGTCAACTCTTTTTCATGACCCAATCCCCTACTCCAAACTACAGACTTTATGTCATGAGTGGAGTCCCTGGATCAGAACGGTTGTAGTACAGACATAGTTACACTTCCCATGATAGAATAGGCACTAGGACACCCAAGAGCCTCACTGGCTTCATTTATATAAAACACCTTCTCCCCAATTTAGAACTACTGATTATGATTAATGTCTTGAATTTGTGTGGTCTATGCAGATCTACTTCTCAGGACAAGTTCAATAAGGTTGGTTCCTCAGGTCTCCCTAATATACTTGTTAACCCTTAGGGCCTTCACTACTTGTAACCAGCAGTTAATGATGCGATGTGCTCATGCCCTCTTCATTGTTCTACTAATTGCCTCTTTTTAGCAACACCTACTGCCCTGTACTTCATACCTCATCTTTTTGAGACTTATTTTTTGAAGGGGAGCCTTTTTTCTATCCATGATCTCTTCCCTGACTCAAACCCTATTCCTGAGATGTTGCCACCCTACCCGAGTCATGTCACTTTTGATTACTCTGATTGGCTATATCACTTCAAATAGCCACTCATAATACTATCCTCACCAGGTACATATTATTCATGAATGACTGACCAAAATATTACTATGCTTAAAGTGGTTTCTCTCACTGCTAAAGGACTTCGCCATCCGGTGAAACAGAGGACATTTTTCGATTACTTCCACCTCTTTAAATGAGACTTCGTTTTCCTACAATAAAACAAACTTGGTTATAAAAAGGTGCTTTCCCTATGCACGGGGTTGATATCAGACATTGCGTGTTCTGCTGCAATTAACAAGAAAAATGGAGGATTACAATGATTTCACAAGAATCTGGTCTCTCGATTATTTCATCAGAACCAGATTATAATGGTAGATGGTTAATAACCCACTTACAGAATAACAACTCTGAACCTTATGCGGTGAACATATATGCCCCCATAATCGATAACCCCAAATTCTGGAACAATTTATCCTCTAAAATTGCCCTCTTCCCTCCCATCGCCCAGATTATACTTAACGGCAATTTCAACCTCCCAATGGACCACCTACTAGACAGACAATCTACCTTTAAATACAGAACCCCTAAATCATGTAAAGCAATGCATACCTTGTGGACATCTCATAAACTATCTGATGTCTAGAGACTTCACAATCCCACTGGCAACCATTTCACATTCTTCTCCCTACACAAGCCCTTATTCAGAATAGACTACATTTTAGTTGACCAATCTCTTCTCCAACACACCTGCTTAACCTCCTTAGTACCCATCACAATTTCGGATCACGCAGCTATTTCCATTACCCTCCAAATCCTACCTACTTCCCCGAAAGTGAAATCTTGGCACATTAATCTAGAAATACTGGAAGACTCAAATACAATTGAGGAACTTCATAAAGAATTGTCCCAATTCATCCAAATAAATAGAGACTCTGTCTCATCCCCAGTAATACTCTAGGATTCTTTGAAATATCACTTTAGAGGACTTATCATAAGCTGAATGGCTCAGAAAAAGAAAATAATCAAATCAACCTTGGAACAACTAACAAATAAAATGTAATCCATGGAAACAGCCTACAGGAGATCCAATGATCCTGCTATTATGCCCACCCTCAAACACCTTAAATACAAATTCATCTCCATAATCAGTAAGCATGCACATTTATGGATCCATACACAAAAGGGTAAGAAATTATCTTATTTGAATAAATCCGGAAAATCCATAGTGGCTTACTTGAAATTCAAATGCAACTATACTCTTATCCAATCGATTAAAGGTGAGCAGGGTAAGACATAAATATCAATGGAAGCAATACTTAACACATTTCAATGTTTTTACTCAAACCTATACACTCCATCTGACAATACCCCTCAAGATGTCTGTGTATAATTTTAACTCGAAGCTATGAACTCCATCTGACAATACCCCTCAAGAAGCATGTCTATAATTTTTACGTACCTTACTGATTAAACAATTGTTCAATAGTGACCAAAAATATTTTTCTGACCTTATTACTGCAGAGGAGATCTCCATTTCCATTAAGAATATTCCATCTGGTAAAGCACTAGGCTCAAATTGTATACCTATTAGGTTTTCTAAAAACTTCACACATACAATTATATATACACTAAATTCAACATTATCTTATTTCTCGACCTCTGGCTCAGTATCAGGGCCGGAGTCTGAATCCACCATCATGGTCATACCCAAAGATGGTAAAGGTCACTCTGATCCAAAACATTTCAGACCCATATACCTCATAAATATGGAAGCGAAGATATACACTTAAATTCTCACCAATCGCTTTGCACCGGTGATCACCAAACTAGTCCACCCTACACAAACCAGCATCATTAAAGGTTGCTGTGCTAACAACAATATTCGACTCTTCTCCCAAGTCCTTGAAAAAATCTCTAACCCACTCCTCCCCCTCCCCAAGCAGGTGCCATAGCCTTAAATGATGGGAAGGCCTGTGGCAAGGTCTCATGGCCATACCTCGAATCTGTCCTCCTAAGACACAACCTAGGAGAGAAATTTATTATGATGACCATGGCCCTTTACTAAAATCCTTCAGCTAGAATTAGGATTAATGGTACCCTATCCCAGCCCTTCTCCTTACAAAAAGGAACTTGCCAAGGCTGCCCTCTATCGCCCTTATTATTCCTATTAGCCATTGACCCTCTCATGGTTATGATAAATAATTCAACTCATATCCCTGGCATCACATTCAAAGATATCTCATATAAAACAGCCACATTTGAAGATATTTACAACTTCCCCAGTGCATATCATTGCAGAGATTTTAAACATTTTTGAACGATTCTCCTACTGGGGCTGCTCCTTGAACAGAGAAAAAAGTGAAATTCTTCCCATAAATGTTTACTGCAACTCCTCCATAGTTGTCTCCTCCAATTTTAAAAGGAAATCCTAATTTAAATACCTTGGAATATGGTTCTGCTACAACATATCCAAATCTTTAACCATCAGCGAAAATAAAACTTTAGATAAACTGGAAGACCTGTTAATTGCGTGGTCATCCACAAATACATCATGGTGGGGCAGACTTGAAACTATCAGAATGATGGTGTCCCATCGTGAGGAAGGGCCACTTTTGAAATGGTTAGCCCCCACTTTTTGCCTGGAAAATGATAAGGTTTCAAACTGTAAGTGCCCTTTGCCCCTGCTAAACAGGCTCCCAGGGCCAGATCTCTTTCCCCAAACTGTACTATGTTTGGCACTTCAGCCACCTGTGTAAGTCCCTATTAAATGGTATCCCTGGTACCTAGGGCATGGATCCTCAGAGCTGCAGCGCCAACTGTGCCAATCTGAGAGGCCCCACACCAGCCTCATGCACACTGCCGTTGCAAGTGCATGACAAGGTGAATCTAAAATTGCAAACTCCACATGGCACTCACCCAGAGTGCCATGCCCACTAATACTGCATGCAATATAGGTAAGTCACTTCTCTGGCAGGCCTTACAGCCCTAAGGCAGGGCGCACTATAATGCATGTGAGTGCATATGTGTGCATGAGCAAATATACCCCAACTGTGTCTTTGCTAACCCTTAAGACATAGTAAGGTCCTTATTTATACTTTTTGTGCACCACATTTGCATCATTGTTTGAAGCAAAAGAGGTGTAAACTTAAAAACTACAATTGTATTTTGTAAGTTTACACCGCTTTTGCGTTAAACAATTATGCAAATATGGCGCAAACAAAAGTATAAATCAGGGCCTAAGTGTACAGGGAAGCCATAGCAAATGCATGTGCAGGAGACTGGTCATGACAAGTTCCCCAGCTACATGATGGCCTCTCAGAACCCTGTGTTGTTAGGTATCAAACAACTCAGGAAAATAAACCCACACTGATGCCAGTGTTGGATTGATTTTAAAATGTACCCAGAGGGCACCTTAGAGGTGCCCCCTGCAAAACCTAACAGCTCTGGCATGGTTGCTCACTGGTCCTAACCACCCTGCTACCACTAGACCCGATTCTAGACTCCTGGGGTGAGAGCAATTTGCTCTCAGGAACCACAACACAAAGCCCTTCCTGGATGGAGGTGTTACACCTCCTCCTTTGGGCAGGCACTCTGGACCAGTAGTCAGCTTCAAAGGCCCCACCACCTCTGAAATCGGACTTCCACCTCTGCTGATAGCAGCATATGCCGCCCCAATGGTTTTGCCCCCTCTTTAGGTGCGAATACCGGTTGGAAAACTAGCAAGACTAGGAGGAGTGGCCATCCCCAGCCTGCACCACCCCTCAGGTGTGTCCAGCGAGGTGACCACTCCATTTTATTTTCTTTCATCTTGGATGGCAGGAAAATAGCCAATCAGGGCTAGGGGTGTGACCCTTCCCACAGGAAGTGGTCACTTAGTGGGTGTAGCCACCTTAAGGTAAGAGGCCCGTTAGCCACTACCAGGTACTCTCCCTAACGTCCCCTAAATATAGTATTTAGTGGGCATCCCTAGACCAACAGAACCATATTCGAAGGACGCAAGAAGACTAGGAACAAAGAAAATCCGAAGCAAGAGAACAGATGTTTTGCTGCACCAAGAAAAAGGCAAATTGCCGCTGAGGGGGCTACAAAACCCTGGAGCACCTCCAGACTCCTGAAAATCACCAAGAACCTCTCTCCTCAGAGTGAAGGTTTCATTCTTTTGCATCCTGCAGGCAAGAAACCAGTGACGTCCAGTTCACTGACTGGCAGGTGACCAACAAACTGGACCTAGCAGCCCTACCAAAATCCACACAACAGACCAAAAGGACAAAACCTACCTGTGTGCCAAGTTTGTTTGCATTGGGACTTTCAGGGCCATAAACATACCAATAAACTGGGTACCAGACCCCCAATGTCGGACACCCAAAAGCTAAATTCACTCTGGACTCCAAAAAAGCCCAGAAGCAAGCACCAGTCATGGGAGTTCAGAACATTCAAATACCACACCCCAGAGTGGCCCTGCTGACCTGCAATCCACCCTCCAACTGACCTGCTCCTGGCTGTAAGGACCCTATGAAGCACAACTCCTGGCTGACTTATATGCTCTGCACTCAGCCTCCCTGGCCTCTGCATCGACAAACCAGGTTTGCTCTAAGGGTTCCTAATCCCTTGCAACCTCTACCTTCCAAGGGGACCCACCGGACTTACTTTTAAGACCATCTGTGCCATGTATTTCCAAGTGGTCCCCTTCTCTGTTGTGCACCAGCTCCTAGACATTCAGTCACTGCTCCCGCTAAAACTGGGAACCACCCGAACCTCTCCAGCTGGCCCATATGACATCTTGACAACCTCAACCTACAAATAGAAGGTGACACTTGTGAGAGCATTGCCTGATTTTATATGCATTTTTTAAAAATGTCCCATTGATTCCTATGGTGGGTAATTAAGCACAAAAACAGAACATTTTTCGAAACGTTGAAAAATCATACCTAAAGAAGTACTTACCGTATATTGATGATTTTGGTCTTATACATTTAATAAAAATCTAAAGTATTTTTGTAAATTGGTCTTGAGTTATTCTTCCGAGTGTGTCCACATTCATTGATACTGTGATAAGCACATCTCCAAGATAAGCCTAGCTGCTCACCTACACTACCACAAAAACAGAGCATTAGGTGCTCTGCTTTTTACCTCTGGATACCAAGGTGGGGGTTCTTTGACTCTGCACAGTGCACATCATTTTTGTGCACTACATAGAGAACTAGCCCCCTACACTCCCCTGGTCAACTGTTTATCAAGTATGCTCCCCATGCACCTCTCCCAAGACTTTTTGGTCAAAACTGATAAACTTGCCCCACTTTTCCTCTGGGAGAATTGAAAACCCAGAATTAGCCTAAAAAATTGAGAACACCAACTAAATCAGGAGTTTGCAACTTTCTGAACTGGCACACTTACCAAACAACATATCTAGCAGCCCAAGGTGCACACTGGTTAGAAATCAACCCACAAAAAAGCCGCTCTGGTTGGAGATTGAATCCTCAATTTGCCACCCCTTCTCGCTACTATCGACCCTGACGATCTCGGACCATCCTTACAATCACTCCATGAAAATATTTAAAGACACTCATTCAGCCTCACAAATTAGATTCAATCCTGTCAACCAATATTCACAAATCCCTCTCTGTGTCCCTATGGCATACAAAAACTACAAACCCCTATCTCAGCGACCATCGCTTCAACATGGACCTCTAAAGGAATCCTAACTATATCAGACTTTTTTTGTAGAATCCAAATTACTCTCATTTACTCAATTTAAAAATAAGCACGACCTTTCAAATATTTACTTTTATGAATTCCTTCAAATCAAAGCTAAAATCTCCAAATTAGGGCCTGCAGGAGGCTGGCCTGGCTTATAGTGGGTACCTTGTGGTACTTACACCTTGTGCCAGGTCCAGTTATCCCTTATTAGTAGATTAGAGGTGTTCTAGCAACTTAGGCTGATAGAGGTAGCTATAGTAGAGCAGCTTAGGCTGAACTAGGAGACATGCAAAGCTCCTACTATACCACTTATATCACTTAGCACTATATCATAAGAAAATACAATACTCAGAGTTACTAAAAATAAAGGTACTTTATTTTAGTGACAATATGCCAAAAGTATCTCAGAGGAACTACTCCCTTAGGAGGTAAGTAATATACACAAAATATACACACACACCAAAATAAGGTAGGTAAACAGTTAGAAAAGTAGTACAAATACTGTAGAACACAATAGAATGCAATAGGAGAAAATAGGCCTAGGGGCAACACAAACCATATACTCCAAAAGTGGAATGCGAATCACGAATGGACCCCAGGCCTAGTGTAGTGTGTAGAGGGTCACTGGGAGTGTAAGAAAACACTAAGGTGGTCCAAGATACCCCACCCCAAGACCCTGAAAAGTAGGAGTAAAGTTACCCTACTACCCCAGAAAGACAGTAAAGTCAAGATAGGGGATTCTGTGAAGACAGAGCGGTCGGGCACCGGCATGTAGGTACTCTCACCAGGTATTCCCTTTGGAGTGAGTGTGACTACAAGGGAAAACCCCACCCCCGGCATTACCCAGACCAGAGGCCAATCGCCCCTATTTCTTGGACCGACCCTAAAACGAACCACCTGTTCAGGTAGGCCTTTAGACCTCCTTTATTTCACTCAGCGAGCACACCCTTTAGCAGCAGTGCTCTGGGATCCTAGACCCTGACGAATGCCCCTGACCTTCCAGCACATTGAGAGGGCAGAAACATGTTGGTCATGACTATTTTTTAGACTCTAAGAGACATTAATCTCTATTGAGTCTTCCCCCCCCCGTTTGAACTTTACCGACATGCACCTCTATTAAATTTAATCAGTTGAAATAGGTGACATGTATGGTAATTTTATTCTAACCCTATCTGGATCCCTGATATTTATCCAGTAAGATTAATTTCAGCACTCCCTCTTGTTCGTTTAACAAAGAGGTTGAGTCCGCCCAGGTAGTATCATCTTACCTGGGTGGGGCTAGGTGGTAAAATTATGAAGCAGGACACTATTATGTGTGTGAGACCACCTAGTCCGTAAAGGAACTCCCCCCTTGTTTAACACAGTCACCCGTTTAGAGACACTCTTTACACATTTCTTTCCCCCTAGCATGAATCCCTGCCTAGCCGGTACTAATAATTGAGGGTACACTGATCTAATTCCACCCTCAACTTCAACTACCCGACACCTTCAGTGGTTGATGAATTCTGCGAAGACAACAACTGACTGCAAAGCATTGAAGACGGATTCCTGGACCTGAGGACCTGTAAAGGAAGGGGACCAAGTCCAAGAGTCACGCAAGTGTCCAGGGGGGGGCAGGAGCCCACTAAACCCCGGATGAAGGTGCAAAAGGGTGCCTCCGGGTGGAAGAAGCCAAAGATTCTGCAACAACTGAAGGAGCCAGGAACTTTTCCTTTGGTCAGAAGATGTCCCACGGCGTGCTGGAGGATGCAGAGTTGTTTCCACGCAGAAAGAACGCAAACAAGCCTTGCTAGCTATAAGAGCCGCGGTTGAAGGTTTTGGGTGCTGCCAGGGCCCAGGAAGGACCAGGAGGTTGCCCCTTGGGGGGGTGGAGACAGAGGGGGTGCTCAGAAACACAGAGAGCCAACGCAGAAGCAGGCAGCACCCACAGAAGCACCTGAACAGGTGTTCAGAAGATCTGAGCATGACGGTCAACTCAGCACTACAAAAGGGAGTCCCACGAAGTCGGAGTCTAACTCAGTGAGTTGGGCAATGCAGGACGGAGTGCTGGGGACCTGGGCTAGGCTGTGCACGAAGGAAGTGTTGCAAAAGTGCACAGAAGCCCTAGCAGCTGCAGTTCACGCAGTACACAGGATTACTGTCTGGCGTGGGGAGGCAAGGACTTACCTCCATCAAATTTGGACAGAAGGGCCACTTGGACATCCGGGGACACTTAGATCCAGCTCCTGTGTGCCAGGGACCCCGCTCGTCAAGATGAGAGGGGCCCCAGAGGACCGGAGATGCAGAAGTTTGGTGCATGCGGTGGCAGGGGGAAGATTCCATCGACCCACAGCAGATTTCTTCGTAGCTTCCAGTGCAGAGTGAAGGCAGACAGCCCTTGGAGCATGCACCACCAGGAAACAGTCGAGAAAGCCGGCAGGATGAGGCGCTACAATGTTGCTGGTAGTAGTCTCACTACTTTGTTGCAGTTTTGAAGGCGTCCTGGAGCAGTCAGCAGTCAGTCCTTGGCAGAAGTCGAAGAGGGAAGTGCAGAGGAACTCTGGTGAGCATTTGCATTCGTTATCTGGTGAGATACTGTAGGAAAGTACCATCTTGCCTGGCATATTACCCCCATATTTCAATGTATATATGTTGTTTTAGTCTATGCGTCACTGGGACCCTGCCAGGCAGGGCCCCAGTGCTCATAAGTATGGGCCCTGTATGTGTTCCCTGTGTGATGCCTAACTGTCTCACTGAGGCTCTGCTAACTAGAACCTCAGTGGTTTTGCTCTCTCTGCTTTCCAAATTTGTCACTAACAGGCTAGTGACTAAATTTACCAATTCACATTGGCATACTGGTACACCCATATAATTCCCTAGTATATGGTACTGAGGTACCCAGGGTATTGGGGTTCCAGGAGATCCCTATGGGCTGCAGCATTTCTTTTGCCACCCATAGGGAGCTCTGACAATTCTTACACAGGCCTGCCAGTGCAGCCTAAGTGAAATAACGTCACGCTATTTCACAGCCATTTACCACTGCACTTAAGTACCTTAGAAGTCACCTATATGTCTAACCTTCACCTGGTGAAGGTTGAGTGCAAAGTTACTTAGTGTGTGGGCACCCTGGCACTAGCAAGGTGCCCCCACATCGTTCAGGGCAAATTCCCCGGACTTTGTGAGTGCGGGGACACCATTACACGCGTGCACTGTACATAGGTCACTACCTATGTACAGCATCACAAAGGTAACTCCAAACATGGCCATGTAACATGTCTAAGATCATGGAATTGTCACCCCAATGCCATTTTGGCATTGGTGGGACAATTCCATGATCCCCCGGGTCTCTAGCACAGAACCTGGGTACTGCCAAACTGCCTTTCCGGGGTCTCCACTGCAGCTGCTGCTGCTGCTGCTGCCAACCCATCAGACAGGTTTCTGCCCTCCTGGGGTCCAGGCATCCCTGGCCCAGGAAGGCAGAACAAAGGATTTCCTCTGAGAGAGGGTGTAACACCCTCACCCTTTGGAAATAGGTGTGAAGGCTGGGGAGGAGTAGTCTCCTCCAGCCTCTGGAAATGCTTTGATGGGCACAGATGGTGCCCATCTCTGCATAAGCCAGTCTACACCGGTTTAGGGATCCCCCAGCCCTGCTCTGGCGTGAAACTGGACAAAGGAAAGGGGAGTGGCCACTCCCCTGACCTGCCCCTCCCAGTGGAGGTGATCAGAGCTCCTCCAGTGTGTCCCAGACCTCTGCCATCTTGGAAACAGAGGTGTTTGTGACACACTGGATTGCTCTGAGTGGCCAGTGCCAGCAGGTGATGTCAGAGGCTCCTTCTGATAGGCTCTTACCTCTCTTGGTAGCCAATCCTCCCTCCTAGGTAGCCAAACCTCCTTTTCTGGCTATTTAAGGTCTCTGCTTTGGGGATCTCACCAGATAACGAATGCAAGAGCTCATCAGAGTTCCTCTGCATCTCCCTCTTCACCTTCTACCAAAGGATCGACCGCTGACTGCTCAGGACGCCTGCAAAACCGCAACAAAGTAGCAAGACGACTACTAGAAACCTTGTGTCGCTTCATCCTGCCGGCTTCCTCGACTGTTTCCAGGTGGTGCATGCTCTGGGGGTAGCCTGCCTCCTCTCTGCACCAGGAGCTCTGAAGAAATCTCCCATGGGTCGATGGAATCTTCCCCCTGCAACCGCAGGCACTAAAGGACTGCATCACTGGTCCTCTGGGACCCCTCTCAGCATGACAAGCGTGGTCCCTGGAACTCAGCAACTCTGTCCAAGTAACTTCCACAGTCCAGTGACTCTTCAGTCCATGTTTGGTGGAGGTAAGTCCTTGTCTCCCCATGCTAGACTGCATTGCTGGGTACCACGTGATTTGCAGCTGCTTCGGCTCCTGTCCACTCTTCCAGGATTTCCTTCATGCACAGCCAAGCCTTCGTCCCCGAAACTCTAACTTGCAGTGCACAACCTTCTGAGTTGTCCTCCGGCGTCATGGGACTCCCTTTTGTGACTTCGCATGGACTCCAGTTCACTCTTCTTCCAAGTGCCTGTTCAGGTACTTCTCCAGGTGCTGCCTGCTTTTGTGAGGGCTCCCTGACTTGCTGGGACTCTCCTCCTCCAAGTGGCGACATCCTGGTCCCTCCTGGACCACAGCAGCACCCAAAAACCTCTATCACAACCCTTGCAGCTAGCAAGGCTTGTTTGCAATCTTTCTGCGTGGGAACACCTCTGCAAGCTTCATCGCGATGTGGGACATCCATCCTCCAAAGGGGAAGTTCCTAGTCCTCTTCTTTCTTGCAGAACTCCAAGCTTCTTCCATCCGGTGGCGGCTTCCTTGCACCCTCAGCTGGCATTTCCGGGGCTCCTGCCCACTCTCGACACTGTCGCGACTATTCGACTTGGTCCCCTTGTCTTACAGGTACTCAGGTCCGGAAATCCACTGTTGTTGCATTGCTGGTGTTTGTTCTTCCTGCAGAACCCCCCTATCACGACTTCTGTGCTCTCTGGGGTTGTAAGTGCACTTTACACCTACCTTTCAGGGTCTTGGGGTGGGCTATTTTTCTAACCCTCACTGTTTTCTTACAGTTCCAGCAACCCTCTACAAGCTCACATAGGTTTGGGGTCCATTCGTGGTTCGCATTCCACTTTTGGAGTATATGGTTTGTGTTGCCCCTATACCTATGTGCTCCTATTGCAATCTATTGTAATTCTACACTGTTTGCATTACTTTTCTTGCTATTACTTACCTAAGTTTGGTTTGTGTACATATATCTTGTGTATATAACTTATCCTCAAACTGAGGGTACTCACTGAGATACTTTTGGCATATTGTCATAAAAATAAAGTACCTTTATTTTTAGTACTTCTGTGTATTGTGTTCTCTTATGATATTGTGCATATGACACCAGTGGCATAGTAGGAGCTTTACATGTCTCCTAGTTCAGCCTAAGCTGCTTTGCCATAGCTACCTCCTATCAGCCTTAGCTGCTAGAAACACCTCTTCTACACTAATAAGGGATAACTGGACCTGGCACAAGGTGTAAGTACCTCTGGTACTCACTACAAGCCAGGCCAGACTCCTACAGATACCCACAGGAGAGACCCTTAATAGCCCTCAGAGGAGGATTGGCTACAGAGAAAGGTAAGCACCTATCAGGAGGGGTCTCTGACGTCACCTGCTGGCACTGGCCACTCAGAGCAGTCCATCGTGCCCTCACATGCCCTCACACCTCTGCATCCAAGATGGCAGAGGTCTGGGACACACTGGAGGAGCTCTGGGCACCTCCCCAGGGAGGTGCTGGTCAGGGGAGTGGTCACTCCCCTTCCCTTTGTCCAGTTTTGCACCACAGCAAGGCTGGGGATCCCTGAACCGGTGTAGACTGGCTTATGCAAGGAGGGCACAATCTGTGCCCTTCAAAGCATTTCCAGAGGCCAGGAGAGGCTACTCCTCTTAGGCCCTTCACACCTATTTCCAAAGGGAGAGGGTGTAACACCCTCTCTCAGAGGAAATCCTTTGTTCTGCCTTCCTGGGACTGGGCTGCCCAGGCCCCAGGGGGGCAGAAACCTGTCTGAGGGTTGGCAGCAGCAGTAGCTGCAGAGAAAACCCCGGAAAGTTAGTTTGCCAGTACCCGGGCTCTATGCTGGAGACCCGGGATGCATGGAATTGTCACCCCAATACCAGAATGGTATTGGGGTGACAATTCCATGATCCTAGACATGTTACATGGCCATGTTCGGAGTTACCATGGTATTGACCTATATGTAGTGCACGCGTGTAATGGTGTCCCCGCACTCACACAGAACAATGTGGGGTCACCTTGGCTAGTATCAGGGTGCCCTCACACTAAGTAACTTTGCACCTAACCTTCACTAAGTGAAGGTTAGACATACAGGTGACTTATAAGTTACTTAATTGCAGTGTAAAATGGCTGTGAAATAACGTGGACGGTATTTCACTCAGGCTGCAGTGGCAGTCCTGTGTAAGAATTGTCTGAGCTCCCTATGGGTGGCAAAAGAAATGCTGCAGCCCATAGGGATCTCCTGGAACCCCAATACCCGGGGTACCTAGGTACCATATACTAGGGAATTCTAAGGGTGTTCCAGTGTGCCAATCAGAATTTGTAAAATTAGCCACTAGCCTGCAGTGACAATTTTAAAAGTAGAGAGAGCATAAACACTGAGGTTCTGGTTAGCAGAGCCTCAGTGATACAGTTAGGCACCACACAGGGAACACATACAGGGCACACTTTATGAGCACTGGGGTCCCAGTGACACATAGGCAAAAACAAACATACATACTGTAAAAATGGGGGTAACATGCCAGGCAAGATGGTACTTTCCCACAGGGCCTTTACATAATTCATCACTAATTCAGAAAAAGGCAAGTGATACTTTTTATGGGGTCATGCTGCCTCTAAATTCTACAAGCTACTTTTTTCTGCCATGGCTCCACTCCGCCCCCCCATTACCTCACAAATGGTCTTCCTTTTTCTCTTTTAACGACCTAACATTCCCCAATGAAGAGACATGGCTAAAAATCAGCTTAAACTTGCCCTATAACAAACTAATCCCCCATTAACACAAACTAGATTCGTCGCTGCTCACTCTCTCTATTGGACCCCCGCTAAACTGTTCAAATTAAAACTCACAGATTCCGATGCCTGTTGGACATGTGGCTCATCACCTGGTAATGAGGAACATATGTTCTTTTCCTGTCCACACCTATCTTCCTATTGGTGGGTCATCTCTAACACGTTACACAAAACCTTCATCCCACTGAATTATCTGCTTATCACTCTGGGGCCACATGTTGCAGACCCTCCTCTCTGTCTCTTTACTTCAGACCGTGACTTTCTGCTCACCATTGCCCTCAAAGTAGTCTTGAGCTAATGGAAATCTAATAACATTTCATTCTATGCTTGGTGGGCCTGGGTCACCTACTTGAGAAGCACACATGTAACCCAATCCCTCGCTAGAGGCTACCCTATAATCTTACAGCGTAAATGGAATACATTAGATCTTTACATCCACAGTTCACCCTCATAATGGGAAATCTATTGATCTTTAACATTTACCCACAATCCTCGATCACTGCATCTAAAAGCAAAACATCTCATTATCTATTGCATGACTCTTCCTTCCCACTCAAACACCCTTCCTCACCCTACACCCTCCTATTTTTGTTTTGGTCCCTCAACTGGAGTCACTCTCACTATGGCACGTACAACATACATCTCCTATCTAGAGACATGTGAACGGAACTAATGGTAAACCTTAAATCCAACTGTATGACAATAATTCTTGATCATCCTTAATGTTTACTTCTTACCCCACTGCCACTCACTTACCAACATAATTCCTCATTGTTAGGGTTTCTCTTCTCTTTTGTATGCTTCTCTATGTCTTTTATTTATCTCAACAGAATCCACTCAATTACTTGTGTTTTACCGATTGATCTCGTTACCTGAGTGTAATGTCTCTTGTATAATTGTATCTTTTCTTTCCTGTGCACATGCCATGATTGTTATGTGCCATGCACATGCACTTTTCTTTTTTTTTTTTTAACACTTATCTGTATTCAAAAACTTCTAATAAAATGTTTAGAAAATAAAATATTCTGGTATCTAAAAGTATAATTGTCTTAAACACACAGGGACTGATACGAAACGTACTTGCCAATTGTTCTTTCTCATGAATAGTTCCAATCTCAATTATTGTGCACTTATTTCTTTACTGTCAACATTGAAACATTCACAAGGCGCAGATTTACAATAGGGTCATTTTGGTTCTCATGCTCGAAAAGCCTCTTGCTGGCAAGTTCTTATAGACCTCAGATTAAACTGTTACCCTACAAGTGTAATAGTAACTTCTGTCAGTGACTCGGATCCAACTAGCACCAAGAAGTTTCAATGAGTGTGCGCTCTTGAAATGCTGTAAACATAAAACTAACATATCAGAGACGAGTCTTTCTTGTCGTTCCCTAGACCTCAAGGGCATTCACCACATACAATTTTTACTCAGCCTGCTTCAGCTTCTAGGCAATTGGGATATTGTGAGTTTTTCCCTTTTTACTCTGGTCGATGCAGATCAGACACTATAAGGAAGTTAGAGGAGCCTCACTGGGAAACATCTATATTGCCATCCTGACAAGGTCACCCATCCTCATCTCTTTTATTGAGTTTTTGATAATTAAACAATTCGCTTTTTAGTTGTCTAGTATTGATAACTTTAACAAGGAGCATAATACTCAAAGTCAAGCCATGTTCATGGGCGTGAAACAGGTGCAGTGACACTGGGGCCGTGGGTGTGAAAGGCCCACTGCAGCTCAAATAAGGCTGCATTTTACAACCCAAGGAGTAGATACAGGGGATTTTTTCTTGTTTACTGTAGGGCCGTGGCACCACTGCTCCCCACTTGTCATGATTATTGTTTTTTAATTATTTTATAAGTTAAAAGAAAACGTTGATTGATAATTAATACAATTATTCAAAAGATATTAATACATTTGATGACATGAATAAATAATACAGTAACAATTCAATTTCATGAAACACACTTATTTGCAAAACCCAAAAGATATATTAATGCTTTGAATTACAAGTATATATGCATATATTTAAATATATAGGTATAGGAAGTTATGACCAATATAATTAAATACAATAAAAGGTAAAGGAAAACAGTTCATGGCAGTTTAGAAACCTCTTCCTTTCTAGGAAAATGATTACACAAAGAGTAAGCCAAACAGTTTAGGTAATTCGTAACAGGGATCCACAACATATATCTTTTAATAGCAAGGGATAAAGGAGAAACATACGCTCTACCCAGTCTAGGATTCCATTTAGAAATAAGAGAATCAAGAGTAGAAAACAATTGTACAAAAATTACAGGAAATGGTATCTTTAAAAGAAGGTTTAAACCAAAGACCTAAATATTTAATTTTATCATTGTCCAGAGACAATTTGAAGATTTAAAATCTTCAGGAAAATAGAATTTATTTAAAGGAAGTATTTCACCCTTATCTTTATTTAACTTATACCCTGAGAAAGAAGTAAAATTGTCTACTTCAAATAGAAAGATGGGAAGTGACGATTTCGGGTTTGATATAAAAAGCAAAATATCATCAGCAGAAGCCGAAACTTTTATCTGCCTTTCCCCATATTGGAAACCATGCAAACTTGAGATATCTCTAAGTTTCAATAAAAAGGGTTCCAAACCAAGAACAAATAAAAGTGCTGACAACGGACATCTCTGACAAACTCCTCTATAAAGCGAGAACAAGGGAGAGATGAGATAATTTAGAAACAGCAGCTTTAGGAGAGGAATATTATATTAAGATTAGATTTATTAATTTAGTGCCAAAGCCAAACCATGAAAGCGTTGAAAAAATAAAGAGCTAATTAACACGATCAAAAGCTTTTTCTGCAGCTAGAGAGTCTTTATACGCCACAGACTTACTTAAAAATTAAAAAATAATCTTGTGTTGTCAGATTATAGACGACCTTTAATAAAACCAGACTGCTCTCTACAAATTCATTTTGGAAGAATCAATTCGAAATGCATAGCAATAATTTTAGCGAAAATGTTCTAATCTAAATTAACTAAAGAAATAGGTCTATAACTCGAACAAAAATGGTGGATCTTTGTTATTTTTAGGCATTAGTTTAGAACTATTAAAGCTCTTGAAAGTACCTCCAGAGGAGTTTGCATTGAACAATAGGTAAAAAGTTGAAATAATTGTGGAACCAAAAGTTTAGAAAATTGTAAATAAAATTTAATTAAAGCCATCTGGGCCTGGAGCTTTATCCTTCTTGATAAGATTGAATGCATTTAGAATTTCTTTAATTGAAATATCATTCTCAAGAGCAGAAAATTCATAGGGGGGTAGTACAGGTGGATTAATGGTAGACAAATATTGATCAATAAGATCCTGCGTGGGGTAAGATTCAGGAGTATACAACTGTGTGAAGAAATAAACAAATTCATCCAAAATGTCATTATTTTTATGTAATAAACAATTGGAAGAATTATAAATAGAATCTATCTTTGTTCTATCTTTCTTAATTTTAAGATAATTAGCGAGAAGTTTTCCTGATTTGTTTTGGCCCCCATAATACTTAGCACTAGATTTAAGAAGATAAGAATTAGCAAAATCCGTCAAGTTTTTATTGAAAGTAAATTTAGCTTGAAGTAAATCATTAAGAGAACTTGCAGACTTGGAAGAGTATTAAAGATTTTTGATACGATTCAGCAAATGAAGTCATTTTTTTGTGGCTGTTTTCCTTTTATTGGCAATGTAGGAAATAATAAAATCCCTAGATGCCGCCTTGATAGCACCCCAAATGGTTTGAACAGATAACTGAGGGGTATCATTTTCCACAAAGAATTGTGATGCAAACTTGTCAAAAAGTTGAGTAAAATTAGAATCAAGAAGTAAGAAATGATTAAATCTCCATCTATTACTGGGCTGATTATGTGCCATAAGATCAAGATCTATATTCAGTGGAGCATGATCCGAGATTAATATAGCGCCAATTTCTGAACCCAAAACATGTTGTACGAGACGCTGTGAGACAAATAAATAATCAATCCTTGACTGGGAAGAATGTACAGGGGAAAAGAAAGAATATTCCTGTAGTGTAGGATTACACATTTTTTAAACATCAGTTAAAGCTCTTTGTTCAATCACAAAGGTAAACTGTGAGAAAATGGTGAATGGTATAAATTTAGAGTTGGATTTACGATCAATAAACAGGTCCATAACTATATTACAATCTCCCCCAAAAATTTAATATTCATCTGAAAGAGTCATCAACTCAACTAATATTTAATTCCAGAAAGAAGTATCAGATTGGGTAGGAGCATAAACATTAAAGATAGTTAAAGGTACATTATTAATAGACTTTGAAATTTTAACCCTTAATGACTCCATTTTTCTTACCTGTGCCCGGAGCTGAAAAAACATGACCTACCCATTGCCTTTTTACGTTTCGTTACCTCATTATCCGATATATGAGTCTCTTGCAATAGGGCAATGTCAGCCCTCAATTTTAAGATGTGTGTTAAAACTCTTTGACGCTTTATTGGGGATCCTAAACCTTTAACATTCCATAAAATAAATCTAATTGTCATTTAATATAAAGAGCATATAAAATAACCATGAAATAGTGCAAGTAAACCAACTACTGTTGAGGACAAATTGAACCACAAGAAATATTTTGATGTACAGAAAAAGAAGAATATAACTATGAACAGGAGAAAATGGAAATAGAAAAAGGAGAAGAGAGAAAAATAGTAAACGAAGAGGAAAAGGAGAAAGAAAGAATGGACATAATACAATATAGAAAGAAACATTAAAAACACAGAAAAAACAAACAAACAGAACAAGTAATAAAAACATATCTATGAGACAAAAACAACGTGAGGGTGGTGAAACCACAAAGGGAAGACGATGCAACCTTTACTGCACAACTGCTGACATGGGAGGGAAGAGAGACCAGGCCACACAGGTTGCTACCACAAAAGACGGGTACTTTAAATAAGTAGAATGTAAAAAGAGAAGAAAATAGGAAAATTCGAAACCCTTAGAAAATATGTCATTCTTAGGATTACATGAACCAGTAGTGGGCATAACCATTAAATTAGAAATAAAACACAATATAATAATCAAGTCTCTGTTACTTTAGAGGTATCCATCTTCTCCCCTCTACAAGAGTCAATAAATTGCTGAAGTAATATTAGATCTTCATATGTTGTGGTCTTATTATTGTAAGTCACCTTGAACAAACATGGATGGAAGAGACCATATCAAGCAGTAAGCGATTTTAATGCCAGGCATATATCCAGAAACTTCTTTCGTTTGTCTGCCGTCAATTTAATTTAGTGTAATCCTGAGATTGGAACCTGACCACATGGTCCGACCTTTAGCATTTGCTGCTCTGAGAACCTTTAGCAGTTCTATGTATTCCAAAAAGTAAAGTATTATTCCTCTTGGTTTCCTTGACATCAAAACCATATGGGAAGGATGACCAATTCTTTGTTTGTATATTTAAAGCAGGAGAAGTAGGCAGATCCAGAATTTTGGGCAGAAACAATTGAAAGAAAGACAATGAGTCTGAACCTTCAATTCCTTCAGGTAGACCATAAATCTGTAGATTGTTTCTTCGGTTCCGATTTTCCATATCCTCTGCTTGTTTCTTCAACATAATTACCTCAGCTTGTAGAGACCTAATAGATGCAACTGAATCCTCAAGCACCTCCACTCTTCGTTCTACCTGAGAGACTCTATTCTCCATAAGAGACCATTTGTCATCCAAAATGTGTAGTTGTTTATTTGTATCTTCCATATAAGGTTTAAGAGCTCTTATTTCCTCAAGAAGTAACTCCATAGAAACAGTATCAACAACTTTAATAAGAGATGGAGGATCCTTTTTAGCTCGCTTATTCGTGGACGTCAATACCGTAACTGGAAGTTTGGACGATAGTTTGTTAGTAACAGTAGGAGGAGAAACAGGCTTTGAAGGTGGATTGTCAAGATTAGTAGCAACTGTACTCTCGATATTTGACAAAAGGGCGAATGAATTTGATAAAGGAATATTATGTGAACCTTTGTTACTTTGTATTTTACTATTAGTCAATTGAAGGTTTCTAGATCTGCCCATAAGCAAGATATATAGTTTTGCCCAATATACAGTAAGTCACATATTGTATGAAGTAAAGTTCCACCTCAGAAACAATTTGACCAAAAAATGAAATAAACTGACATATTCCGGCAAAACGCAGGATACGATAGGTAGAGAGTGTAAGTAAACACTTTTTAGGCCAGAAGTGCAAAAAGAATATCTCAAGCAACGAGTATAAAAGTATAAAAAGAAAATGGGAGGTAAAAAAAAATGGCGGTTGCAATCAATTCCCCAGATGACCGTCATTCAACTCAGTCAATTAGGGCATAAAAAATAAGTTTCATAGCATTTTAAAGGGAATAATGCACTCCAGGCATATTACCCTAATGTTTCCTCTCTATGACATCAATTAAAAATACCCTTGAAAATGAGCCTGCTCCGTTGACTCCTGCCGCTGTCACGGAGCACGGAAAAAGGCGACGTCTTCGATTTGGTGCCAAGCCACCCCCCAGTCAGGGTTATTTTAACTTTGACAAATATTGAGGGGCAGATTATTTTCTTGCACTCCCTAGCACCCCCTAACGTCACCATGAGTGCACGTATTTAAAATTCAGCGCACCGTGGCGGTAGTGAGGGGGACTAACATCATAATTTCTGACACTAGTCCGGTGCTTTGCAGAATTAGCATAAAAAATTATGACGCTAATCCTGCAAAGCACCCAGAGGCCCATTGTAACCAAAGGGAGCCTCTTTTTATTGACTGCAATTAGCAGGCGTTAAAAAATGCTGAAAAAATGGCGTAAAGGAATCTCATAGATTCCTTTGTGCCAGTTTTACGGACCCCCCTACCGCCGAAACGCCCCCCTTGCATACATTGTTTCTGGCGCAGGCATAATGTGGCGCAAGGGGTTACAAAGTGGCGCAATGCAGGCATTGTGCCACTTTATAAATATGGCACGGTATTTTTGCCCTTCCAACGCCACATTAGCGTAAACAAATGACGCTAATGTGCCGTTGGAATAGTGCTAGGCCACCATAAATCTGGCCCTGAATGTCTAAAAAAATTGAAAAGGTAATTGTTCTATGAAGTGGAATTCACCAATACATATCCTCACCAGAGATACGCATTTAAGTTTCCTAGTGCAGCTATTCCCACAACACTAACAGCAGACCATTTTGAAACAGTGTTGAGGAAGTACTAGTGCGAACAGAAAGGGAAATTCACTGAAGGGTATTGTCAACTGCACTATACGACTGCCTAAAGAAACACACTATCATTTGTAAGTGAAATACACAAGAATTGTGGGCACCAAAAGGCTCTGCACTTGCCACTGTTTCCTTCAGACCTGATTTTCATTTCCTAATACATGATGTGCCACCCTTTTCTTTACTGCTCTAAACAAACTTAACTTTGAAAAAGCATGGACAGTGCCAATTGTTCTGACAATAATATGCTAATTCATGCTAACAACAGTTTTGCATGTGTTAGTGCATTAAAGCCTGATGACTTTAATGATAACTGATTCTTTTGTTGGGGCATTGGGAAAGTGTTACTGCCCTTGCCAGACCTATTTTCTAAACCCATTTTTGACATATGGCCCCCTAGTTCACCCATAAAAATGTGTTTATTCCTTCGCTTGAGGTGTCCTTCAGCCATGTACTTGGTGGAGAATTATCTGCAAATGCTTAGTAAACACCCAGAAAATACTAAGGTCCATCCAGTCTTGGGTTGGTCTGTTGGACAAGCTGCCATTTCCAGATGGGCCAGATTAAAAACGACCAGTGGGCCATGAAGGAACCAAACACTGGCCTTCATACTACCCTTTCAACTTTGTCCATCTTGCAGTGCCAAAGTGTCCGGCAGGCAGCACCCAGTCCGTCCAAGACGATTTGAACTTCAGGTGGCTCACAAAAGAAAACCCCACCATCATTCTGGCGTTTTATGGTTTTCCAGTGTAAGTTTTGTCACTTTGAACCACTTTGAACTTTTTTTTTCAGCTTCATTTATTGTGCATGATAATCACATGTTTCTTTTCTCTCTAGATTTAGTGCCGGGTCCACCACTGTGTCTAATGGAATTGACTCTGGAGTTTGCACATCCGGTGATGAACACCGAGGAGTCCTAACTGGTGTGATGTCCAGGACTGGGAAACACTAGGCTGGTCACACTGTCAGAGATGTGGACCGAGAATTCATCCAAATTTGGCCGATCCTTTATTTCCGCCCTCCACTAATTCAGTTCATAAATGTCGGATCCAGTTACGTCACTGATTGATCTGTGAGGATGCAAAAACGAATTTTAGCATTATAATGCAGGTGGAAAAATTAAGAAATCTAGGGCCAGATGTATCAGGATCCCGGCTTGCATTTCTTAAATAGTGAATTTAAAGAAATCGCTTTTCAAGAAATGCAAAATGGGATGTATGTAAATTGCGATTCGGTAATAGCGATTTCTTAAAAATCGCAATGGCTATTGCCGATTCGCAATTAGGGAATGGGACCCCATTCATCCCTATAGGCCTGTCGGCCCATTCCTATTTGCTATTTCCCATTTAGAGAATCGCAATTTGTGATTCTCTAAATGGAGTCGCAATTTCAGGGAATCGCTATTTTGGCGATACCTTGAATTGCATTGCAAATGCCTTTCCTACATCTTGAAAGGCATTTTTGCATCCGCAAACGGTCAAATGTTGCCATTCGCACCGTTTACGAATGCAAAATTGTTTGATACATCTGGCCCCTAATCTCTCCAGAAATTGGCGAGTGTGCTTGAATACCCAGAGTTACTGAAAGAAATGTCACAGTCTCCCAACGAAATGATAGCATAAAATGATGTGAGCCCCAAGAAACAGACTGAACACCTCCTTCAAGTATTAGTTAACATTTTGCTCACAGTGCTGCCTCCTGCAGGTCTGCCTGCTCACTGGCTAAAATAGCATTAATGGCACATGCAATTTATAAAAGGTAATATTAATGGCGACAGAACGGCCTTGTGAAAAGGTGACATCAACTTGCTCCCTGGACATTTAAACCAAAAATAACATCAAACATCACATTGACCGATGGTGGCACCACTCTGCTTTTCTACGAAAAGATCCTGGGGCAAAGAGTAATTGCAACACTTTTTATTATGGCTTTGTGCAAACTCCTGGGAGCTGCTCTTAATTATCAGGCCAGGCTGGGAAGGTGTGCACTGTTAGAACTGGAGTCAAGGTCTCAGCCAGAGCTGCAGAGTTCTCTGTTCTGCAGATGAAATCACAGCCAATTATGTTCACATAACATGAGTCATATAACAGGAACGCTTGGCCTAATGTATATCGGGCCAAGGTGTGCAGCACTTTTCTTTGAAATGTTATTCTGTCATATGGTACAGCAGGCTCTGCCTTTAGGTCTGGCTTAGCAGCGCATCTGCCTGCCAGACCCACTGTAACCAATCCTTTAAATTATACATAGAGTGGTCTTGGCTCCGCCCAGAGGAGGATAGCCCTCTTACGTCCTACTGGTGGCTGTTTGGTGTAGTATCTTTTGGCTTGGAGTGCTTGCACTGCAAGTAAAGAGGCTCTGTTCTACATGTCTAAAATACATTGAATCATCACACATTTATCTTACACCTCTGTATACAGCAAACAATACTTTTGTGATACATTTTTGAATTGTAGCAGATTTTTGAAAATGTTTTAGGCAGGAATCGTGTGCACTTTCCTTGTAGGTTTTCCCAAGTGTTTTCCCCCTCTGTGACTTTCCTATTGACTTTCAATGCACGTTTCTTTCCCATTGTCTCCCTTGTATAAGTTTTCCTGTTTTTTTCTTCAGCTTTCTTTTATACCTCATTCGCTGTTTTCACATAAGAAAGATTGGCCTAAGCCAATAGATCTGGCTTGAAATCAGTCACATATGCAAATACAAAGATACACAAATCCTAGTTCTAAGTTGGGACACAAAAGCCGGGTCTGATCTGTGTACTTTGCCAATGCTTGCTTTTAGTATGTTTCGGTGAGGACACAATTGCTTAGTGCCACCACGCACACTCCTCGAAGATACTGCAGAAGATGAGATGCAGTGTCAGACTCGAAAGGTGGTGGGATCCACGTTGCCATTATCATAGGCCTCTCCAGCCCCCTCATGTAATCACCAGGTATCCACAAAAGCAGAACAATAGGCTATTCCAAAAAAACATCAAGAATAACACACACAGATTTCCAGTGATGCTAGAAGAATTGTATCAAGAACGGGTGTTTCACAACCAGCAGTTCAGACCCTTCTTATAGCCAATGCCAATCTCCTGACAAGAATGTTTCCTTCTCCCCCTAAGAACCAATCGGAACGTTAGAGTCCACCCCAAGTGAGGAAGAATCCATCCTCATGTCTCTAATGGTTGGGTGTCTGCACCGAAACGGGACATATTGCTAGACCAGCCCTGAGATTTGCCCCAACATCAGGGGCTTAGGCAGTGAGATTCGGGGCTGTAAATCCCCAAATTCTCAACTGTAAAAGCAGTGGGTGACTGGGTGGAAGGGTGAGGTGACCAAGGTCTGATTTGGACTGTTTCCATGACAAGCCGGATCAATACTGATTTGCATTAAGTGGGCCCCTGTCTAGAGTGGCACAGTGGGTGAAAAAGGATAGGGGCGGAATATTACCCGAGTGACTGCCACTGCTTAGACTGTTTGCAAGCGTTCATCCATCACTTTTTGGTTGTTTGATTGCCAGTAGTAAGCCTGGAAACTTGAGACTGGGGCAGCGTTCCAAGTCACCATTGCCAATGTTTATGAAATCCAAAAAGTAGTACATTTTCACCCATATCTATTGGCATGGGTTTACTTTTTTTTTGGTACACAGGTCACTAGATATATTTAAGGTCCCAGTGCGAAAAATGAACAAGTTAAAACCTCTTAGCAAACTGAGAACAACAAAAACATAGCAGATCTAATTCAGGGCCCTCAGAACTAACTACCAAATGCATTTCAGGGGTGTCACAACCCAAACACCCCTGCTGAAGCTGCCTCCCTGCCCTCCCCCTCGGCTTGGAGGTTCTCCATTGTAACTCATGTCTATGGTTACGTACAACACAATGGCCTGGAGTTCCTGTCCTGGGATCAATTACTTAAATGTATTTTAACTGCATGTGCTCTTCCTTATCTCTGCAACAAATCATTTTATCAAGTGACTGACAGCCCCATGTAGTAAACCAGAGTCACAAATGCGCAAATAGAGGAGGGCATGAAGGCCAGAGCCAAGCCATGGGTCTGGTGTGGCTCCAAGAGTCCATGCATGAGCAGAGCCATGGAAATGTTTGGCATGTATATCATGCAACAAACATAATGTGTAAATATGATTCAATCTCTTCTATATTAAAAAAAGTGTATTTCTTTAATATGCAGAAACGTTTCACCTCAGTACATTAGATTATATCACTGCAGGTACAGACATTTATTTAACAAATCATTTTTAGAACCTTACATAACTCTCCCACAACTCAATGGCATTAGTGAGCTAACAGTGTAATCCCAAAATGTGACCTAGATTCTTTTTATAGATGGAGCAACATTAAAGCCTATTAGATAAAGAAAAGAGGTGATTGTATCGCCACATCCTGAGCCCAAGTACTGGGCTCATTTGTGATAATAAAGAAAAAGGAGCCCTGTGAAATAAAATATTTGCCTAGGATCACACAATTTGGACAAGAAGGAAGTGGTAATGATTCCAGGTTTATCTGGTTTCACATGTTGAAATTGTCATCAGATTGATATCTATGTGTTTCTCTCTCCCGTTTACATCAAAGGTCACAGTTTTGTCATTCATTCTTGGCTCACGATGGGAAAAACCCACAAATACATAGTAGACTGACACAGGGTCCCTATATCAAACTGCCAAGTCAATAATGCATTTATTTGGTGAATAGCACACTCCAAATACCTCCCTAAAGCTACCCTCCTATCCCAGATGGCACCCTCTCATCCCCAGATTCATTGGAGCACACCATGCTGCTTCTATGAGGCCAACCCTTTGTTCCAACACCTCAAAGGAATGGACTAATAGGGATCCACTTTGCAGCTCTGCACGGGTGACGCAAAAAACCTGGTTCAATACTGCACTCAGACGCTGACGCAAAACAGCCCAATGTAAGCAATGCCATAACACCAAGCTGAGGCAGAGGAGTGGGTGCTGGCCATGTAGACACACATTAGCACACTCTACACAAAGGGACACTCCCACTCATCATAGAGGCACAAGAGGGAGGACATGCCGGGGAAACTGGACCTTCAAAATCATGACAGTCTTCATGGAATATGTCATCTGTTGCAGATTTGCATATTGAAAGGTAGGAAAATCCATGAGCAGTCAATGCTTCTGAAACATGGAGGGGCACACTCAAGGTCTAGCTGCAGGGTGGGTCTATTAACATGCAAACAACAGTCAATGCAATACAAGGTTTGGGGCGAGTATTGCAACTTTCCTGACACCTACTCCCTTTGCTTCTTTTTCTTCCTAAACAATGCCAGATATTTGCATTCATATCATGAATGAGACCAGGTACCTCTGATCCATGGGAATCTGTCATAAAAACCTTGACCTTAAGAGCTGTTGGTCTGTAGTAATTGCTTGAGGCCATTCAATTGTGCTTCAGTCCAGTACCAAATGTTCAGAGTATGGATGATTCCGCAATATTAATTGCACTCTTTTATTTGTGTTTGACAATGTTGTTGTACATTGATTGAAAGCCTCAATAAAATTCAATTTGATTCAATTCACCAGACTTATAAAGTGCATGGATACCAGGCACTGAGCTTCCCTTTGCTAACAAAGGTAGCTGAAGTGAAATAGGTTGAAAATGTAAGGAAAGAGGTAAGCTTTTAGGGCCAGATGTACAAAGCTTTTTTGATGGCGCAAACAGCTCTTCTGCAATTATTAGTTTCTTCTCTTCCATGGCAAGTCTGTCTTTTTCTTCTTTCCTTTTTATTCTAACCAGCTGCAGATCCCTCTCATGCTGGAGTCTGAGCTTCTCCGTTTCCAATTGATGCCTCCTGATTTCCCTCCTGTCCTCCAATTCCTCCTGGATCAGGCCTTTGGAAGAAACACTTCTACCTGCCCTTGAGGCCCTCCCTCTATGCAGACCAGGGTTATTCAACACAACATCATGTATGCTCTGCACCTCCTCATCCACAACAATATCTTCCTTTGTTGTGTGATCCTCAGCCTCTTTTTCTGCCAGCCAGGCCCTCAGCGCCTTTTGCAGCTCCTCCTTCCTAGCGGAGCTTTTCATTGGACATTTTAATTCCCTACAAAACTGCTTGAGCTGAGCCACTGTGTACTCCAGCTTCTGCACCTCAAACACCACATTTATAGCAGCTGCTGATGGCTCCCCAGACTGAGGCATGCCTGTGGGTAAGGTTCAACAAAGGTGCAAAGTTTCAGAAGGCAAGGACAATCCAAAAAGGGAAAAAAAGAAAAGAACAAACACCCAAGAGAAGAAAAAGTATGTAGTTGTGTAATGGTCTGAAATAATACAGTAGTATACACCAATGTCAAGTACAAATACAAGTCCTATCCTCACCACTGATCGCCAATGTTAGAAATGGGGTCTCTAGTTGGCAGTCAGTTGGCATTCTGTCCAAGCAGGGACCCTCACTCTAGTCAGGGTAAGGGAGGTACACACCTAGGATAACCCCTGCTCACCCCCTTGGTAGCTTGGCACAAGAAGTCAGGCTTATCTCAGAGGCAATGTGTAAAGTATTCGTACCAACACATGCAGTAACACAGTGAAAACACCACAAAAGTACTCAACACCAGCTTAAAGAAATAGCCAATATTTATCTGAGTAAAACAAAACCAAAATGACAAACATCCAACATACACAAGCAAAGTTATAAACTTTCAAGGATTAAACTTCAATGTACCACTTAGAAACACAAATGCTTCAATTTGGTGTTAACACAGCATCATGAGGGAGCCGTTCCCAACAATCTGACACCAAAGGCACTGGTCACGGAGTCGTACAGACCCCGAAGTACAGTACCTTTTGAAAGTGAGGAAACAAGCTGGTGCCTGGAGTCGGGGAAGCGAGGCATCGCTGGATCTGGTGCGGCGTCGGTTCATTTGCTGCAGAGCAGCGGAGATTAAGTGACATTGGTGCAAAGTGTCGGTTCCTTGCTGCAGAGCAATGGAGATGAGGTGGCAGTGGTGCGAAGCATCAGTTCTTTGCGCTGTGGCAGGATCGAGGTTCGGTGGGTCAAGACGTGGTGGGGAAAACTCCTGGGGTTGCTGTCATGCCACGGTGCTGCAGTGGTCCACTGCTATTTTAATTGGGAAATTTGAGCTCCACACCCCTCCAAATGTCACTGAGTAAACTGCTCCTCTGCTTTAACACAATCTGAAGTGGATGTATTACCACACGCTCACTCTTATGCCCTGTAAAGAATTAGATTCAGAAATTCATTTGACACTCCTCTTGCTTTTAACTTTGCCAAAGTAGTCAGAAAATCAATAAAAGTTTTGCCCGGAGATGAGGTACTTTTATACTTCCAATACAAAGTAAGCTACCTCCCTTCTGGGGGTGGGTTGAGCATACCCAGATACACCAGGTGCTCTAGGTGAGGACTTGATGATGAAGCCTGCCACTGAAGAATTCTAGTTGGTGGGAATCCTTTCAAAAACATACAGATGCTTTCCAAAAGAAATGTCACCCTGGCTCCTTTCCCATTTTTTGATTGCTAGAATTATATTCAGCCAGTGATTGTCCAAGCACAGGTTGACCTTGACCCATCACACAAGCAGGGATGGTTTTCTGCAACAGATTGGTGAGTTATTTGTATTCAAAATGATCAAGAACTTTGCTGTATTCTAATTGTGACTCAAATATAAAAATACGAATACCACTGAAATCATTAGAAGCCTTATTGGAACAATTAAGACAGATCTGGTATTTGTGAGTGTTTTGGAACCCCATGAACTTCAGATGCTTTTTAATGAGAATCCACCAAGTGTGAAGTGATTTTTTAAATTCAGAGGCAATCGTTCCTAAAATAACACAGCTGTCATGTGTATTAACAATGACATGCTCCCTTTTCTGCCAAAGCTGTGATGGTTGATTTTATGTCACTTCCTCTGGGATGCTAGAAAGGGATGTGAGTTGTCCTCACACAGCACCCCAACTGTTGTTTTTCACAATCCCTACTGGGGATTTCTGATCCAAAACTGTTGAATCATTAAACCCACGAGGAGAAAACTGTGCACAACAATTGCAGTTAATCCTCGGAGGGAAGCAAGCACGCTGTCAAAACTAGGTTAACAGTGAACGGGCAGAGTAGGTCTTCAGAAGAAACTTTGAAAAAGTTGGTCTGAATGATTCATCTTGAGTTATCATTCACACCTTTAAAAAAAGGTAACTTTGTGTTGACATTAGAAGGGTTTGAGAGAGATCACAAAGAATAAAAGATAATTAAAGAGAGTTGAAAGAAATAAAGAGAAAGAGATGAGTGCAACAGATTTCACAGTGTAACGATAGTAGAGAGACAGAAGAACTAATAAATATTTAAGGATGTTGTTTGGAGTTTGGTGGATGGGGTTACTCTGTCACAAACGTGATGGTTTCCCGTCATCTGTATTACAATTCCATTACATCTTATGGAATTTGTAAAATGGCAGATGGAACATCTGTCATGTTTGTGACGGAGTAACTTATCCGCCATACTCTAAATCAGCCCCTAACTCTGATTTAGTTTAGTAAATGTTTCACAAATTTGCAGTTTTGCATGTGTGCAGGCCCAGCTCTCCACCTGACTCCTTTGGCCCTCGGCCAGCTCCATGATCTGCGTTTATCCATGCCTTCTCTCCTCTGCCGCATTCTTCTTCCTCTTCCTGCTTCTGCACCACTCTCTTCTCAAGCCTCTTCCTGCTTTCTTTCCTGCCCTTTTTGCTGCTTCAGTCTTTTCTTTATTGCTTAATTCTCACCTTATTCCGTCATTCTTTTTGTTCTATTTTTGCTTTCTTCTGCTGTCTTTGGGCCCTTTTAGTCTGCCTTTGCTGCTGCCCCTTTTTGCCCCTTTACCCACTCATTTCTCCTGCCTCATCCTCTCCTTCCCACCTTTTTGCCAACCCTGCCCACCACCTCTTAGTGGCCTTCACACCTCCCATGGTCTAATTAATGGAGGCCGAGCAGCTGGCATGCCAAATGTGAGACAAAGGCAAGCCTGTCGGCACCTGTCTGCACCTGGACCACGCCCACAACCCTGGTCCAACTGCCACTGTGCCGCACCACACTCCATGGTAGGACTTTTCACCTACTTCTTTTTCCACTCCACCTCCCACAACATGCACACCCCCACGCCTCTCAGCAACACCCAGCCCGCTCGACACTCAGCACCTGCTACTCACAACCAGCTCACATGCACCCTTCTCTACAATCACTCACTCAACAAACACGCCACCGAGGTGTGAGACCTTATCAACACTCTTGCGACCAACATCATCTTCCTAACCAAGGCCTGGCATGTTAAAAACTGGGTCTCTAGTTGGCAGGGGTAGGCAACCTGTCCAAGTAGGGATCACAGTCCTAGCCAAGGTAAGTCTGTTACACTCCATAAATTAGACCGTGCTCACTTCTTGGTAACCTGGCAGAGAGCAGTCAGGTTTAACTTGGAAGGCAATGTGTAAAGTATTTGTGCAACACTTAAATTACATTAACACATTGAAAGAGGCCACAAAAAGATTCAACACATGCTAGAACAACAGAGAATATTTATCTGAGAAAAACAAGGCCAAAATAACAAACATCCACTCAGTAGAAGTCGAGATATGAATTTTTAAAGATTAAGGTGGTCATTATGACATTGGCGGTGAGTGATAAAGTGGGGGTAATACCGCCAAATTATAACCATGGCGGTGATAACTCCCATAGACAACCAATGTACAACACCAACCGCCAGGGTGTAAACATCACTGACCACGGCGGTAGCCATCAACAGCCAGGTGGAAGACAAGGTACCACCCACAATATAATGACATAGCACACTGCCACGATTTCCGGGGTGGTATCAATGCCATCAAAAGCCTGGGGGAAAGAGAACACAGAAGACTAAAGACTCACCCTCGGAGACACAGAGAAGATCAAGGCCGCCATGGAACCAGAACTTCAAGTCTTCCTGATGCTCTTCTATGCCATGCTCCACCTGGAACACCAATGCCGACGAAGACAACGACGGTGAGTACAGCCGACTAGCACACAAGGGAGGGAGGGAGGAAAAGGAGAGTGACACACACACTCACAACACACACCAGACACACACACACCATACACACAACCAGCTGCAGAGATAAAACAATGTCACAGGACCCACGTCATAATAATGCAAGGAGTACAGCATTCCAGAACTGAAAGTGTAATTGGATGAAAACAGCCACCATACTGTCCATGTAATAAGATACACATGAGTCACTGTGCAGAAAGGGCCAATGGCCAGTCCAAAGTACAAAAGGCTCACGTGGCCACAGGGCACAGACCAAGCCCCAACTCTTTCCCTGACGTAATCCGCACTACACTGTGCAGGGGCATCATGGTGGGAATAGCCAGGCACCTCAGGGGGAAAGGGGTGAGGGGCACCGCAGCTGAAGTCGGGAACTTGCCCACTGGTTCTGGAGGTGGCTCCATGCCCATTTTCCTATGCTCAGGAGTGCAAGATCACAGTCTCTGAGATGGGGAACATGCCCACTGGTTCTGGAGGGGACTCAATGCCCATTTTCCTATACTGGGGAGTGCAAGGTCACAGTCTCTGAGGTGGGGAACATGCCCACTGGTTCTGGAGGGAGATCCTTGTACAACAGTTCATGGGGGTGGCCTACATGCCCCCTGCTGGAGGTGAGAGCTGCTGTGTCCCAGCCTGAGGTGAAGGCTGCTGTGTCCCAGCCTGAGGTGAGGGCTGCTGTGTCCCAGGTGGAGGTGAGGGCACCTTGACCACTGCTGTTGGGGAGGGCCTCTTGCCCCTCCTATTTTGTGGAGTGGGATCCTTCCCTCTCTTGGGTGGTAGAGTGGGATCCTTCCCTCTCTTGCCTCCACGACTAGGAGGTGCCTCCACTGTCCCCGTGGACTGTTTTGCTGAGGTGCTGGGCTGGGTCGTTGGACCCTGCTCTTACAGGCAGGACGGGGGTGGAGGGAGAGGGAAGAGGTCAAGACATGCAAGGAAAAGGTTCTTAGGGGCATTGGGGCGGGATGTGAGAGGAGGGATGGGAGTGGATGTTGAGGGACTGGTTGTTGATGGGGTACGTCTGCTGGACTTGGGTGCAGGTGCATAGGCAGTGTGCTGATGTGAGGTGGATGGCTGTTGGGTGTCCGTGTGCGTGTGTCTGTAAATCTTAGGAGGTGGGGGGTAGACAGGGTAGGAGAAGACACAGGGGATGCGTGGATGGATGTTGTGCAGGTGTCTGCAAGTGAGGTGTGTGTGCTGCTTTGTGTGGTGATGGTGGTGGTGGTGGTGGCTGTTGATGCAGTTCATGCAGGTGTGAGTGCAGATGTGACAGTGAGGGAGGAGGATGGGGAGGGGGAGACAGTGGAGGCAGTGGATGCTGTTGTGTGTGCAACTGTCTGTTGTTTGTGTGAGTGCTTGTGACCTGAAGTGTGCTGTCTGTGTTTGTCTGTGTCACTCGTGTGTGATGGTTTGTGTGCATGCGTGTCTGTATGTGTGCATGGGATGGGGTTGAGGAGATTGGGACTGGAAAGTGGTCATTGGAGGGCGGACGGTAGGAACAGGGACAATGGCTGCCATCAGAGAGGAGCCTGGAACGATCTCTGTTGGGCCACCAACACACCGTGAACGTCCTCCAAGAATGCATTGCATTGCTGCATCTGGGATGCAAGCCCCTGGATGCATTTACAATGATTGACTGCCCTACAGAGATGGTTCTCAGGAGGTCATTAGCCTCCTCACCTAGGGCAGCAGGGCTGACCAGGGCAGGGCCTGAGGTGCTTGGGGCAAAGGAGATGCCCATCCTCCTGGGTGAGCGGGCACGGGCAACTCGGTGATGGGCTACTGGGAGGGCGGTGCAGGTACGGGGGTGGAGGCTGTACCTGTAGCTGGGGTGGTCCCCACCACCAGGGAGCTTCCATTGGAGGAGGTATCAGAGTCAGTGTTGTCACCTCCTGTCTCCACTGTGGTGCTCCCCTCGCCCTCCGTCCCATGGTCCCCTCGGCGGAATGGACTCTACCTCCTGGGTCCTGTGGGATGCAGCTCCCTCTGTCACCTGTGCCCCTGCTCCTCCACCAGATGATGCTAATGCACACATGGACAGGATGACAGAAGAAAAAAGGGGGGTAGAGAGAAAGGGAGCACTGGGTCAATTACAGCACCAACACCACATATGGCATACACATTACCATCACACACAGGGATCAGGATTGTGTCCCATGCATCGCACTGGCATTATATTAGCTAGATACCACAGCAAGATGAGAGCCAAACACTGCCAACTGCACCCCTCCTGGGACCCTCTACGCCCTGTCTGACATGGTAGGCAACTTAGCTATGTTACCAGATTTAGCAATCCACCCAATACCCTTGAGCTGGATCACGCTGCGTTCTCTGAGCTGGCATTAAGGGGCACCTACTAAATGACACCCACTACAAGGTTCCCAAGCCACCTACCAATCATGGTTGTAATGCACACTGTACTCACCCCCTTGTGGCTGCCGTGATGCCCTCAAGCACCCATCCAGCTCTGGGTAGGCCACCGCCAGCATGCTGGCCATCAGGGGGGTCAGGTTCCGACGGGCACCCTGCCCTCGTTGGGAGGCCATCCCCACCTGTGCCTCCGTGGTCTTCAAGGCCCAGCATCTCAGGTCCTCCCACCTCTTCCTACAGTGGGTTCTCTGCCTACTGTAGACCCCAGGGTCCGCACGCCCTTGGCGATGACATGCCACAATCCCTTCTTCTGATGGGCGCTGAACTGCAGAGGTAAAACAGACAGGAGGACACTATTACACATACAATCCAGCCTGTCACACATATGTCCCACAAATCCCCTTCCATCCCCATTGGCGCACAAATTACTCAATGCCCATCATGTACACTACATACATATGACCCCCCCCAAATGACACAATGCTTGCAGACACATCTCCATGCAACCCTGTCAGATGCTTCGTGCCCAAGTTGTACACACCGGTTGGTCTGGAGGCCCATACAGTTGCTCATATTGGGGTAGGACCCCATCCACCAAACGCTACAACTCCTCTGAAGTGAAGGCAGGGTCCCTTTCCCCGGTCACACGGGCCATGGTAGGATCTAGACACAGGTCACAGCAGCCCACCAGTGTAGGTGTTGTCCTGTGGAAAGTTAGGAATCGAGTGAGGTTATGGACAGAAAATGGCGGTCACGTCCGCGGTGGTGTACACCGTCACCGCCGCCGGTGATCCCCATTGGCCACTGTTATATCCAATGAGGAATAGCATGGTGGCGCCTTCCTCCATGACGCGCAACGCCGGCGGAGTTACCTCACTTCCACCTGTCCCTACATACAGGACAGGTGGTTGACATTTTATGGTGGTGGACAATATTTAGATAATTGAGAACTGCGTCATTTTCATTTTTTACACATACTTTGCCATTCCCAATGTCCCATCATGTTCCTGCTCTATGTACACTCAGGTGGTGGATCCATTGTTTAAACTGTGACAGCCTGCTCACTCTTGTGTCCCTTAGATACCTAATACTGCGGAGGAATCGGAGGATGAGACAAGCGCCCGTGTACACACCCCTTGTGGACTTGGCTACACTGGAGGAGAGGCATATAATACTGACCTATAGACTGGACAGGGCCACAATCACAGAGCTATGTGGTCAATTGGAGTTTGAACGAATATCAGCTATCCATCATCGCACTGGGATCCCCCCTCTAGTGCAGGTTCTATCAGTGCTCTATTTCCTGCCAACTGGTTCATTCCAAGTGACAGTGGGCTTGGCAGCAGGAATGTCGCAGCCAATGTTCTCAATCATGCTGGCAAGGGTTTGGTCTACCCTGGTGAAACACATGTGCAGCTACATTGCTTTCCCCCAGGTGGAAGATTTGGCCACTGTGAAGGCAGGATTCTATGCAATGGGGCATATACCCGGCATTATTGGGGAGATTGATGGTACACATGTTGCATTTGTCCCCCCGCCAGAATGAACAGGTGTTCAGGAATTGGAAGAGTTTCCACTCACTCAATGTGCAAATGGTGTGCCTGGCTGACCAGTACATCTCCCACGTCACTGCCAAGTATCCTGGGTCGGTGCATGACGCCTTCATCCTGAGGAATAGCAGCATTCCACATGTGATGGCACAACTACAGAGGCACAGGGAGTGGCTAATTGGTGAGGCTGAGACCCCACCCAATGTATGTCAGTGTATGCCTTCTGGTATTGACCCCATACTATTGTGTAAGGCTAATGTTTGTCCCTCAATACTTGCAGGTGACTCTGGCTACCCAAACCTATCGTGGCTCCTGACCCCTGTGAGGAATTTCAGGACAAGGGCTGAGAATCATTATAATGATGCACATGGGCGAACCAGGAGAATTATTGAGGAGACCTTTGGCCTCCTGAAGGGCAGGTTCAGAGGCCTCCATCTAACCGGTGGATCCCTGTGCTACTCACCCGAGAAGGTCTGTCAGATAGTAGTGGCATACTGCATGTTGCACAACCTGACCCTCAAACAACATGTGCCTTATCTGCAGGAGGAGGAGACTGGAAATGCCCCTGTGGCAGCAGTGGACCCTGACGACAGTGAGGATGAGGAGGCAGAGAATGAGGATGTGGACAACAGAACATCAGTTATACGTCAGTACTTCCAATGACACACAGGTGAGACAGTGGAACTGACCATTCCTCTGATTATTGATGTGTTTTGTGTGGCTGTAGCAGGAAGGCATTCACTACCTTTGCATCTCTACTTACTGTCACCTATGGTTTCTCATTTTGCAGATGTTGGTGGTATGACAACAGTGTACTGATGTGATGTCTACAGACAGATACAGGTCTTAAAATGTATGCTATCACAGTGTTCAGATCATTTGCACAAGATGTAACTGTTTCTATATATGCACATTTTCATCACATAAAGCACTTTCACTTAGGTTGTGTTCAAGGGTGTTTATTGAAGTGCAAAAGATTTATGGAAAAGTGCAATGGAATGGGGTGATGGTAGAGGTTAGTCCAGGGTATTGCTCATTCTGTTTGTAGCACAGGTACAGTGTCCAAGGGGCCATAGGAAGGGGAGCAAAGGCAGTTCAAAGTGGACAAGATAACAAGGTGGGACATATGGGGGACTTTCAGGAGGGTCTCATTTCATGGCGGTGGTCTTGGTCTTGGTCTTGGCATGTCCTGGCTTCTGTCTGGGTCACAGGGAACGTTTGTGGGGTGGTTTACCTTCTGCAGGAGGAGGGGTGATGGTGGCCTGTGGGTGGGTCCTGTGGCAGGGCCTCATGCCCACTGGCTGCAGCAGAATTGGTGGGCTGGTCAGTAGACTGGCTAGTGGCAGGGGCCCGCTGGTGTGCTGTCCATTTCCTCATGATGTTGCCATATCTACCAGCACCCCTGCAATGGTGGTGTTGAGGGCCTGCAAATCCTCCCTGATCTCCTGATGTTGTACCTCCTGCAGCCGCTTGTTCTCCCGCATGTTGGTAAGGATCTGGCCCATCTTGTCCTGGGATTGTTGGTAAGCCCCCATGACATTAGTGAGTGCCTCCTGGAGAGCCGGTTCCCTGTCCTCCCCCTGGTGCACAGCGGTCCTCCCAGTGTCCCTGTTCCCCTGTGCCTCTGTCCCCTGAACGGTGTACCCACTGCCACTGACCCCAGGTCCCTGATTGTCTTGGGGGTGAGGTGTGGACTGGGGTCCCTGTACAGGTGGGCACACTGCTGATTGACGTGTCCTGGGGACAGAGGTGTGGGGACATTGGGTGGGTGCTGTGGTGTTGGATACTGATGGGGGATGCTCTGTGATGGACTGTGAGTGTGCTGGAGTGGCTGACTGACCAGTGGTCCCTGATGGGCCAGGTAGTTCATCCAGATCCTGAAGTCCAGAGTTACTGTCATCACTGGGGGCATCTTCTGTTGGGGGACTGGTTAGTCGTGGCTCCTCCTTGTCGCTGGGATTAGCTGGGGCACCTGTGGGGATGTAAGTGATGTATTATACTTCATGTCTGTGACATATTGTACATCCCTTGCTTCCCCTCTATTGTTGCTGTTGCCCTGCCACCTTTGTTTGTGTATGGTGATGGATTGTAAGTTTTCCATGCTGTGCATGCTTTGGTGATGTGTGTCCATGCAGGGCTGGGAGGGCTGTCCATGCATTGGTATGGCATGCAGGGCTTGGTATTGGGGTTAGTCATATATGTAGGTGCAGTGTGTGGGATGGAGTGGAGTGATGAGAGTGAGGGTGAGGGGGTGAGATGGCATGCAGGTATGGGGGTGATAAGTAGTAAATATTGACTCACCAGTGTGCAGTCCTCCAGCTACTCCAGTGAGTCCCTCAGGATGCAGTATTGCCAAGACTTGCTCTTCCCATGCTGTGAGCTGGGGGGGGGGGGAAAGTCCACCATCAGTCCTCTGGATGGCGAGCTGGTGCCTTGCTCCCATGGAACGTATCTTCCCCCATAGGTCTTTCCACCTCTTCCTGATGTCGTCCCTTGTTCTTGGATGCTGTCCTTCGGCGTTCACCCTCTCCACGATTCTCTGCCATAGCTCCATCTTAATGGCAATGGATATTTGCTGTACCTGTGCTCCAAACAGCTGTGGCTCTACCCTGACTATTTCCTCGACCATGACCCGCAACTCCTCATCTGTGAAACGGGGGTGCCTTTGTGGGGACATGGGTGTTATGTGGTGTGTGTTGTGCAGAGGGTTTTAAGTGATGTGGTGGGGTGTGGAATGTGGGGTGCGTGACAGATGTATGGGTGTTTGTGGTGTGTGTGTAGTTTTCTCAGTGGTCTTCGTATTAGTCTTGTGGCGCTTATTGGTATTCGTAAAGAGTGATGTGTGATGTGGGTGTGTGTTTTATAGTGCAATGGGTGGGGTGGGTGGGTGGGGTGTGTGTCTCAGTGTCTGGTGTGTGTGTTGAGTTTTGGCCAATGTTGTTTTGTTTTGTATTTGGGTGGCCATTCTGAGCGTGCCGGTGTGTACCGCCAATGGTTTACCGCCATTGAATGTCTTCCACGGTGATTCGTGGGTCATAATGTGGTGGGCATTGTTTTGTTTGCGAAATGGTATGGGTGTTAGTACCGCCACTTTAGCACTGACCTTTGAGCTGGTGGATTTGTGTTTGTGGCAGTATTCTGTTGGTTTGGTGTGTGTGTGTTATAATATGGCGAATGGATATTCGCCACCGCGGGGGTATGTTGGCGGCCGTCACCTCGGCGGTAAGCAGGATTTACCGCAATGTGATAATGAGGGCCAAAATGGTAAAGCAGCGCTTAGAAGTCTATAGCGGTAGAAAGGTTGCTCTAGGTCTTGGGGTACTGGTGCAAAGTCAAAATCCAGGCTGACGTGATGTACCTTTGTTTGGAGCAATGCGCCAATGGATGGAAGACTATTTGTTGATATTTCACCAAACCTGGGTAATGCATTGTTGCCAGGATCCTATGGAAGTGAATGTGATGTGTCGTTGTCAGGGTGCACAGTGCATCAGCATCAGGTCGCGCAGCGGTGAAGCATCTGTTGCTGCGTCATCGACAGGGATGTGATGCGAGGATTTTTCCTTCACCCCCGGGGCCAATGTGTAGATCCTTGTAGTTGTAGCGGTGATGCATCTTTTCTGTGAGACATCTTGTCCATATTTCGGCTGCACTTGGGCTGATGCCTCACTTTTTGGAGTTTTCAGCTGCAAAACCCACTTCTGAGGCCCAAGACTGGAGGGGGCTCCTTAGGCAAGGGTAGGAATAACAGTTGGTAGAGTTCAGCAGCGCCAGGAGAGTTGTAAGCAGTCTTTGATGTTCTTGAGACTGCAGAAGAACAGGGGACAAGCCAGCAAGCCATTGTAGAATCTTGGTTGCAAGGATGTAGAGACCAGTCCAGTCCTCACTGCAAGACGGAAGCAGCAGGCCAATGCAGCAGAACAAGCAGAAAAGTGTCAGTTCCCTCCTACAGCAGCAGCAGTAGGCCAACACAGCAATAAAGTTTCAGAGTGGCAATTCCTCCTGGCAGCACAGCAGTCATTATTCCTGGCAGAGTGTCCTTGGTTCCAGTAGAGATCTGATCTGGTAGGCTTGGGTCCCGTATTTATACTTTGATGCCAAGGTTCTTGAAGGTTGGAGAAACTTCCAGGCCTTCATTTGACATCCACAAGGTCCCTTTCCTGCCCTCACTGGCTCCAGACACTCTCCAGGGGGTTATGCAGCCTTTTGTGTGAGGAGAGACACAGTCATATTCAGAAGTAAGTGTCAGCTCCTCCCACCTACCTAGCCCAGGAAGACTCATCAGCCAGGTGATGGGCCATCAGTATGCAAATGCTACACCCAGCTCCCCTTATGTGTGACTGTCTAGTGGGAATGTACAAAGTCCAGCTGTCATCTACCCCAGATGTGTATTCAGAGACAGGCAGAGGCACAGAATGGTTAAAGTAAGAAAATGCCAACTTTCTAAAAGTAGCAGTAGTACTGCACGCAGAGGCTCTGCAGTGGCAGGCCTGAGACATGTTTGAAGGATTAATGCAGTTGGTGGCACAATCAGTGCTGCAGTACAAAGCACCTGCTCTTTAGCACTGGTCAGCAGTGGTAAAGTGCCCAGATTCCTAAAAGGCAGCAAAAATAAAGTCAGACAACAGGAGGTTAGAATAAAGTTAGGGGAGGCCACGCCAAGGATATAATTCCTAACACGGCTCAATCCGGCGTCAGCCCCCAACATCGCCATCACCATACCAGCAGGATACGGAATCACCACAGTGACCGCACCATCTCGGATCACTGACTGCGGTCACATCATCGCCCCCATCAAGAACAAAAAACACAGAAGATCCACCAAGCAAGCCAGCTGGTACACTGAGGACCTCAGGACAGCCAAGCCCTACTGCAAGCACCTCAAGAGAAGGTGGCGCACTAACAAAGACTCAGCCAACATAGCCCCCTATAAATCAGCACTCAACTTATACCACTGCTAAGTACGTGAGACGAAAAAGAAAGCCTTGACATTGTGCATCATAGCTAACCACAATGACAGTTAACAGCTCTGTCGCATAGTGAAGGAATTCACCAACCCCACAACGCCGACAAGCAACATCTCTCCCTTTCAAGACCCATGCAACAGTCTTGCAGATTTCCTCCATGGAAAATCACCAAAATCTACAGAAACTTCAACCCCCATCTCAAGCCTGAAGACTTTTTCAATGGCCATATCTCCACAAACATGACCATCCCAAGGCTAACCACCTGGAACCACCTCATCACTCAGGACACCATCTCCCTCATGAAATGCAGCCATTCAGGGGCCCCATCTGCCCCATGCCCCCAATGCATCTTCAACATAGCAGCACCCAGGATCGGCCTCAAACTTTCCACCCTACTCAACACCTCACTGGATTCGGCTGCTTTCCCAGAAGCACTAAGAAATAAAACCCCTGATGAAGAAACCTTCAGCAGACCCCAATATTCTCAACAATACAGACCCATCTCCCTGCTCCCTTTCCGTGCTAAAGTCATCAAAAAAGCCATCAACCAACAACTCAATATCTACCTGGAACACAATCACCTCCTGGATGACTCCCAATTTGGATTCTACAGCAACCACAGCACCGAGGCAGGCCTGATCACTGCCACAGATGACATCTGGGTTCTCCTCGACAAGAAGAGACAGACACCTTTGTCCTCCTCGATCCGTCACCAGCCGTCGACACCATCTTCCACCACATGCTCATCGCCACACTTCACATCACAGGCATCCAAGTAGCCACCCTCAGGTGGAGCTCCTCCTTCCTCACTGACAGAAAACAACAAGTCCACCTTCCTCCCTTCACCTTTGAACCTAAACTAATCATCTGTGGAGTCCATCAAGGCTCAATATCAGCCCTATCCTCTTCAACATCTACATGCCCCCCCCTTTAACATAGTCATATCCCATGGACTTAACATTATATCCTACATCAATGACACACAACTCATTTTCTTCCTCTCTAAAAACTCCAACCACTTCCTCCAATGCGTGAACAGCATCACCAATTGGATGAGGAATAACTGCCTCAAGTTCAACATAGACAAGATGGAAGTTTTGATCTTCAGCAGTGACAACTCCCTCAGGACACCTCCTGGTGGCTCACAGAACTGGGGTCCTCTACGATCCCAGCTGAGCATGCCAGGAATCTCAATATCATCTTGGACAGCAAAATTACCATGAGGTCCCAAGTAAATGCACTGTCATCCTCCTGCTTATTCATCCTGCATGTTACATAAGATTTTCAAGTGGCGACTCCGCAAGACTACAGAAACACCCACTATGTGGAAATCGAGCCCCACCTTGTTCAAAGACTAAAGACCATCCAGAATGCCACATCAAGATCCATCCGGGATTGCCCTTGTGGCACCCACATCACCCCCACCTCAAAAAACCCTACTGGCTCTCAGTTCAGAAGAGAAGCAAGTTCAAGCTCCACATCCATGCTTTCATGATCCTGCATGACTCTGGACCCGCCTACATCAACCACTGCCTGAGATTCAACAACTGCTGGCCCATTTCCCCCCACATACAATGCAGCAAAGGTGGAGGACGCTCCTTCTCCTACCTCACAGTCAAAGCCTGGAATAGCCTGGCCGTGCACCTCAGGACCTCCCCTACTTTACAGGAGTTCTGTAGGATGCTGAAAACCTGGCTCTTTGACTGAGACTCTGGACCCCGCCAGCACCTGGATACCCTCACGGGTGACAAGTTGTGCTCTAGAACTCTACTGATTGATTGATTGCTTCTTTGAGGGTAGCATTCTTCTTATGAATAGGCAATGTGACTACATGAAAGACTCAAACTCACATGTTTTTTTTTTACCGAATTTCACTTCTCTTAATGAGGTTTCTGCAAATGTGTGCAGCTGGTTTTGTTAGATCTGTGTCTGCACTTAAAACAGGGGGCATGCAAAGGAAGATGAGGTGCAGATTTCCATCATATCTTGTCTGAAAAGCTATCTGCATTCCATGCCATGGGTAATTGGGATAGGAGAGGTATGAGTAAACAAAAAATACAATCCAGTTCATCATAGCTTACCTCTGAATCCTAAGTATTAGCCCACAACTCGCTCACTGATACATTGATACCCCAAACACCTAACAGAAAATTATATTTCACAGAGTACCGCAACTCCCCCCCCAAAAAAAAAATCGTTGACAAAAGACCAGCAAGTTATTCTACTTCTAACAAACACACACAACAACCACAAGAATTAAAACAATAGGAGACCACAACACAATGCTAATAGTAAAAATTAGCCTGAAAGAAATGTGTGCACCCCAACCGTGCCACGCAGCTCACACAAAGTGGCCGGGGGGACAGAGGTACCTCATGTCCATCCTTGTCTGATTTCACCAACTGCAAAATAAAATAGAAAATAAATATTTGTGTGTTCCCTGCCGAAACCCACCCTTTACTTCTTATTTCATGCTAACAACTACAGAAAGTGACGAAAAGCATCACCCCGCCTCATGTGACATCAGCAAATTACCCTTGAAAAGAAAAGTATTAGGTGCCTGCTGCCCTATCTCAGCACCTCCTAGTTGTCCAATGTTCCATTATTGTACTGAAAATAAAGCAGAAAGACTAACCTCGTGGGACAATTACAAAAATACATGGTCAAGGATGTCAAGCAGAAAGGGAGCCTACGCCTACCTACACCCCCTACCTCGTATCCCCAAAACCAGAAAACAAGATAGCACCTGTTGGTACAAGGACCACACCAAGTGATCAAAAGCTTTTTCAGTGTCAATAGCTAATTTTAATGTTGGTATGGATCGCCTGTTGGCTTTTTCAATTAGATGTAAAACCCTGCGTATGTTATTGAAAGTCTGGTGGTTCCTTATGAACCCTGATTGGTCTGGACGGATTAGAAAAGGCATACATTTTTCCAATCTATTTGTCAAACCTTTATGTAGAGGTTTAGGTCTGAGTTAAGGAGTGGGGTTCATCTATTAGCAGAGCCTTGTTCTTTAGCTTTACCTGGTTTGTTGTATCGGAGTGATGTCAGCCTCTTCCATAGAATGGGTCATAAACCCAGTGTCGAGGAAAATACTAAAATGTCTAGCCAGCTGAGGGGTCAGTAGTAAGGAGTATTATTTATAGAACCTATTAGTAAGACGATCAATGCCTGGAGCCTTGTGAGGTTGTAGGTATTTAATAATCCTCTCTACCTCCTCACAGGTTATTTCCTTCTCTAGCTCAATTCCAGGAGTGTGGGCAAGTGTATGGGTGCTAGGAAGTCAGCTTCTGCCTGCCACAGTGGAAATTGACTGTGATAGAGTGTCTGATAGCATTTGAAGAATGTTTCCCTTCTCTCCCCCTCTGTCTCCTTCAAGGACACATCCTGACACATGATTCTGGAAATTTGACTGGCATATTTATCCCATCTCAAGCACACCGCTAAGAGCTTATTGTCTTTGTTGCCCTTTTCATGGAACCTTTGTACAAGGTGCAGGAGAGCCCTTTAAACCTTTCCATCCAGAGTAGATATATTGGATTTTTATTTGTTGTTTCTTTCAGGAGCGCAACAATACTCCTCTCCTTATTTTGCTTCTGTTTTATTCTTAAATTAGCTTCTATTTTTTTTCTTTGTGAGAGACCACATACAGTTTTGTTTGAGTTTTAATCACAATTGCTTTACCCACGATCACCACCATAAAGACATCCCAAATGACAACCGGTTGTGCATCAGGGTGTTGATTGATAGAAAAGTAATCTGTTATCTGATTTATCATCTCTTTTAATGGAGTCTATCCTTGAGTATAGATGAGTTGAATCTGTAAGAGTCCCCTACCCCCTTTGTGGAATTCACCACATGTAAAGTCCCATATCATGGGTGCATGTTCCGAAAGAGTTATCAGACCTATCTCAGTTTTAATCGTCTGGGTCAATATCATGCTCTTTCCACATATCTGGCCGATTCTATATTGTCATAAAATCCTGCATCTGATGCTCTAAACTGTACTGTTTGCAACATTCCCACTCCCGTGTGTCTGTCCAATGGTCATTTATCTCTAGCTGGATGATGGATTACATTGAATTCTCCAGGCTATAGGATTTTTCCTCTCGTGTTTTTGCACTAGATCTAGGTTTGTAATAATATGCGCCTCTTGATTGGTGTTGGCATAGGAGGCGATTAGGGTAAGCTCTCTCTCATTGGGTTTGTCTTCTAGAATGATATAACTCCCTTCCAGTGTGCCTACAATTGCTTCTATTATTTCTAGTGACAGCAGATTATGTAGAGCCAGCATCACTCGTCTAGTCTTTTTAGCCTTGGATGTTGCAAAGAACTGTATAGCGACCAACCTGTGGGACATTAATCTCATACCTTTGGACAATAGGTGATTCCCGTAAACATATCACATCTGCATGTTCACTACAAATTGACATCTACACCTTATGTCTTTTATCTTGCACATTGAGGTCTCTTATATTCTAGAATATTACTGCAACCCTTAGGATACTGTAGTGGTAGTAGGTCTCGATGCCACTAGTGTAAATGTGTTGCTAGTGCATGGAATTTCACCTGCTGCATCTGCAAAGTCAATATGTGGCACCATTGCCTTCCACATTCCTCTCAACTCCCCTAATCATCATAGAAGAACTAGTACCATTTAGGAAGTAGCTATGTGAATGCCTAAATATCCAGTGTGATGGAGAAATCACAACTGTGGCCAGTGACCCCTGCTCTCACATTATCGATTGCATCCAACCCCTAACAGGTCTCTGGGTATTCTTCGCAGCAACTAGGTCTTCCATTTCCCTTCATTTATGTATCCTAGGCCACAGTGTAATTTTGCTCTATGTCTCCCTCTTCTTTTAGACTGCTTCATCTTCTTCCATCAGTCTAGACCCGCCTGGTGTTCAGGATGATCCTGAGGGCTGATGGTAGCTATGGATGACTGCAGGGACCCCAGGAGGTTTCTTCCTTCTTCCACTGTTTTGATTGATTCAATATATCAGTTGATAGAACACATCAAAGCAAAGGGACACACCCATCTGTACCTGATCTGTCTTTTTCTCAGTCACATTGTTACGTCTACCATGGTCTCCCTCCATGCCAGTGTCCCCTGGGAAACACCATACTACAATTGTAGCACATGTTTGTCAAATTCAATGTGTATCTCTGATGAACAACTCTCAAGAGCTTATCCTTGA